>NC_072479.1:38424000-39039500 GCF_027574615.1 Eptesicus fuscus
TTCTCACTTTTCTCTAGAAATGAATCCAACTGCCATTCTACAAGCTTATATTGCAGGGGCACTTTATTAGCCTCAAACATATAAAAAAATGAATATGATCATCTTGAGGAAAGCATACTTCAAAAGAATTGAAGTCAAAATGTTTAGAAAATTTCCCCTTAAACTCCCAGAGAAAGGACATTCAATGTCTATGCAATCAAAGGAAAAGGCATTACCTGAAGGTTAATATTTATTCACAAATTTTTATGTCATTAAAAATTGCAAGAATACTGTTTCATTTATAAATATTTTATTGAGGAGATTGTTATTGAATCTCCACTATGTTTCAAGTACTAAGGATACAGCAGGGACCAGAAGCAAAGCCTGGTCTCATGAAGTTTACACATAAATTGGAAAGATAAAATCCAAGTGAAATTACATATTAATATATACAAGTGGTAGTAAGTGTTAAGAAGGAATATAAGTCAGCTTAAAGAGATATTCAGGGGAAAGGGTAGTTAGTGCTCTTGAGATAAGGTGGGTACATAAGGCCCATCTGAATCAAATATAAAAGTAAATTTGTGTAAATTAAATGGTATGTACCCATTACTTCAACATATATTTATTGAGTGTCCATATTTAATGCAAAACAGGTATTTCATTTAGGATTTAATCTATACTATTTACATTCTTCAGGCATTAACTCTCTGGCATAACATAGAGATTAAGATTTTAAGTTTTAATATCATATTCCTGTGTTTTTACCGTACTAGAATATGATGTATAATGGGAAATTAATTTCTCTAAGTCCCAAGTCTCTCAAGTATAAACTTATATCTATCCCATAGAATTATTATGTGTATAAATGAGGTAACAATGAGAAGCACCTAATATAATACTTAGAACACATCCATGCTTATTAAATGTCAGTTATTGAAATTAAAATCAATGCATGGCAAGATCTGTCAAGTTAAAAATATCAATAAATACTTGTAAGAGCATTGGGGCCTTTTGTTATTAAAGTCTTTTGCTTATTTTTTAAAATATATTTTATTGATTTTTTATAGAAAGGAAGAGAGAGGGATAGAGAGTTAGAAACATCGATGAGAGAGAACCATCGATCAGCTGCCTCCTGCACACCCCCCACTGGGGATGTGCCCACAACCATGGTACATGTCCTTGACCAGAATCGAACCCGGGACCCCTCAATCCACAGGCCGACGCTCTATCCACTGAGCCAAACCGGTTTCAGCGTCTTTTGCTTATTTTAGTGGTAGCATTTTAAAAATGAATAGTTACAGGCTGCAATATGAAAAAAATATATAGCCATTCTGACTTTTCTACAAATGAAAACAAGTCAACTATAAGCTCCCATTTCCAAGATTTTATTAGGTCAAAGTAGCACAATGACTGAGAATTCTATGTTCCTCTCTCCAGATGGTCAATGTTTAGGAGTGGGAGCAGAATGTTATGGGTCATCCTGAAATATATATTCTGTTACAGCCTTTAGTCACCAAGATCCTCAGACTGAGTCCTCCTTGTTTCAAATTCAGTTCCTGTCAACATTTCTGTCCCCGTTTGAGGGTAGCTAAGAGCCCTCATATGCTTTCCCTGAAGGACACGGAACTCTGAAGCCACTATCAAAGCCCAACTTCGTGTTGGACAGGGTACGGACAAAAGGTTTAGTACATTCTTCCTGTGCTCTCTGCTCAGGAGGAAGGCTGAAGTCCCTGCACAGGGACTCCTCCTGTAACTTGCGTGTTTCTATTGGGTACCCCTGGGTCTACCAAGGTTTTGACCTCTAGAGGGGCAGGTATGATGACTCACTTTTAGAGAACGATCTCTAAATAATTTCTAACAAATCTCTTTTAACCTAGACCAGTGGTTCTCAAGCATGCAGCATAATCACCTGAAGGACTTTTGACCCAGAGATTGCAGAGCTCCAATTCCAGAGCTTCTGACTGGTCCAGACTGCGGCCTGACAACTTGAATTTCTAATGTTTCTTAGTGATGCTGATGCTGCTGGTCCAGGGACAATAATTAGGGAACCACTGACCCGGATAAATCAGTATTTCCTTTTGGTCTGGAAGATCATCATGCTGAATTTTCCCTTCTTTATAGTATAAACTGTATTCCTTAGTCTTTCAAAATTGGCTTCACATTTAATGCTGAACTTTTGGAATTCTAGAAAAACCTTTTCTCTCTCACCAAAGCCCAATTCTTTCAAATCAAAAGTGCTTGGTCTTTCAGACCTGTGGTTTTCTCTTTTTTTCCTCGCTGTATTTTGTTTCTGTTTTAAATTAAGATTAATGAAATAAAACACCAGGAGAATGCACAGTTTTTTTTCTAATATCAAATATCTTTTTCAATTTTGAATAAACAATAAATCTGCATGCATTTGAAAAGTATCTACTGTTTACGTATTCTTTATTTTAGCCTTCTGATTGTAATTATGATTTAGGCACATAACAGTCTTCCAAACTCTGGAGGTATCATACTGTTTTGCAATTATGCTCTGTTAAATAACGCTTAGGCAGATTACAAGTACTTAGCTAAGTTAATATGAGCAACCGTTTACAATCTGTTAAATTTTGCTTATGGTAATTTTTAAGAGATTATGTTGGATGCACAAATAAGCTAGCTGAACCTGCTAAATGAAAGTGCATGCACTTAATCCTTTTTCTCTTACTGCATTTAAATTAGACCAGAAGAATTGCTCTTTTTATAACATGTCCCTAAGAGTTGAAATGAACACCTGGCTTTTGAGGAGATTATTGTACAAAGATGCCTATATACAGACACATGCTCATATACATGCACTCAGACATTTTGGTAAACTGTGATGAGACAAAACCAGACACAACATGTACACATAGGAGCTTGCTGATATAATTTATATGTAGAAAACAATGTATTATTCAAACTTTCAATTTTCCTGGCTCCACACAGACTAGACAATGTATTTGATTTAAATTTTAATCATCTTTTTTTTTTCTCCAAGTAGCCTCAAATTTAACTGGGATTTAATTATAAAGTCTCTATTTCAATGATTGGGATTTAGGTATGAAATTTTGATTGCTAGTTTTTTGTTTGTGTGTGTTTGGTTGGCTTGTAGTTTCTCAGACAGGCTCACTATATTGCATAGATCCATGGGCACCCTTGATCTGTAATGGCCCTCGATTTTCATATGGCATTTCCATACCTATATGGAATGTGAATATAGTTACTGTAGTTCGGTATTTAATACTGATTGTGATAATGGAAGATGGGGCTGAAAGGGCTAGTACATGTTCTGAGGCAGACAGTCATGAAAGCTGCCCTCTACTTAGGGGATGAGGTTGTTACTTTCAGGGCATGCCTTCGTACTTGAAGCTCTACCTCTTACCTATTAGTCTCTGTAATATAGATCAACTGAGACATTTCTTTTTCCTAAAATGGTATCAGCCTACCTATGATTCCTCCCTGCCAGCTGCCTGTTCCTATTTCTGTTTATTTTGAGCAATCAACATTCTTTTACATTTCTACAGGCTGGGTTTCTATAGTCCAGTCTTTCTTTTGGCTGGAAAATACATTGGCTTCGTTTGAGCAGGTTTAGTAAGCATGGCTATAATACCAATTGATGCATTTTGGTCCAGGATCTTGATAATTTCAACTCCATTTTGCTAATTGAAGACATTAACACAGTGCTTGTCAATGCATTCTGTCCAAACACTGAACAAAGGGAATAATAGAGTTCAAGAACTCTCTAAGCTCTGAGTATGCATGGTTATACTTAGACTCTGTTAATCTACATTGCCTCCCAGGGGTGTCGTTTACTCTGAAGATTTGTAATTTTGCCTGCCCAGCAACCATTTCCTTTTCATTTGATGAAAGTACTTTGCCTTTCTATTGGAAGATAACTCTTTCCTCAATCTTAACCCCTGTGATTTAAAGGAGGCTGATTCAACCTTGAATTTTAGCAATACGTGGGATTGAGACAAAACCATTTAGGGCACTTCAATCTCCTCATTACCTCAGCTGGACCAGTGAGATCCTTATATGTGGGTTTTACTACCAATAGGGAAAGAAACTGTTTTGTTTGTTTATCAAAAAGGATATTTAAGTTGATAAAATTCCATCTTGGTGTCACTGGTTATGACTTTATACTACTTGTGGTAGAGGAGAGCTGCCTAAAAATAAAATCAACAAAGATAAAAGTGGAGCAGTGGTGAAGAGTTACCATTAGAGAGCTATTCTTGAATATTTCACTTGAACACCTATACCAAGCCACACCTAAAGCAGTTTCTACTCTTAGACTTCTCTTCTGTACCAACCAAACACTTCATTTTTGCTTGTATCAATTTGATTTGGGTTGCTGCCACCCACAGCTAAACTGTATTAGAAAGTGCATTGATTAAAACAATATCTCTAATTCTAAACACTGGCATTGATAATGACAAAAGTAACAAAAGCATGACTGAACCATAAACTTTAGGATACAATGATTTATCCTATGATAAATTAGTGACCACTCTGTTTTACTGCCATCAACACCTAACCTTTCACCTGTAGGGCTACTGAGAGACCATTTGATATGATATGTATGTGCACTCAGATATAACAGTCGCCTACTCTTTCTTATCTTTCTTTCAATTTTGGTTATCTCCTCATTTCTACAAGTATCATGTAGCTACTTTGGTTTCATAATATTTAGTGGTATTTCCTCTTTTATTAAGCCAGCTTTCTGAACAGGAAGCTGGTATATAAATAGAACAGCATTGTAGAGACTGATGATGAGCTCTGGAGGTTAACAGAATGCAATGACATCTCTGAGCCCTGTAGGTCAGGATAGAGTTGCTTCCAAGGGTAGGATTTGCCCAGCAAGACCTTGGTTTGCAGGATGATTGTCATTTCATTGTATTACACTGAGCCTTTAAACAATCCATAATTTATTGCATGTCTTCTTGAATGTGTGCTTCCAGGGCAGAGTCAGCAATGTAGAGACTTTCCCGAATAACTTTATCAAGGTCTTCACTGTATGCCTGTGAACCCAAGAAATAGAAGATTCCCCCTATTGTTTAAACTCCAGATCCAAGGCTTTTTGTTTCATTACTGATCAGGGTAGAAAATGAGAGCTGGAAAGAGTCCATCTTACCTCTATGTCTTTGGCTTTATTAGTGCACACAGGAACTGATAGGTTTGATGACTGAAATATTTTTTCAATATGTGGAGACAATGAGTAAGATCTCAGCATCCTTAGAATTATGATAAACACATATTTTAACCCTGGCTCTTGTGCTTAATATCTGGGAGTTCTTGAGACTTAAATTCATCCTATGTAAACTAGAACAATCTTTGTAGACTATTTTATTGGGTTATTATTATTACTAGAGGCGCGGTGCATGAAATTCATGCACAGAGGGGGATTCCTCAGCCCAGCCTGCACCCTCTCCAATATGGGACCCCTTGGGGGATGTCTGACTGCTGGTTTAGGCCAGATCCCACAAAATTCGTGCACTGGGGGGGAGAGGGTGTCCCGCAGCCCAGCCTGCACCCTGTCCAATCTGGGACACCTCGAAGATCCCTCTCACAATCTGGGACTGCTGGCTCCTAACTGCTTGCCTGCCTGCCAGCATGATCACCCCCTAACCACTCCCCTGCCAGCCTGATTGCCCCCAATTGCTCTCCCCTTCCGGCCCAATTGTCCCCAACTGCCCTCCCCTGCCGGCCATCTTGTGACCACATGGGGGTGGTCATCTTGTGTGAGGGTGTGATGGCCAATTTGCATATTGCCTCTTTATTATATAGGATTACTAAATTAGATAATCCTGATTATCAGCAAAATGTGATTTATTAGTAATAGTGTTTTATCATGCAATGTAAAGTTAATCATTTAAAATGAGTCCAATTCTCAGGCAAAGATACTTTTAGTAATAATTTCCAGGATGTGTGATTCAATCAAAAATGTTCTCTGGTTCATACATGCTATATCATGAAATTACTTGCCTGAGGTTGCTACTTGATTTATATTTTCTACCTGATCTCTCCAACTCTCCTTCCTATATGAATACATCATAGCATATTATTGACCATATGTTTCTACTTGTATTTGGTATCCAGCATATGAACAAACATGAAATGTTTCCCCTGCTGAAAGAAAAACAAAGACCCTGGAGACAAATGAATCTCCTGGAGCTAACGCAAGATGCTCTTCTCTGGAATTCAACACAGTCATGGAATCAAAGCACACGAGACGTGATCTATCAGTACAGCCTCAAGGTCACAGTTTTCAATTCCGAGAATCACCCAAGAGAGGGTTTCAGCATTAGTAAGTGCTTCTGGGACTGCAGCAGGAAGCAGTGCAGGAGGAAACACCATTTATAAAAGTGAAGAAGCTACAATGAATACTAATTTTTTTCCTCCTTTCTGGAAAAATGACAGGATAGGTTATCATATAACATGTTAAGTGATGGCAATTATGACTTATTGGATGTGTTTAAAATCAATACTATTGGCGATGATAATAAACAGAGTTATCCCAGACAGGTGGGATAGTTAAACAAAAACTCAAAAAAACATAAAAGAAAGAGACCCAAGACAATAGAAATCTTTTCTTAAAATAAAAAGAGGAAGAAAGAGAAAAGTTAATAAGACCTGGATAAGATAAAAGATTAAAATTTTAGTATCAGGAGTTTGGAGGATCAAACTAATTAAGTTTCATATGTTTAAATACTCTCTGACAAATATTTCTATTTTATTTTAAAAATAATGTTTATGAATAAACATTAACTTAAATTTACTTGAAGCTAATATTAACAATGTTGATAGTGGTATGCTATCTTTATATAGGGCTTCTCTATTTTTCGTAAGCTTTTTATGCCATGATTTTTGTCAGTCCCAGAGAGACTAAGTGGTTTGTTAAGATCACAAAGCAAGTGGGTCAGAATTGGCACAAGAATTTATAGTTTTTAAATGGTCAACCAAAGTTTCTCCCATCATATTAGAGGCCACCATCTTAGTCAGTCTTATTGTTACATATAGTTCCATCAATTTCCTAAGTTTAGGGTAACTTCACTTAAATGAACTAGTAATTACAGTAGTTATTATTTGTCTCCCTGGACACAAACTGATATTGAGTGTGTTCTAATCATAGTTTATTACTATTCCCAGCAATGCAAAATTTATAAAGTTAGAAATGGCATGGCTTAACTTATGGTAAGAGTGTGTCATATATCCTAGAAATAGAATTTTGTTTCATTTGGTCAAAACAGACTCCTGTGAGTCCTTAGTTGCACTGTGTCTTGAGTGCAAAGCATGAGTTGTCATGTTGCTTTGAGGTGAAGAGACAATTTTAAAAAGTCACCAGAGTATGACCAGTTGGGAACTTTGAGATGGTCAGAGTTGAGATCTATCTACAAGATTGGGAATATGTCAGGAAATTCAATATTTTAAACAGAAAATTATTCAAATACTCCATGCTAGTTAAAATTTCCAGCTTTTATTACAATTGCTATTTTGCCCTGAAAATGGCTAACTTTATAAAATGTCCATTAAGTTTATAGACGGAATTTTATTGTGAAGCTAAGTAGTATTATAATTTTTCTCTCTTTTTCCAATTGTTCAACTTTGGCAATTTAAAATATAATTATCCTTCGTTGTTGTGACACTGAACTTTTCAATTAATCAAGAAGTACACTAAAATAGTGTTCTCTATAATTATTTCATATGCATCTTAACTTCTTGTTAGTTTATATTTTTCTGCTGTGTATTCTTCAACTGCATTATAGTTCTGCTCTTTTCATTAAAACTCATCTCTTTCTCATCTAAATAATTTCCCCAGCTGTCCAGATTCATCAGCATTTTTTTAATCAAGTCTCAGTATTTGTTATTTTTCTCTAGATTCTAGCATATTGCTATTACAGATTTGGATGTGCATGCATTTCATATTCCACTGACTGTTTAATGAATATGTTGAATAATACCAGTGCACATTCTGATTGATCCCCAGGGAACTTATTGATATTTTTATCTTCCAATGACACAAAAATAATTGTAGTTTTCTATTTGCTGGTCTAATTTGTATATTTTTGTTGTATCCTTACTTGTATGCAATAAAATTGTAAGCAATGAAGCCCTCAATTAACTACATAATTTTTTTAAACTTTCGACTTTTAAAAGTTTAATGGCTAAATGGTAGGTAGAAGGTACTGAGCTTAAAAACCTACTTCGCAGAATCCTGACTCAGTTTTGCTTTAGATCAGTCTCCTCTATCTTCCATAGCTATAATGACAAAGTTTTAAATGGTGAAACTTGGGTAACCTATATCCTTAGCCACCCTATTAGAAAACTATGCCACAGAGTCTACAATAACCTGAAGAGAACTGTTCTTACTGGCTTCATTTAAGATGCTATCTATAGATATAAAAGCCCAAGCGACCAAACGACTGAAGGACCGGTCAACTGGTCGCTATGATGCTCACTGATCACCAGGGGAGCAGATGCTCAATTCAAGAACTGCCCCATGGTGGTCAGTGCACTCCCACAGCCAACCTCCCACAGCTAGCCAACCTCCCATGGTCCCTACCCCGAGCTGGTCGACCCTGATAAGCCCCAATAGGGACTAGGTGAGATGGCCCTGATTGGCCCTGATCCCCAGCCAGGCCAAGGGACTCCACCTGTGCACAAATTCATGAACTGGGCCTCTAGTTTCAGATAATATTCTATCCTCTACCTCTAGGCATAGACACATTGTTGAAGAGAAAAACCACAGGCTCAAAATAACATCACTCATGCTAAAAGCCCAGGAACCAAACCTAGATTTTATACCTGATCTAATTGCAGTTTCAATCTCTTCCAGAAACATAATCTTAATCAATTAGTCCAGAATTTTCTGGTCAAATACTGGTGAGGTAATCTGTCACATGGGCCCTCTCCCCAATTTTCTTCCCCCAAAGAAAAGATGTACTGGCCCCAAAATAATTCTTTCTTTTCTTTTATTAGTAGATCCCTTGCCTCACTCTTCTTCCTATAAAAATCTTCCATTTTGTACAACCCCTTGGAGAGCCCTTGTATTTGCTAAATGGAATGTTTCATGACTTATGAATTGCTTAATAAAAGTATTTAGATCTTCACATTTATTTGTTTAAAAATTTAAAATTATATATGTATATATATATACATATATATATATACACACACACATGTATATAAAGATATATACTAGAGAGAGACAGAGAGAGTAATCAGTAAATTTTTTGTACAAACAAAGAATCATGGGGACCTAGATCCCCCTCTCTTTATGATTAGATAAAGTAAGCTTGCTTGCTTAAAACAGGCTGAGTAATCTCTGGTCATAAATTTCAGGATTTGAATACAATCCCCTTTCCCCCCCACCACACACACACACCCAAAACACATTTTCATTAACATATAATGTACCTGGGCACATAATCCCTCTACATTACATTTTTAAAAGTTCTACTTGAATCAACTCCATGGGAGTGTGTATATTCTAAAGCTACTCCTCTCTTCAGAACACATCACAGCTAAAAATGAGTCTCTGACATGTGGACTAAAAAGGAGTGATATGATCATAAATTCCTAAATGGTCAAGTCATGGTGGATAGTGTTGCCCCAGGCATATAACTTTTTTAGTAAAAGACTTATTTTTGCCTTAAGCAAGCCCTGTTTTTAAAAAGCCATTGTTTTTGTGCATCTAGGTTTACCCACTTTTGAAATCAGCACAATCACCCTCTAGAAGGCATATAATCTTGTTAACTATCCTGTAATCCAGTCCCTACCTTGCCCACTTCCACGTAATGTTAAGTTACTTTGTTAATTTCAAATGCATAAAAGAAGCTGCAAAAGTGTCTTTCTTGAAGCTTTTGAAATCTTGCCTCCCTGGCAATTATTGCCAGTTTTGGCTTAAACAAACACTTTGTACAACTTCTCTACAAGATTGTACGTTCTTATGTTGACAGACATTATCCTGTCCAGCTTAGCAATATATTGCAGTCTGCCCTTCACAGTGTAGGGGAGCAGAATTTGTCACCCCTAAATAGATCTCCTTGCATAAGGATTATCTTAGGCTGGTTATTTTTAAGAAAGAGCAGACATGGGAGAAATTTTGAAAGAAAGCACCCTTTGTAAAATATATTTATATTTATACGTAAAATCTCCATTTGTAAGGGTGTCTCCCTTGCTGTACAAGGAAGAGGGGAATGACCTTATCTCTAGAAACTATTATCAATGCAGAAGGCAAGGATTTAAATCTGCATAACCACCTTATTCTTAGTTACTGGGCTTTTTCTGGTGTCCTCCCATAACTGACTCTCTCTACCCACAACATCATGTGTTGCCTTTAGCTGAGGATGGTGTTTAAGGTGATGGCTTCTGCCATTTTAGAGTTACTCAGTTTCCTGAGTCTTTCCTGTGTATACATGTTACTAAACTTTTGTGTGGTTTTTTCCTGTTAACCTATTTTGTGTTAATTTAATTATGAAGCCAGCCACAGAACCGAGAAGAGTAGGATACATATTTTTTCTACTCAAAAGAAGCAAACACTCCCTCTCTACCTTTTACTAACTCTACCATAGTGGTTGCTACTACTTTGCTACCCTAATAAACCATTATGACAGTGCCCCAAATTTGCAATCTCTGATGTTGTTCCCTCATTTTTATTTCTTATTCCCATAAAAGTTTTAAATCTTACCCATGAACAAGTAACTTGAGGGATTTTATCAAGCTGGGCTTATTTGGAAAGGAAGAGATACATCTAAAACCCAAATTAAAACATCAAGTGTGATTTGCATTTCAACAATCATAAATGTGAGATGGTAGTGATGATAGAGGAATCATTTCTTAAATGGATAAAATAGCATGAAAAATAAAAGAAGGAAACTAATACATACATGTTTGTAACTTAGGTGAAATTAAAAGGTAGCAGGACAAGAAAGGGAGATGTTCAAAGGATACCTACAATTTCAATGATAGCATATACAAATTCTACTATGGATTATCTTGCTTAAATTTCATACCCAGATCAAGTCCCTATTATATCATTTTAAAAATGGCAATTAAAAGTCCTGAGTTATTTCTGGAGTTTAGATACAAAAGTAAATATAAGTCCCCATAAAAGCTGCTTGTATATAACAGACAAGTGACCATAAGATGTAAGCTACTTATCTACTTCTGTCCCAGGGCAATGCTTAGTGAATATTTCTCCAACTAGTCAGGTAAATAACTTTAAGCTTAATCTGAGGAAGTCATGATGAGGAGATAAAATAACATAGATTCCAAAGAATGAGGAAGACAACGGTTAAGTTTAAAATCTCTAGGAAGGAAATCTACAGTATGATAATTAATTGTATCAGTGAACTTTGTGATGAAAATATGGCAACAGATATCTAATAAAACAATTTTTTCTAGCACAGTATAACATTAGCCAACATACATTGCTATTTGGTTATCTTACTTTTATTTATTTAAGAAGTAGCTCTATTTATTTATTTATTTATTCTTTTTTTTTTTTTCCATTATTGATTTTTATAAAATGTTAATACCTCCTAAAATTATCATTAACTCAAGCAGTAGAAGTAATTTCCTGGGCTTGGGAAAACATGGTTATTATTTCTAGTGCCATTGTAATAACCTGGTTATTTAAACGGAAAGGAGTGACAGGGGAGACCAAATAATACAGGCATGGCATTCATACAGCTTTGCCAAAAAGCTGCATTTAACACTCTTCAAGTCAGTTCCCACTGATTGATGGCGAAAGAGACTAGACAAAGGCAGTTTAGATGCATGCTCACTAAGGTCTGGGTGACTTGGGAAGGTACCTACCTATTTGCCCAGCAAGAAAACGAGTGAGCCCTAGCCGATTTGGCTCAGTGGATAAAGTGGCAGCCTGTGGACCACAGGGTCTGGGTTCGATTCCAGTCAAGGGCATGTACCTCCGTTGCAGGCTCCTCCCCAGACTAGGCCCTGGTTGGGGCTCGTGCAGGAAGCAACCAATTGATGTGTTTCTCTCATTGATATTTCTCTCTGTCTTTCCCTCTCTCTTCCACTCTCTCTATAAATCAATGGAAAAATAACCTTGGGTGAGGATTAAAAAAAAAATAAAAAGCAGTGGCCAGGATGAGTGTGACTACTGCAAGGGAGTGAAATTTAAATATATAAACTTCCTAACATACTTAGGAAGTTCTCTCTCTCTCTTTCTCTCTCTCTCTCCCCCTCTCTCTCTCTCTCTCTCTCTCTCTCTCTGTTGGATCCATACATGGACTAATAGATTTTAATTAAGTTGAGTGCTGAGCTACACCAGGCTGCAATGTGGAACTAAACCTCTGGACACTGGCCTTGTTTCTGGCTCTGCTGAACTCCCAGCTGCACCAGCACTGGCATAAGGGGCAGGGGCCTTTGGAACCCAGGAAATATGACTTCACACAAATAAGATCCTCCACATACAAGCCTCCCATGGGGGCTTTGAAAATGCTTCTTTCACCACGCCCCAAGAATCTCCACCTCACTACCAGAAAAGACCACGGAATTTAATTCTCCCATAACAGCATGACCTGACAACCATAGTCCTCCAGTTTAAAATCAACAGGGTATATAAGAGTCATTGTTGTCTACAGATATTCCATGAAATCCCCTGGGAAGTTCAGGAGAACAACAAAATCAAGGGTGTAGAATGACTATAAGTGACATGGAAAAATATCTTGGGAACAAAAGTAGAGAATTGTTTCAAGCAATTGTGTATCATTGTATTATCAGTCCTCTTGATGTCACAGGAGATGCTATTCTGAAGTAAAATGCAGAGACGGACAATTCTGTGATTCAAAAGAGCCATACACTGAATGAAAAACATTTTAGGAATAGCTGAAATTATTTCTCTTACTAGAGGCCTGGTGCACAAAATTCTTGCACTGGGAGGGGGGTCCCTCAGCTCGGCCTATACCAGTGATGGGCAACCTTTTGAGCTTGGTGTGTCAAACTTCGCCAAAAAACTGAGCATAACTCGGGTAGTGTGTCACTTTGAGGAAAAAACATTATTTCGCAAATGTTTCATCCTCAGGAGCAGCAAATGTTTCATCCTCGGCATGCGGCCGCCTTAGCAGCCACATGTCATCAGAAATGGCTACACGTGTCAGTGCTGACACGTGTGTCATAGGTTCGCCATCACCAGCCTATACCCTCTAACAGTCTGGGACCCCTCACTCCTTACTGTCCGCGTTCTTGTTGCTCCTTACTGCTTGGCTCACTGCTCCTTAGGGCTGTCGGGGAGGCAAAAGGGGCTCCCACTATTGCCACTGCACTCACCAGCTGTGAGCCCGGTTTCTGGCTGAGTGGCGCTCCCCCGTGGGAGTGCACTGACACCAGGGGGCAGCTCCTGCATTGACCATCTGCCCCCTGATGGTCAGTCAGTGTGCATCATAGAGACTGGTCGTCCCGCCATTCGGTCAATTTGCATATTAGGCTTTTATTTAAGATATTTTCTTTTTAGTATATGAAATAAAAGTCTAAATTGAGTCTAAAATATATCTTCCCAGAATTATAAAATAAACAAAAACTATTGAGGTGAGTTTGAATTGGCAGTGTTCTCTTATTGTTTCCTCTTAATAGTAATGAACATAATAGTGTGTAATACAATTGACTGTCTTGAATCTAATGTAATGTAGCAGCAGCTCAGATGCTATAAAGCAGTGACATAGAATGTATTTTAACCTTTTGCACTCAGATGTCGAGTGTGACTCGACATGGTTAGCATTAGAATAAAGGAATTGAGAAAAAAGCAAACGAGTGCAAAGGGTTAAGATAAAAATTTTTATGAACATTTCAGAGTTTTTCTTGTCTTTCTTCATTAGTTTAGGTTTAGCAGTCAGTAGAAACACCACTGTGGATGCCACATAAAGTTGTAAGTTTTACATTTTTGGATATGACAGCAAAGGAGACTGAGCATAGAACACATTTTAAAAATTAAGGGAAAATATAAAAGGGCTCATCTCTTAAAACAAATAAAGAGTAACTGTGGGATTATGCAGATCAAGTTGCTTATTGACTTTTGATATCTTACGGCCACAGCCCATCAAGTGTTGTGTTCTCTGGAAAGTATGACTGGCTTAGCTATATTACATTTGTACAAATAAAAAATGTGCAAGGGTACCTACCCTCTTTGTGTCTTGGAAAGTGCAAAATTTCCTCAGAGGTAAAGATTTTTTTTTTTAAGGTCAGGGGGGTAATTCTAATAGAATACAATACCTCAATCACACTTTCCAGAACTTTTAAAGTGACATAAAGTGTGCTTGGCAAAAAAAAGTTGAGAAAAATCAGAAGAAAATTATTTATATGGCGAAGCACATAGATTAAACAAAACGCAGAGATACTTAAATCCAAATTTGCTGAATTGTGGCCTGCATTTTGCACCTGCAGAATGTGGGCACAATTCAAATGCGATAGCATCTGGCATATTGTAAGTGCAGTAATCAACAATTGCAGAAGCATTTAAATTGTGGCTGCACTTATGGGGAAAGGGAGAAAACGCAATTAAGAAGATGTGTGCCAAAGATAGGTTTAAACTTACAATTTCCACATAACTCATTCTTCAGATGTGAGAGACCAGAGCTGAGGCTGAAAAGGATCTGAGAGGGAAGCAGAGGTATAAAGCTATGAGGAGTTCTACCATGGAGCAGTGGAAATGGGGAAAGGGCTTTGGAGATGATGAGATCTGGTGACACATCCCAGCTTCATCACTTCTTAGGTGAAGGGAGTTGAAACATACTTAAATTCTTTATATCACGTCTCTTAGCTGTAAAAGGAGAATCATAGAATAATTGAAAGGGTGTGGGTTTATAATGAAAATTAAAGTAGAATTCTATAAGGTAGGAGGCACCATGAATAGAAATGGTAGTTTTCTTTTTCAACCCCTCCCCTATATTTCTGTCCCTATATTTTATATCTAATGATGATAGTTTTCATGTATTTAATTTGACAAGTGTATTTTAATTTGACTTATAAATTCACCTACTTCATACCCTAGGGAGTTGGAAAGCATTTATTCATTCTAAACCATGTATCAAAGGCCTCTAATGTACAAATTAATATGCTAGGTGCTGAAATTACAGTTATGAGTGAAAAGAGACAAGAACCTTTGGTTCACTGTAATCTACTGGGTGAATCATGGATTAGTCAACTGTACATGAAAAATAAAGTCGCATTACAAACGTAATAAACTTCATGGATAAGAAATTTACGTATAACATGAAAGGATGCAGAAGTCAATGAAGTTAAAGAAAAATGTAGCAAACTGAAAGAGGAAAAGAAAAGTATCTAGGTACGAGGCTGACTAGTGAATTATTATATATTAGGTGCCCAGTGCATGAATTTGTGCACTTTGAAAGGAACTGTAGGCCGTGAGGCTGCTGTGGGCACAGGGGCGGGTCTCGGCCCATCCTCTGCACCCCACCAGGCCCCTCCCGCCATGGCCCCTGGTCCTCTGTCTAACAGCAGACCCGCTCCTACCACCATTGCTCCCACATGCTGCTGGCACTGGTCCCGCTTGCACCCACTGACAGCGTAGATGCAGGCAGTGGCTGCTTCTCCAATTGCCCCTTAGAAGCAGGGGGAGATGGAGAAGCCCTCAGGGGTGGCAGCCACTGCTCACACCCACTGACTGCACCTAGCGATCGGGGCCAGCACTGGGCACCGGCAATGGGTGAGAGCAGGGCCAGCATCAGCAGCAGGTGCAAGCACCGGGTGGGGCCATGGAGTGCGGGAGTGAAGAATTTTCAGTAACCACCAGAGGCTCACCCAATGACAGCGATAGGCGCTCCACCTTGGTCTGGTGCCTCCACTCACCTGCTCCACCATTCCACCACGCTCAACACCCACCATATTCTGCTCTCTGCTGCCTGCTGCAATGTCCACCGTGTTCTGCATGCCCCCTGGTGGTCAGTGCAAGTCATAGGGACCAGTTGTTCGGTTTTTTGGTTGTTCAGTTGTTCTGCTGTTCAGTCTATTTTCATATTAGGGTTTTATATATATATAAATAGTGAACTAGAGGCCCGATGCATGAAAGGGTCCCTAGATCTGACCGGTGATCAGGGCCAATCTGTGGGGTGACCAGCGGGGTGATCAGGGCCCCCTGCTGGCATCAGCCTTGGCTGGCCTGGAGCCACCCACTCGCTGGCCCCGCCCCTTGCTGACGCCAGTTGCCTCCCTCTGTGGGATGACCAGCGGGGTGATTGGGGTGCCCCTGCTGGCCTGGGGCCTGCAGGATGGGGGCAGCTTCTGCATTCAGCATCTGCCCCCTAGTGGTCAGTGTGCATCATAGCGACCAGTGGTTCCACCATTCAGTCGATTTGCATATTAGTCTTTTACTATATAGGATTATTAACATTGCTGATTATGTTTAATCTAAAGGTTTAAAAGTTTCTATAATTTTTCTTTTGTTAATTCTACTAACAATACAGTTGGTGATTCTCTAATTGAAAGATTTTTCTTCTTTTAACTATTTTGTGTTTTAAGAAGTGGTAAATTATTTTTTCCAGTTTTCTTTTGTACTAAATTCACAGAAGTCAAAAGAGAAGACACTTTTATCTAGAAAGAGATCAGGTAACTAATACACCAAAGGTCATATCAGACAACTTGCCGATGTAAGCCATACTTGAGGCACAGATGCTGAAAATTCAGCTAGTGAAAACCATGTGCCCATTCTCTTTATGTGAAGCTACAAGAAACAAATAAACAAAAATCAATGAATTAGGTTTAAATTAACTGATATAAAGTACAGCACACTGGAAAGCATTTATAATCTTTTACTTTAATTATTTTTAAAAAATAAACCCTATCCTATATAATAAAAGCCATGGGGATCAGGCCAGCAGGGGAGGGCAATTGGGGGTTACCAGGCTGGTAGGAGAGGCGTTCAGGCCAGCAGGGAAGCAGTTAGGTGTTAATCAGGCCGGCAGGGGAGGTGTTAGGGGGTGATCTGGCTGGCAGACAGAAGTGGTTAGGGCAATCAGGCAGGCAGGTAGGCTAGTGGTTAGGAGCCAGCAGTCTGGATTGTGAGAGGGATCCCCAATTGGAAAGAGTGCAGGCTGGCCTGAGGGACACCCCCCCACCCACACACACACCCCATGCACGAATTTCATGCACCAGGCCTCTCGTAGGAAAATATCTAGGCAAAACTTACGTATTATATACTGATTAATCTACACATATTTATATTTGCAAAACCTGCCAGTGTATGAATAAAGTCTGGATTCTTGGACTATCCAAGAGTGTGCAGAAGCGCTACTCTGTCCCTCCTCCTGTTGCAGTGACAATGGACTATTTCTATATGGTTTACATTTTGGGAGTAGTTGTAATAAAAGCTATAACATTTAGTGGTTTGTTTTATTTTTATAATTTTACAAATTAATTCACTGATCAAGCACATTTTATGACAAACTAACATTGAAATACAAACATTTTGTAATGTGGCAATTTCTTAGATGTACATTCTTCCAAACTGTCATTAAAACCTGGATGATTTTTATATCAATAAAATATTTTTTGTTGTTGTTGTTTTGTTAACCTTTACCCAAGGATATTTTTCCATTAATTTTTAGAGAGAGTGAAAGAGAGAGGCAAAGACAGAGAGAAACATCGATGTGAGAGAAACACATTGATTGGTTGCCTCCTGCACATGCCCTAACCAGGGCTGTGGCCAGGGAGGAGCCAGCAAACAAGGTACATGGCTGGAATCGAACCCAGGACCCTTTGGTTTGCAGGCTGACTTTCTATCCACTGAGTCAAACTTGGCTATCCTATATAATAAAAGGCTAATATGCAAATCAACCGAATGGCAGAACGACTGGTTGCTGTGATGCACACTGACCACCAGGGTGCAGATGCTCAAAGGAGGAGCTGCCCCCTGGTGGTCAGTGAGCTCCCAAATGGGGAGTGCGGCTCAGCCAGAAGCCAGGCTCAGGGCTGGCGAACACAGTGGTAGTGGCAGGAGCCTCTCCCACCTCCGCGGCAGATCTAACGATGTCCAATTGACTAAGCCATCAGTCAAACATCCCCTGAGGGCTCCCGGACTAGGAGAGGGCACTGGCCAGGCTGAGGGACACTCCCCTCCCTGAGTGCACAAATTTCGTGCACTGGGCCTCTAGTTAAATAATATTTGTTTAATTATTTAATACTAGAGACCCGGTGCATGAATTTGTGCATGGGTGGAGTCCCTCAGCCTGGTCGGCGATCAAAGCTTATTCAGGGGCCAGCCAGCAAGGGGGAGGGACCCCAGGAGGTTGGTCAGCTGGCCCCCTGATCAGGGCGATCAGGTGGGCCGGCAGGCTAACCTCCTGCGGTCCCTTCCCCTTGCCGGCTGGCCCTCCCAATTGGGGCCGATATGGGGGGCGGCTGGGGGGAGGGTCCATGGGAGGTTGGCTGTGGGAGCGCACTGACTACCAGGAGGCAGCTCCTGCATTGATCCTCTGCCCCCTGGTGGTCAGTGAGCATCATAGCAACTGGGTGACCGGTCGTTCGGTAGGAACAGTCACTTAGGCTTTCATGTATATGGATATCTTCTGTCTCCATTAAAATTTTGTCTAGTTTGTGCCATAAAGTTAATTTGGCAGATTTTGACTATGATAATAAATATTTATAATGCTGGCTCCAGCCTGGCCAGCAAGGTTCAGTGGTTGAACATCAACCTATGAACCAGGATATCATGGTTTGATTCCTGGTCAGGGCACATGCCTGGGTTGCAGGCTCAATCCCCAGTGTGGGGTGTGCAGGAGGCAACCAATCAATGATTCTTTCTCATCAATGATATTTCATCTCTCTCTCCCTCTCCCATCTCCCCTTCCTCTCTGCAATCAAAAATATATATATTTAAAACAAAATGCTGGCTCCAAATGGTGTATGTAATGTGTAGCATCAAGAAAATCATAAGCACATTAAACTACAAAATACATTCTGGGTATGATCAAGAACATAGTTGGATTGGTTGAGGTCACTTATGTAAAAAAACAAAAGATAACAGTCTGTAAATCAGGGTCATTTATCACAGTGACAAACATCTGTTATAAATTCTCTCTTCTTTCTGTGTTTATAAGAAACATTTTTGGGGAGTTGAGATACTGGTACCAGAACTGGCGAACAGCAATTTCCCCTGGGATCTTGAATCATGAAATCAAAGAATAAAGTTGTGGACCAGAAGCGTTCAAATAAGGCAGGAGTTTATTGTGAACAAACACAGGCTCCCTGCTCGGGAAGGGGATTCAAATGGGTTGCCCCATGAGCATTCTGCTCTTCTCCTTATAGCTGCTAAAGGCCATCTCTTTGTCTACCTGTGCCATTCTCTGATTGGTTCCTGGCCTTTTTGCAACAGTTTTGTTTTGCACTTGCAAGAAAAAATCCTTGTTTCAAAACACCCTGTTTTTTTTTTGCTATCCATCCTGTTTTTCTGCCATCCTGTTTCCTGCAAAACACACTTTTTGTTTGTTTCAGCTAGCTCTAGGATTCTTCCCTCTCCCACCCCTTACTCTATCTACCTAATTCTGCTTTAACTCCTTTCAATAGGAAAATTTTTTCAGCATATCAACTCTTTAAACACGATGCAGCTATAGTTGATTTCTAATGCCTTACTTAAAACACAGCTCTAAAGGGGATGAACTTTCAGGTGCAATCAAATCTTTAATTTAAATATTTAATCCTTTAAATTTCTTCTTACCTGGAGTTGTTTCCAGCCATCCTTAGAGGGCTAGCAGGGAGATCTGTTACAGCTAATAACTGATCAGACAGTTTATTAAAATCCAGCTTATGATTTACCTTAGAGACATAGTTTCCAATCTCACACCCTTCCCTTTTGTTTAAGAGCATTTACAAACCCGGTAACTTCTCAGAGAAAAGCAAAGACCGCAAATTCTCAACAGGACACCCTGTAGAGTCCCAAGCACATTTTGGAAAGGGACTTACGGGCAGTTTATTCCTTCTTTTGTCCTTTAAAACTCTTCTCTCAATTGTATCATTTCGGTCAAGTGAAGTTTCTGGAGAAGAGTTTTCTTCCTAAAAACAAATAGTGATCACATCAGATGAACAGAAAATTATCTGCATTTGTGTGTTATTTTAGATATATTTTATTTTCATGTATTCTAAACAGATAGAATAAAAATAAAGGAGTAAGAAAGCTATCTAAGTCACACATTCTCAAATGACATTTTCTGCCTCTTAGACAGAGGGTTAAGTATTGATGTTGATATGGTTACCTTTAGAACAGACTTAGATAAATGGGTCAATATCAATATTAAGGGATTCTGTTTTTAAGAAGCTGCTTGACTTGTCTATACAATGTGCTATGACATTCCTACCTGGCCAGCGACCAGTCTAGAACACGAGCAGCTGTTTAAGCATTCATAGTCACTGACCAAGCGTTACTAATTGTCACCACTCCCTCTGGAACGTGTGATACTGAGTGAGTGAACTTTATTCTAGCAGACTGTGGTGTGATAAACATAGTCAGGTTATGTAACATTGACATAGAAAATGTTTGTGTGTATGAGGAGTGCCTACTGTGTGAGTTCGTAGGCTCCTATTTAAAACTCTTAGCAGCTGTTTGAGAAAGATTATCAGCCTAATTTTACAGATGTGAAAACCGAGGTTGACAAAATCATTGGCTGTCACACACCAGTAATTAAGCTCCCATCTGTCTGATTCCAAGACAAACCAAGGGCAATGGGAAGACTTAAAGTAAAAAATGTGGTGGGAAGAGAGAAGGAAAAAATAGTGTCCTCTTCAGGTTTCCAAGCAATACCTCAATGCTTTGTCAACTTGGTCTCAGTATTTCAGTGAAAAGATTTACTCACGATTCCCAAGCAACCTCAATGAGTCCAACTAGTTCAAAAATTTTTTATCTCAGCCCTGAATAACAAAAAACCTAAAAAGCAATTTTTGGAATCGCATTGATATAATAATGGCATCATTTATGTTTATAAGATGGTAGGGTCTCAAAACAAGGTGTGTTTTGTGGAATAACAATACTTTTCACCAGTCACATGGAACTAATCGTCAGGTGTTAAGTTAACATGACTTATGGCATAACTCATCCTGACTTCTGCTACGCAAAAGAAAAAGGTACAAGTCAATGAAAAATTAGGGGTGAGTGAGAAACAGCCTTATCTTCAAATTGTCTAATTTTGGTGAGTTATGCTTTCACCATACTTTTCAGCAATACAGCTTTTTGAAGTGAATTTCTTTTTGGGCCAGAATAAATAAATGAGTAAATGAATAAAGGAAAAATGAAGTCCTGGAGAAAAATGAAAAATTTCTAATATATCCCCATCTACTAAGTATAGCATAGTTACTTATGTAGTTAATCGGTCTCCTAATCCTCAAAGCCATAGCAAGATTTATTGCTGAATACTGAAGGTGAAGGAATACTCCAAGTTACACAAAATATCACATATTGCAGGTATCAAATTACCATCATTTAAATAAATTGTAAATCAACCTTCTTCTTATTCTTGAGACAGAGATTTAATATCTGTAAATCACTAAAATCTTCCTGCTTTTTGGCTGCACCATTATCTTTTATATTCTAACAACTATCATGTGACTCCTCTCCAAAATAATAAAGAACAGAAAATCACTGCTGAGGAGAAAATTCTTATGAACTGCTCACAGGCTACACAATGATTCCTTATAGCAGGAGTCAGCAAACGTTTTCTTAAAGGGCAAGGTAGTAAATATTTTAGAATTTTGCCAGCCACAGGATCTCTGTGATAACTACAAAACTTTACAGTTATAATAGAAAAGCAGCGACAAAATAAATAAACAAATGGTATGACTAGGATCCAATAAAATTTATTTACAAAAATAAGACTGAGTTGACCCACTGAGTCCAGTTTGCTGATTCTGCCATGCAGGTTAGCTTCATAGTACCAACCATTTGGCCAGTGTACCCCACTGAACACTTTCCCCCCACAATTTCCAAATTCACTCACTGTCAATAATCTGCATTTGTCCTTACTCTCCTTTTAATATGAAATGTCATTTATATTTAAACCTTGACTGTTCTTCAACCCCACATCAAAAGCACCTCATTAGAGAACTTCAGTGAGCATAACATTTTGTGAATATTAGACTATTATAGGCTATTTTATCCATTAGGTAATCCTTTCTCTTGCTGACTTAAAATAGTGTTCATTATTTTTGCACATAGAATCTTTTTTTTCTAAGTAGTAAAGAACAAACAACAATCTGATTTAAAAAATGGGTAAATAACTTGAATAGACATTTTTCCAAAGAAGCTTACCAATGGCCAACAGATATATAAAAAGATGCTCAGCCTCAGTATTCATCAGGAAAATGCGAATCAAAACCACAGTGAAATATTACCTCACAGATGTCAGAATGGCTATTATCAAAAAGACAAGAAACAGCAAGTGTTGGTGAGACTGTGGAGAAAAGAGAACCCTAGTGCACTATTGGTAGGAATGTAAATTGGTGCATCCACTATGGAAAACAGTATGAAGGTTCCACATTTTTTTTAAAAACAGAGCTACTATATGATCCAGTAATCCTACTTATATGCATAAAACCGAAAGCATTGAAATTACTATTTCAAAGAGATATCTGGACACTTATGTTCACTGCATCGTTATTCATAAAAGCCAAAAGATGAAAATAACCTAAGTGTCACATAATGCAATATTATTCAGCCATAAGAAAGAAGAAAATCTTGCCTTTTGCAACAACATGGATGTACATCAGGGACATTATGCTAAATGAAATGAGTGAAAAATAAAAAGACAAATACTGTATATTCTTACTTATATGGGCGATCTAAAACAAGCCAAATTCATAGACATAGAGAATAGGATGGTGGTTCCCAGAGGCTTAGGTGTGGAGGAAATGGGAGATGTTGGTCAAAGGTGTAACTCCCATCTACACTAATAAAAGAGAAACACGCAAATTACCATCACTCTGCTATGCCCAACAGCCAATCAGAATGAGTATGCAAATTAACCTGAAAAGATGGCGGCAGCCCTGCCCACCAGCCGCTCCAGGCCTGTGGGAGTCGGAGAAGTCGGGCACCAGTGCCTGAGGCTAGCTGCAGCCAGGGAGACCAAGAAGCTGCCTGCCCCGTGATCCCAGGCCACAGCCAGCAGCAGAAGCCTCATGTCTGCCTGCCCCACGTCCTGGGGAGACAGAGAAAACAGGCCCCAGTGCCTGAGGCTGGGTGCAGCCCAGGAGAAGAAGAAGCTGCCTTCCATGTGATCCCAGGCTACAGCCAGCTGGAGAAGCCGCCCGCCCCATGTCTTCTCACCCCACGTCCTGGGGGAGATGGAGAAACTGGGCCCCAGAGCCTGAGGCTGGCTGCCCCATGATCCCAGGCTGCAGCCAGCTGGAGAAGTCACCCACACTGCATCCCAGGGAAGATGGAGAAGCCGCCCGCCTGTGGTCCAGGCACCAGCACCTGCAGCTGGCTACAGCCTGGTAGATGGAGAAGCGCCCACCCCGCGGGCCCGGGCGCCAGCACTTGTGGCTGCAGCCCAGGCGAAGCCACCTGCCCACCATCCCCTGCAGCTGTACCCGGCCTGGGTGCCTATGGCTGACCAGAGAGAGGGAAGCCCTGATCCCTGGGTGCCTATGATCGGCTGGAGGAGGGAATCCTGGGTCCCAGATGCAGGGCTGAGGCGAGGTGGTTAGGGGCAATCAAGCCAGCAGGGGAGCAGTTAGGGACAATTAGGCTGGCAGGCAGAAGCAGTTAAGGGCAATCAGGCAGGCAGGCGAGTGGTTAGGAGCCAGCAGTTCTGGATTGTGAGAGGGATGTCCAACTGCCAGTTATCCCCTGAGGGGTCCAGATTGGAGAGGGTGCAGGCCAGTCTGAGGGACATCCTTCCCCCACCACCCCCTGTGCATGATTTCATGCACCAGGCCACTAGTATATAAGATAAATAAATTCTGGGTATCTAATGACCATAACTAACAATGCTATATTATATTCTTGAAAGTTCTTAAGAAAGTAAATCTTACCTATTATTGCCACACACACACACACACACACACACACACACACACACACACATTTTAATTATGTGAAAGGGTGGAGTTGTTAACTAACCTTATTGTCAATCATTTGCTATATGTACATGCATTTAATCATCACATTGTACACCTTAAACTTATATGTGTTATATGTCAATATGTTGAAAGGGCTTGGGAGAAAAGAATTAAAAGGAACCTTAACTATTATGTGGTGTGATCCTCTTATTTGGGAAATAGGAAAACCAGACAGGCTAAGTAATTTTCCATGGTCAAACCATGAAAGGCAATACTAAAACCTAGCTCTCTTGAATTCTACTTTAATGATCTTTATTAAGGCTATAAAAATCTTAGCCTTACATAAGGATTCCTAAGAGAATATGACTCAACATTCCATCAAGTATAAAATCTCTTTCAGTTCACGAGTGACTAATATCCACTTTCAATATTTTTAATCATAGGACAATAACTACTGATATGTTTCTACTTACACATAGCTTAGTTTCTAAAAGGACCATTGTGAGATCACTGCCTATTAAGCTAAAATGACACTCTTAAAATTTTGCTGATGCTTGCAGAGTTGATGAAATAGTGATCTAGCAAGAGCCTTTGTTCTTATTAATAAAAATTGTAAGTAGAAAGTAAAATGGGAAGCTTCATTACCTCCTATGGAGATATAGCCATGGTTGGACAAGTCTACTTGCTATGTCTTATATTGAGCAAAACCTTCCCCTCTGTAATATTTATTTGTCTTTTCTCTATAGATTTATTCTCACAGTATCTTCTCTTACTATCACATGACAACTCTGCATATTTGAGAAATATTGTTATGCCTCCTTTTTCAGAGTAAACAATACCAGAATTGTCATTAATTATCCAAAGCATATGATACCAAAAATACTTCCAACAATGTATATATATATGTATGCCACTCTTTAAAAGATGGTGGTTCCCACAATAGCAAGTGGTCTGACCAGCACAGAATACATGAGCCTCTTGTCTTATAAACTAGAGTTCTCTTAATACAGAATGATTGCACTAAAGATAGACTCTCTTAGCTAAATCTGTTAGTAGTTTGCATATATTCCTTACTCTCTGTAGAGCTCAGTAAGTTAAAATCAGAAATAAATTAGTTATGTTTAAACAAAATTCCATATAAACCATTTCCTCTTATTTCTTGTTCAGTTGAGTGTTCGATAGATGCTTAAAATTCACACTATAATGTGACATTCTAAGCTGCATGATCAGTTGTCACTGGTGATGCAGCATAGTTGGAGGTCTTTGGCTTAATTCCTAAGTTAGTGAGCCACTCTTCAATGAAGAAAACATTATTTTATGAGTGTTAACATCCCTGGAAAAGGAAGTTTCAAAACAAATAAGCTTTCTGCCCAGCCAGCGTGGCTCAGTGGTTGAGCATCAATCTATGAAGCAGGAGGTCATGGTTTGATTCCTGGTCAGGGCACATGCCCAGGTTGTGGGTTCAGTCCCTGGTGTGGGGCTTGCAGGAGGCAGCCAATCGATGATTCTCTTTCATCATTAATGTTTCTATCTCTGTCTCCCTCTCTTTTCATCTCTGAAATAAAAAATATATATATTTTAAAAAGACAACAAATATGCTTTTTGAAGGCTTAACATTAATGTAACAGACATGATGGGAATGTTTAGATCTACATTTCACATACTTTTGCTAGGGTAAATTCTATTCACGGTGGTGAAAGTTGAAACTGCTCTGAACTTGTTTTTACACATAGCCATTGGCTGAATCTCATCATTTGTGATGGAAAAAAATAAAATAAAACATTATGCCTTAAAAAATAAATAAAATTGTGAGAATATACACTCTAAAGCTAGTGATCAGCACTGAAAGAGAACTTAAATGTGTCCGTAATTCACTACCAAATACTTCAATTAATTTATTCCACAGAATCAGCATTTTGCTGAGTAAATTTAAGGGCAATAGATTGTTTTAATCTATTTTTAATTTTTTCTTTATAAATGTCACTTTAAAGATATTATTTTGAGCCCTAACCGGTTTGGCTCAGTGGATAGAGCATCGGCCTTCGGACTGAAGGGTCCCAGTTTCTATTCCAGTCAAGGGCATGTACCTTGGTTGTGGGCACATCCCCAGTACGGGCATGCAGGAGGCAGCTGATCGATGTTTCTAGCTCTCTATCCCTCTTTCTTCATCTCTGTAAAAAATCAATAAAATATATATTTTTTAAAAGACATTATTTTGAAAAAAAAGAAAAAAAAATGTTTGACATATACATGTTTAGGCAAAAACAAATTAAACAATGCAAAAATAAAAACAGAAGACCTGGGGAAAGTGTCTGATTCTATCAATATCACAAGACTCTCTTATCAAGCTATTTGCTGGTGATCTAGAGATGGGCATGGAGCTTGCTAAACCTTCTAGATTAGTGTGTTGCAGCCTAAAACTGCACCATCAAAGTTCTTATCTATAGGACAAGCAGATCAAACTCATTTGCAATTGTCAACTCTGCCCTTCTATTCTTATCTTAAGTGGCTCCTTAACTTGTTTTCATTGTTAGTACCATATTTCAACTATCTAGTCAAAGGCTCTCAGCTTGAATTTAGATTTCAAAATGGATGGGGGAAATGAAGCTGTGGCTGTCATTTTCACAAAGCAGCAATTCTGTTGAGTTTGACTACCTTAGGTTACACTAACATCTATCTCTTTTAAAGAGAGATTGTCCTATCCATCCTGTAATGTGTGAGTGTGAGTGGGAAGGAGAGTGACAGTCATCAGACACAGCACCTAACGCAGCTGCAGCACACTCACATAGAATGCTTAGCCAGCTCCTATGATCATGTAACCTTGAATCCCTAGAGTTAGTCCATTATACACCTCAGGGTTGTTCTGCCTTTGTGATCAAATTATAACTGATACAAAGGTACATAGTCTGAAATCCAGTGTCCTGCCTGAGGTGTTTGCTGTCAGTGATTCCCAGATTCACTCACATTTCTGTTCGCTAACTTCTTTCAACATTGTGAAATCCTGCTGTGAAATAGGCCGTTTCCCCTAGATTTTTCCAATAGTTGTAGTATCTGTAGAACACTCAATTTAAGTTCTTGGTCAACATAGATGTTTTACATTAAAAAATATGAGGCACTCTTGGTGTAAGTTTTTCATCACTTTCCCTTTTGGTATTTTTCACCGTCTACCTGCCTTTTAGGCTCCAGCCTCAGGTACTTTGCTCAGCTCCCGATTTACTCCAGGATCATGCTCACCTGTCCATATTTTTCCATTTTCTGGATACTCCTTGCCTTTTGATCCAATTTATTAATTGTATTGCTGTTCAGTTCAACTATATCTTTGCTGATTTTCTATCTGCTAATAATCTACTAATTACTGAAATAGGTGTGTTGAAGTCTCCAACTATAATACTCACATAGTGTGAATTTTTATGTTAAACTTGCTAGAAGATGGGCTGTTTACTCTTTATTATAGCTGTAGTTACCACAGGTTTCCAATTGATCTAGTGTCTTGGTTTTTAATCTCTCCTTTTTGTTTTGGATCTCTCTAAGACCTCATTAAATTCAATCTTTGTCTTTTAGCAATTTCAGCCACAATCCACTGTCAGTGTGATGGTAAAGTATTGGGGAGGGGAGCGTTCTATAATTATTATCAGTGTTTTAAAGGGCCTGTGTCCCTAGACTTTGACCTCCACAAATGTGTCTGGTCTTTTCCCTACATTTAGGTAAGACAGAAATGTCAGAGGAGGCTGAAATTGGGCCATTCCTGTTAATTCCTGGTGGTCAAATCCCAGAAGTTTAGAGACCTTCTGAAAACTGTAGTTCCAAGGAATTCTCACTCATGCTAGTCCATATTCAGCCTCCAGTAATTTGTCAAAAGTATCATTACATATTAACTACTAGTTTATGGTTCTAGAGACTTCTACTCCAGGTAAACAAGTTTATACTGTGATTCTCTGTATTTGCCAGTTTGCCTAAATTTTCAAATTTCTGTATGGTGGTTTTCCCTGTAACCACAATTCTCTGATGTGTCCATGAAAATCTTTAATTTTCTGATTGTTTATCTTCTTTTTTCTTGTAGTAATGAGAGGTATGATGACTTCCAAGCTCTTTACACGTTGGAGGTGAAACTGGAAGTTTCTACATACTAAACCCCTGTGAATGTTAGAGAATGGTGGTTTTTCTTCAGGAAAATATGATCATTAAAGTGACAAGCATATACTTATTTTATTATAATTTGATATTATGCATAAAAGTATGAAAATTTAAATACTTAGGATATATGTCATGTCTTGATTAGAGTTTTCTTTTTAAAAAGTTAATGGATTCTAAACAATGGTATATAAATGCTAAGAAATTGATGTCTCTCGCTACTTCTACCTAGGCTTTGCAATACCATTAGGGAGATGCAAATGGGCTGTGAGACAGGGACTTTGACAATTTTCAGAATTTTTGTAGGGTGCTCCATATATTCTTAGAGTCAGATAATAGGATGAATGCCTAGCATGAACACCATAGTGACTGACCCAGACTCTCATTTTGTGTCCCTGTTTCTATTCTTGCCAACCTAGAAAAAGGATAATAAACCAGTAAATGACAAAGAAGGGTCATTGTAATAGCAGCTAATTTTTATTATGTGCCATATGGATGATTTTTTTGAAAGGTCTTTCCTTCCTTCTTATTTTCATAACTGTGCAGTCTAAAATAGTAGCTGAATTGCTCTGGGCATCTGTTTGAAAGTTAAGGCTAAAAGTAGAATGTGCCTTTTCTTAACAATAACAATTAGAGTTTTCTTTCTCAAATAACTTCACAAACAGGATGGTTTACAACTGCCATGCTGTGACCTAGTTTCAGTTGGTTTCATAAGAATATTCACTATAATAATGTAGGTTCCAAAACTCAGCATGCTGAGCAGCTAGAAACCTATCCTGGGGTCTTCTACTATCTTATTGATCCATTTCAGAGAAGTATTATCCTCTAGGTACTCATAGATATTCTTAAATTCTATTTATTTAGTTTTTTTGTTCCCTTGCATCTTATGGAGAGAGTTCCATGATTAAATTTGCTGCAAAATTCAATTGCTTATTAGCTGAGAATATATTTCCCCAAGTAGTTTTTTCTTTGAACATGGGAAAAAGTTCTAAAGAAATGCCAACTTATTTTCTAAGTATTTTCAAATCATTGATAAGGGTAAAATTCTTTGGTTCTCTAAAGGGTAGAGGAATACAAAGAATACTTCCCAGAGAGTCAAAGAATGCTATTATAAACTCACTAAAATTCAGTTCTGTTACCAAAAATATTTTACCCCAGTTAATGTTTTCTTAATTTGTTAAAAAAGCAAATGATGCAAACTTTTTTTGATAAGATATTAAAATATAGAAAAATAGATGCATTTTAATATCCTTGTTCCATTGTTTCTATGTTCTGAACATTTTTAAATGTTATTTTAAACTATGTGCCTGCTTCCTTCCTCACACACACACTGAGCACTCTCTGATTCTTTCGGCTTTGTTTTTCCAATTTCCTAACTATAAAATGAGCTACTCTGTACCTAACTGGATTCTAAAATGTTTCTAAATTTTTGCTGGTGTTTTAATAATGCAGAACTTTCAACTGGAAATCATACTTTTTCCTGTTATCTTAACAAATGAAAAACTGTATTTTGAACAAACTGTTTTCTCAGGACTAATATAGACATCATGCAACCAGGAACTATTTTTGAACTGAATAAAGAATATTGGATGCCAACCATTCTAGGAAAGTAGTAATTAATGAGCTTGAATAATTACTGAGTAAGGTGATTGTTATTTTAGTAAATACAGACATTTGTTTTTATACAGACTTTGTTTTATTTTACAAAGTATATCATAAAAATATTTATTCTGAAGGTACTTCCATTGATGAAAAAAGTGGTTCTTTTAGAAGTTGTTTTTAGAGTCCTGGTGGGTAGCTGAGTTAGTTACATTGTCATCCTGATACACCAAAGTTGTGGGTTCCATCCCCAGTCAGGACACATATAAAAATCAACCAATGAATCCATAAATAAGTGGAACAACAAATCAATGTTTCTCTCTCTCTCTCTCTCTCTCTCTCTCTCCCTCCCTTTCCCTCTCTAAAACCAACAAATAAATTTAAAACATTTAAAAAATAAATGTTCTTTAGAAACAATGTTCTTTTCATTAATATTATTGATTCATTCAGCCCCAGACACCACTGTCAGGTGCAGGAGTTATTCTTAAAAATATACAGCTTATATTTTCCTTTTCTTGGGCTTTGAGTCTTGATATGGGTTAGTTTTGACCTAGATGACATGATCTCACTTAATGTTTCATAGAGTAATTATTCTAAAGAACCCAAGACATTAAACTCTGGAGAGAATGAAGGTTATGAGGGATAGTCTCCTGATGAAGCAGTTAATCCTTTCTAAAGTCAAAACAGGAATATATTTCTTCCTCCCTTTTTTTAAAAACTCTGTTTTTAATGATCTGGTCCTACTCTAGACCAACTGGATACATGCTAGAATGCTCTAGAAAACAAAAGACAAAAAAAACATTTGATGCAGGTGGTATGGTTTTGTTAGCAGTAACCTAATGTGTCATAAATAAAAAAATGTGCTATGCAATTATTCATTTGTTCAACAAATATTCAGTGAGATCCTATAATTCACTAGACACTGAACCTTGTTCTAGATTATCCAGTGCACTTCTAGAAGGATACCCTGTTTCTTTTTATTTAAAATATATTTTTATTGATTTCAGAGAGGAAGGGAGAGGGAGAGGGAGATAGAAACATCAATGATGAGAGAGAATCATTGATTGGCTACCTCCTACATGCCCTTCACTGGAGATCGACCCAGGCATATGCCCTGACCGGGAATCGAGCCATGACCTCCTGGTTCATAGGTTGATGCTCAATCACTGAGCAATACTGGCTGGGCCCCTGTTTCTTTTTTGAAGTCGTTGTAGTATTTTTATGAAGCAAAAATCTTTCTGTGTTATAGGTAGAGAGGGGTCATGTAGTTTCAGAAAATGTAAAGATTGTAATAAGAATAGGAAGAAATATCCAGAAATGTCATAAAGATATGACCACGTGAAAAGAGGGCTTAATATTAAATTTGAAGTTGATATTGTGATTACAATCTCATAATTGAATTGACATCCTAGACTGGATTCTACCAATCCTACCCCTTGTTTGGGGGAAAGGAATGATCTGTATGGAGTTAGAATAATTTTAATATGATGAACTAAATACTATAATGCTGATAAAATGAATGGTAAACTGAGATTATGACATGAGCTAGATAGTTGTGGCATATGAGAAGGCAGATGGCAGGAGAGAAATTAATAATAAATGAGAGAAGAAGTAGAGGTATTTATGTCAGACCTGCCCTAATATTGTTGATTGTCAACCAGAATAAGAATAACCTTGAGAGGTAAAGGCTTCCTGGTGGGTAGGAAAAGAAGTCTTTGGCACATGTTTTCCAAATTGTTATTGAAAACAGTCTCTTAACCCTTCCTCTTTTCCTTTCTTCATTCACGAAATCTTTATGAGCACCTTCCATATAGCAAAGTAGTACTGTATGTTCTGGGAGACAGCACACAAAAACCAATGTCCTCATGAAGCCTATATTCTAATGGGAAGAATTTGATTCAGAGCTAGTAATCAACATCTATATACTAGGGATCATACATCTATATACTGCTTGGTAACTATTCCAAAACTAAAGGCATTTATTTTTATAACTTGTCTTCAATACTGTAAACATTGATCTATCAAAACAAGTCAACTTATTTGGTTACCATGTACAATTAGAGATTATTATTTTTAACAGATTCACCAGAAATTTGCTTTACTCAAACTTCAAAATATTCTCCTTTTGAAAATTTTTGCTCAAAGGTGAAATTCTGCTCCAAGTTGAAAATCAAAGTCTGAATAAAATCAATTATATTTATTTATATAGGGTAGCACTTTGTTGCCTTAATTAAAAATCCTATCTAATAAAGAGGGAATATGCAAATTGACCAGACATCCTTCCAGACAAAGCCATGGTGGCAGGGGCCAAGGTAGAGGCAGTTAGGGGCGATCAGGCTGGCAGGGGAGAGCAGTTAGGGGTGATCAGGCAAGCAGGCAGAGAGGTTAGGGGCAATCTGGAAGGCAGGCAGAGGAGGTTAGGGATGATCAGGCAGGCAGGGGAGCAGTTAGAGACATCAGGCAGGCAGGCAGAGTGGTTAGGGTCAATCAGGCAAGCAGGCAGACAGGTGAGCAGTTAGGAGCCAGTGGTCCCGGATTGCGAGAGGGATGTCCAACTGCCAGTTTAGGCCTGATCCCACAGGGGTCCCAGATTGGAGAGGGTGCAGGCCAGGCTGAGGGACCGCCCCCCATGCATGAATTTCATGCACTGGGTCTCTAGTAATATATATTATTTTATTACATTTACATATATATGAATACAATAAAGTATGATGTAACTTAATACATGATAAAATTCCAATAGATCATCAGATAATAAAACTAAGGCTATGAACTATGGAAAATATGTACATAAATTATAAAAAGATTTAGGTTATTCTAGCTCAAATATGTAAAAAAGGCATTTATGTACTAAAAATTATTGTTTTGTGAATCCAGCTAAAAATTTGTTAGGCAATATGGCCTGTTCCCTCCACTCTGTGAAAAAACAAAATTGAGGCTAATGTCTGATATAAATAATGAGTGAACATTGGTTTGAAATAGACTGAGAATATAGCATCAGTACACCTGATGCTATAAGTACTATCTCTAATCCTGATGCAAATATGCCATTGCTGAATAAGACTTTCAAATAAGGTGATGCAAGCTGTTCTAATTTTCCACTCTGTGCCACACATGATGGCCCTCATAATTCATACCTGGAGGAAAGGCAAGAGAAGTCTGAAACCAGATAAGCCTCAGTGTATTAGGGAAAGTGCCAATTAAAGAACATGTATTATCAACAAGTAATCATGAGTGCATTAGTGCATAGTTGAGAAGGAAAATAATTTGGCTTAAGAGGATTAGAAATCCCCAGTTCCTACTGAAAAGTAATTCAACCACATAGCAAAATAAACAAATTCAATAATATCTGAAGTTTATGAACAAAATAGGAGGGCAGAACTAACTGTGCTGATACATCCAAAGCTTTGTTCTCAGAGCTTCTGAAAAATGTACTTTTCAGAAAAGTCTTACAGAGAACAGAAAAACAAAGCTGGCTGTTAAACCCTTGTGGCTAAACCATTGTTTTGCATTAATTTTTATGTGATTTTTTTCTCCAAGAATGTCACATTATTTATTAAAATTGTGACATCACAATAATAGATACACAGCTGAAGTATTCTTAAAAAAAACTTTGCAAAAATTATAATTCGTTTATCCTTTATTTCATTGGTTTTGTGTGGGTTATTTATGCATCAATGTTCAATGCAGCTTCATTTACTTTATGCCCATGTGCTATTTGTAAAATGTGTTGATGTTTTACCAATAGACAACAAATCAATAGAGATTTTTTTTAAAAAAAGTATTCCTCCTTCCCCTTGATGATGTGGCCTTTCCCAATTTTCCCCCATTTAAAAATAGAGATAAGGACTTATCTCTATTTAAAAAAAAATTATTCTCAAAATTGGATAATTTAAAACTAATTCAAGTGGAAATGCTTTAACATTATAAAACACCATGCAAAGAACATATCCATTACTTTTTTATTAATGTAACAATTAGCATTAATAAGAATGCCTCCTTTGGACACATAAAAATGAAATAAGAGGGTAATTATGAGAAATGATGAGAACAAAACTAAAGTGGTCACGCAAAGGTAGATTAAACCTGTGTCAAATTTTAGTCTCAAATAAAACTCCACCACACACACACCATACACACATTAGATTCCGCCCAAGGTTCATTACTAGTTTTCAACACACTCCAAGTGGCAAAAGGTAGGAAGACATTCTCAATTAACAGCCTCGCCCATCCTCCACCCCCTCCTCCCCTTCTACCCTTCTACTACCTCATTACATTACACCTGTCATTTCTCAGGACTGTGGACTGTGAATTAGTCTCAGATACCCTAATTGATGTTATTGCCACACACATCTGCAAACATGGATGTACTCTTATGCCCCGACTCAAGGGTGTTACACTTAGCATAAAGCTGGACATCATTAAAGGTTTCAAATGTGGTAAACAAAATAAAGAAATTGAACGTTTTTTTTAACTTACCTGCAGCCATTACATTTGGTATTATTTCTAACCAGAGGGAAAGAATCATGAAAGCTGCCAAAATGACTATTGGTTCTGCTAGTAGCAAAGTGGTCTCTTTCAATCAACACCCAGTAATAGATAAAAACAGAAAAGCTCTACTTGAGTAGATTGATGATGGGTGGAGAAAGCATGGTGTTCCATTGTCTTATACTTAAAATCAGTTAGATTGTTTAATAAGTGAAGCTACACTGTACATACATTATTTTTACTTATCATTCTGCTTTTACTGTGTGCTAGTGTTATTTTAGATTTTATGTGTTATTTGGTATGATGTGCTAAGCAATTTTTTGGGTCTGGAAATGCTAAGAAATGTTTTTCATATAAATTACTGTAATGGTAATCGCTACTTTGCTTTTTTGTCATCATTTATGATAAACTAAAGATTTCTTGAGAAAGACATATTCACATAATGTCCCTGATATTCTGTTGGGAAGGGAATTATAAAAGTAAAATAATAAAATTATCTTTATTTAAGTGGAGGAAGATGGCAATTTCTTCCCCCCACCCCCCACACACACACACATTTTAAGATGTTTCCTTGAAAACATAATAAGCTCAACCTTTTGATTTTACAGTATAAGGTTGAGAGCTTTCCAACCTTTGGAACTTTAAACACATACCCTCAATATCTACCCAGGTGTCTCTCACAAGGTATAACCATGTGTCTCTCATGGAGAAAATGAAAGTTTGAGTTTTCCTTCTTCTATTTTACTATGTAAATCTATATAGATCTTTGTACACATGTGCAATCTCCGAGGGACTGGCTGCGTGCATGTAATCTGATATGCATACTCAGTAATCCTGTCTCTTTATTGATATAAAATTTTGGTTTCTCTTAAGGGTGGGACATAAGTTTCCATTTCTCCAACAGGACTAAATCTCAACCTCTTCTACCAGAGATTCAAATTTTTTTTGTCATAATCAAGAATATTCTAATCAAAGTCTAGAGGAGTAAAGAAAAAAAAAAAAGACAAGGACAACTTATTAATAGAAAGAAATGGGTAGAAAATAAGTTGGCTTTACACATTATTTCAGGGTGTTTCTGGGTTATTGCACTTAAAAAGTCTTGGTAACTTTAAGATGAACAGTTTTTGAGATAGAGAGTGTACACTTGACCAGGCAGGTTTGCATTCTGGGAATACATAGATGTGAATAAAAAAAAAAAAAAGCAAGCAACTTTAATATTAAAGTTCAAGCTTATCCAATAACCATTTTGCTTGAGCTTGGAATTAGCTGCCTGGGATGGCTTCACTGTTGCTAACATCTTCACATATCCTTCATAGAAGTCTGTGAGAAGCAGAGATCCTGCATGTGGACAGGAACTTTGGTTAGCAACCTCACTACCCAGCCCCACGGCCTAGTCTGTAACCAGGAGAACAGAGTCCAGTATGCCAGCTTCCCCTGCCTTTGGTGGCATTGTAAGGTGGCTTTTCTGGAGTAAAGAATTCCTGGTGATGAGTGTGGATGGTTATTTCTTTGATGAATGACTAAAGATCCATATTTAAACAGAAGTATGCCTGAACTCTTTTAACAAGTGATGGAAAACAAATGTCCTTCCTGATTGTCTGGCCCTCTTGAGTACCAGAATTAGAATACTTAGGAATGGGGCTTTATTGTTATGCCCAAACAAGTAAACCCATTTTATATACTTTATAAAATTCTGGTCAATTAAAAATAACAATGTATTGAAGATTTTCATATTTTTCAAAGAAAAAATTTGTACTCAGTTAAAAAAATGTTTGAAATTTGTAAAGATTGATATTCATATATTGTTGGATTGATTTATAAAAGGTCATATCATAAAAGATTTATCATTAATACTCATCAAATTTTTATACATTAAAATTTTTAATTTATGAATTATTAATTTGTAATATATTCATTAAATAATGCTATGAAAATTAAGTAATAAGCAAGAAAAATTACTTCCAGGTCTTGAAGTTATATGTCTTAGTGGCCCATATTAATGCATAAAAGTTGACTAAATAATTAATTAAAAATTGCTATTACAAACCTCTACTAGATATGAATTTCTTTAAAGCTCTAAAGTAAATTATCACTTACCATCTTCTTTTTGAAGAAAGTATGGTATATTAATGTATGGAGTAAGTATGCCAAAGAGAAAATATTGTGAATTATTCACTTTAATTTAAATAATAACACATGAAAGATAAAATATTTATACAAAATTTGTCAAGGACATTATTTTCAAGGAATTTACTGTTCCTTATAATTGGAAAGGGGTTCTAGATGGAGTGCCTGCTTACAAAGCAGAAACCACTAGGTAAGTGTACATCTACCAACAGTTGTATCTGAAGTAGCTGAAGTAAGACAGGATTTACATTAAAAAAAAGCTTTAAACTCACAAACTCATTATGAATAAAATTAAAAGGCTTTATTGCCTTCATTAGTTTTCTTCCCCGCAGATCTCCAGAATTTGCTTTCAATATCATCCATCAGAATCATCTGTGGAGGAAAGGTCACAGATCTAATTCTTCATTCAGGCACAGAGGACATTAATATCTAATATACAATGTGAGATATCGTATATAATAATTAGGATGTAATTATGTTCGTATATTTCCTCGTAGATGTCTTTAGGCACTAGCTGCTCTTCACGTCAAGAAATCACTGTGGACGCTGTTCCCATGGTTACCAGGAGGGGTGCATTGATAGAGATAGCTCAACCCTATACAAGGAGTAAGAAACTAAGTCAGAACTGCTGTCTGGTCTAAGAAAGTCTCTCTGCCCATCAGTATTTCTGTTATCCTGATGCTAAGATTGTGTTCTTTACTAGGAACAAGCAATTAATGAAACATTATACATGACTAAACCAATTTAATTAATTTTCAGCCTACTTTAGCCCATGTATTGCTACAGTTCTAGATGCCTGATAACAATGTATAACAAAAGCAAAAGAACTGAGGAAAAGAAGTCTGTTATTTTAAAGGGGAAGGCATTTTAAAAGAACTGTTTCCTTAAAGAGTACTGAAGTGATTACTGAAATAATACAGGTCAACTAGCATTAAAAAAAATAATAATATTAATAATAATAATAATAATGGGAAATAGTCTTTTTTCCCCCTGCACAATTGTATGTTTATTTAACTGAGCATGATCTCATCTTTCTTGTTTTGTTTTGTTTTTATAATGACTGGTTGAAATAAAACCTCCCTATTTTGACAACCAACACATTTCTAAGAGAGAGAAATGAGGAAATTATAGTATCATATGCTCTAAAAGAAAATAAATGTAGAATTAGAGAGTGAAATGAAGATGGTAGAAAAGTTTTAATCTCCTTTAGAGGAAACTATAATTTTGTTGAGGAATCTTTGAATCTTTTACTTTTCCTGGTCATTTGAATAACAAAAATATGATTGGCTAAAAAACTGAAATAATCTCACTAATTTTGAAATGGAAAACAGCAACCTTCAGTGTGCTAAAATTTGTAGAATACAGATGATCATACTTACATATATATATATGTGAGCTTATAATTATACTAGAGGCCTGGTGCACGAAATTCATGCACTGGGGCGGTGGGGTGGTGTCCCTCAGCCCAGCCTGCACCCTCTTCAATCTGGGACCCCTTGGGGGATGTCCGACTGCCAGTAGTCGGACATCCCTCTTGCAATCCAGGACCACTGGCTCCTAACCTCTCACCTGCCTGCCCACCTGCCCCTAACCACTCTGCCTGCTGGCCTGATCAACCCCAACTGTCTCCCCCGCTGGCCTTCTCGCCACCACCTGCCCCCCCCCCCTGGCCTGCTTACCCCAACTGCCTCCCCTGCTGGCCTGCTCACCCCCAACTGCCCCCCGACAGCATGATTACCCCCAACTGCCCTCCGCTCCTGGCCTGATCTCCCCTAACCACCTCTGCCTGGGCCCCGCCACCATGGGTTTGTCTGGAAGGTCTCCCGGTCTAATTAGCATATCACCCTTTTATTAGTATAGATGTTCTTTTCCAAACAATGGGGAAATAGTCATTTTTATTTAGTTCATGATGGTATTTGTTTTTAAAGTCTAGGTTGAAGATTATGAGAAACAAAAGTTTTTCCAACTCTATATTTTTTGCATGTTTTCTGACATTAAATATCATAGAGAAAGTCAGTATTTCAGTCCAGCCAGCTTTGCTCTCTGACTGCCAGAGCTGAGAAATAAAAACTAAAAAAAAAAAGACAATTTATGCAAATTTTTTAATTTAGCAAGGAGAATCCAAAGGCATTTACTTGAAGTTACCATTGAATATCTTGAAAGATTTTGATACTAAACTAGAGACCCGGTGCACGAAATTCGTGCACGGGGGTGGGGGAGTGTCCCACTGGGATCGGGCCTAAACGGGCAGTCGGACATCCCTCTCACAATCCAGGACTGCTGGCTCCCAACTGCTCGCCTGCCTGCCTTTCTGATTTCCCTAACTGATTCTGTCTGCCAGCCTGATCACCCCCTAACCACTCCTATGCCAGCCTGATTGATGTCTAACTGCTCCCCTGTCAGCCTGTTTGCCCCCAACTTCCCTCCTCTGCCAGCCTGGTCCCCCCTAACTGCCCTCCCCTGCAGGCTTGATCACCTCCAACTGCCCTCCCTTGCAGGCCTGGTCCCTCCCAACTGCCCTCTCCCACTGGCCATCTTGTGTCCACTTGTGAGCAGGATCTTTGACCACATAGGGGCAGCTATCTTGATCTTGTGTGTTGGAGTGATGATCAATCTGCATATTACTCTTTTATTAGATAGGATAGAGGCCTGGTGCACGGGTTGGGGACCAGCTGGTTTGCCCTGAAGGGTGTCCTGGATCAGGGTGGGGTTCCCTTGGGGCATGGGGCAGCCTGGGAGAGGGGCCTGTGGTGGTTTGTAGGCCAGCCATGCCCCTGGCAACCCAAGCAGAGGCCCTGGTATCTGGAATTTATTTACCTTCTACAATTGAAACTTTGTATCCTTGAGTGGAGGCCTGGGCCCGCCAGAGTGTGTGGAAAGCTTGGCTTCCTCTGTTGCCGGGGAAACCCAAGCCTCCCTTCTGGTAGCCATCTTGGTTGGGGTTAATTTGCATACTTGTCCTGATTGGCTGGTGGGCATGGCTTATGTAGCAGAGTGATGGTTAATTTGCATATTACTCTTTTATTAGAGAGGATAGGATAGTATTATTTGTGCATGTCAACAAATATACAGGGGCACATTTGAGAACAGCATCTATTATGGAGCAGACACCCCTGTTTTCCTGGGAAGATTCTGAAATAATTAAGCTAGTAAATCATCACTTAGTCAGAACATCAGGTTCCCACAGCTTTTTCTCCTTGATCTTCACCTTAATAATGTACATATTTTTATCCTTGGCTGTAAAATGTACTGCCACGCATGTGCCTTTGCTCTGTTCTGGAGATACCTCACAAGCTATTTATGATTTGATGTTTTTATTCTAACTCCCTATGTTTCTTTGATATATGTACATATCCAGAAAGAAGTGCCTGCCGTAGCCTGCAAACTCCTAGGGGATGAGCTCCATTACAATCAATTCTCATTGTTCAGTAGCCACCAGAGTGGCATTTTCAATCAGGCAGTTACACGATGCTTAATATCATGATGAGGATGATTATGACATGTCTATGTTTTGGTTGAAGTATAAAAATATAAAGAGAAGACAGACTTAATATCATCTGTTTCAAATTCAAATGTACACACATGCATACATACACATACAATCAGGCAGGAAGATCTTTATAATACATTTTACCTTATCTCCAAAGCTTATCAAGACCACAGCTATGTTTTGGATATTTTTAAAAGGAATGTAATACTGAAAATCACTACCACCAACAAAAAGGAATATCATATGGTTTGCACAGTAGTATAAGTAAGTATTGGAAATATACCTTAATTTTATTTCTTCTATATGCTATTTTAAGTTTTAAGTATTATTAATATATAAAATGTGTGTGTGAATTTTTTTCTTAGAAAATAAAAATGTGTGTTTATTATTCAATTAGATGATACATAAGATGAAATATGGGAACTCAGTCTTTTGCCAGATAAGTGTTAGTTACATCTTCTGGAGAACATGCACAATATTCTCTGGGGAAAAGTGATACTGACTATTGTAGAACCAAGAAAGGACAAGTTAATGAGAAAACAACATTATTAGAATTCTCAGTATTGGATTTGCTTAAGGAATAATCAAAGGGAGAGGACATCATTCTACATTACCCAACTCTGTAGAGTGAATGAATGAGGACATTATGGAAATAAAGCATGTACAGTACTCCTAATCCTTATACCATACTCATCCTTGAGAGAAGTGGCCTGTATCCTCCAGGCTTGTCTAATGAAGACAGCAACATTAAAAAAAAATAGAGAGAAAAAAAGATAGCAACAAAAAAATAAGCCTCAAACCTTGACTGGTGACTGAATTTTTTCGCCTGCTATCTGTTACTATTTAATCTGTATAGGAGAGAGAAAAATCAGCTGAGCTATTCAGAAACATCTGGATGTGATAGTACCCAACAAATATAATAGCTATGGCTAATGAGCCTAAAGATAGGAAGAGCGTTACCTGGTTGCTGTTTCAGCCTTTAGCCAATGACTGTAAATAGGCTTTCGTTGATCTTTTGTCCTACTAAAATGTAATCCAGTTTGTTGAACTGGTGAATTACATTAACTATTTTGACATTATTTTTTTATAAATCTAACATGATGTCCTTGCTCTGTTCTTCCTCTCTCTGTATTAGAGAAGCTATAGTAAAATGATATAATTTAAGTTCAGTGATTCTAATAATTGATAAAATAATTTTCATAGGAAATTCCATATCTATCTATCTATCTATCTATCTACCTACCTATCTATCATCTATCTATCTATCTACCTACCTATCTATCTATCTATCTATCTAACATGTACAAAAAAGTAGGACTTTTAGTTTTACACATACAATAAGGTCTGCTTCAGTTTCATCCCCTGTATATGAGAATAATGATGGGATCTGCCCTATAAGGTTTTGTAAAGATGAAATTAAGTACTGTATATAAAGTGCTCAATGATCAACTAGTGCAGGGGGAATTCACTCATTGGTATTATTATTATGGCTATTAGCATATTATCAGAACATTAAATCTAGACATTGGTTTTATGCTGGCAAATTCATCCACAATTAGGACAGAAAGGCTGCACTGAGACTGGGAAGTGTGCTCAGGCAAAGTAATCCTAATATATAAAAAGCCAGGGGCCGTCACAACTGAAACAACCAGACGGATGACTGAACAGCAGGCTGAGTTGGGTGAACAGGATGGCAGGGGGGTTAGTGAGGGATGACCAAATGACTGAACAAGCAGGCTGTGTAGGACAATCAGGCTGGCAGAGGGGCAGTGGGGGCGACTAGGCTAGTGGGGGGGACAGTAAGGGGTGACTAGGCCAACAGGGAGGCAGTTAGGGGTGACCAGGCTGGCAGGGGGGCAATTAGGGGCAATCAGGCCAGCAGGCAGAGGCAGTTAGAGGTGATTAGGCAGGCAGGCAGATAAGCAGTTAGGAGCCAGTGGTCCCGGATTGTGAGAGGGATATCTGACTGCCAGTTTAGGCCTGATCCCCGGACATCCCCCAAGAGGTCTCAGATTGGAGAGACTTCAGGCTGGGCTGAGGAGACCCCCACCTCTGGTGCATGAGTTTCATGCACCAGTCCTCTAGTAGGTTTATAAAAGTAACTCTGAATAGACTGGTTCCTGTTGTCTATCATTCAAGGCTGGGCCTTCTCCTGTGGAGAAGTGTCGCCAATAATCACTCTGACTACTCCCCTACCTCAAATGGTGGTCATTAAATTATACTTTATTATATATTCAAAGGCTATGATCTGTGATCTCAGTTGCATTTTTTCCCACCTTGGACATAAAATAACAGAAACTATATCCACTATGTACTTACTAGCGGTCAAATCTCTTCATATCTTTAAGTCCAGAGCTTTTATTCATCTAAGGAAGAGGGAAAGAAGACTGGAGGGGCTAAAACATTATTTGGGCTACCTGGAAATATGCAGACAATGATACCAGCTTTTTAACATAGAAAACTAAAAGTATTAATAAAAACAGCAATTTTTAGGATACAGATTAACAATAAAAGTAAGACTGTAGTTTTCATTTAGTAGCATTCAAACAAAACATAATATAGGTTTTATCATTTAAAAATGATTGTAATATAAATAGTTTTATATAACCTTCACAACCAATCAGTGACCTACTTAGAAAAAATATTATTTTCTTCAAATTACAGATGAGGAAGCTGATTTTGAGAGATAAAGTGATTTCCCAGATCTCATATATATGTAAGCAATAGATTTCAGGCAGGAAGTAATATTTTTCCTTCTAAATAATATTTCTCAATATTTATATATTTCAGCTTAACAGTAATTGGTAAGGCAAATATTTATAAATAAAGTTCAAACAACTTGCCAATTTTTTTTTTTATTATAAATACTAGAGGCCCAGTGCATGAAATTCGTGCATGGGGGAGTGTCACTCAGCCCAGCCTGCACCCTCTCCAATATGGGACATCCCTCTCACAATCCAGGACTGCTGGCTCCCAACTGCTTGCCTGCCTGCCTGCCTGATTGTCCCTAACCACTTCTGCTGCAAGCCTGATCACCCCCTAACCACTCCCCTACCAGCCTGATCGACACCTAACTGTTACTCTGCCGGCCTGATTGCCCCTAACTGCCCTCCCCTGCAGACCTGGTCACCCCTAACTGCCCTCCCCTGCTGACCTGGTCACCCATAACTGTCCTCCCCTGCAGGCCTAATCACCCCCAACTGCCCTCCCTTGCAGGCCTGGACCCTCCCAACTGCCCTTTCTGTTGGCCTGATTGCCCACAACTGCCTCCCCTGCCAGCCATCTTGTGGCAGCCATCTTGTGTCCACATGGGTGTGGCCATCTTTGACCACATGGGGGTGGCCATCTTGTGTGTTGGAGTGATGGTCAATTTTCATATTACCTCTTTATTTTATATATATTATTATATAGGATACGCCATATTTCTCTTTCAGAAAATCAACTTTAGTGGCATTTTTATTCATGTTTAATGGCTTCAATGAGTAGCTTTTGAGCATCTCCACAGTTTTCATCCAAAGACATTCCATATTTAATAGAATTACACCTAAAGTTATAAAAACACAAAATAATCAAGAAAAACTCCCAGGAAAGTGGCTTAAGCAACTGTGTGGTCTATGCCATTACCACAGATAGAGATGTTATCAAGACAACTTTGGGAGAGAAGAAAGGGAGAAGAAAGGGAGTTAAGAGTTTTATTTTTCACACAAGACATTTGAGAATGCAACTCAACTTGAAAATGAAATTATCAAGGAGGCAGTCTGGTCATGTAATTCTGGACTTTAAAGTTCTGGCAGAGTTGTAAATGGGGGAGTCACTAGAATATAGAAGTGAATGCATTAATCCATCTAGACATGGTTTAGATAGAAATGAGAGTGTGACCTTGAAACACTCTGACATTTAGAAACTGGGTGGGGAAGATAAGCCAGCAAAGGGAAATAAGGAAAAGCTGGTGATATGAGGAACATCTTGAGCATGCAACTGTAAACAAGAGAAGGAAGTGATTGAAATAGGCTGAAATCTGGAAATAAATAGTATGAGATGAGTAGCACTTGAAACATTTTGTTAATTGATAGAAACAAAATTAATTTTTGAAGGATCTGTATTAATCAGGGTTTCATCAGAGAAACAGGAACCCCTTACATAAGTACAGTAAATACTTTATTTTGGGGATTCCACCTTAATCAGTTATAGGAACTCATTATGCTATATGTGTGTGGAGCTGTGGCTGGAAGCCAGCAGGGTAGTCCATTGCTAAGGGAAAATTGATGTGAAGAAATAAGGAAAAACTAGAATATACAAGGATAAATGGAATCTATGAGCATGAGGTAGAACCAACATTGGTTTCCCATTGCCTCCAAGCTTCCTGGTTCGATGGTAGAAGTGTCTAGCAGTAACAGCTGGTGGCTTTTGTCAGTGAGTAAAGAGTGCACAAGGTCAAGAAGTCCAGATCCTGATGAGAAGATGAGGCAGCAGCTGGAGTTGCTGGGGCCCAGCCACAGCCCATGCCAACCAAGTGAGCCACCAGATAAATGACAACCTGCCAGAGCTGCAGCAACACCTCATCGCCCCTCTACTCTTCTTAGAGTAAAAGAGAACATGACTTTACTTCCCACTGTCGAAGTCTTGCCAAGAGTGTTTCTTGTGGATCATGCAAACTGGAACAATGCAGGGAAGAAATTCAGGAAAGCTATTTTCAAATTAGCTAACTTGGCACAAGTACATATTCTTCTAAGAGTTGAAGAGTGAATGGGATGTGTGTACACATCTAGAGTTCTTTAAAGGGTTTTTCTGAAATAAACATAATTAAAAGGTAAATATTTTTGTTTAGTTTTGTATTTTTTATTTACTTTTTTTTTTCCCTACAAGATGGTAGATAATGGAGAATAAATCAACAGAATTAGAGAGATTCATTCTGGAGGAAAAGAGAATAAAGAAAACTAATTATAAAGCTCTGGAGAAGCTGAGGTGAATAATTGTTCACACTCTAGATGTAGAATTTTTTTTTCTTCAGTCTTTCTTTTGCTATAGATTTCTAATGGAGCTTAGTAGTTCACAGCACCAACTCTGGGACAGATTTTCTGGTTTCAGTTTTCACCCTATTAATACTTTTATGACAAATAGCAAAAAAACTCTTTGCTTCAGATTGTTCTTTTTATAATGGCTATGGTCATAGTAGCAACTCATAAGGTCACTGGCAGATAAAATAGTAATGGTACCCACTCATAGGTCATTGTGGGTACCTATGAGTTAATAAGTTAATATTTGAATTTATATAGAATAGTATAGGTACTTAGTGCTCCATTATTATTTAAATATTTGAGTGTTTAAAGAATATATAAATTTAAAATTATTTTTGGGTTAACATTTAAGATTGTTAAGATTTCGGTTACTTAAATTTTTTTACAAATACTGTTTTATTTTTTTATAGTTTTCCAATATATATATAGTTAAACACTTTTTTTTTGTTTTGTTTTTAATTGGCTTTTACATAATGCTGTGGTGGACATCATTCAAAGAAAATCTGATATCTATCATTCTCAAACTCTTCCAAAAAATTGAAGAAGAAGCAATACTTCCTACACATTTTATGAGGCCAACATAACCCTGATACCAAAACCTGGCAAAGACAACACCAAAAAAAAAAAAAAAAAAAAAACAACTACAGACCAATATCTCTGATGAATGCAGGTGCAAAAATCATAAGCAAAATACTAGCAAATTGAACATGATGATACATTAAAAAATAATAAATCACAATCAAGGAAAGGGAAGTAAAAATAAATGAATGGGACTATGTCAAACTAAAAAAATTTTGCACAGCGAAAGAAACTGCCAACACAACAAAAAGGCAACCAACTAAATGGGAGAAGATCTTTGCAAACAACAGCTTAAACAAGGCATTAATATACAAAATATATAAAGAACTCATACAAAACCAATACCGAACAATCTAATTAAAAAATGAACAGAGGAATTGAACAGACACTTCTTCCAAGAAGACATGCAAATGGCCAACAGATACATAAAAAGATGCTTAGCTTCACTATCTATAGAGAAATGCAAATTGAAACTATAATACGATACCACGTCACACCTATTAGAATGGCTATTGTCAACAAGACAAGTAATAACAAATGTTGGAGATGTTGCAGAGAAAAAGGAACCCTCATTCACTACTGATAGAAATGTAAACTGGTATAGCCACTGTGGAAAACATTATGGAGTTTCCTCAAAAAAATAAGAATTGAGTTATTATGTCCCAGCAACCTACATATCCCTCTTCTGGATATCTACCAAAAATTTTAAAAAACATTTATTTAAAAATATATGCATCCTTGTGTTCATTACAGCATTATTCATGGTGGCCAAGACATGGAAACAACCGAGTGTCCTTCAAATAGATTATTGGATAAAGATGAGGTACATACACACAATAGATGACTGGGCGAAGAAGGTGAGGTGCATGTACTACTGAGCCATAAGAAAAGATGAAATACTGCCATTAGGGACAACATGGAAGGATCTTGAGAATATCATGCTAAGCAAAATAAGTCAGACAGAAAAAATCAAGAACCATATGAGTTCACTCATATGTGGAATATAAAACTGAAAACAAAAAAATGAACAAACAAGGAAACTAAACAAACAAAAACGCATAGACATGGAAATAAGTAGAGAGAAGGGGTTCAGGGGTAGTAAAGAGTAAAGGGGGTTGTTAAATATATGGTGATGAAAGATTTGACTTTAAGTGGTGGGCACACAATGCAATATACAGATGATATATAATAGAATTGTACACTTGAACCTATATAATTTTATTAACTAACATCACCCCCATAAATTTAATTTAAAAAGTTTAAATGCTAAAATAATTTCATCCAATTAGTTCATTAAGTGACAAAATTATAGACTATTAAGAGTTTTTAAAAATTAAATATTTTAGTAATGTGTCTATTATTTATTCCTTAATCCATGCTAAACTCTGTTAAATACTAGATAACTAGGACTTTTCTTCAGCTGTATCTCTGTTAAAATGAATGAGCTTTTCACAGAAAAATGCTTTTCTTAGACATTTAAATTATAGTAATTACAACAGTTTAAAGCTTCTCTTAGCATTTACTCTTCTTTTACACCTGATGTTTACAATTATAGATTTTTATCATGAAACTCAAAAACGCACTAAAGTGAGATAATATACCTAGCTTCTGCACTTCACTGATTGTCAATTACCAACTTGAAGGTGTCACTTGTTACATTTCACAATGAAAACATATGGATAATTTCTTTGTACAGCAATTGCATTTGCTAACATAATAACTAGTGGCAAACCTGCCAACATAATATTTCCACCTGTCTCTAGAAATGTAAGAATCTTCTTTGCATGACTAATTTGACTAAAGTTTATTTCCTCCAATGTGGTTCATCTACTGTTAGTATGTTTATTCACAACCATAACTATGTCTTTATTTCAAGTGTTAATCATGATTTTATAATGTATAGTTATGGCAAGTGGCCTTAAACATTTTCTGGATAAATGCTCACAATTCATAGATGCTTTTTTGTTGAAAACATTAGATTGTGAATAAAGTAGAAGAATATATGCCTCCACAAGGGATGAAACCATTTATCCTATGTAAATATGCTCACTATTAATGTTATAATGATTGTTATTAGAAGCTCCCTCATTTTCTTTGCATTCCAATTTATCTTTCCACCATCAATCTGGTGTTCACATCTATAAGAAATGGGGGAAAATATTTTTTTACATAGTGTATATTATATGCTCATGATTTCCCTGACACTAAACTCTTCTTATACCTCTCTAATATTTTCTTCTTTTTCTCCTTATATCATCAACGTTACTACCAATAAGGTAATTATTATTTTAGAATGCTCTAGTGAGTATTCCACTCCAAATGCACTTTTTCCTATAATTTTCTGAATAACACTATTGGATGAGTATTTTATTACAGAGAGGAAAGTAACTTGACACAAAATATTATTAGTAAGAAGCAATAATGCAAATTAAATCCAGAAGGTGTGACTGACTCAACTTCAGCATTTAACCAGTATGATCTCCCCTCCCTCATACACATCACCATCACCAGCTCCTTTTCATCCATTCAATTCCTTAAGTGGTAATAAGTCTCTGTGTCCTAAGTTTCTGTTCTCTGTTATCCACTCTGTACACTTTCAGTGATTTATTTTGCATGATTTAAGATTCCACTGTAGGTTGGAGGCACCCAACTTTTTTCACAGGTCTAGAATCTGCTTCTAAGGTAAATATTCTTAGTTTTATCTTCTTTATGGATACCAGCAACAGGTTGTTCCACAAGACCCTTAGAGACATTTTACCCATAATTGATTATATAATTTTCCCAGCTCCATTCTTTTTTGTTTAATATATTTTATTGATTTCAGAGAGGAAGGGAGAGGGTGAGAGAGCTAGAAACATCAATAATGAGAGAGAATCTGCTGCCTTCTGCATGCCCCCCACTGAAGATGGAACCCTCAACCAGGGCATTTACTCTGACCAGATATCAAACCATGACTACCTGGTTCATAGGTTGATACTCAACCACTGAGCCATGCTGGCTGGGCCCCAGCTCCATTCTATTTCCGCTAAAGTGGTCTTTATTTTAAATTTTCTATCTCTCTGATTGTCTCAATATTCATGAGATCCTTAAGAGTTCTTAAGAAGTCACTTTCCCATTCCATATATCAATGATTCACCATGGCCTACTCATCGGAACAAAAGAGTTCTCTTAACAAATAGGAATTCTTACAGTTTCCTGCTGGAGTTCTTGTCCCAGCATAAAGAAGGGTTCAGCAATCTGGAGAAAGGCCGTGCATAGATTAAGTAGGAGTCCAAATACAAAATATAATTTTGAAAGGCATTGGGGGTCAGAGGAGCTTCAGCTAAAGGAGCTAAAGGTCCAGTTCTTAGTTCTTAATTCTCCTTGTCTCAGGAACCCTGCTTTTTATTAACACAATTTGTTCCAAGGCAAGGTGGAGATAATACACTTCAAAGGGTAGGGTACAGAAGCATTGTCAGATTGGGGAATAGCCAACAGCTGTTCAGGTGTTTGGCCAACAGGAGGCAATAACATGTAGATTAAGATGCCCTGCGCTGTCTGGCAGCAAACAATAATCCTATTCAGGTTTGGGGGAAGTGCCCTCTAGCCACTCCAACAGGTAATTACATTTGTGACTCAGCCCTTTTTGAGCCCCCAAGTTTCATCAACCTTTTGATAAAAATCTTGTAATTATGACATGCTGGAATTGGCTCCTGGCAGTTTCCTCCTTTCAACTTAAGCTTACTCTGTCTCCCTTGTCTTTAATTACATGTCAACCTGAAAAAAAATGTCCCTATCTTTTAAAATCAGGCTTACTTTTCTCATTCACTGTGAAATTCCTTTCAACTATTATTTTATTTTTTATTAAAATATTTGTTTATTTTTCTTAATTATTGCTTTTACTATTTTGACCCTCCTCTCCCTGATCTCTCTATTCACATTCCAAAGCCATCAAAATATGCAATAATTTTATTCTACCAATATTATAAAATAGTTCACATATGCAATAATTTAACTTCTCAACAGCTTCTGTTGTATAAAGATACACATTTTCCCAAATCCTTACCAACCCAGAGTTTTGTCACATGTAAAAAAATGTTTGCTTTTTTTTTTTAATTGTTTAAAGTATTTTTGTTTTATATATGTATTAATGTTATTTTTTTCTTGCTTTATGCCCCATTTTAATATGAGTAAACTTTTTAAATCTTTCTTTTCATGGCTTAGAGATCCTATGTCATCCTTAGAAAAGTCTTTCCAGTTGAAGATGTGAAAGAAAATATAATTTCTTCTTAGTAGTTTTTGGGTATTCATTTTTGCATGAATAAAGTGGATGCTTCTGGGATTAATTTTGGAATAAGGTATATAGTAAAAATCCAGATTTACTCAAATAGTCAATTTCCCCACCATCATATATTTAACAATCCATGTTTTTCACACTGAGTTTTATAGATTAAGTCAACTTATGTTTGGAAGGTTTATTCTAGATTATCTATTACTAGAGGCCTGGTGCACGGATTTGTACACTGGTGGGGCCCCTCAGCCTGGCCTGCACCCTCTCACAATCTGACATCCCTCCTGTGGAAGCTTTCCCAGCCTTGGGCTTGGCCGCACCCCAGCATCCCTGCGACGGTTTCCTGGTGGGCGTGGCTGGTGGCGTGGCTTGTGGGTGTAGTGAAGGTACGGTCAATTTGCATATTATTCTATTATTAGGTAGGATAGCAATCTGATATATTTCCTCAGCTAACATCATAATTTTCTTATTTTATAGAAATTTTCTGATTATTTTTGGATTTTTCTCTTTTTATATCAACTTTAGGAATAGTTTCTCTAGTTCAAAAAATGTTGTATTGTTTAAAGTATTAGTATAGAAAAAAGGCATTTAAAATATTTAATCTTCACACCCTAGGGCAGATTATTCATCCATTTATTCAAAGAGTTGTCTCTGCATGTTTCTTTGTATTCTTCATATTTTGGAAAATTTCATTATGGGGCATTTTATATATTTACATTTCTAATTGTGAGTATAACATTTTAATTAATTTTCCCAACTGCGTTTGCTAGCATAAAATTCATTTCTATATATTTTTCTAAGTGGTTTATTATCAAGAATATTACTGACTTAATTTATGACCTGATCATTTTTTCACAACTATTTTCCACCCTCAATTTTCTAAGCATGTAATCATATTCCGTGGAAGAAAATGATAGTTTGTGTTCACTCTTTTCTAGGTGTATATCATTTACTTCTTTATATTTTTCTCATTCCATAGGTTAGTGTATTATAGCAGCCTGAACAAATTTAGAAAAGTTAACAAATTTAATTCTTAACTCATTCCAGGTATTATACCTCCACTATACCAGCAAATATATGAGATATGTCCTAACATTTTCTTATTGTACACATGGGGAAACTAAGGCTTACAATGGTTATGTGTATTGCAGGAGGTCAAGGTGTTGAGGTTGGACTTTAAACTCAAGAGGTTTGACTTGGGGTGGTGAAGACACAATGCAATATGCAGATCACTATAAAGTTGTGCACCTGAAACTTACATAGTTTTATTAACCAATGTCACCCCAATAAATTCAATAAAAAACATATATATATATATATGAAAGGGAAAATTTAACTTTAGGAAGTGGAATAATCAAATTCCAGATGTCAACAAAGCATTGATACAAACGTTTCATATGGTTTCACTTTTAAAAATTCAAGACAGATAATTATCAACATTATCTGTATATTGCACAACAGTGCTGAGAAAACAACTTGAACTTACAACAGAGGTAGCTAGCACTGCATTTTTATGTTATCTTTGAGATAAAATTTACATACAATAGAATTTATCCTTTAAAATGTTATTTCAATGCTTTTTAGTAAATTCATGGAGTTGTATACCATCACCATTATCTAATTTTAGAGCATTTTCATCACCCCAAAAACAAATCATGTTCTACTAGCAGTCACTTCATATTCTCCACCTTCCCTCAGCCTCTTTATTAATAATATCCTCTTAAATCCTTTTAACATTTGTTAACTCTAAAGTGATATAACCTCTTTCATTCTAAATATTAAATTGTGCCTTTTTCTCCTTGGCTCGAATTTTATTAATTTTATTAATATTGTCAAAGTTCTTCATTTTGATTTCATTGGTTGTCTCTATTGTTTTCATTTCATATTTCATTGATTTTCATTTGGTCTTTATTACTTAATTTATCCTAATTTCTATAAGTTTAAATTGATCTGTTCTTTGTTTCTTAAGGTGAGATCTTTCTTTTTTTCATATGTTGCACCCCTAACAGGAGTGACTCTATCTTGGGCCTAGGAAATTATTTCAACACATCCATGGCTAAGGTCTGCTTGCAGCCCACTGGAAGAGAAAGGATGTTTGCTGGTTTTCCTTGACCATAGATGGTTCAGCATCACCAGGTAAGTAGGAAGTATTTTTCTGGGATGCAGGGAGCTGCAAAAGAGTAGGTGAGGGGAAGGGGGCCACCTGTGTGAGAACTTGTATATACGACCTCAGTGTCAGAAGAGCCTGACAGTCATTACTCAATAAATAGTTACCAAATGGAAAAATTATCATAATAAATGTACAATTCTTGATTCATTCCATAAATATTTATAGAGAATATCGTATGTCACAGACACTAATCTAGGTGTTAGGCTACTACAATAGTGAACAAAACAGGAAAATACCTGCTCTATAGAGCTTAAGATCTTATAGAATTAGACCTAACACAAATAAGTAAAATAATGACATCCGATGGTGGTAATGCTATGTTTGAAGAAGTGACAAGAAAGGTGAGGTGGTGTTGCCATTTCAAGTAGGTTGGTTTCACAGGCATCACTAAAAAGTAGATATTTTAATAAAGACCAAAAGTAGGGAGCAAACAAGTCATTTCTGTGTCACAGGAAAGATAGTTCCAGGCTGAATAAATAGTAAGTCCGTTTGTGGGAGCTTAGCTCTCATGGCCAAGGATGAGCACAGAGGCTTGTGTTGCTAAAGCAGTCAGCAAGGGAGCCAGTGAGAATCCGGTCAGAGACACATTGGAAGTAGGGCTATATACAGCCCTGTCAACCATTGTAAATAACTTGAATTTTACTCTGAATCAAGTAGAAATCCATTGGGAAGTTTGAAGCAGAGAATGACAGGATATGACTTAGTTTTAGAAGGACCAGTCTAGCTGCTGTTTTGACATTGGATTTCTGCTGCATAGAAGCAAGAACAAAGGTAGGGAACCATGAGGGTGGCCAATAGACATAATGAATGCAAAAGAAAACAGTTGTTGGGATAAGTGAAACATGGAAATAGTGAAACATGGCCAGAGCCTGGTACATTTTGAATGTAAAAATAACAAATTAAATTGTTATATTGGATGTGAGGGTGTAAGACGAGAATATTAGGGAGGTAAAATAGGATAGAAAGAATGGATGGATTTGATTTTTCTCTTCAAATACAGTTAAATAACTCATATGTAAAATGATAGAATGATAGAATTCAGAGAAATATTTGAATTTCCTGCTTTATTCTTAAAATTAAAAATCTAGCCGAAACCGGTTTGGCTCAGTGGCTAGAGCGTCGGCCTGCGGACTGAAAGGTCCCGGGTTCGATTCCGGTCAAGGGCATGTACATTGGTTGCGGGCACATCCCCGCTAGGATGTGTGCAGGAGGCAGCTGGTCGATGTTTCTCTCTCATCGATGTTTTTAGCTCTCTATCCCTCTCCCTTCCTCTCTGTAAAAAAATCAATAAAATAAAAAAAAATAAAAAGAAAAATAGGAGTAATTAATTAAAAAAAATCTATCACACTTGGAATAGAATATTCCATTCTAAATCTTGCCCTTTAATATGTTTGAATTTTTACAGACCATATAGTTACATATTATATTTTTATATATTATATATCGTCACTCCTAAAGTGTGTTTTGTATGCAAATTTGGGCTTTTGTATTTTGGTCATGCTGTCACAGAGCCCAAATTTTGATTATTGCAGTGTCATCATCTTTTTCTATATAGCAGTGTGTGATTTGTGTCATTAATTGGATATTTTATTGAATCTTCTTTTATTTTATATAAATTACTGGAAAATGGAAAAATGAAAGTGCTGATACTAAAGTCATAAAAAGATGTCTTATAAACATAATGCAATTGTGACAAAGATAGAATTCATTAAAAATGCTGAATAAAGCAACTCTTTAGTTTCAGTTCTGTGATCATTAGACTTAATCTGATTATTTCTGTGTGAACTGTGAAGGGGAAAAGAACAGAATTAAGAACATGTGTGGCATGCTAGAATATATGGTCATACTTTAAGAGCTCTATAACAGAGCACAATTGGTGCATTGGCAATCTATTGTTCAACTTTAAAATATATTTAACTTCCATAGTTTATTCATGGACATTTAACATATAAAAAGGGAAGTACCTATAATAATGTCTAATACAAATGTTAAGCTTTACATTTTAAAGAATTTAGATAATTAATTTAAACATTATGCTTTCCATTATAAACAAATCTCCAGTGAAAATGTTGTATACACATACAATGGAATTCTATTGAACCTTTAAAAAGAAGGAAATTCTGCAATATGACAGCAAGAATGAACCTTGAGAACATTATACTAAATGAAATAACCTAGTCACAGAAAGACAAATACTGCACAATTCCACTTATATAAGTTATCTAAAATAGTCAAATTCATCCTATCTAATAATAGAGTAATATGCAAATTAACCGTACCTCCGGGACAAAAATGACGGCCCCCATAGCCACAAGATGGTGGCGCCCAGTCTGCTCAGCTCCACTGCTGGAGTGTCCAGCCTGTCGGAAGGAACAGCGAAGCTGGATCCACCTCCGGAGGGGTTTTTGATCTGCCCCCAGGCCCTGCAGACAGAGCCTGGACAGCAGGGCATGGGGGCTTCCTTAGTGTGTCAGTGTCCTCAAAGCCCCCAGCCTGGCAGACAGAGCACACTGCAGGGCATTGGGTCTTCTTTCACATGGCGCATGGGGAGGCTGGCAGAAAGCGGAGAGCAGGGCATGGGGGCTTCATATCCATGGCTGCAGCGAAACCTCCAGGCCCGCAGAGAACAGAGAACCATGGGGAGTGGGCCTAAGCCATCAGTAGGACATCCCCTAGATTGTAGAGGGTGCAGGTTGGGCTGAGGGACCCCCGTGCACAAATTTCGTGCACCGGGCCTCTAGTAGAATCTATAAAATTATAGATATTCTATAGATTAAAATCTCAGAAGTCCTTCCATTTTTCAGATCTCAATGAAACCCTCAAATATTAAATACAATCTTGCCTTTTATGTGATCATTTCCTTATATATTTTTTTATTTATTGTCTAAGTATGTATTCTTAGACACCATAGTTTAGTATTATCCTTTAAAAAAAATTGGTAGGTCTCTTAAGCCTGTTAATATACAGGTGCAAACTCTTAGCTTTTTCTTTTCCTTACAACTTATCAAGAAAACACAAGCCATTTAAATTGCTAATTTTCCCTGTCTGGATTTTGCTGATTATATGCTCATTTTGCAATTCATATGTTCATATGTCCTCTGGATTTTCTGCAACTTGGAAGCAAATAAACTTAGCTTAGATTTTTTGGGCATGATAACACATGATTTTGGTTCTCTATTACGAGAGTTGAATCTATTATGAGAGTTGAATCTTATTACTAATACTGCTTGATATTTGTTAAATTAATAAAATATTGCTTATCTTATTTTGCTTTATTACTTTAAAACATGTTTTAAAATTAACACTATGTGGAAAAACAAGATATATGTTTAATTTTCCCCTTTATTTTATAGATTTCCAGATAACTTGTTGTCATGAAAGTAACTGTTTAAGTTTTATTAAGAACTCATGTATTCAAACATATTTGAAGGGTTTCAATTCTTTAATATAAACCCAATCCATTTTGAAACTCTGATTTTCTTTTCTTTAGTTATAGCACATCTTCACATTGAATCCTGTATACTTTTTTAAAGCTTTTTTAAAATTGATTTTTATAGAGATAGGAAGGAACAGAGACAGAGAGAATCATCAATGTGAAACTGAGATATGGATCTGCTGCCTCCTGCATGCTTCACAACTGGGATCCAGCCTACAAACCGGGCATGTGCCCTGACCAGGAATCAAACCAGCAACTCTTAGATGCATGGGATGAAGCTCAACCAATTGGGCCCCATGGGCCAGGGGAGAATCCTGTATCCTTTTGATATAATCCTAATAGGCTTTGTGACGACAAGATATTCCAAGATCATTTTATGTATTTCCACCTTTAGATTATTTCTCCAAGAAGCCTCATTATCCTTAGTGGAAAAGGTAGTTTAAGTCTATAATCGAAATGCTAGAAATGCTTGTTTTATCACCTTTTTTTCCCCATACCATTTTGTGGTAGGAACTTAGAAGAAAATAAACATTGATAGAACATTTAATTGCTTGATAGATGGTAAAATGCCTAATTAATTCATCTTGAATCCCAGTTCAAATTCAGGAATGCAGGACGACTCAACCTTTTCTATATTACATCTCTTTCTTTTCACCTTCAGAATTCTGTTTTCAGGTACAGGGAAAGGTGATATAATTACAGTATTCAATAATGACTCATTTGCCTTATCCCACATCACACCCACGTTTGCTTCTACATAGCAATGCTTCCAAAGCTGAAATGATTACTGAACACACTTAAAATAGTTGCAAATGTATTCTTTTTGTGTCCTCAGTTATTTCTAATTTTACTATATCTATCTACTTTATCTTACCATATAGTAGTCATATTCTAGAGGCCCGGTGCATGAAATTCGTGCATGGGAGGGGGGGGATGTCCCTCAGCCCAGCCTGCACCCTCTTCAATCTGGGACATCCGTCTCACAATCCAGGACTGCTGGCTCCCAACCACTCACCTGCCTCTGCCTGATTGCCCCTAACCACTTCTGCCTGCCAGCCTGATAACCCCCTAACCACTCCCCTGCCAGCCTGATCAACACCTAACTGCTCCCCAGCCGGCCTGATTGCCCCTAACTGCCCTCCCCTGCCGGCCTGGTCACCCCTAACTGCCCTTCCCTGCCAGTCTGGTGCCCCTAACTGTCCTCCCCTGCAGGCCTGGTCGCCCCCAACTGCCCTCCCCTGCTGGCCCGGTTAATCCTAACTGCCCTCCCTTGTAGGCCTTTCCCCCCCCAACTTCCCTCCCCTGCAGGCCTGGTCCCCCCCAACTGCTCTTCCCTGCAGTCCTGGTCCCTCCCCAACTGCCCTCTCCTGCATGCCTGGTTCCCTCCTTGTAACTTCCCTCCCCTGCTGGCCTGGTTTCCCCCAACTGCCCTCCGCTGCCGGCCTGGTCACCCCCAACTGCCCTCTTCTGCTCGCCTGGTCACTCCCAACTGCCCACAACTGCCCTCCCCTGCCAGCCATCTTGTGGTGGCCATTTTGTGTCCACATGGGGGCAGCCATCTTTGACCACATGGGGGCGGCCATCTTGTGCCTTGGAGTGATGGTCAATTTGCATATTACTCTTTTATTATATAGGATTCTTTCCTCATTTTAGTTCTATGTAGTTAGCTATATATCCAAGGCTTATCTTATATGAGAATTTGAATTTTTATAAATTTCTTGAATTTGAAAAGGGAGTTTGTTTCATGTTTCAGAATAGCTTTCCTAACTTGACAGAGCTGTCTCAACTTTTTTTTTGTTTTGTTTTGTTAGTATTTAAAAATATTAAAATAGTAAATGAGATTATTTTGAATTAGTTCCCCCACTGTTATCTAGACCTCTTATTTTCTCCATTTTTGTTGCCTTTATCCTGGTAAGTTTTAATTCAGTAATTCAGTTCACAGTAGGGTTGTTTGTTTGTTTTCCTTCTCTGATTGGAGAGCAGTTTCAAGAATTCAGAGAGACTAGACTGCTCCAGCCCCTTCAGACCTTTGAACAGACCTGCACTGACCAGCTATGGGTTAGGTAAAGCCCCTCATAGATTTAGTTGCTGTTTTCAAATAGGCCCCTGGTGGATTTCCTGTCCTCAGATCTTAAGATGCCTGATTATTTCCTTATGTGTCCATTTGCTTGAAGGCTAAGACAACCCAGGGCTTGTAGATGTCATATTTTTTTCCAACCACAGTTGTTTTTTTTGGGGGGAAGGGGGGATTATGGAGATTCCTAATAACCAAATTTTGTTGTATATATAGGCCATTGGTTTTGGTTTACTATTTAATTGCTCTGTCTGATTTTATAAGAGTACTAGAGGCCCGGTGCATGAAATTCATGCATGGGGGGAGGGTGTATGTCCCTCAGTCCAGCCTGCACCTTCTCCAATCTGGGAACCCTCGAGGGATGTCCGACTGCCCTCTCACAATCCAGGACTGCTGGCTCCCAACTGCTCTCCTGCCTGCCTGCCTGATTGCCCTTAACCCCTTCTGCCTGCCAGGCTGATCACACCCTAACAACTCCCCTGTCAGCCTGATTGATGCCTAACTGCTTCCCTGCTGGCCCAATTACCCCTAACTGCCCTCCCCTGCCGGCCTGGTCACTCCTAACTGCCCTCTCCTGCCGGCCTGGTCGCCCATAACTGACCTCCCCTGCAAGCCTGATCCCTTCCAACTGCCCTCCCTTGCAGGCCTGATTGCTCACAACTGCCCTCCCCTGCCGGCCATCTTGTGGCGACCACCTTGTGTCCACACGGGGGTGGCCATCTTTGACCACATGGAGGGGCCATCTTTTGTGTTGGAGTGATGTTAAATTTGCATATTACCCTTTTGTTAGATAGGATTTGAGGAGATTAAACATTACACTATCATTTTCCCATAATCCTTTGCTCATATACTAAAAACAATTTTCCTATGGGGGTAATTGTCCTTAAATTAAAATAACTTCCTTCTCCTGTCAATGTTCCTATTTTAAGGTATTAGAAGTACTAGATCTGTATTTTATCTATAAAATAAAACAAATTTTGGCAGAACCCCTGTCAACTAATTAAATTAAAGTAAATGAATAAACCACAGCAAAATACAGTGCACCAGAAACTGTGTTAAATCCAGGCAAGTTTCTTTTGGCTTTTTTTCACAGAAATTTTCACTGTAGACAAATTGCAATAAATGAGACTGACAGTTATTCAGTATTGGTCTGTTAAACTTCATTCAAAGAACCAAAGCCTGTGACTTCTCTTCAGCAACAAAATTAGTTGGAATTTGCAAATCCTTTTTGTCTAATGCAGTTTTGTATCACATTTTCTCAATTATTAAATGTGAGCTGAGAAATCAATCTGCAGCTTTCTCTGCCATCCACCCCTTTGGCTTCACTGCTTCTACCAGAGAGCTTTGCCTTTGGGGATATGAGCATATGGTGTATTATGCACAAATTTATCTCAATGCTTACAAAATATCATATTAGACTGTATGGTTACATATTTAACACTAAGCAACTGCTTAAGAAGACTAACCAGATATAACTTTGTATGAGCTATAATTTTGTGACAACAAGTAGTTGGAGTAAATATGCTGGGAGAAGTTAGGTCTTGTGATTAATAGTGGGAAAAAGTATTCTACTTTCAATCCTCCAGTTTAAAAGTTTCAACCATTAGACAATTTTAAAATTTTAGTAGGTACAAAATTTTAGTAGGGAACAAAACCATTTCGGTTTGGGGATTTGGTGAGTTTTATAGGAAATCCTAATTAGAACAAATAAGAGTGTCATTAGCTTTTACCCATGCCTAAAAATACATAATTGTCTGGTAGGCTTGATAATTTGAACATAAGATATGTACTGCATAGGAGAACACCTGGGCTTTGAGTTCTACAGATCTAATCCTCATCTGCTTTTGCAATATACCTGGTACAAGGTGCATGACCTTGAGTAATCTATCTATCTATCTATATATATATATATATATATATATATATATATATAAAGAGGTAATATGCAAATTAGGCCAGGATGCTGTAACGGTCACGACCAGCTCAGGAGGAGGCTGCACATGCAGATGGGTGGGAGGGGCATGCCCCCACCCCAGTGGACACACACCAGGGTTAGGGGCATGCTCCGAGTGGCTGCGGCATGGCTCGGAGCACACCCCCACCCCAGCAGACACATACCAGGGGTGGGGGTGTGCTCTGAGCGGCCGTGGCGTGTCTTGGAGCATGCTTCCAATGGGTGGCAATGGCAGCCGGAGCAAAGCAGCCCAGGTCCCGGTGAGTGGTGGTGGTGGCCAGAGTGTAGCAACCCCGGTCCCAGATGCCTGGTGGCAGCTAGAGCGAAGCAGCCCAGGTCCCAGGTTCCTGGCAGCAGCAGGAGCGAAGCAGCCTGGGTCCTGGGTGCCGGAGGGAAGCCGGTGCCGGCAGCCAGGGGAAGGAAGGCCTATTCTTGCACAAATCTTTATGCATCGGGCCTCTAGTCTATATAATAAAAGGCTAATATGCAAATAGACTGAACAACAGAACAACCAAGCAATGGTTGCTATGACATGTGCTGACCACCCGGAGGTGTGCACAGAAGATGGCGGGTGTTGGCTGCAGCAGGATGGTGGAGCAGGTGAGCAGGGGTGCCGGTCACTGTCATCAGGGTGAGTCTCTGGTGGTTAATGAAAATTCTTTGCTCCCACACACTGTGGTCCTGCCTGGCGCTCGCACCTGCTGCTCGCACCCGCTGCTGGTGCTGGAGCCACAGCTCGCACTTGTTGCCGGTGCCCGGCGCCAGCCCTTATCGCTCGGTGCTGTCAGCAGGTACGAGCAGTGGCTGTTGGCCTCAACCGCTCCTCAGAGCTTCTCCACCTCCCCCTGCTCCTGAGGGGCAATTGGGGCAGCAGCTGCTGCTCGCACCCACTGACAGCACTGGCCCCGCTCACACCCGCTGCTGGCGCTGGTCCCAATTGCTCCATGCCATCAGTGGGTGTGAGTGGGGCCGGATCCGTCAGTGTGTGGGAGTGGTGGCGGCAAGAGAGGGGCTGCTGGCATACAGGGGGCCAGGAACCACTCCGGGAGGGGCCAGGCGAGGGCGTGGAGGATGGGCCAAGACCTGCCCCTGTGCCCACTGCAGCCTCGCGGCCCAGTTCCTTTCAAGGTGCACTAATTCGTGCACTGGGCCCCTAGTTACTTATATTTGCCTTGGCTTCCTCCTCTAAAAACTACATCAGAGAATAACAATAATCCTAAATTTATGGGATTGTTATAAAAATTAAATGATATAATAAATATAACCAACTTTTACTATCCTTGATATATAGTCATAAAAATTTTGAACATATAAAGCATCATAAATTTTACATGTTCTAAACAGACTACTTTTTTCCCCTTTCCAACATCCCTCACACAACTTTTCATGCAAATCACTCCTTTTTTTCCTTTAGTTCTTTGTTCAAAGATGATGATGAATATATGTGAAAAATATAGTTCATTTAACACTGGTGCCTCAGTAGAATAAATTCAATCTTTATTACTCTTAAGAGGTTTTATTCAGCTTTTTGTCAGAAAAGGTAGAAACTAATATCTAATTACTAAATCTATTTTTTTAAAGGCTAGCAATCTTAAAAACTATTTCTCTAATTTTAGATTAGGGCCCTATTTTTTAATTATAAACTATTATTTCAAAATGTTGTGTTTTCTTTTATGTAAACATGCACTAATCTATAGGTTAACATATCTTATTAAGATTTGAAAATACCTCTTTTACATAATTTTTATTATATTGGACTAAAATGTAAACTTGTTAAGCTTTTTCTAATGAACAAAATGTAAATGTAGGAAAACATTTATCTGTATTTGATGTATTTCATATATTTGATTAAAATAATTGTAGAGTAGTTTATATTTAAATTATCAGGATGAATCTAATTATTTACTTTAATAAAAATATTGCTATCGATCTGTACATTTTCAACTATAAGTTTGGAAATACCTCCCTTTATTGAGAACACTTTCATTCATCAGGACAGATAGATCTGTATTAAAGCTCCATCTGTATTAAAGCCCCATCTGTATTAAAAATTGTACTATACTATGAGAAATAAAAGAAGGTCAATGTGCTTGAAACATAGAAAGTAACAGGAAAAAAATGGCTAATGAAGAAATGTTGGTAGTCCCAGAAGAGTTTTATGTGTTGTTTATATTAGTACTTTCTTGGTAGGTAAAGTTTACATGTGTATGTAAGCTTTAATTGCTGTACAATAATCAGAAAGAATGAGTTACTTTTTATATTAGCATTTCCTTACTTCTGCATTTCCAAAAAGATGGGTAGGTTTGTCATCTTCTTTGTTGCAGTTACCTTTTAAATTTTAGGGTCTGAAGCTAACTGTGCTTTCACAATACCTCTCCTCCTAGCATTTGCTTTACAAAGGCCAGCACATGCTGAAACCAGAGGAGAAAGATGGTGCTTTTATTGGTACTGTCAATGTTCTGATTTAAGTCTATTTGATTTTTGTAAATAACAGGACATTTCCTAAACACTAAGATAATATAGAAATATTCATACTTTAAGGTAACTTATAACATGAATTAAAAACTCAATGAAAAGCTATTAAGAATTTTAAGCAGATGAGTTACAATTTGATGCTACTTTTAAAAAATTAAGGAGGATAAGAGGCTATTACAGTAAAAATAAACAAGATAATTTGTAGGATTTGATTATGGTTGCTATAGAATGGTCATATATAAAATATATATTTTGATCTTTGATAGAGGTAGGAGAACATCAAAAATGACTTTCATGTTTATATCTAGAGAGACTGCATGAAGATGGTGCCATTACTAAAGATGGAAAGACTATGGAAGGAGTAATATTGATGAAAAGTTTCTTATGACACATATTACATAGAAAGCTATTAAAAAGGGACATACAGTTTTGAAGCTCAGAAATGTATACCAGAATGAGAACTATAAATCATGTCATTTACTCATGAAATGATCATTTGTAAAAGTTGACAGTGTACAAGGAAAAAGACAATGTCACTATATTGGTCACTATATAAAATATAATGATTAATTAGTTCTGAAGTGTTCACTGAAAAATACATTATGAACTAGATATCATTAGCTTGTATAAGTTTCCCCTGTCATTTGTGATGTCAACAAAAAGATATTTTCAGATCCTCAAGGGCTTTGAAAAAAATCACACCCAGGATTCCTCACTGAAAATTTAATCAAGATATAATTTAAGTGACCAGGAGATGGGCCAAAATAAATCTAGATTTAGATGTCATGGTGTAATAAAATTGACAATGAAAAATACAACCAGTTAAAACTTAAATTTAAGAGGAGTAAGGCATACACATAAATAACTAAAATAAAATATAGGAATTAGTAAATATTCCTTGAGAGATAATGTACCAATAAAGTTCAATTTTGCATAGGGAATTAAAAATTCTGTCTATAGCAAAGATCGGTGATATTTGAGAAAGGAGGTGCAATAGAATTGGATTTTATCAGGTAACTAAAATTTGAAAAAGGAAAATAGCAGAGACATGAATAGGTGGTTTAAAACATAACAGGAGGGAAAGTACATTGTCTGGACAAGGAGACACATTTATTTGAACTGAGCAGGTATATCTACCTGTCCTGCTAAGTGACTAGCAGGACAGATAGATTAGACCAAATTGGGTGAGCCTTTCCATTTATATATCATCTCACTATCTTCCATTGAATGGTTGATCATTCTTTATAAGTCTAACCAAATCATTTAAAATTGTTCCAATAGAAATAAATAAAATCTTGCTTTAAAACTTACCTTTAACAATTCAGTTGTAATTGTCTGATATTTAAAATAAATTATTCATGCCTTATGTGATTTGGCTCAGTAAATAGAGCGTCTGCCTGTGGACTGAAGGGTCCCAGGTTCAATTGTGGTCAAGGGCACATGATTGGCATGTGGGCTCAATCCCCAGTTAGGAGCATGCAGAAGTCAGCCAATCAATGATTCTCTCTCATCATTGATATTTCTACCTCTCTCTACCTCTCCCTCCCTGAAATCAATAAAAAGTATATTAAAAAATAAATTATTCATTTAAAATAGGATTCCTTAAGCACTAGATCTAATAATTATGCAATATCCTATTGGGAAAGGTACAGACTGGTAGAAAAATTAATGAAACTAAAGTAAACTGAAAATATTAATTTAATTTTTTCCATATAAAGAGAACTGTCATTTAAAAAAAATAATTATAAGGTGTGGATTGCAAATCAATGCCAATTAAATATAAAGGAATTATATGTAATTAAGGTGAATTCTTAAAATTGCAGAAGATGTGAAAATTTACCAGAGTAGCTTCCATTTGGCCAACAGAGTAGTTTTAATAAAAAGAAAAGTATTATTTTTGCATATTGTTGCAGCCAATAGGAAGCAGTATGGAGTTACTCAAAAAAATTAAAATGGAACTGCCTTATGACCCAGCAATTCCAATTCTGGGAATATATTCAAATAATACATTCACCCAGGCCGAGGACTGGGTGAATTAATTAAGCAAAGAAAAATAAAAATAAATTAAAATATTATTATTAAAAATATATATATTTTTTAATCGATTTCAGAGAGGAAGGAAGGGAGATGGAAACATCAATGGTAAGAGAGAATAATTGATTGGTTGCCTACTGCACACACCCTCCCTGGGGATCAAGCCCACAACCCAGGCATGTGCCCTGACCAGGAATCAAGCTGTAACCTCCTGTTTCATAGATCAGTGCTCAACCACTGAGCCACAGTGGCTGGGCAAAAGTATTATTCTTTAAATAAAATTTTATTAGTAAATTACTTGACACAAAGTTGTTCTACATATTTAAGGTATAATGTATGCTGCACATGAACATGAAACTTAAGAATACATGGAATGTTATAGATCTTTGACTAATTTTAGGCTCATGCTTGCACCAATGTTAATAGTAAATTTATAAACACAAAAAACTAGTAAAATAATTTACTAACTATTTAATATAGGAGTTAAAATTTGTTTTTGATTCATTTTCTTAAATAGGCTTATTTTTACCTTATTTTCCATGAATTTTCTATTTTTCAGTGTAATCAAATGCTTTTTCTCTACCCTTCATTCCCTTTTCTTTATGTCTTGGAATGGTAGAGCAGACTGTGTAAGTTATTGTAAGCACATAGGCAGAAATTTGCGGAAAATTTAAACAGAGCAAAAAAGAAAGTAAAAATTACAACAAAAATTATATATATATATAACCATTTTCATTATTCTTTCCTATCTCTACACTTTCTATACTTGGCATATTCTCCAACTTTCCTCCCTTAAAACTGAACTCATGGCATTTTCTCAATGTTTTATTTTTTCTTTTCTTTTCTGTTCTCCCAGAATGTGAGAGAGAGTCAGGTTATATATTTAAAATCTGGCATTAGGCAAACCTCACTAATTGCATTCTTTCCTTGCTAATTTAAAGTCATTATTTTATCTTAAGTGGAAAAAGAGGTGTCCCTGCCTCAGGAATTTCTATGAGAATTTAATGAGCTTGTGTATATAAAGTTTAGAATTATTACATGTTCTGCCGAGACTGACCAGCAGACCCTGAGCAACGGATGAATGGATTACTCTGACACACCATTCTGTGAAAGAGAGGGTTAAGGGGCTGCTTGGCAGGAGGCACCAAAACAGCCCTGATTGCCGGCCTCCTTAGGCTTTTATTGTAGCAACAGCTTGAACTAAAATTAACCTCTAGGTACTATCAGCAGGGTGAGTATCCTTGAGAAAGCACATACTTCCACAAGGCCGTGTCTGAAGACTAAACATAGAGATTCTAGTAAAACACCTAGGGGCTCGGACTTGTTTGGAAAAGTTAAGGCAGGGGCTGCCGCCTTTGGCAAGGTCCCCCTAGAAACCCCGACCTTTCGGAAAATCCTCCTTACAGACTTTCCAAACAAGTCCTGTGCTTCCCCACAATGTTCTACTACAATATTCCCATGTTGCACTATAAATACTTCTGCTCTCTAATCCTTATTATCTGATTGTTTTCCTTAAACTCACCCCAATGAGATTATTCCCCATCCAACACACTGAAAATCTTATCAAGGCCACCAATGGTACTTTATTTCTCAGTTCTCATGCAATTACAATAGTATTAGACACAATTGATTGATTATTTCCTCACCATGAAAATATTCTAGTGCCACTTCCCACTACTGTACATTTTCCTCTTCAATCATTGGCCACACCTCAGTCCCACTTCCTGATTCCTCCTCATATCCTCAAATTTTAATTTATCTTTATTATTGAAAGTATTACAGGTGTCCCATTTTTTTCACCCATTGACCCCCTTCACCCAGCACCTGTCCTCCATCCCGTCTTTACCACAACACACTATTATCTGTGTCTATGGGTATTGCAAATATGCATACAAGTTTTTTAGTTAATCTCTCCCCACCCACACCTTCCCTCTGGGATTGGACAGTCTGTTCCATGCTTCTATGTCTATGGATCTACTTTATTCATCAGTTTATTTTGTTCATTATATTCCACATATGAGTGAGATCAGGTGATACTTGTCTTTCTCTGACTGGCTTATTTTGCTTAGCTCATACCTTCCAGGTCCCTCCATGCTATCTCAAAGGGCAAGAGATACTTCTTTTATACTGCTGCATATTATTCAATGGTGTAAATGTACCACAGCTTTTTTTATCCACTCATCTTTTGATGGGCACTTGGGCTCTTTCCAAATCTTAGCTATTGTAAATTGCACTCCTATGAACATAGGGGTGCATACATTTTTTTCTGGTAGGTGTTTCAGGTCTCTTAAGATATATTCCTAGAATTGGGATCACTGGGGCAAATGGCAGTTCCATTTTTAATTTTTTGAGGAAACTCCATACTGTTTTCCATAATGGCTGCACCAACTGCATTCCCACCAGCAGTGTACTAGGGTTCCCTTTTCTCCACATCCTCACCAACAGTTGTCATTTGTTGATTTGTTGATGATAGCCATTCTGACAGGTATGAGGCGATACCTCATTGTCATTTTAATGTGTATATTTCTGATGATTAGTGACTTTGAGCATTTTTTCATATGTCTCTTGGCCTTCGGTATGTCTAGTTTGGAGAAGGGTCTATTTATGTTCTTTGCTCATTTTTTAATTGGATTGTTTGAATCCTTTTTTAAAGTTGTGTGAGTTCCTTATATATTTTGGATATTAACCACATATCAGATGTATTATTGGCAAGTACTTTCTCCCAAACAGTGGACTCCCTTTGCATTTTGTTGATGGTTTATTTTGATGTATAGAAAGATGTCTGCTTTCTCCACTTTTATTCAACATAGTACTGGAAGTCCTAGCCACAGCAATCAGCTAAAAAGAAAACAAAAGCCATCCAAATTGGAAAGGAGGAAGTAAAACCGTCATTATTTGCAGATGACATGATATTGTACATAGAAAAGCATAAAGACTGCACCAAAAATTTATTAGATTTAATAAATGAATTAGACAATGTAGCAGGATACAAAATTAACACACATAAATCAATGGAATTTTTATACACCAATAATTAATTCCCAGAAAGAGAAACTGAAAAAACAATCCCATTTACCATTACAACAAAAAAATTAAGATTCCTAGGAATAAACCAATGCTAGAAATGGTCTTAACTGATGTCACAGGGATAAAACAAATGCTCGAAAATGGATCAACAAGGCACTTTTACTTTTGCAGAAGGGTGCCGATGCAACCAGCAACAATATGGTGGGCAAGCACAAAGAATAGGAAATCCGTTCTCCTTTTAATCCCTCATGTGTTACTGCACCATACCCTGATTGGCTTAAGGACGTGGTCATAATCTGGCAGGAATGTCTAACCTGAGGAAGGCGGTGCAACAGGGGTGGAAGCTGTTTCAAATGCCTTCCTTGAAGTAGTGCAAAGCTATGTCTTGTCTCCTACAGGAATGTCTGTGGTTTTAACTGCCTATGAGACTTTAACTGCCTTCCAGGAAATGGGAGAGAGCTGTGCCTCTGTCTTTTCCAGGAAGGGAGGCCTGGCTGAATTTGAGTACAAAATGAAGAGTTATTAAAAAAAAAAAAAAAAGAAAAGAAAGAAATGGAGTTAATATTTAAGATATAGCTGTGATAGAAAAGACTTCCTAATTCTTACACCAAGGAGGTAAAAGACCTATACTTGGAAAACTACAGGACATTGAGAAAAGTGATAGAGGAAGATATAAATAAGTGGAAGAATATTCCACGTTCATGGATTGGTAGAATTAACATAATTAAAATGGTCATACTACCCCAAACAATCTATAGATTCAATGCAATCCCTATTAAAATACCAATTGAAATAGGAATTTTAGGGGAGTATAGGCAGGTTTAAGGAATTTTTAGGATTGGGGGTCCATGGAAAAAACACAAGGCTACAGACTGGGAGAAGGTACATTTCCATAACACAAGGGAGTGGCAACAGTTACATTTACAAAAGACAAGGGAACTGGGAGTAGCCAAAAGGTCTATATTTACAAAATAAAGAAAGAGGAAGAAAGCCCAGAAGGAATAGGAGGACTATAAGGGAGGAGGGCCTCGGAGTTAGTATAGTAACCAATTTAAAAGGGAATATTGACAAATCAGAAGCGATATCAGGGCATAGGAACTGCAGCCTTTATAAACCATGGAAACAGGAAGTCTGTGGGACTCTTCCCCCTCCCCACGTGGGAGTCTATGCTGTGAGATTCTTTCCCTTTCCCCACATGGGAGTCTGTACTTGTTCTTCAATAAAATTACTACCTTTCATCCGTGGATTCATTCTTCGACTCCATTGGACAAAGAGCCCAGGAACCATCCTGCCCAGGAGAACACCCCGTGTTCCAGTCCAAAAATTCCGTTTCACAATGGTATATTTCACAGATCTAGAACAAATACTTCAAAAATTTATATGGAATAAAAAAAAGACCCCAAATAATCACAGCAATCTGGAGAAAGGTGAACAAAGTTGGGGGGAATCACAATATCAGATATCAAGTTATATTACAAAGCCACTGTACTCAAAACAGCCTGGTACTGGCACAAGAACAGGCATATAGATCAATGGAACAGAACAGAGAACCCAGAAATTGACCCAAGCCATTATGCTCAATTAATATTTGACAAAGGAGGCAAGAGCATAATGGAGTAAAGACAGTCTTTTCAATAAATGGTGTTGGGAAAATTGGACAGGTACATGGAAAAAAAAATGAAACTAGACCACCAACTTACACCCTAACCAAGAATAAACTCAAAATGGATAAAAATCTTAAATACAAATTGTAAAGCCATAAAAATCTTAGAAGAAACCATAGGCAGCAAAATCTCCGACATCTCTCATAGCAATATGTTTGCCGATACACCTCCGAAAGCAAGGGAAACAAAGGAGAAAATGAACAAATGGTACTATATCCTCAAATGCTTAAAGATAGAGGGACAGACCCAAGGCTCATGGACCTTTCTTCACTGTCTGTACTAACTCCCATTATAATGTCATACAGTCTATTCGCCTAAGGCTCCCATATTTACAACTGCTATGGAAGCAGTACTTGTCTATCCAAGGGCCTACTTAACTTTTCCATTTAATACCTAAGAGACATCTCAAATTTGATCTCCTCAACACCAGTTTCCCCAACTCAACTGCTCTTTCCTCATTCTTCTAGACACCTCAGTTGATGGCAACTCTGTGCTGCTTGAAGAGGCACAAACCCAGCTGTTGTCTTTGCCTTTTTCTTTCTCTTAGATACCACATCAAATTCCTCTATTGGCTAAACTTTAAAATATATACAGAATTAGACATTTACTCACCCCTCTACTACTCTCTCTCTGGTCAAAGTATAGAATACAGCAAATGCCTTTTAAAAAAGTTCCCCGATTCTATTATCTGTTCCTCTGGAGTATCTTCTCAATACAGAAGCCAGAATGATCCTGTGTAAAATATACTTAGATCAGGTTCCTTCTCAAAATATTTATAGTACTTGCCGATATCATTTAGCACAAAAAAACAAAAACAATGTATTTACAATGACCTTAAAATTACTCAAATCTGTTCTTTACTTCTTTGATGTCCACCTCTACTAACTTTTTATCTTGCATATCATTTTAGCTATAATAGCATCCTTGCTGAATTTCGAGCTTTCCAATTAGGCTCCTACTCCAGGGTCTTTGTACTTACTCTTCTCTCTCTCCATGATGTTTCTCTTCCACATATCCACAGGCTAGTTCCTTGATCAACTTGAACCTTTTGCTCAAATATAACTTTCTAAATAAAGAGGCCCCTTATGGCTACCCTTTTTAACTTGGAGCACTCCTTATCTGGCTTCCTTGCTCTAGTTTTCTCCATAGGATGCATGACATATTTTATCTGTCTCTTATCACCTTCATAACATAGAACAGCTGTTATATAGTAGGCCCACAATCAATAGTGGACTAATTGGATTGAGCTGAATTCCATTTCTTCTTTGGATATTGTGTTAGTCTGCTTGGGTTGCTATACAAAAATCATAGACAGGTTGGTTTAAACAACAGAAATATATTTTCTTACAGTTCTGGAGGCTAGAAGCCCAAGATCAAAGTTCTGATCAATTCTGACTTGCGGACAGCCACCTTCTCACTATGTCCTCACATGCACTTTCCCCAGTGCATGCACATGTAGGTAGAAAAAGAGAGACAGCTCTCTGGTATTTCTTCTGATAAGTACACCAGTTTTATCAGATCAGGGCTCCATCCTTATGGTTTCACTTAACTTTAATCATGTCCTTGGGTCCCATCTTCAAATACAGCCCTATCGTGGGGCAATGACTCAATATATGAATTTTAGAGGGACACCTACCTTCATTCCATAACAGATATCACTCTTATAATCTGTGAATTTTTAGATATAGATTCAGCATTGTCCATGTTTCTTTGTATAGTACCCAACATATGGAAATGTTTATCAGTTTACCTAAAGATGAAGTCACATAGGCTGAAAAATATTAAACGTCCATCAGAATATCTAAGAAGCATTTATTAATTTATCATAGACATATAGAGTGATTTAATCAGTCATACTTCTTTAAAAACCACATGACCACCATTCTTTTTTAATATTATATGATTGCTTTAGAAATATTTAGAAAATCTATAAGCTGAAAGCCTGAATTTATGCTTGCATTATGATTAAATGCGATTCTACACATTAATTTCAAAAGATTCAATAATGAACATAATAATAAAAATGAGTATGTTTTGATAATGATCAAGATAGCTCCACAATTTAAACTTCCTTCTTTGCTTGGTCTGTTTATAATACTGCCTTTTCCCTTCATCTAAAATAAAGATCTCTTTATTTATACAATCAGAAATACATTAATCTTTTTTCTTCATCACCCACTGAGGTTTCCACTTAGGTTTTTTGTTGTTGTATTTTTTACTTTGTAAAAGTGCTCGCCTCTCTCTGGGGTGATTTTGCTAAATGCAGTGTAGTTTGTTTAAATATAACACTTATAATCCATAGATAATGTTCTTAAACAAAATGCTTCACTTAAGAATAATCTATCTTTCAAGTTCAACAGTATCCTCAGAAATAACTGAAAATTTTCAGTAAATGGTCAGGAGCTTTTTATTTAATCTAAAAAGTGCATTTTCATTTCTCTTAAATGTGTAGTAACTATTAATGAAATAAAAATATTTCAAAGGATTCCAGTGTTACAATAGATTCTAGGGTTGAGTGAGCTCCAGAAGTTACTATCCTCACTTATAAAATTAAGATTATATGCTAACATGTGCCAAGTACACAGTTAGAATGACTGGCTTATAAAAATAGTATTTCTCAGTCTACAGAATGGAATAGACAGGAAGGAAAGGCATAAAGGGTCTAATTAATCAAAAGAATAAAAGACTCTAAAGCTATGGAAGTATAATATAATAAAAGCTTATTCCAAAATAAAACAGTGATTTGGCAGTTTTATAGAAAATACTCCATAGATATAGATTTCTACTTTTATTTTTAATTGAGAGCATTCTTAAAGCAACATCTCCAAAATGAATTGGATAATACCCATCTTGTTTGGGAGATATGCCAACAAGTAAGGTTTTTAAGTTCCTTTACTATTTCTACACGTCTAATTTATTTTAATTTTGTTACCAAATATTTTCTCAAGACATGTATTAGAAAGAGATCTTCCACCCTTAGGTATGTACATTTAATCAGTAGGGTTATATGTTTTCCCTAAATACTTACAACAAAAATTCCTGTCTAGAAAAAATATTTTCAAACATTTTTGGCTTGACAAATAACCTTGCTCTGCTTATTGCTCTTCAAGAATATTGTTTAATTTACACAATTTATTCAACAGTTGTGACAAATCTAAGATTTTTCTGCTAGGAATGTCATCCCATCCCCCTCCTATAGTTAGCTCAATAAAATCTAAAAATAAAATTTCAAGTAATAGTAGATATACATTGAGTCACTCCTAAATAATGCTTCAGAACTCAACAGGACTTATAGTAAGTCTGAACATAGGAATGATTCCCTACAGTTGCCAGAGACCCACCATAGTCTTTGTATTATTAGTAACACCAGGAAGCCTTGTCAAAGTGCGTGATTGCTGAACCTGGAAATACTCTGAAATGTCACACATCAAATGAATCTCCATTGCTATACAGAAACTACACAGACTTGTAAAGATATTTTAAGGTAAATTGACATCTCTGCTTCCTGAAAAACTAGCTTTCAAGAAGCTAATGTTCTTTGGATCTATAGTTTGCTTCTTTCCATGTTATAAGAATATAATTTCTTGGTAATACTCTTACATAGCCATTCTAAATTGTGTTTAATTTAAGGAGTTTATATATGAAAAATGAACAGAGGGTACTAAACTATGAAGGTAATTGAACAACTTAGAAAAAGAAATGCCTGCACATGTTTCAAGATGTTTAAAACATGAACAGACCTAAACACTAACTAAAAGAAAAATAAAATTATTTATTTCATAAAATAAGTGTTTAATTTGATGATAATGAAAAACTCACTAAAATGCAAAACTACAGGGACATTATTATAAATGTTAAGGAACTTTAAACTAAAAAACAGAATCTTTAAACTTACATATTCTTTAGAATTGCTAATAGAAAAAAATACAAAATTCCATCTAATTAAAAAGAAAACTAGGCTATGCTTTAAACATTAAAGAGTGAATTAGAAAATATAGGCAATAATTTAGATAAGTGAGTGAAATAAAAAATACCTCCATGCATCTTTGCAAATTTGTAAGCATTTTGAGTGACAAACTTTTTGCCAGATGATTTAAACAATTGCATAAATATATATAGGCACAGACAAAATCAGTAAGAAATGAAAAAAAATGTACTAGTTGTAGATTCGTGAAATAATTGTCTTTGTAATCACTGGCTTAATGCTTACTAGTGTTTAGAAAAAAATGAAGTCTACAATATTTTTAAATGAAACTAATTTTTATTTGAAAAACATTGTTCAAGCTCCTCTACATATCAAATATATCTAGGAAAAAAAAAACATCAAATATATCTCCAAAAATAATTTGTTAGATTTTCAAAAGTATTTGGAATGCTGCAGATTCTTGCTGTTTTTTAAATTATAATTTACATTGCATTATAAAACATTTTTATGGGAGGCATAGCCACTCTCATGAGATCTGTTTGTTGTAGGCAAAGGGAGAATGCTAATACTTTCCCAGCTGCATTGTCTCTATTTCCACTGGCATAAGAATGGAGGCTTTCTCTTGGGAAATATTGGTGGCCTCTTTTGAAACCACCTTCCTCAAAACATCCGTACTGCATAGTCCATTTCCTAACTTGAGAATACCATTTTCTATAGCCACAGCTTAACCTAGTGGAAATTTACATACCTGAACCTACTTCTCTGCTACCATCTCTCATCACCATACTGGTCATGGTTCATCCAGTAAACCACCAGTTTTGAAAATTCCTCAGAAAAGAACCAGGATCCAGCTCTGAGGACAAATTTCAATTTCTTAAGAATATTGTCCTCCAGTGGCAGTTCTAGGATGGGCCTAATGGTTTCTGCAGCTTTTGAAACATCCCACTAGAAATGATCAATGTCAACTCCCCTCTGGTAAATACCCCCAATCTCTCTGAGATTGAGCTCCACTCAGTTATGCCAGTGAGACACACCCAGCACTAACAGACTCATTTTCTCCCTCCAAAGCTCTCAATTTTCTGTTATACTAGAGGCCGGGTGCATAGATTCATGCACCAGTGGGGTCCCTCAGCCTAGCCTGTGCCCTCTCACAATCTGGGACCCCTCGGGGGATGTCAGACTGCCAGTTTCAGTCCAATCCTCACAAACCAGGCCAAGGGACCGCACTGGTGCACGAATCCATGCACTGGGCGTCTAGTATGCATATAAGATCCTTGGTTAATCTCTTTCCACCCTCCCCCTTCCCTCTAAGATTCATCAGTTTGTTCCATGTTTCCATGCCTGTGCATTGAGTGTCTGCCCCCTGGTGGTCAGTGAGCATCATAGCTACCAGTCAAACGGTCGAATGGTTGGACACTTAGAATATTAGCCTTTTATATATATAGATGGCTGGATTGACAAGTAGGTGGAGTCCAGGGTAAGGTCTGGGGAGAGCTATGACAACTCCACAATTCTTTTATAATGTTGATAGAATTGTTGTCTATTGTCCTCAAATTTAAAAAAAAAATCACACCACATTTTACATATTGTAATGTACATCAGCTAATTCACTCATATAACTAGAACTTTCTTATAATGTATGAATTAAAGGGGTTAGGAGTTATGAAGAACAACACTATAAAAATTACCAAAATAATTTTAATGGGTATAAAAGATTCTATTTCATGAACATGTAGCCACAAAGTGATGTGCTAACATAAATATCAAACTGGGGATCAATTTTGTGTGACTGTGTGCATAAACACTAAGCTTTGGTGGTCATTATATTAGTTCTGAATAAAACTCACTGATCATAGCCTTCTATGAATACTTCACTTATGCTATGGTACACATGAGAATGTTTATTAATATATATTTTACTGAACAAGATACAACTTGCCTTCCATTTCCCTGCCCTCCACTTAGCACACACCTGACATGCATCAAATGGAGGGTTAAAACAAAAATCATTACATAACATGGCCAGAGTGATTTATTAAAAATTTAATGTTGCAGAATAACCTTTTGAGAAATTAACTGTCTAGTGTTGTTGTTGTTCTCCTGCCATAACACAACAAAACAGATAAAGTGCTATTCTGTTTCACCATCCTTTTGCAACAGGGCACTGTGTTCTATGTCCTTGAATTCTGGCTTTTCTTTATTTCCTAGGTATGAAGTCAGAGGAGAGTGTTTTGGGTACTTTTGGACAATGGAGAGGAAGTTGTCAGGCAGAATATATAATAATAATATGCATTAAAAAGTAAAATCCCCTGGGAGGTGGGGGTAATGGGGGAATAAGGACACATATGTAATACCTTAATCAATAAAGAAATTAAAAAAAAAAAAGAAATGACCAAAACAAAAAAAAAGTAAAATCCCCTATGTTTCCTTCTACCCACTCTAATCTTTTGAATATACTCTACTCACTGGGATGACAGGGTTTAACATGTCTTTTTGTTCTGGCACTCAAAGGTCTATGGTTCTCAGAGGATTCTTAAATCTCTGATCTCCTTACATTTGGATGGCTTTGGTTGATTATGGCAATTCCCACGATTCTAGACATTCACATCACCTACTCTTGCTGGCATAGTCTCAATTGCAGGAGATACATGGAATACTAATTTTCTTAGAAGAAACCAAAAGAAAGGCATATATATATATATATATATATATAGTTATTTTTAACATCTTCCTTTTTTATTATTGTTTTATTTTTTTAAAATATATTTTATTGACTTTTTACAGAGAGGAAGGGAGAGGGATAGAGAGTTAGAAACATCCATGAGAGAGAAACATCAATCAGCTGCCTCCTGCACACCCCCTACTGGGGATGTGCCCGCAAACAAGGTACATGCCCTTCACTGGAATCGAACCTGGGACCCTTCAGTCCTCAGGCCGACACTCTATCCACTAAGCCAAACTGGTCAGGGCTTTATTGTTGTTTTAATGTAATTATGAAAATGTTTCTTTACTGTCCAGTATGGTAACCATAAGCCATTTGTGTCTAATGAGCACTTAAAATGTGCCTACTGCACTGAGAAACAAATTTAACTTTCATCTAATTTCAACTACCTTAAAATTAAATTCAGATAGTTAATGTAGTTTGTGGATACCATACCAGGCAAGGGAGATCTATAGGAAAGTCAGGTTTATTTTATGACGAGTTAAAGTAGAGAAACATCTTAGAGGGGGAAAAGTATGCATATTTTCAAGCAGTTAAAGAAATGTGCAAACTTCTACCTTGTTTTAACTTCATAAGAACCAATTAAAAATGGGAAGATGGCAATGATTAAAACTAAAAGTATATATTGATTACTTAGAAAATTAGAGACGGTGAGCCACAAAATTTCCTGTTGCAGAAAGTATAAAAGAAGGTAATATATTTTATAATATATAGATGATTAATGATTCTACAATATAAGTATATTTAGAGATGTTATAAAAAATTACAAATGGGCTAGATCTCAGAATCCAAAATTTCACAAGATGCAAGTACATACATGAAATTTTGAATTACTTACAAACTAGAAGGCAGGATGCTCTCTCATTGAGTTGTCTATGAAAAACCTGCTTGTTATACAAGTCAGGTAGAAAGTGGAAGCCATGGAAAGGAGAACACTGGTTTTTAATTAACCCATAAATCTGAGGCTAATATTCAGAATTCAATACTTCCATTGAGATTACAGTTTTGTTTTCCCTCAATATCATAAATTTTGCAAAGAATTTATGGCAATAAAGCTAAAACCACAGCATAGCTGTTAAATTATTCTGTTGGATTTCTTGAAAAGCTAAGTTAATATAAATACATATAACATTTCCTAATTATGCTAAAATGTGTAGAGAAAACAACTTGTGAAGTTTTTATCTATTTAGTAGGGATATTTAAAATTTAATCTGAAGTTTATTTATAATTTATTTTTGCTTTATTTCACATTTAGGTAATCACCAATGAGTTCATTTTAGCATCTCTAAGTTAAAAAAAAAGTCTGTTTTATGTTTAGAATTATAGACATAAATAGCTGAGATGAATCCGGCTAATAGTAAAATTGAAGACTTTTTTATCTTCTAAAATTTATCCTGTATTGTGTGCATTCATATTAAATATAAGTCAATAAAATATTTAGTCATGAGTTTGAAAGTTCACTGAAGAGTATTAAAGATGAAAAATTAAACATTTTATCAGATCTGCAAGTTTATATAAGTACTAGTAGCCCGTTTGCACGAAGATTCGTGCAATAGACCTTCATTCACCTGGCTGCCTGCACCAGTTTTCTGCCGGCACCGGGGACCCAGACCTTGGCTGTGGCCACCTCCTTCTGCCTTCTTTCTGGGTCCGGGCTTGGCCCCAGGCGGTGGCCTTGGGCTTGGCAGCACCCAGCGTCCCTGCTACCGATCGCAGGAGCCGACCCCCAGTGGTTTCCTGCGATCGGCGCAGGCTCCCCGCTGGTGCCCAAGGCCGGGAAAGCCTCGGGCGGCTCTCCCAGCCTTGGTCTCGGCCGCACCCAGCGTCCCTGCTACCGATCACAGGAGCCGACCCCCAAACGTCCCTGCAATGGTTTCCTGGTGGGCGTGGTTGATGGGTGTGGCTTGGTTGGTGGGCGTGGCTTGGGCGTAGCGAAGGTGCAGTCAATTTGCATATTTGTCTATTATCAGGTAAGATTACATTTGAAAAAGGGTTTTCCTATAGACCAATGCTATAGATTTCACTACATCCAATATTTGTCTCCAGCACTACTTTGCAAGAGTTATGGAATAAACCCACTATGTAAATGAATATATCAAATACTTTTCCCTTATGCAGCAGTATCTCTGTCCTGTGTTTAGACAGTGTGGCCATTTATGAGTATGTGTCTGTGTGCCTGCCTGACAAAGTAATCCATCTGAAGGCTAGTGAAGGGGAAAAGTTGTCTTTTCTGTTGTTGATTTAATGAAAATGTCAAAACTAAGCCCTCATGGAGAAAGGAAGTAAGATATTACAGGCAAAGTGGTATTTTTTGCATTGTGTATGATAAGAAAAAAATTAAATTGAGTATTAAATCATATACTTTCCAGCCTTAGCTGGTTTGGCTCAGTGGATAGAGCATCAGCCTGCAGACTGAAGGGTCCAGGTTCAATTCTGATCGAGGGCACATAATTGGGATGCAGGCTCAGTCCCCAGTTAGGGGCGTTCAGGAGTCAGCTGATCAATGATTCTCTCTCATCATTGCTGTTTCTATCTCTCTTTCCCTCTCCCTTCTTCTCTGAAATCAATAAAAATATATTAAAAAATAAATCATATACTTTCCATAGGTTTGTTCATTATGATATATATGTTCCAGTAACATCCTACTTAATAAAATGGTAATATGCAAATTGACCGCACCTTCGCTACGCCCACCAGCAAAAGCCAAGCCCATCAGCCAATCAGGGCGAGTATGCAAATCACCCAACAAATATGGCGGTTAATTTGCATACACTGAGGGAGGGAGGAGTGAAGACTGAAGACAACTTAGAAGGAAGAGGGAGGAAAAGCAGAAAGCAAGGTGGCTGCCAGAGGGAAAGCCCGGGCGGGGCGGGGCGGGACGGGACTGAGTGGGGTGGGTGGCAGCGGTGTGAGGGTGCAGGCGCCGCGGCTGCAAAGGCGGCGGCAGCGGCAGCGCACGTGGCCGCAGTGGCCGCTTGCAGGTTTCTTCCTGCAAATGGGCTACTAGTAGTAAATAAGCCTGGCTAATCCACCTTTCTGCAAAGAATATTACTTCTCTGATTTTCCCTGTTTAGGCAATGAATTTGAACACAAAATTTTGGGTGGACCCAATCAGGCCACATGGATTCAACATGGATTTTTAGATTAAGAAAATTTTGTAGAAACTTTTGAAATGGTTTTATTATTTGTTATTTACATATGAATAACAAATGTCACATATTGGTTATAAATATAGAACAAACACCCATGAATCTACCACCCAACTTAAGAAGCAAATTCTATAAATAACTCTATCTGTTCTCTTCCCTATCCTAGTCTCTCCTCCACCTTCCCATAGGTAACCACTATCCTGATTATGAGATTATTCACCTCTGTGTGTTTTTTAAATATAATATACCACAAATTATGAAAAATAAAATTTAAAACATTTTAGGTATTAAATACCTGTGTAGTACAAGCAGAAATAATTTGATTCATATCATGTTTTGCCATATTATTTCTGTATCTTTGACCTTTTTAGTTTGATTTAAAAGGTACAGAAGGTATTGTTGGTACCTTTTTTATAAAGTTTTTATGAGGATTCAATGAGATAATATATCTAAAATGCTCAATGTTTGTCTCATAGTGAATGTTTTCTTTCAATACTGTTATAATTAATATTGCTGACACTATTTTATGTTGATGTATATTTGTATTTTTTTATGATTTAATAACTGTTTAGTCAATCAGTATAGCTCAATCCAAAGTCTGGACTTAATTTTCAGACTATATATGATACACACACACACACACACACACACACACACACGAGGCCCAGCGTGCAAAATCATGCGAGTCCCAGACGCGCTGCGCTGGCAGGACCCCAGACCTGCCGCACTGGTGGGACTCCAGACCCACCATGTGTGAGTAGCTCGCCACCGCAAGCCCCTCCGTGCCACACGAGCTGCGAGCCCCATGCAAGCAGCCTGTGGGCTGAGGGGAGGGACCTAGAGGTACTCCTGGTGACTGGTCATTTGGTTGTTCCGGTGTTATGGCCACTGGCCTTTCATTATATATATATATTGCTGTTATATATATATACATATATATATATATATATATATATATATATATATTGCTGTTATACATGTTACTCTTTTTCTTTTTTAAAAAAAATATATTTTTATTGATTTCAGTGAGGAAGGGAGAGGGACAGAGAGAAAGAAACATCAATGATGAGAGAGACTAATTGATTGGCTGCCTCCTGCATGCCCCCAACTGGGGATCAAGTCTGCAACCCAGGCATGTGCCCTTGACCATAATCTAACCTGGAACCCTTCAGTCTGCAGGCTGATGCTCTATCCACTGAGCCAAATCATCTAGAGCACATGTTACTCTTTTGATTAAAGCATTTCCTGAGTGATTATTAAGAGAATTTTAGCAAATAATTTTATATCAACTTTTATAGTCAATACCCTAACATTTCTATAGTTGGTTAAGATAAACATTCACATGAACAATTGTGTCAGAACAGACTATATTCCTGTCCAGTATTGTATTCCAGTGTCTACATATAGTGAAACATGTTTAAGCTGACCCTTTCACGACATTTAAAAAATGTCTATAGCATAGCCAGTGTGGCTCCCTGGTTGAGCACCAATCTGTGAATCAGGAAATCACGGTTTGATTACTGGTCAGGGCACATGTCCAGTTGTGGGCTCAATTCCCAGTAGTGGGTGTGCAGGAAGCAGCTGATCAACGATTCTCTCTCATCATTGATGTTTCTATCTCTCTCTTCATCTCCTTTCCTCTCTGAAATAAATACAAAAATAATTTTTAAAAAGTTTATAACTTACAACCTATTTCAACCTCCCTGTCTCTTGCTTTATGTGAGAAAATTGAAATAAAGCCCCATATTATTCTAAAATTATTTCCATATATAATATTTATAATTTAAAATTTCAGGGGATTTAGCTATATACATTTTATATATACAAACACCATGTAGTTTTCAATTACAGAAGTAATTAATAGGTATGTAATAATGATATAAAAGTATAGAATTCCTTTGATATCTTATGCTCCTGCAGTGTTTTACTACATATGTGTGTCATATGAAAAAGAAAAATGATATCATTTTGACAATTTCCTATTCTCTTCAGCTTGTTGCTTAGCAATGCAGATGGCCTCATTTCTTTCAGTTCTTTGTGTCACATGCATAATTTTAAAAGTTATAGGGCTTGCAATGGCTTTGAAGAAATCCTTGTCCTCAAGATTGTGTACTGTGTTATTGATATGTTACTTAACAGGTACTTTTTATACATTCTTGCTAAAATAGGCAATACGATTTTTCCTATCATTTTCCTCCTTCCCTTTGCATTTGTTTAATAAGAAAATCTGAGGGAGTAAAAAAACTGTTTTATAAATAAAACTAGAGTCCCTGTGCACGGATTTGTGCACCGGTGGGGTCCTTCAGCCTGGCCTGCACCCTCTCACAATCTGGGACCCCTCGGGGAATGTTGGACTGCCAGTTTTAGTAGTCCGTGAAGCAGCAGGCGGCCAGGGAGGAGCCTGAGACTGGGCCAGGCACCGCGCCACTCCCGCTCATCCCGGCCCACTGTGTCTGCCACTGCCACCACTTGGTAGCGCTGCCATGGAGGCAGGAGAGGCTTACGCTGTCACACTGCGCTCGCCAGCCGTGAGCTCGGGGTCTGGCGCCCATCAATCAGCTGAGCAGTGCTCCCGCTGTGGGAGTGCACTGACCACCAGGGGGCAGCTCCTGTGCCAAGTGTCTTCCCCCTGGTGGTCAGTGCATGTCATTGCAACCGGTCAAATGGTCAACTGGTCAAATGGTCTGCTGGTTGCTTAGGGTTTTATATATATAGATATATTTTCAAATTATGACATAAACAAATACAAACATATTTCAGGTCATGTCCTAATGATAATAAGGCTATATATGATATACATATTATATAATACTAGAGGCCCAATGCACGAATTCGTGCATGGCTGGGGTCTGGCCAGCCTGCCTCGACCTGCCTCTATTGGGTGGATTGGGCTGGGGTGGCCAGGGGGAGGGGCCCTGGGCAGTTAGCTGGCCCACCCTGCCCCCTGGTCAAACTAATGGTCAAAGGGGATAATTTGCATATTAGGCTTTTATCATATACTAGAGGCCCGGTGCACGAAATTCATACACGGAGGGGGGTTGTCCCTCAGCCCAGTCTGTACCCTCTCCAATCTGGGATCCATCGAGGGATGTCCGACTGCCCATTTAGGCCCGATCCCACTGGGCCTAAACAGGCAGTCGGACATCCCTCTCACAATCCAGGACTGCTGGCTCCCAACTGCTTGCCTGCCTGCCTTCCTGATTGCCCCTAACTGCTTCTGCCTGCCAGCCTGATAACCCCCTAACCACTCCACTGCCAGCCTGGTTGATGCTTAACTGCTCCCCTGCCAGCCTATTTGCCCCCAACTTCCCTCCTCTGCTGGCCTGGTCAGCCCTAACTGCCCTCTACTGCAGGGTTGATCACCTCCAACTGCCCTCCCTTGCAGGCCTGGTCCTTCTCAACTTCCCTCCCTTGCAGACTGGGTGCCTCCCAACTGCCCTCTCCTGCTGGCCATCTTGTGGTGGCCATCTTGTATCCACATGGGGGCAGGATCTTTGACCACATGGGGGCAGACATATTGTGTGTTGCAGTGATGATCAATCTGCAGATTACTCTTTTATTAGATAGGATAGAGGCCTGGTACAGGGATGGGGGCCAGCTGGTTTGCCCTGAAGGGTGTCCCTGATCAGGGTGGGGTTCCCTTGGGGTGTGGGGCAGCCTGAGCGAGGGGCCTGTGGTGGTTTGCAGGCCGGCCACGCCCCCTGGCAACCCAAGCAGAGGCCCTGGTATCTGGAATTTATTTTCCTTCTACAATTGAAACTTTGTAGCCTGGAGCGGAGCCAAGCCTGGGGCTCCCTCCATGGCCAGCAGCCATTTCTGTTGGGGTTATAATTGAAACTTTGTAGCCTTAAGCAGGTGAGCCCGGCCAGGGTGTGTGGAAAGCTTTGCTTCCCCTGTTGCTGGGGACAACCCTGGCCTGCTCTCTCAAGCTCCATTCTGCCACCATTTCTGTTTGAATTTGTTTACCTTCTATAATTGAAACTTTGTAGCTTGAGTAGAGGCTTAGGCCTGGCAAGGGCAGAAGGAAAGCTTGGCTTCCTCTGTTACCTAGGAAACCCTGCTCTCTGTGGCTGTAGCCATCTTGGTTGGGTTAATTTGCATACTCGCTCTGATTGGGTGGTAGGTGTGGCTTGTGGGTGTGTCAGAGGTATGGTCAACTTGCATATTTGTCTATTATTAGGTAGGATGATAGGCTATATATTATATTATATATAATACAGTTATTTTAAATAAAAATATTTAGGGTAGGAGAAATTACTGAATTCAAAAGTAATAGAAGAACTCCTAAAAAAAGTCAATAGATATTTACCATAAAATAGCACAACTTATATATGAAGGAAAACTAGTTAAAAGATGTACCACTATGAATCACAATATTAAAAGAGATTAAACTATATTTATACCATTAAAGTTTAAATGACTGAGACAAATGAATATGAAAATTCAAATGTGATATTAGATAAATGAGTGTGCTATGAATTGACAATTCACAAAAGAAGAAAGAAACTATTATGATACTATTAGCCTCAAATTTCAAAACCCAATCTGAACCTCAAGCAGTTTATAAAATTTAAATTTTAACAAACATTATATCACCTCTGAGGTTCAAGATATCTGTGTACATTTTTGTGGTCACATCTTAGTACCTCTTAAAAAATTTAGACTCTACGACATAACAAAATGTAACTTTTTCTCCACTGTGTGTGCCCATTGCCCCTTATGATCCTTTTATCTCTGCTTTCCAGTGGTGTCCTTAAGAAGGTCTTTTTCTTGGATTTCAGTGTAACCTTACCATCTCTGTTATTAATTAACCTTTTGTCTTCTGAACTGGTTACACATTCCGTGTGCATGTTTGTCTTTCTTTGTTCTATTTGAGCTATCTATGAAATGTAGCAAAAGGGCACCAAGGCTTATTATAGCCTACTCTTTGGATCTGGGATTCTTAGCGGTCAGGCTGAGGCCATAATTGTGTTCATATGTCACCATAGACTATTCTCAGGGGCCTGCCCTCAATTCCTTATTCCCTTACAGAATCCTAAATATCATTTCTAGTCTCTTTACTATTTAAGCTTACAACTAAATAACTTCAAAACACAATCCTCTGTGGAAAACCAAAAAAATAAAAGAATGTGAAGTGGAAAACTAGCTTCTCTGTGTGTATATTGAGACAACCAGTGACCAAACTGCAGAGATTTCCCCGTCCCTCCATCACACATTTCTGAAAGAGGAGAAAGGTGGGACACAATTGTCACAAGCCCAGCAAGTGTCATGTATATAGATTAGATATTCCAGGGCTGGTTACTATTTTTTAATTTGAGCAAATACAGTGGTTGCTTATTTAGCGCATACTATGAAAGGCTTAACATTCTATAGAAAAACATCACCGTTACCCTTTGTCTAAAAGCTACTGCTGGGTTCTGGTTAATTTGTTTTGAACAATCATGATATTCGAATACAGACATTTCATAAAGTTAACTCTATCAGCAATGTGATACAGGTTGAATCTTTTAAGATAAGGGGTCACCTGGATATTTATTTCATGTGACATTGGGTCAAGCTAACTATGCCTTTGAACTACTTTTGTAGCACTTACTGGGAAAAATGATCGACATGAATTAGCCAGGCAAACCGACACTAGGAACAGGTAAGGCAACTTTGTTAGAAGCAGCTTCTCCATCACTTAACCGCTGGGAGTCATGGAAGTTATGTTCATGTGCCTGTGGAAAGTAGAACAATGGATGGGGATTAGACTAAAAGCCTCATTGGAGATGGAAGACTCTTCATTACGTGAAAGAGTGTGGCAGCAGGTATCAACAGCGGTAACATTAACCCTCAGAATGGGTTCCTGTCCGTCATTCTCTGACAAGAGATTTCAAAGGTGAGATCCAAGTTTGTTGGAAGCAAAGTAGTGTGGTTTACCTCACAGGGTTTGCAGCAACTTTTTGACTGGTCCAGAATAGTTTATCACTGAAAGCTGAATTACTACACAAGAATTAGGGAAATTTCAGTTCTTGTTGAAAAACAATGATAATTGAGTTGATATCTTGGCCTGAGTCAATTTTAGAGGTCTTTTAATGAGACTCAGAGGCTGGGATTTTCAAAGCAACAAAAATAAGCAATCCAAATCAGCTGTCTTTTTTTCTAAAAAAAATTCATGACATTTCATCAAAAATATACTTTATGGGAGAAAATGGGAGATATCTCAACAATAAAAAATATATTAAAAATATATATACTTTATCGAGAAGTTTTGTTTCTGTTTTGTTTTTGTTACCTCAAGCAAGTCTCTCTCTGCTGAGATGTTGACTAAATGGATCTCTATTCCTTTTTCTGACCTCTGACCTCTGACCTCTGACTTCTAAGTCAGAGGCCTGACTTTGATCCTATGAAGTGTAACCAAGGAAGGACATCAGAGATCGATGAAGTAAACTGGCATACAGATTTTCTCTTACCTGGGATTCCTTCAGGTTTACTCCGGGTTCTGTGCTACTGATTTGGTAGAAATAGAATGCTGCTATTCAAAATGCCTTCTGGCCAGGCAGTGCTTGGCTGACCTTCACATATGGTACAAATATAACTCAAAAAGTTAGATAGTCAAGGAGGAGGTGACCATAAAGTTAAATAATGAAAGAAAGAAGGAGAATCAGGTATTGGTGTCTAGAATCTTAGAGGTTGCCTCAATGAGAAAAAGGAACATGTCTGGGAAGGACTGGGGTTGATTTCACAGGTTTTAGTAAGTGGGATCATGTGAGAAATTAACTAGCTTCTCATTAAATATAACTATTTTCAAGGGCCTCTTCCTTGTTATAACTGAATACTTGCAAAAAAAGAGAAATGGCAAGATAGGCATATTTTTATAGCATCTAGAAGAGAAGTATGACTATCTGTATAAAAGCACATATATGTACACACATAATAACCAATAAGAAATCTTAAACTCCATCTTATTTGGATTACTTGAGAACATAAAAAAGTAAAACTTTTGAACTCATTAAAAAGTCAACTATAGCCGAAACCCATTTGGCTCAGTGGATAGAGCGTCGGCCTGCAGACTGAAAGGTCCCAGGTTCGATTCCGGTCAAAGGGCATGTACCTTGGTTGCGGGCACTTCCCCAGTAAGGGGTGTGCAAGAGGCAGCTGATCGATGTTTCTCTCTCATCGATGTTTCTAACTCTCTATCCCTCTCTCTTCCTTTCTGTAAAAAATCAATAAAATATATTTTTTAAAAAGTCAACTATACAGTCATATAACACAACCAAATTTTAAAATCACAGCTCAATAAGATCTTCAAGTATTCACAAATATAATTTGCCAGTGTATTGAAAGAAAAATATCATGACAAAGGTAACATTTAATCCTGAGAAGACAATGCATACTTAATAGTATCAGATTGATATTGTCGACAATCATCCTAAGAGTTGTCAAAATTTGTGATAAATTAAATCAAATAAACCATAATTACATTTTTAAAAATATAAAACAGTATATTAAGACTAATTTACCATTATTGAGGATAACTGTTCTTAGAGGAGAATTAAGAAATTTATCAGTGACTGACAAATGTGTAAATAGTTTCATCTAGGTAAATTGTTGCACTAATTGCACAATGTAGATTAAATAATTCAGTCTTAGGTAAGTATGTACTCCATATTCTAAGACAATAAACATTTTATTGTCAGGAACATATATATTTCTGCTTCTGGGAAGACAGTGTAGAGATATTTATATATGTTTTTCTATTTCTCTGGTTAAGTACAATTAAAACTCTGAACATTATACACTATCTATAAAACAGGCATTCTGAAAGGTAAAGAGAGAAAGGCAGACAGGCTAGGGACCCTGGGATCTGAGGAATGACAAAATGGTGTTTCTCTGATTTTCTTTTTGTCCCTTATATCCCAAACTTGTAACCAGAGAATACAGCCACCTAGAGATCCAAATAGGTGCAGACAAAAATAAAAGTCCCCACAGATGCCTGTTGTTTATAACCAAAGGACCAAGAAAGTGGCTGTCTAGCAAGTTGGCAGTTTTGCACAATAAGGACTCTATTGCAGAGAAATAGCATAGAAAAGACCATGGCACCACCCCTGCCTATCCAGCAAAGGCAGAGTGGAGAGCCTAGATTTTCACTGTCTCCAGGTGTCACATGAACCTCCCTCCCTACCATATATGGTTGGTGTCAGAGAAGGCTGAGAGCCAAGGCATTCATTCCCTCTAGGTGGTAACAAGGACCCCATATGGTATTAATGGAGATCATATAGTGAGCCTAGATTTCCGCTTCCCCTTGGCAGTAATGAGGTGGTGTTCCTCACCCTCCCACTCGGAAAGCAATAGAGGAGTCCTCTTGAGGAGGAAAGACTTTTACTCTTTCTAACAGCTAAAAGGCCATCTTATCCACAACCTCATGTAAGTGGAAACGGTAAGATATAGAAACAAGGCAGACCTATCCCTCCACATGGGGTGATATTGTCAGAAGAATAGCAGGGAGCCAGAACTCGTACCATCTCATAACAATAATGAATACCCATCCCCTGCCCCCCCGCCCCCCCTCCCACACACACACACCTACAAACCTTGGGCCAAGTGGGGAACCTGGACTTCTACTCTCTTTTCAAAATAATGAGGTGGCATCTCACCCTTCCCTTACCAGAGCAGTATCAAAGCAAGCCAGATAAAACAGGGTTGAAAAAGATCCAGAGTTTCATAATGCTCAAAATTTCTAGGTTTCAATGATCAAATTATTAATACAAAGAAGCAGAAAGATCTAAAACTGAATAAAAAAAATAATCAATAGATACTAACACTGAGATAGTAGAGATGATAGAGTTATTTGATAATAAGTTTAAATCAGCCATCAAAACAATCTTTACATGAGTGATTTTGAACATCCTTAAATGGGGGAAAAAAAAGAAAGTTATGGCAAGTAAATAGAAAGTCTCAGCAAAGAAAATAAAGCTATAAAGAAGAACCAAGTGAAAATTATAGTACAGAAGAATATAATAACTGAAATAAATAACTCGGTGAATAGGCTCAAAGCAGAATGGATGGAACAGAGGAAACACTCAGGGAACTAGAAAATATAACAATAAAAGTATCCAATGAGAATAGGGAGAAAATGGGCTTGAAAACAACAACAAAAAAAGATCAGAACCACAGGAACCAGTGGATTCATAACAACAACAACAAAACATAAAATAAAACTCTAACATTTGGAGTCCAGGAAGAAATTAAAGGAAATGGAGCTGAAAGAGTACTTGAAGAAATAATGGCTGAAAACTCTTTCAATTGGTCAAAAGACAGAAATCCTCAATTTTAAGAAGATGAGCAAATACAAAATGATAAACCCAAAGATATCAACACCCACATCATAGTCAAACTTCTGAAAAATAAAAACAAAGAAAAAAATCTTGAAAGTTCTGAATGACAACACTTTATCTATAAGGAAAAAGTAATTCTCATGATAATAGGTTTTCCATTAGAAACCATAAAGTCTAAAAATGAAAGAACTGTCAACAGAGTCCTGTTTCCAATGAAAATATCCTTCAGCAATATGGGGAAAATCAAGGCACCCCAGGAAAGAGAAAACACAAATGTAAACAAGAATTGATAAAGAATAATACCCAAATCTCAAAAAATATATGAAATATATTCAATATCATCTATCCAGGTAAACTCAAATTTATTCCTCCATTAATTACTTTCCAGGATAGCTAAAATTAAATAGGTCTATAATATTAATTATTGGCAAGTATCTGCAGGATCTGGAACTCTCATTCATTGCTGGTGGTTGTATAAATTGGATAAAAGGATGCAAAACTGTATCTATTAAAACTAAACATATGCCTATATCATGAGTCATTAAATTTACTGCTTTTATATATCCAAAAGACATGAGAATCTAGGTATTTAAAATCATATGTGAAAGGATGTTTAGCATAGCTTTATTCATAATATTTTCAAATTAGAAACAACTTACAAATCTGCCTACAGGAAAGTGGAAGAATGGTAGTAAATTCAAATAATAGAATACTACACACCTATAAAAAAAGAATAAAATCCTGATATGAAGAATAATATGGGTTAATTTCATAGATATTATGTTGAGCAAAAGAAATGAGACACAAATGAGAATACATCATATAAATTCATTGATATGAATTTCATGAACTGATGGTACTATCAATGATTATAAAGGTCAGAAAATTAAGAAATTCTGAGTGTAGTAGTCAGAAAGGGGGATGAAAGAAACTTCTAAAATCTTGAAAAAGATTCTACATCTTATATTGGGTGTTACATGTGTAAACAAGTTTGATCTCTACATTTACCTTTCATGCACAGGTGGAATTAAATATAAGTGTTTTCTAGCACTGAAATTCGCTTATTATTTGAGCTTCGGTTTCTCAACTTTCAGAATCTATACTAATCATCATTATGTCATATTACCCACTGAAGATAAATAGTACCATCAAGATCTAATTCTACAGCTCAGTAACCCTGAAAAATGAAAGAGGATTTATCCTGATTAAGAACTCTGAAGAAATCATACTAACAATTCAATATAATTCACCAAATATTCTGCATAAAGTATCATCTCAAATGGAGTACCATTTATGATTTAATAATTCGAATTTAAGAGGAAGTAAAAGAATAGGTCTTTTGTTATTCTCATAGTTTGTAGACTCAGTAGTAATACTGATAAACTATTGAAAAAGTAGGTGTTTACTTTTTCTGCAAATATTTAAATTGTTTGGGTAATAACAAAAGACTGTATTTTTTTAGCCTAATCATACTTTAATATATTTTTATTGTTGATTTTAGAGAGGAAGGGAGAGGGAGAGAAATATAGAAACATCAATGATGAGAGAGAATCATTGATCAGCTTTCTCCTGCATATCCCACACTGGGGATCTAGCCTGCAGCTTGGGCATGTGCCCTGACCAGGAATTGAGCCGTGACTTCCTGGTTCATAGGTTGATGCTCAACCACTGAGAAACACCAGCCAGGCAGCCTAAACATACTTTAAAAAGTGACTGTCATATATTGGGAAATGAGACATTAAAGTAATATGTAATCCTATATAATAAAAGGCTAATATGCAAATCGACTGAACAGTGGAATGACCGGTTGCTATGACATGCACTGACCACCAGGGGGTAGATGCTCAATGCAGGAGCTGCCCCCTGGTGGTCAGTGTGCTCCCACAGGGCGGACGCCATTCAGCCAGAAGCTCTGAGCCGGGCTCACTGCTGGCAAGTGCAGTGGTGGTGGCAGGAGCCTCTTCCATGGGGAGTGGGCCTAAGCCATCAGTTGGACATACACTGAAGGCTCCCAGACTGCGAGAGGGCACAGGCCGGGCTGAGGAACTGCCCCCCTGAGTGCACAAATTTCGTGCACCGGGCCTCTAGTATTAAAATAATATGCAATTAGTTGTAATATTCCCTATGGATCTGTTCAAAGTAAAGTGTACTCACTAAGTCTTTCCCAACCCATTACTCATATGGGTACTTAATCCTCTCTCACATCTTTAGTTATCTCCTGGATGCTGTAAGTTATCAATATTCAGCCAGATGTATCCTTTACTCTCCCTTTACTATTTGGACATTTAACAAATGCTTCCAGAGCAAAATATCCTGCAATAAGTTCCTCACCCTCTCCTCTAAATTATTCATGTATTCTCACCATTAAATCGCAATACCATAGTTAACCCACTCACCCCACTAAGAACATTGTGTCATACTTGAGCTCCTCAGTTTTATAATTGTCCACTTCCAGTCACTTTATATCTTTCATTATATGCTTAACAGTTCTCTACACACAACACGCTGTGGTTCTTGTCTCTCTGATCATGCCTATTTTTAAATCATTTTCTAAAAACAGCTCAAATATCTCTAATCTTTATACCATTTCTTGCACTCTAACTCTGTGCACATATCTATTCTTATTTAACTAGTATTATAACTATGTATTTAGTTTCCTTATCTTTCTTATTAGACTGTAACTATATCAAGGACTATGAATTTAGCCTCTAACCATCAAGGCTATCCCATACATGGAAACTTCTCATGTGAAAAGACACAATTAACAGCCCTTTAGTACTATGCATTGTACATCAAGATCTATGTACTCTGTTCTGAAAACAGAATACTTATCTGAATTAAGAGACAAGACATAACATCTAAAAAAAAATCAAAACATTTTGTTTTGAAATCATACTAGATTGCTTTTCTTGTTTCTACATAAAGAATTGAGAGAAACCTTGCTCTTCTTATTCTAAATGAGATCTGAAATTTATGACTTGAGGGCGCACTGGCCCACAATTTCTGCCCTGAAAATTATTGAGTGTCAAAACACTTCCTCACACTGTTGGTAAGGTTAAATTCACAGATATTTGGCTTTCACAGTGAAAAATCCTTCTGCCAGCCTCACACTCCAAGGGAATCATGTTTTTTTTCTCTTGGTCACAAGACCAGTGGGATAGTTGAAGAAGGTGAGAGCAATGGGATAATAGGTCTACTGTATTTGAAAGAGAAAAAAAAAAATAGTATCTTTGGTGTCCTGCAATTACTTTTGATCCAAGGGATCTATCTAGTCCATAGAATGGCAGGAGCCCCAGTTTGACTTACATGGACTCACAGGTATATATTTTTTAATTTCCTTAAATAAAGAATCTATGCATGAGAAAACCAAACACAAAATGTTTATCTTTGAATATTAACCTGTTTAGTTTTTATTTTGGAAGAGAACAATAGATACTTCACTATCTAGCCCAAATTATGTTTTTCTTAAGTTTGATTTGCCAAACACTTATTTGAGATGCTACTTGATAGGAATCTTATATAATAAAAGCCTAATATGCAAATCGACTGAGTGGCAGAATGACTGGTCACTATGATACACAATGACCACCAGGGGACAGATGCTCAATGCAGGAGCTGCCCCCAGCCCACAGGCCCCAGACCAGCCAAGGCAGGTGCCAGTGGGGGCCCTTCCAGTTGCCCCGCAGAGGGAGGCGACCAATGGCAGCAGCAGGGGGACAAGGTTGGCTAGTGGGCGGTGCCAGGCCGGACAAGGTGGGTATTAGTGGGGACCCCCAATCACCCCGCTGGTTGCCTCACAGATTGTCCCTGATCACCAGCCAGGCCTAGGGACCCTACCCATGCCCAAGTTTTGTGCACCGGGCCTTTAGTTGAATAATAAAAAGACTTCTATGATTGAACTCATTTGGGAATCAGATAGTTAAGCAAAGTTCAATAAGTTTCTTCTCTTTATGAGTTAGAACATTGATATGCAAATGCTGTAGAATCTGTTAGCATATGAAGATTTCCCACATGTATTTGAACATGGAATTTTATTTTTCATGAATTGTCTCAAGACAAAAATATTTTATAGAATTAATGCTACATGAAGCATGACTTGCAAAATACTACTCTAAACTCACAATATCTATCTTTCCATTTCTTCCTAATATTTTTCCCTTTTTATAATGTATTCCCTTTTCATTCTTTTGTTTTTTACTTGTTTGGTTTTCTGACCTTAATAAACACACACTGAGCATGGCACAGCAAAGATAGAAACTATATATTGCCATGACAAAATGGGGTACTTGAGAGGGTGAAGTACAGAGAAAAGGATGTTATTCTAAAAAAAAAAATCATTTTTCTTTTCAGTCTGCTATGTACTTTGTAGACCCATTCATTATAATATAAATGACTATACAAAATGTCAATCTAAAGTACATCTTGGCCCCCAAAACCCTTTTGAGTAGCCATATAAACTATTCTGGGATTTCATATGCCTCTAAACTGTCATAAAATATCCACTAGCATTTAGGCACTTGAGTTTAAGTAAAATATAAAATCTTTCAATAAATATCACAAAAGAGGTTAAAAGTAACATGAAACTTCAGTATAGTTAATGGTAAATGGATTCTCTCCCATCAATATCTATCTCACCTATTGAATAATTATTATATTAGATTGATAATTTAATGAATATGTCTACAGTTAGCTCTCTTGCATAATAATAAAGTTCACCAGTAGGTTATAATGGATAATAATCCTGAAATTATTTGTTTAAATATTCAACCTGATAATCCACGTGACTCATTTATATTATAAAATTAGTATGTGACATTTCCAAGATTTAGTACTTATAATAAATGAGATTTTTCTGATATGAAACAATTTCCTATAAAGTAGGTTAATTGCTTAAATCAAAGAAAAGAATCCTACAATGATCATTTTCTCTTAACTTCTCTGACTGTAAATCAGGTTAGATTATACTATGTTATATTTTATATTTATATTGTCAGACCTACTAGGATTCTGATTCCTTAACCAGTGTCTGCCCTGCCCAAAGTTCATGCAGAGCTTACAGGGCAGGCCATTAGTGAAAGGCCTTGCCCTCAAACTCCCACATAGAACATAAAGTCATGGTGATTTGGGTAGGATGATTTTTGAGTCAAAATTATAACATTGGTTCTTGGAGGCCAAAGTATTGACTATAATATTAATAAAAATCATTCCATGCTGTCTTTATGCCTGTCTCTAAAAGTCTCTTCTAACTTTTTTTCCTGATTCTCTCAAGACTTTTAGCATACAAGTTTTCTTTTTTAAAAACTGTAACTAGCTGAAACCGGTTTGGCTCAGTGGATAGAGAGTGTCAGCCTGCGGACTGAAGGGTCCCGGGTTTGATTCCGGTCAAGGGCATGTACCTTGGTTGCGGGCACATCCCCAGTAGGGGGTGTGCAATAGGCAGCTGATAGATGTTTCTCTGTCATCGATGTTCCTAACTCTCTATCCCTCTCTCTTCCTCTCTGTGAAAAATCAATAAAATATATTTAAAAAAAAACCCTGTAACTATTTGATTCATTTTTATTGGTTTACTTGAGGCCTAGTGCACAGATTCATGCACATTGAAAGGAAATTAATTAGAAGAAATATTTTAATATCACTTATTTGCCCTTTCTCTATAATAGAAGTGTCAACCAAATTTATAATTGACAATGACAGATCGAACTGCACACATGAGATTGGCGCCAGCGAGAGCTTTATATGTACCGTGCATGCAGTAGTCAACTTAGCCTTTTAGATATATAGAATTAACTTGCTTAATTAGACCTGCTCTCTGATTTAGCTAAACTTTTTCCAGCCCAATGAAGCACCTCAACTTCTCTTTCAGGTAATTGTCATCAACACAGCAGTAAATATTAACATGAAGCAGATTATTATTGTAGATCACACAGGGAGAACAAAGGGTAAACTATTTAACTGAAGCAGTGTTTGACTATATTCTACACAGTGAGAAAACCTTAAGTCATTTTTAAAGTCCACCATTTCTTACTCTCTTCCAGTTGGGTCAAGTTTCTAAGCTTTCTAAATCTCCATTTTCAGGCTAATGAAAAGAAAATAGGATTCCACCTAGTCTCCTATCTACCCAATCCAGGATTTCTGTGAGGATCAAATGAGATGAGGTATGGGAAAATGCTTCACAGACTTTTTGTTAAAGTGTGAAATGTTTCCACCTGGCTATAAAGCAAGTCATGTTCCTGGGCTGAAGAAACTCTAAGGAGGCTAGTCACTAGGGAGAGGAAACCAGGCATTGCTACATGATGTTGCTACCCGGAGCCCACAGCCACCGTTTCTAGGCTGGGCTGGGTTGTGGGCCGCATTTTTGCACTGTTGGGTCTTGGCAGTGTTTGCTACGATTTGGTGGGGTGTTGCTCCGGGGTGATGGTAGGGCCTGTGTCCCACTTGGGGGAAGCTAAGTATTACTTTGTGGGTGTCAGATCTGTAGTGCCGTTTATTTTTAAATGGCCTGTCACTAGGGAGAGGAAGCCAGGCGTTACTATGTGGCATAGTTACCTGACACCCACAGCCACTGTTTCTGGGCTGGGCTGTGGGCCACATTTTGCTTCATGGGGTTTTCACAGCATTGGCTACAATTTGGTGGGCTGTTCCTCTGAGGTGCCGGCGGGGCCTGTGTTCCACTTGGGGGAAGCCAAGTGTTGGTCTGTTGGCATTAGGTTCGCGATGCCATTTCTTTTTAAATGGCCAGTGCACGTCATGGTGGTCAGTGTGCGTCATAGCTACCGGTCGGATGGTCAGATGAACACTTAGGCTTTTATCTATAACTAGAGGCTCAGTGCACAAAATTCATGCACTAGGGTGGGTCCCTCAGCCCAGCCTCCCTCCTCTCACAGTCCAGGAGCCCTCAGGGGATGTCCTACTGATGGGAGGCAACTGGGTTGATCAAGGGAAGGCGCCATCCCCATCACCCCGCTGCTGCTGCCACTGTGGCCGCCACAGCCACCAAGGTGTTTTCATCAACACAGACTCCAGTCCCTTCAACATGAAAAAATGACAACATTCTTTAGGCATTTTCAAGATGTGTCTTTCATAGGATATGACCTTTCTTTCTTTCTTTCTTTCTTTCTTTCTTTCTTTCTTTCTTTCTTTCTTTCTTTCTTTCTTTCTCTCTTTCTTTCTCTCTCTTTCTCTCTCTCTCTCTCTCTCTCTCTTTCTTTCTTTCTTTCTTCCTGTCTTTCTTTCTTCCTGTCTTTCTTTCTTTCTTCCTGTCTTTCTTTCTTTCTTCCTGTCTTCTTTCTTTCTTTCTTTCTTTCTTTCTTTCTTTCTTTCTTTCTTTCTTTCTTTCTTTCTTTCTTTCTCTTTCTTTCTTTCTTTCTTTCTTTCTTTCTTTCTTTCTTTCTTTCTTCTTTCTCTCTCTTCTTTCTTCTCTCTCTCTCTCTCTCTCTCTCTCTCTCTCTCTCTCTCTCTCTCTCTCTCTCTCTCTCTTTCTCTCTCTCTCTCTTTCTCTCTCTCTTTCTCTCTCTCTCTCTTTCTTTCTTTCTTTCTTTCTTTCTTTCTTTCATCCTCACCTGAGGATATGTTTCCATTGATTTTTAGAGAACGTGGAAGAGAGAGGGAAAGACAGAGAAAAACATCAATGTGAGAGGGATACTTTGATTGGTTGCCTCCTGCATGATCCCTGACCTGGGCCCTGGCCAGGGAGGAGCTTGCAACCTAGGTACATGCCCTTGATCAGATTTGGATCTGGCCCCCCTGCAGGTTTGTGTCTCCACTCTGGCCCCTGCAGCCCAGTGCCGTGGCCGTGGGGCTGTGGCTGGGGGCCGGCCCCCCTGTGGGTTTGTGTCTCCACTCGCTCTGGCCCCAGCAGCCCAGTGCCGAGGCTACGGGCTGAGACTGGGGGCCGGCCCCACTGCGTGTTCTCTCAGGTTCCAGGCCACACCTGCGTGTTGTTCTCTCAGGCTCCAGGTGGTGCCTGTGTGTTGTTCTCTCAGGCTCCAGGCCGTGCCCAGCCCCTCCTTCTGAGCTGGTTGTGACCATTACGGCGTCCCGGCCTAATTTGTATATTACTTCTTTACATATATATAGATAATAAAAGCATAATATACTAATTAGACCAAACAGCCAAATGACCTTCTCTAAGTCCTTCCAGATGACCTTCCAGACAAAGCCGCGGCTGCGAGGGCCGAGGCAAGCCACCACAGCTGCGAGGGCCAAGCCCCTTCCCCAAATTTCGTGCATCAGGTCTCTAGTATATATAGATGGATGAGTGCTATTAAGTAATTGCATCATTTTTCAAAACATATAAAAATCCAATTGCATAAGCCTTAATAACTTTTCTGCAAAATCATGTCAATATTTTTCTTCCTTTCTTTCTCAATGAATGATTAATTTTTCCAAAACAGAATTTCTTATGATGTATCTTTTGAATAACCTCTAGTCCACTTCATATAGAAGAAAAATTACTATTATTTTATAGATTAAATAACTAAAATCTGGAAAAAAAGAGTTTTCCAGTTATATTTATCTAGTTTAATGGCAAAGACAAAATATGTTAAAGCTAGGTTATATGGTACTGTGACATTGAATGGTGACATATTTATGCAAATGTATGTTCCTTAGTTTCTAGGGGAATACTGATTTCTGGTACTAACAAAGAACTGTATCATTTGCTTCAGTTTTATTTACAGTTTGAATCTTTGCTTGATTTGTTATTCATTTGTGAAATCTCAATCTATTTAAGTGCATCTGAATATTTTCCTAGTTTAGTTTACAAGTAATCAGTTTAGCACCAGTCAGGTAGCAGCTCCTCATCAGTATGAATTAAGCTGTGCAGCCCGAGGGTTGTTATCTGATTTCCCTAGTACTCTCTTGCTTGCCAAATGGTTGTTTAGCAAATTGAGACCTTCCTTGGGCCCTTGGAAATGGAAGAATGAGTTAACAAACAGACTTTTAGAATATGAGTTCTTGATAAAGTTTTATTTTGGCTCTTTCCTCTTACTTAATATGTCAGTTTGCACAGTCTTCCAGAATTACAGAAGAGGTCCTTGTTGAATACAGTAAATGGGATGGTTTTTCTCTTAATTCTGTGCTTAATTATCAGTCAACTTGTGGCCCAGTGCACGAAATTCATCCACGGGGGGGGGAGGGGGGTTGTCCCTCAGGCCGACCTGCACCCTCTCCAACCTGGGACCTCTCTGGGGATGTCTGACATCTCTCTTGCAATCTGGGACCACTGGCTCCTAACTGCTCACCTGCCTGCCTGCCTGCCTGATCGCCCCTAACCACTCTGCCTGCTGGCTGCTTGCTCCCAACTGCCTCCCCCTGCCATCTTGGTTGCCCCCAACTGCCCCCCCCAAGGGCCTGCTCGCCCCCAACAGCCCCCCTTGCTGGCCTGCTCGCCCCCAACTGCCCCCCCCCCCTGCTGGCCTGCTCACCCCCAACTGCCCTCCCACCAGCCTGCTCACCCCTAACTGCCCCACCCCCCACTGGCCTGATCAACCCCAACTTCCCTCCCTCCTGGCCTGATTGCCCCTAACCGCCTCTGCCTCGGACCCGCCACCATGGCTTTGTCTGGAAGGACGTCAGGAAGGTCTTCCAGTCTAATTAGCATATTACCCTTTTATTAGTATAGATGTTCTCACAGGCCCCTGATCTAGTGAAAATAAATTATTTTTCTCTAGATCCAAAGAAAGTATGTGACTGAATTGCATTTAAATGCTTGATGATGCACACTACAAATGCGTAGCAAGAACTGGGAGATCACATATTTCCTAAAAGTAAATAGTCTGCATTAATGAACATTATTGTATAACAATAACTAAAATGGCCCTTTTTATTACCAATTTAACAAATACTCCTCTGCTTCTTATATATGATAATCTTATTTATTCTAGGCTATGACACTGCTCAATGAACATGAAGCCAATGGTGATCTGTAAAGTTTGTGTTTATCTACAAATTTCAGTCCCCAACAGTAGTCTCCTTTCCTTCACCCATGTTTCTCAGAGAAAACGTTAGCCATTACCATACACTTCACATGAATCATATAGGCTAGATAATTTCTTAACCTTCTAATGTCCAGACAACAATCCACAAGATACAAGTGTTTTCTTAGCCATAAACATGATGGACATAGAAGGAGATAAAATATAGTTAAGACTTCCTTTTGTATCCCCAAATTATTTTTTTCTTAAGAAGTATTATTTCAAGATAGTTGTTAAGTTGAATCAGTGGAATATATTTTATATAATTCTTTTTCATTTTAAACTTGATATTTTTTACTGTACTATCTTTATGTTTTACAAAGATCAAAGAAGTACACAGCACACAAAGGTATAACCATTTTTAATATTATATTAGCAAATTTATAAAGTGTCTGTTATGTTCCTGTTTAGTTTGTGTTTAGTATGTGCCTATTCTAAGTGTGCTATGATGAATTCATTTAGTCTTCACAAATTTAACTCTGGGAGGAAGTCTATTATTATTCTCCTTTAAATTTAATGAGGAAATCAAGACATAGAAAGTAACTAGTTTCTTTACATCCCACAGCTAGAGTGGTAGAACCTGAATACAACCAAGCAGACTGGCTCCATAGATGTCCATTGTACCCTTTATATTATACTGATTCTCACATCACATATACACACAAATCAGGGCCTCTTGAAAGGGTGATTTTTTTTCACATGGTTATACGTGATTTTTGGATTGGAATATGTGGTGTTCCCCAGATTCTTTGTCCTACAGAGTGGAAGAATGAATCCACAGACTGAAGATGGTAGCAACTTATTGAAGAACAAGTACAAACTCCCACGTGGGGAGGGGAAAGAGTCTGGCCGACTTACTGTTTCCATGGTTTATAAAGGCTGCAAGCCTCTGTGTCCTGATATCCCTTCTGATTGGTCAATATTCCCTTTTGAATTGGTTACTGTAGTAACTCCTGAGCTCAAAGGTCAAACATTGACCCTCATTGACCCTCCTCCCTCATTGTTCTCCTGTTCCTTCTTGGCTTTCTTCCTCCTTTATTTTGTAAATATAGACCTTTTGGCTACTCCCAGTTCCCTTGTCTTATGTAAATGTAACTGTTGCTGCTCCCTTGTCTCATGGAAATGTAATCTCTCCCAGCTCTTTAGCACTGTGTGTTTTCCATGGGGCCCCAATTCTAAAAATTCCCTAAACCTGCCTATATCCCCCTAAAATTCCTATTTCAGTTACATAAGTATTAATATAATCAGTCTAGTCTAGAGGTGTTGTTTTCTGATTCTAATTTATGAGCAATTACAACTTAATAAAGCATTTTGCAAAGTTTTTAATAAAAATAAGATCAATGTTTTTCTCAAATAAAAAAATACTTTTAATTTTTAGATGAGTTCATTCTTTTGATAAAGGAAATGCCATTCAGGAAACTGGGACCCAAAAGGTAGCAAATTTTTATACTGGTAAAGTATGTATTTGTGGACACATGACATGTATAAGTAAAATACAAAGGCTAAATTCTAACTAAGAGGATGGAATTGATTCCTTTATCAAACAACAATTTACTGAGTTCCTATTGAAGCAGGAATTTTGGGGGAACATAGGCAGGCTTAGGGATTTTTTAGAATTGGGGTTCATGGGAAAAGCTGTGGGGCTGCAGACTGGGAGAAGGTACATTTCCATAACACAAAAAGCCAGGTGCAGTTACATTTTCATAAGACAAGGAGACAGCAACAGGTATATTTACATAAGACAAGGGAACTGGAAGTAGCCAAGAAAGGTCATATTTACAAAATAAAGAGAAGGAAGCCCTTCATTCATAAGGAGGAGAAGAAAGCCCAAAGGGAATAGTGACCAATCAGAGGGATATCAAGGCACCAGGATCTGCAGCCTTTATAAGCTGTAGGGAAGAGGAACCCAGTGGGACTCTTCCCCCTCCCTACATGGGAGTCTGTACTTGTTCTTCAATAAATCACCACCTGTGCTATACCACTTTCTGTCCGTGGATTCATTCTTCAATTCCAGCAGACAAAGAATCCTGGTTCCAGTCCAAAAATTCGGTATCAGCAGGGAGAAGTTTCCGTTATCCTGCTACTTGTTTGGGTCAGATAATCACACTTTAAGAAACCAGATACTTCTTTGCGATGACTTTAACAACTTTAACTGTATGTGTAACTAGAAATGTATGTGTAGTGGTATATGTATAGTTAAAAGACTGGTCTGAATTAAGAGAATTATTGGGCTTTATGTAAATTGATTATATGAGATTAAAAAAAAAAGTTACAGAAGGAGGGTTATGTACCAGAAGTAATGGCATTATATTCGGTGTAAACATCCATATATGGAAATGTTGTTATTTGAGTTGTGTCTATAAACTGAGTGTACATTTAAAAACAGCTAATAAATTACAGTGTATGAGTTGTGTTAACGAAAAATAAAAACATTGAAACCTGTAAAGAATTTTAGTGAGTTTATTTAAGCCAAACTGTCGACATATGCCGGGAAGCAGAACCTCAATGAATTGAGATAATGCTCCAAAGAATGGCGGGTTACATCAGTATTTATACATTGCCATCAAAGGAGGGACATAGGTGGGTTACATGAAATTCACTGGTGATGGATTAAGGAGGTGGGATAAAGTCAAAAGGTGGAAAACCCCTGGGATTGGATAAAAAGTAAAATGATGGACACATACTTAGGTGGGTACAGGAACAATTAACATGATAATGAAGGAATTTGAGGCATCTGTCCTAGCGCCCACCACATTTGGTTGTGCCTCAGGGGCTCCAGCAAAAGAGGAAGTTACAAGTTACCCAGACATCTCACAGATATGTTATCTTAGAGGCAAAAAGGCAAATGGGCTCAGGAAAGATCTAAGTTGATCGTTGTCAGGGAAAATATCAGCCTAGGAATGACTGCCCACTATAACCTGTTTGTAGTTAAATATTTAATTTTCAGACCATCTTTTGTGGTTATTTTAGGTCTCTGAGTTTTCAAGACTGCCACACAGGCCTCCCCTGAGCTTGTCAGGTTAGCAGGTGGCTTCTTTCGTTCACAGTTGTCATTGACAGTGAAGAGTTGTAAAATCATAAAAGCCAGCATTTCAGTAAGGGCCTGAGGTCAGTTGAAGACAAGGTCAGTTGAAGACAATTAGAATAAGTCAGCCAAGAACTTTGAGATAGAAACCAGATAGCCATCTATGGCTGGGGGGAACTGATACCAAGAGTTTGTGCATAGATAAAGAAAAATGTTTATATGTCAACAGACTTAATTGTCTTAACTATTCCAGGAAGCAGAAAACCTGCTGTGGAAAGTTACCGGGTTGTAAAATGGAAAGACCCTGCCCCCTAAAGTGTATTTAACCTGTGTTCAAACCCTGCTTCGGGGCCCACAACCTCTGCTCTGTGTTCAGAGTATGTTGTGGGACCGGGCATGCCTGTACCAATAAACCCTTTGCTTTTTGCATGAGAAGCCTCTCTTGGTGCTTTGTGAGTGCGGCCAGCGTTCCGGGCGTTACAACAGTAATCACAAATTTAAGATATATGAAAATATTTTTGGAGATTATATCATTTGAAGAAAGTCATGCTTTACTCTTTTTTAAAAATAAGTTTTTATTGATTTAAGAGAGGAAGAGAAAGGTAGAGAGAGACAGAAACATCATTGATGAGAGAGAATCATCGATGATCCACTGTCTCCTGTGCCCCCTACCAGGGTTCAAATCCATGAACCAGGCATATGCCCTGACCAGGAATTGAACTTTGACCTTTTGGTTCATAGGTCAACACTCACTCAACCACTGAGCTATACCGGCAGGGCTTAAATCTTTTCTTCTTCTTCTTTTTTTTTAAATGAACAGCTAATTTGTAACTTTTACTTTTTAATTTTATTTTTTAAAAATTATCTTCATTGTTGAAAGTACTAGAGATATCCCATTTTTTTCCTCCATTGAGCCATTCCACCCTCCAACCCCTCAGAACTTCACCTCACTATTGTCTTGTTAATGAGTTATGCATATATGCATATAAATTCTTATGGTTAATCTCCTCCTCCCTCTCCCCCCCCTCACTGCCCTTCCCTCTGAGATTATTCAGTCTGTTCCATGCTTTCATGTCTCTGGATCTATTTGGTATGTCAGTCTAATTTGTTCATTAGATTCTGCATAAGAGTAACATCATGTGATATTTGTTTTTCTCTGACTGGCTTATTTCGCTTAGCATAATACTCTCCAGGCTCTTTCCTGCTGTCTCAAAGGGTAAGAGATGCTTTTTTTTTTTTTTTTTTAACAGCTGCAGAGTTTTCCATTGTATTAATGTACCACAGCCTTTTTATCTACTCATCTACTTATGGGCACTTGGGCTGTTTCCAGAACTTAGCTATTGTAAATAGAATTGCTATGAGCATAGGGGTGCATATATTCTTTCTGATTGGTGTTTCGGGTTTCTTTGGATATATTCCTAGAAGTGGGATCACTGGGTCAAATGGCAGTTCCATTTTTAATTTTTTGAGGAAAATCCACACTGTTTTTCACAGTGGCTGCACCAGTTTGCATTCCCACCAGCAGTGCATGAGGGTTCCCTTTTCTCCGCATCCTCACCAGCACTTGTCATTTGCTGATTTGTTGATGATAGCTGATAGATCCTCCCTTCCCCCAACTGATGGACAGAGTATGACATAAACTCCACCTGCAGCCGGACATTCCTGAGCACCTTATATGGACTGTGTTAGGCCGAGGCATGGGGGAAAGACCACAGCCATGCAAGCACCCGCAAGGTAGATGGTGACGAAGATAACTGGCAGATAACTGGCCCCTTCCCAGAACCTTGCTAGCCTTCCCAAACCCCTGCCCGAGGCAGGAATTCCACATCTCTCATGCTCTCCACCCTCCCCTCACCAAACTGGCTGTATAAAGGAAGTACCTAAGCCCCTTGTTTTGGCGCGAACTCCCCTGGCCCACTCTTGGACCAGTGAGTTTCGCCCGGGAGCGCAAGATTAAAACCTCCCCCCTTTTCCATGGCCTGGACTCTGTGTCTTGTTTTCTGCTTCACAAACCTTTCGATAGCCATTCTGACAGGTGTGAATGGTACCTCATTGTCATTTTGATTTACATCTTTCTGATGATTAGTGACTTTGAGCATTTTTTTCATATGTCTCTTGGCCATCTGTATGTCCTTTGCCCATATTTTGGATATTAATCCTTTATCAGATGTATCATTGGCAAATATGTTCTCCCAGACAGTGGGCTCCCTTTTAATTTGTTGTTGGTTTCTTTTGCTGTACAGAAGCTTTTTATTTTGATGTGGTCCCATTTGTTTATTTTCTCCTTTATTTCCCTTGCCTTAGGAGCTGTATTGGCAAACATATTGCTACGTGAGATGTCTGAGATTTTACTGCCTATGGTTTCTTCTAAGATTTTTGTGGTTTCACAACTTACATTTAAACATTTTATCTATTTTGAGTTTATTCTTGAGTACAGTGTAAGTTGGTGGTCTAGTTTCTTTCTTTTGCATGTACCTGTCCAATTTTCCCAATACTTTTTATTGAAGAGACTGTCTTTATTTCATGTATGCTCTTGCCTCCTTTGTCAAATATTAATTGAAAAGCCCAGAATGTATATATACACAAAACTGCTCAGTGTGACACTGTAACTAGTATAATCAAATTGTTATTATAAATTTATTATTCAGGATGCATGAAGCAGAGGCTAAGGTGTTACTGCTCAGAAATACATTTAAGAAATATTCTAGGCTTTAGAAATTAGATTTACAAAAGTCAACTGCCAAAATGCCAGAAATATAAAGACTTTGTCCTTCAAATATTTTTTTGGCAATTTTATATGCATAGAATCTTGCATTCTATCTCCATTATTATAAAGTCATAAAAGTAGTCAGAGTTAATTACTATAATCTACACTATAAATAAAATTTGAAGAGTTCATTGCTTCTAAAGCAATAAAAAGATGCTTACATACAAATAGTTTGCCAACTCTGAGAATTTACTGTGAAAAATAGACCAAACTGGGAGTCTAGAAAGCTAGACACAGTGAAAATTTGTAAATCTCCTCCAATATCCTAATTAAGAAAGAAACAAACAAAAAGATAACAAAACCAAAGTCCCATGGAAAATGCTGACAAACAATAAAGTGACATAATGGTTTCATACCAGTGTGTGCAGTCAAACCTACAAGCCTCAGATGGAATCAGAGATTGCAGAAGGGAAAGGCAACAGAAAGCAACTGGACTCTGACTGTCCTGGGACCTGTGAAATCCCCCAGTTGCCAAAGATATTCATTGCCTGGTGTCCCAGTCAAGCTGAGAAGAGCAATTAAAGCTGAGAGGGAGAATCCAATCTAAATTGATAGGGGATTGAAAGGAAACTGTTAAAATAAAAGGCTGAAACTGTCAGAGGCCTATGAAATCTAAGGCACTGAAGTTCATATCTGGATAAGACGCTGCACTGGGGAGAATGTGGGGTAAATATGATGGACATGAGCAGGACTGAGACAAAAGGGACAGAAGAAAAGGGACAGATATCTCCATATAAAGGTCCACGATTACCTTAAAAAAATACAACACTAATCTCACTATAAAATATGCAACCAATAAAAAATTGTGGTTGGAGTCCATAGAAATTGGTACGGAGAAATAAAACAATATACAGCAGATAACATTCTTAAAAAGTGGAGGTGTAACAGATAGACCTGCTCATACACAGAAAAATTAAAAATTTAACCTAACACTTCAAATTGAACTACAATTGACCTAAAAAAAAACTAGAAGCTCTGAGAGGACAGCTTAAATCAGAAATTTAAAAAAATATATTTATTTGAGAAAATATTTGAAAGGAATATGATATAAATTAATTAGATTTTTTTGTTGTTGTTGTTAATCTTGATGATATTTTTCCACTGGTTTTTAATGAGAGTGGAAGAGAGAGGGAAAGACAGAGAGAAACATCGGTGTGAGAGAAACACATCAATTAGTTGCCTCCTGTAGGAGCCCTGACCAGGGCTCAGGCCAGGAAGGAGCCTGCAACCAAGGTATGTGCCCTTGAGCAGAATCAAACCCAGGACCCTTTGGTCTACAGACTGGCACTCTATCCACTGAGCCAAATCAGCGAGGGCAATTAATTAGATTTTTTTTAAAAAAATTCACCTCAGAAATAAAGACTGAATTGGAAGAAACAGGAATAATCATGAATAATGCCATAAGAAATATAAAATATGGGAAAAATATTGAAATAAATGAAGAAATAAATAAAATGGATTGAAGTAAAGGCATTAGATATGGAAGATGGACCAAAGCAATCCAACATAACTAAAATAAAAACCCACCCCCACCCTCCACAAAAAGCAACAACACCAAAACCCAAGCAATTCATCAGAAATAAAATTTTTAAAAAATCATTGAGAAAAAAAAAAAAAACTACTGGAAGCAAATTATTGCAATGTCACAGTTTATACATGAGAAACACATAATGACCCACCTAATGACATATACTAGCAAAAGTATAGGTTTTAAGTAGAAACACAAAGGGGAAATAAAAACCTTTGTTTGTACATTTAGGCAGGTAAGTTATATAATGTATAAGAGAAAGATAACCAGATTATCCTCAGATATTTTGATAATACTTAATACTATAGACAATGGATTAGCACATTTAAGACAGTTAAGCAAGAAAAAATTAAGCCAGCTTCTTATATTCACTCAAACTGGCCAGAGATAACTATTGGGACCATACAAACACTCAGGAAAGTTTTTTCCATTGGTTCTCTTTTAAGAATATAATTGTTATGCCCAGAATTCGGGGTCCTCAAGAAAAACCACCAGGGAGCCAGATGAGTCCGATGCAAGAGCAAAGAGTCTGTATTCAAGCTGGCTTGAGCTTTGTCCCACACGCGCACACACACTGGCACAGCGGCGAGGTGTGGGGAGAGGGAGCCTTGGGAGAACAAAAGCTTTAAAGGTGTCCAAAGCAGTGGGCGGAGGGAACGTTCGTGGCCCCGTTGATTGGTCAGGGGGCAGGGTCAGGGGTCTGGTTACACGGGGGGTACTGGGCAGCTTGCCTAATTTGGACTGAGTCTACTTCTCTACATTCCTATTGGCAGGTTTATACAACTGTTACATTCTCGCGGTTTTCTAAGAAAAAGGAGTCATATACATAGTTACACAGGATGGAGGGTACAGTATATTTTGTGCTGTCCTGCTCTGCCCTTTCAATAATAGGTGCAAAATTTCCCACAGTTACTAAAAAGGTTATTCATATATTTTAATAGGTAATGGTTTTATCAAATTGTTACAGTGTTTGGATTTCTTGGAAATGTTAAAATCATGCATTAAAGCAGGGCTATCATAATTAAGTAAATATCATTTGCAACTATTTAAAGTGTTTAAATATTAGGTCTCTTCCCCAAGTGTGTAAGACAGTAGATATTTATTCAATAATTAAAATTTTGTGAAGATTAAAAAAAGCATTGTTCTAACAGTAGTGAATTAAATAATTTATTAACATGGTTAAAATAAAAGAAAGGAGGCTACATTTCAGGTTGCTGCAATTATCTTAGTATAAGCCAATGGTGGCTGTGTTCCTGGAACTTTTGGTAGAAATGGAGAAGGATCAAACTTGAGCTTCTTTTAAAAGAAAGAATTAGCAGTCATAAGGGACATAAAAGGATTAGTGTCATAAGGGACATAAAAGGATCTTTTAAAATAAATACATATCAAATATGACCAAGTTTTCCAGACAGGGAATCTAGAAAGTCATTGGGAAAAACCTCATTGACAGAATTAGGTTAGCTGGAAAGCAAATGTATGTTGGAGGATGATATGGTAGACTTATATTTTATATATAGTGAGTTTGAGGTGACAATTAACAAAGATTTTTTTCATATACAAGTAACAAGTTAGTTTCAGGACTCTAGATATAAATATGAGACTATTTTTAGAGAAATAAATGAAAATAATATAACATTAGATATTCTAAAAAATTAAATGAAGAAAATAGAGCAGATTTCTAATATTAAGTAACTTCTGATATTTTACAGCCAGTTATAGTGTTTCCTAGCACTAAGGATTTATTGAAAGATGAGGTGATGTTACAGGGTATAGATTCAAAATAACTTTATCTTAGATTACTAAGGTCTAAGGTAAGTCATTCTTAACAAATTAAAATTTTATCAAGGGTGCTGCAGACATATCATATAAATACCTAGCTCTCAATTACATTTTAACCTCTCAGTTTACAATAAAGTTATCATGGCATAGATTGCAGGAGTTATAAATTGGGAAGGAGGGAAATGCATCCAAGTATGTAAAGCACTTTATCTTTGTATGTAGAACTAGAATACAAGCTATATTTCTGTGTTGCAGCATTGTCTATTTTATAAGAAAAAGTCAGAAAACAGCTCAAAGCTGTGTCAACCCAATGTGAAAACAAATTTGATAAATTCTTTATGAGAACAGCAACATTGGATGCTTACTTTAAATAATTATACTTGAATATTGATATTTTATTTTATTCTTAGGTGGGTCAATTAACAGTAGAACATTTTATCTTATTCTCAGCACATGTCAAACATTGCAGTTTTTTAGCACATTTTGCTAGGTAGACTCCATGCTCAAATTTTTTTTTTTATTTAAAATATTCAAGTAGTCATATTATATGACAGCCTATTTTCTGAATCTGTGAGCAACTGAGTTTTAGTTATGACAATAGTATCACCAGCTGAAATATTTCTATTTTTAAAGAAAGTGAATCATATTACTTAAGGATTTCTCCAAAAATTAGATTGAAAATTCTCACTGTAAAGGAAGGTAAACCATAAAGTTTTACAGTTACAGAGCCTGCTATATGTAGATTCTAAAATCTCCCTCTCCACTGTCAAAGTGAAGTAGAAGTTTAATTATTGAAATTTTTAGCAGATTTATTTGTAAGTTATAACATATTACATTAAAATGAGGAAAAACTCAAACATTTTATGGAACTCAACACATTTAATCTTTTCATTTCAGATATCACTGGATCAACTTTATTTTTTTTAGTAGATGATATTTTAAATCAAGATTTTATAAACAAAGATATAAGAAAGACATGAGGTAGCATTTTGTCTAATAACAGGAAATGTGAAGAAAATTAATTTTTAACTTCCAGAGAAAGTAACATGACTTGGATAAAGCAAGACTATCTATCAATAATCTCTCATCAAAGTCTTAACATATCTGCCTACCATGTAACTAACATAGCATGTCCACAAACTTTATAATATTCTATAAAAGCCTGTGTGCAAGTTGTTTTTTCTATTTAATTTAAACTTAATTTATCTATAAGAGTAAAATTGCTTTATTATAAAATAAACAGCCTCAAAACTATTTTGTATTATAGCATGCCAGATAAATATATTGTTTTAATAATTCTCTAACATCTCAGCCTCTTTATAATATGATTTACATAAGAATATGTCCAGAATTATAAATTTTGTCATGTACATATTGCATCTCCTGTGTTGATGAATTCATTGCCCATGAACTAGGGCTAAAATATCAGGAGATCTAGAATATGGAGAGTATAGATGGCAGAAGCATTTTATTGATTCAAGTAGGTGATAGGTTGAGAAACAATTGGAAGCTGGGACCTCCTAGTGATATAAATATCTGGAAATATATATACTTTTCTAAACAACCCTCCATCCATTTAGTTACTCTCTATTCTTACAAATAGATCAGGGTTATTTTGTGTTCATTATTTTATATTCTGGATGAGTCAAACTAATATGGCTTCAGAGACCATTGTTAATGAATACTAAGCTTGTCAACAGGGAGGAAAAGAGGAAGATGGCAGTGGAGAACTGATGAAAGATTTGCAGAATTCTTTAGTAGAAGTACAAAGTCTGGATTTTTAAGTGAAATAAATTGTCATGTACTATGTCCTTTTAAGGAAAATGTCTATTAAGATCCTTTTGTTATTTTTTAAAGAACACTTAGTTATTAATCCTCTTATTTTTAAATTGCAAAATTTTTATGTATTCTGGATACACTTCCTTTATCAGATATGTAGTTGTAATTTGTAAATATTTTCTCTTATTATGTGGATTGTCTTTTTATACTCTTTATGGTGTCTTTTGAAGCAGAAATGTTTTAATTTTGATGAATCCAATTTAGCTTTTCAATACTGTTGTTGCTTTTGCTTTTTGTTAACATAGTTAGGAACATAGATTAGATTGCCTAATCTAAGGGCTTGAAGATTTATGCCTGTATTTTCTTCTAAGAGTTTTATACTGTTAATCATTATATTTTGGTGTAAAGTATATTTTGAATTTAATTTTACATGGTATGTGTAGAGGCCCAACTTGATTCTCTTGCATATGGCTACCAGTTGTCTCAGCACCATTATAATCTCCTTCCTCAAGGGAAAAACTAGGTTCTAATTACTATCAATACATTCAATTTGTTCAATAATATATTATAGAGAAATAATTTTCAGATTTATTAACACATATCCATGCAATAAAGAAATCCACTAATTAGAGTTCAATATTTGTTTTGGGATTTTATTTTTTAAGGTACAATCTACATATGGTAAAATGTACATAACTTTATCATACAGTTCTATTAATTTTTATAAATTATACTAGAGTTCCGGTGCACAAGATTCATGCCCTCTCGCAGTCCGGGAGCCCTTGGGGGATGTCCAACTGATGGCATCAGTACTACATCCTTAGGGCTGCCATGGAGGAGAAAGAGGCTCCCACCACTGCTGCTGTGCTAACCAGCCATGAGCCCGGCTTCTGGCTGAGCGGCGTTCCTCCTGTGGGAGTGCACTGACCACCAGGGGACAGCTCCTGTGTTGAGCATCTGCCCCCTGGTGGTCAGTGTATGTCATAGTGACTGGTCGACCTGTCGACTTTCTGCCCCCTGGTGGTCAGTGCAGGTCATAGCAATCAGTTGAGCGGCCTTAGCGTATCATTAGCATATTACGCTTTGATTGGTTGAATGGCCAACTGGATGACCGGACACTTAGCATATTAAGCTTTTATTATATAGGATTCTCATGTAACCCACATACTTAAAATAAAAAAAAAAACCTTTCTATCACTCCAGAATGTTTCCTATGGCACTATGCTTTCAATACCAAAAGGCAAAGTCTGTTATAAATATGGAAAAGAAGACCATAATTGAGCAATATAAGCTCATATCTTAGTTTCAAATAGCAATCTCCATTCAAAAGAATTATTTCCTTGGAGGAATCACTGATCCTACACTAGGACAGGGGAATAAAAGTTGAGCAAGAGAAATCATGTTATGAAAGAGATGAAATACCAAAAATCATGGACACTTGTCAGAAAGCCTCAGGAAGCAGAATGATGGGGTTCACAATGGCCAAATGTGGAACAACTTGAGCACCAAAAGAAATATTTACTAAATTATATCTTAAAGAAGAAAAATTGGTTAATTAGATATAACAAGTAAGTGCATAAATGAATCAATGCAGACAAGGAAAGCATTTCTTTTCAATTCAGTGGCAAAATATCATGTAAAAGGAATAAAGGAGTTAGACAATTATTAGTAGGTACTAAAATTAGCAGACAGTGTTTGCTGACAATGCGTCGAGTACCATCTCCAACTGGTAGAAAGCTTGAAAGTTGTCATTTTCATCCAACAAGAAAAAGCTGGCCAAACAGAATTTACTTTTTTTGAATCAATAACTGTTAGGACAGGACATACTGCTACCCACAATCTAGAGAGACAATCAAATCCAGAGACAGAACCAAGATCTGCTTAACTGCAGCAGAAGCCATAAACTGGTTGGGATTCAGAAGCCATAAATGATAGAAATGATATTTTTGGTAAATTGCTGGAAACACAGTAGTAAGGAATTCCTAGAGGCTGGAGTTTTAAAGGGGACCCATAATATCCATTTGACTTACTGGAATCTCACTAGATTCTCAGAAAGAGCATCCAAGAAAAATCCCCTGTGGCAGGGAAGGGGGAGAGTAATTACTGAAATAAACCCAGAGTCTCCTCCACAACAAGTCCTACTGTCTCAAAGATGGAGATTTAATCAGAAGACTATGGAATACCCTTTTTCCTCTCCTCCACCACCACTACAACGAGCTCTAATATAATAACTGGATTACAGGTAGAAAAGCAGCAAGACATTAACTTTCTCCAATGGAGAGTACTTAGGGAAGTCAGAAGTCAAGAGGAGAGTCATAAGCATGGACAACAGGACCATTGGAAGCCTCTGGCACCTATAGGTACAGAAAATTATTAGATAGAGAATTTAAAATAAATGTTTAATTTGTTCAGAGTTCTAGTGAAAACTGTACTTATGCAAGATCAGATGGGCAAAGTGAGCAGAGAGATGAAAAATCTAAGAGAGATAAAAATAGAACACAATTTCAAAAAAAAATAAACAAATACAATTAAAAATGCTTAGGATGTTATGATGTGCTTCAGTAAACTTGATGTTACAGAGAAAAGGGTTGGTAAGCTTGTGATTAGGTCCATGAAAACTATCCAATTCAAAAAGAAAACTTAATAGAAACCACCACCACCAACAACAACAAAAAACAACCTAGAACATCCAAGATCTGTGGGGTAGTTTTAAATTGAGTAACACATATATAATACCAGGAAGAAAAAAAAGAAACAATGGAAAAATATTTGAAATAATAATGGCCAAGAATTTCCAAAATTAATAACAGATACCAACATAGAATATTATAACTAAATTAAAGCAAATCGGAGAAAAATATAAACTCTTGGAGGTCCTGGGTAAATTGTATATGGGAATTCCTTGTATTTGTACATTTTGGGAGTTTAAAAATTGTATCATGGAGCTTTCAAATCAATATAAAAAGTTACCTTCCAGTAAATCCATCTTTCTAATTCATGACCTTCTATGATTAGGCAAAAAGAAAGGTAGAGATCTAATTTTTTCAGGTGATTTCTCTGAAGTACGGAACACAAAAATGCATGTTAAATAATAGTGCACAGTGAAGTCACTGCTGAGGTAAGAAGCAACTTGGCTGGAATTATGTTAAGGAAGAAAACATGTTTATTTTGGGGATTGCTTGACAACTAGACCTTTTTCTTGCCACCAACAGTCCTAATATAACAGACATACCCCAGAATATCATAGGAGCAAAATGAGAAATAATGATTCATTTAAAATTCAGGCAATTCTATTCTGACAAAAGGGAGGGAAAATAACAAAATGCAAAGCGTTAGTGAGGAAGCTGGGAAGTTTCTCTGACTACTAGGTCACTCAGCATAATATAAGGCACCGGTAAAGGATGAATCTTTACATTTGAGCAACAAGTGTTAGCATGTTTGCATTCACCAAAGAATAAGAGATCAATCTACCTATTCCATAAGTACACAAATAAATGTTTAACTTAAAAGTAAAATATAAGTTACATTACCACATTTATTTTAGATAACCTTATTTTTATACATGGTCAAAATCCAAGCCATAAGAGTGTTTTCTAGCAAAATAAGTTTTAAATGTGTGGAAAAAAATGTTAAAACTTTTGCAATACAAAAAGTTTCTGTAAGTGACGATTCCAATTTTCAGCTCATTTTGTAATCGGTTATATAATCATAAAACCTGTTGATGTGAACCAAAGGAACAGTTTATTCATGCAGTATGAATTACTCCTGAGCCACTCCATGCTTCTTCCTCTGCCATCCCTATTAGAGGTAATTGGTGTAATTCATGTGTTACTGAGAATCCTATGAGCCTACAAATAACATTGCAATTATCACTTCATATTTTCAAAAAACTTTACCAAATCTGACAACCTCCTACAAGTCTATATTGAGTTTAGCATATTGTCTTTATCATGATTCCAGAGGAGTAGAATACAATTAACTGAAGAACTATAATCAGTCTATTAATCACTAATATTTTTTAATTTAATGGTTTCTATATATTTGGTAAATAATGAATATCAATTTAAGATATCAAAATCTCTAAGAGCAGATATCAAGAATCACCTCTATAAAGAAAGTTCAATTGCTTTTTTTTTTATGAGTGGTAGTACATTAATCCATACAAATATGTGTATATTTTTCCCCTGAAGAAATTTCTGTACTGAACTGTGAATTTTATCCAAAAAGGAGTGATTTGTTTTATTCACCTTTGAATTTCCAACTTTTAGCACAATGTCTTGCACCGTGTACCTTGTGGATAAAATAATGGAAGGAAAGAAAAAAGAAAAGGAGTGAGAGAGGGAGTAAGGGAAGTTGGTTGAGTGGGAGGGGAGGTTTTCTGAGAACAGATAAACTAAATCTCATTTTTGTGGTAGTATTTAGTATGGGAATAGCAAAAATATTCCCAGGAATACTTGTCAAATAGAATCCTTTAGTTCAGGGTAAAACTGAGCACTATGTAATATTGAAGGTTCATCATAAGCAAGATAAATTGAAGAGCAAAATCCTTTGTTGTTGCAGTTTAATACTAATCTAACCTTTTGCACTCAGATGTCGAGTGTGACTCGACACGGTTAGCATCGGTAGCAGCTCTTTTTATACTCTTTGAATGTATCAATAATCCTACCTAATAATAGACAAATATTCAAATAGACTGTACCTTCGCTATGCCCACGATTGGCCAGGAGGCGTGGGGGGGGCCGGGACTCAGGGTGGCTGGGGTGGCCAATTGGGCCGCGCGGTGGCTCGAGCTCAGTGTCTGCGCCATGGCTGTGCTGTGGCACAGAAGGGGCTTCTGGGGCAGCGAGCTCAAGGCCCATCGCGGACCATCAAAAGCGGGGGAGCTGGGTGCCTGTCCGCTCAGGCACCCAGCTCCTCCACGATCGAAAGCAAAAGCATGGGAGCTGGGTGCCTGTTTACTCAGGCATCAGGCCTTTCAGAAGCCTTCGCCACGCCAGAGGCTTCTGAAAGGCCTGGGTGCACCAGCGGACAGATACCCAGCTCCCCTGTGATCGAAAGCGAAAGCATGTAGGGGACCCTACACATGCATGATTCAATCATGCACTGGGCCTCTAGTTTGAAATATAAAAAAATCCAAATAAATAAGTTTGTATGAAAAGAAACTCCAGTTTTTTATTCTACTGCTGCACTTTGTAAAATCTGGGGTATTTAAAAAATTAAATCCTGAGTAGAATAAAGGAATCGAGAAAAAAGCAAGCGAGTGCAAAGGGTTAAAGACACAGGATGAATGATCAAGGAGCTCCAGAAAGAATTTCCTTGTCTATTCTTGGGAGACAGTAAAGTTTAGAGGTCAGAAGTGTGCTTGTGGGAACTAGCCCACTTTCATCTGAACCAGAAATTTGTCACTGTTAGTTAACATCTTAATGCCTCTGTTTCAGCATGGGTAAAATGGAATTAATCCATATTCACATTCAGATTACTGAATCATGAAGCTTTTTAAAAATTTTTGTTACTTTTTGGTGTGCCAGGATATCTTGTTGAGTTTTTCATTTGCATTTACCTGAAGTCAATGAGATGACTTTAAAAACAATGCATCTTTATTGTTGAAAGTATATAGATGTCCCCCTTTCACTCCCTATTGACCTCCTCCACCCCACTTCAACCCCCTCCTCAGGTTTTCACTACACTCTTGTCTGTGTCCATGAGTTATGCATATCCTATCTAATAAAAGAGTAATGTGCAAATTAACTATCACTCTGCTACACAAGCCACACCCACCAGCCAATCAGGAGCGAATATGCAAATTAACCCCAACCAAGATAGCTGCGGCCACGGAGAGAGCAGGAGGCTTGGGTTTCCCCGGCAATGGAGGAAGCACACCCTGGCTGGTCCAGGCCTCCACTCAAGGCTACAAAGTTTCAATTATAGAAGATAAATAAATCCCAGATACCAGGGCCTCTGCTTGGGTAGCCAGGGGGCGTGGCCAGCCTGCAAACCACCACAGGCCCTTCACCCAGGCCACCCCACACCCCAGGGGAACCCCCACCCTGATCTGGGACACCCTTCAGGGCAAACCAGTTGGCCCCACCCATGCACCAGGCCTCTATCCTATCAAATAAAAGAGTAATATGCAGATTGACCATCACTCCAACTCACAAGATGGCTGCCTCCATGTGGTCAAAGATGGCTGCCCCCATGTGGACACAAGATGGCCACCACAAGATGGCCAGCAGGGGAGGGCAGTTGGGAGGGACCAGGCTTGCAAGGGAGGGCATTTAGGGGTGACCAGGCCGGCAGAGGAGGGAAGTTGGGGGGACCCAGGCCTGTAGGGGAGAGCATTTGGGAGGGACCAGGCCTGCAGGGGAGGGCAGTTGGTGGGGACCCAGGCCTGCAGGGGAGAGTAGTTGGGGGTAATCAGGCTGTCAGGGGAGCAGTTAGGCATCAATCAGGCTGGCAGGGGAGTGGTTAGGGGGTGATCAGGCTGGCAGGCAAAAGTGGTTAGGGGCAATCAGGAAGGCAGGCAGGAGAGCAGTTGGGAGTCAGCAGTCTTGGATTGTGAGAGGGATGTCTGACTGCCTGTTTAGGCCCGATCCCTTGAGGGGTCCCAGATTGGAGAGGGTGCAGGCAGGGCTGAGGGACACCCTCCCCCCGCCGTGCACGAATTTTGTGCACCGGGCCTGTAGTCTATATATATAAAAGCCAAAGCGACCGAACGACCAAAAGACCAAACGACCAGTCGACTGGTCGCTATGACGTGCACTGACCACCAGGGGCAGACGGTCAATGTAGGAGCTGCCCCCTGGTGGTCAGTGCACTCCCACAGTGGGAGCGCCACTCAGCCAGCTCATCAAGCAGCGGAGGCGGCAGGCACAGCGTGGCCGCGATGAGCTGAGCGGCACTGCAATAGAATGCTGTGGTGTATTTTAAAATGGTACTTTCCCCTCCCACAGCTAAAATCAGGAGAGGTTTTATCATATATTCACTGTAAGAACCTAGTCCAGCTGTTGGAGGCAAAACTCTAAATTGTGGGGCCACTCTGACTAGTTTCCCCTGGAGTTTTTAACTCTCAGACTTGTCCACGCTGAGACTCCAAGTATTTTTCAGTTACAATTTAAATTTTCCTGCCCTAGAACTGCTTCCCACAGAGGTTTCTGCTCATGGAATTGTGCTCCAGTATGTTGCAGTCCCTTCTATTCCCCTATTTCTTTAGTGCTGGAGGCAGTGCTTTGCCCAGTGAATTAATTTCTCTGTCAGGTCTAAGAGAAATGGTTGATTTTTTAGTTTTTTCCTTGCTGTTAGCATTAAGTGAGGATCTCAAATCTCCTCACATGCCAGGATAGACACTAGAAGTCTTTTTATTTACTTTGAAAAGCTTACTAGAATTATTACTTGTGTCCTTTCATTTTTCCCCCAAATATATTTTGCACGTTGGTTTTGTGCCAAGCACTATGTTAGGTGCATTGGAGGAAGGCAAAAACTCATGTAGCTTTTAACCTCTCTTATTATTTTCTATATGAATGCATTTTGCTAAAAATCGTCATCTTTTAACATATATGCCTCAGAATAACATCAAAGATTATTTAATTTTCTAATACATACACACACACATATATATACACATATATATGCATGTATTAGAAATATGCTTGAAATATATGTACCAGGTGTTTTTTTAAATATATTTTTTATTGATTTTTTTACAGAGAGGAAGGGAGAGGGATAGAGAGTTAGAAACATCAATGAGAGAGAAACATCGACCAGCTGCCTCCTGCACACCTCCCACTGGGGATGTGCCCGCAACCAAGGTACATGCCCTTGACCGGAATCGAACCTTTCAGTCCACAGGCCAACGCTCTATCCACTGAACCAAACCGGTTAGGGCTATGTACCAGTTTTTAAGAAAAATTTCAAGTGCATGTGTGCTTTATGGCTATGGTTCCAGGTGACTCTATGAATGAATGAGTGATGTCTATACTGTTCTGTCCTCAACTCCTATAGACTCATATGCTACTTTTATGGAGTCAAAATACCTTATGCTTGGTCTTCTTCTTTTCCTGCTGCCTTCTAGTTTTCCAGCATTATATTCTTTTCCAAAAAAAGCCTTACCTTCTCATAGTGTACCCAAAGTAGGACAGCTTTAGTTTTATCGTTTTTACCTCCAGTAATATTCTGGGCATACTTTGCTCTTGGTGATCTTTCCTAATTATTCCACTGTTGCCATTCTAAGTCTCAGCTTACTCTTGATTTCTTGGCTGCAGTCTCCATTTGAATTGATGACAACCAAGGTAAGCAAAATCTTCAACAATTTCGATGTCAAGTATATACAATTGATCAAATTCATTAATTAATGATGTAACAGAGTTATGTTCCTTTAACCTATAGAAATATAAATATTATTTCAATATACTGATTTTAGGTATATAGAGACATATAAGTATACACTGAGTGGCCAGATTATTATGATCTCTGAACACAAAATAATCTGGCCACTCAGTGTATATCCTATATAATAAAAGGCTAATATGCAAATTGTCCCCTCGACCAGGAGTCCGACCAGCAGGCAGGCCGGCCAACTGCCCATGTCCCCTCCCCCTGGCCAGGCTGGCTGGACCCCACCCATGCACGAATTCATGCACCGGGCCTCTAATATATATACTGAGTAGCCAGATTATTATGCATTCAGAGATCATAATAATCTGGCCACTCAGTGTATATGTGCATTTTATATATGTATGCATATATGTATTTATATGCATGTATACACTTCTAAATACATTTTTATATAATTTTAATGAATATGAAGTATAAAAATATAATATTCAGGTCTAATAACATTCTATCTAATCCATTAATCATGTTAGTTATATCACAACACACAAATCTCAAGGCATCCATAAAAAAATCTCAGTTACTCACCTTATATCTTTGATACTTCTTTGGCTTAGATAGCATTGGATTTTAGAATTTCTCATGGAATGTATATTACTTTGAAAATTAGAGGTAAAATAAAAACAAACAGAGAAAATAAATTTTGGTGTCTTGTAAGTCTCAGTGATCTCTAGGAAATACTCAATTAGAATTTATTTTATATGTAGCAGTAATTTCTTCAAAATGTGGTATAATTAAGAAACATTTTTAATTGTTCTCTTTTTTTGTAGTAGAATCTTTTTCCAGTCCCAATTCACAACCACCTAGTTCTTCACTTGTCATTTTTTTATCCATTACAGAAACACATCAAAGGTTTGTGCGAGTTTCTGTTTTAAAGTCTCCTCTAAATAGAAATACATTTCAAAATAATGATAAGGAATAAGAGACTTGTGTCTCTCATCTCGACAAATTTGCAATATCATTTATTTTCACTCTCTCCTGATGATGTGGTCATCTTAGACCTTGATGCATTTTTCCTTTGAAGGTAAACTGTCTTTTTATGAATTATTCTTTCAGTTGACTACATGTATATACACTTAATTATTTCTGTTTCTCAGTCTCTGATCATAGTCTACAAAAGAGGAAAAGACTTAAGAATATCTGACAGCCATGTTATATTGCAAGTGAATTTTCTAAAGTAAAATACTCTCCCATTGGACACACCACATTGCTCTTTTTATGCTCTAGATTTCCTAGGGAAATGCATGGCTGATTTCTTTTATCATTAAAGTTTCCATTCTTTTCTGTAATTTTAATGTGTGATAGGTGAGATAGGATAGGAAATACCAGCCTGAAGAATGGCTAGACATCCCTAACAGACAAAAGCTTTATTAAAAATTTAAATAATACAAAGATGATTTGGGGTGAAAAAATACAGATTAAGAAATTTTGACCTAATATTTACTTTCAGGCACAGTAATTATTTTCTATTAGTGTTAATGGATGATATATAGGGCTAGAATGGAAACAAGCTGCATTTTTCAAACTACATGGAATGCTTTGGAACTCATAGCAAGTTACTTTGTTGTGAGGCATAGATAACACCTGTAGACTATATTGTGCATAGTAAAAATATATTATGTATTTAAGATTTTTCTGCATTTATTATTTATTTTAGTGTAACTATTGTCTCTTATTCTTAGTAATTGACAAATAAATATAAGCCTCAAAATATATCCATGAAGTAAATAAGTTATTTAGATAGTATTTGTTTTTAATTAAAAAGATTCATTCTTTAATTCCTGCAAGTTCAATAGTAAATAACAAGCTACTGGAAGTCTGATGTTAAATGTAGCAGATCCAGACTTAAATAAATTCAACACATTCCACATAGAGCATAGTTTGAATAAAGGTTACTGGTCTCATGATTAAAACATACAGAGTATGAGTTAACAACCCTTTACTTCTAATCCCTGGATATTATTCTGGTTTGTAAAGCTCAGAGAGGAGAGAAAGCTTTGTGGGCCGATAATCTATATTTTTCAAAAGATACCGTATGTCATGTTAACATTCAGGACTTTTTTTCAATTGCATTTTATTATTCCTTTCACAAAATTATATTAACTATCTGATATATACAATATAAACTCTAGATTATAAGGATATCAAATAAACAAATTTTGGCCCATACACTCAAGGAAGGGAATGAATAATCACAATGTAATTTTGTAAATGCTAAAGATTATGAATGAAAGAAGGGGAGGGCCAAAAAGTGATCAAGTTGACCTGGGTATGGATGTCACAGAGCCTAAAATATAGCATATTCTCAGGAAGTACAGTCTTTAATTTTTGGAGAGTTCACATTTTTGAAGGCTAAAAAATATTTAAGATCATTCCTTTGTGACTGCTTTTTATTTGATTTTATGTGCTCTGGTGCTAATACCTTTACAGATAGAAATTATGATAGTAGTTACATAAGACACAAAAGCAGTGTATAAAAGATAATCTCTAATTCTTTATTTTCAACATTGAAACTACTCAGCCTGTGACATGCTAATATTTGGAAAGCCAGATATCAATGAAATATCTTTCAAAAAAGAAACGGTGATTACTATTTGATTGGCTGCTCTTTGTTTTCCTGATAACTGATACAGGACGTTCAGTATAAACATTACAAAGTTTGCTTATTTCAGTGTGTAAATTCTTCTTTTGCTGGTGTGTGTAGCAGGGGGTGGTGGTGTGCACTCACCAATAATGTTTGATTAATAAGGCAACAGATATCTGAAAATTTTAAAAGTAGATTCTAATCAACTGTACTATTCTTTGTTCTAGCTATGTTAATTAAATGTCAAAGAGTGCTTCTTAAACTGATTAGATTATAAATTTATGCTCAATTTTGCAAGAATAACATATTTTTAGTGAATTCCCTAGGAACTAATTGAGGCAATGGAGATACTCAGGATAACATCTTTACTGCTTTGATTACATATCATCCTATATAATAAAGAGCTAATATGCAAATGGTTGTCACACAGTCACACCATAACGGCTCAGACACTCAACACTGGGGACAGAGGAATGGGGAACAGCCAGGCACAAATGAGCTTGTGAGAGAGGAATGAGGGCCAGCTAGGCTATAGCCCAGGAGAGGGAAAAGCCGCCGGCCCTGCAGTCCCAGGCACCAGCGCCTGTGCCTGCAGTCCAGGAGAGGGACAAGCTGCCCGTCCCATGGTACCAGGTGCCTGTGGCTGTGGCCTGGGTGAAGCCGCCCACCCACGGTCCCCTGCGGCTGTGGCCGGCCCGGGAAAAACTGGTTGGGTCCTGGGTGCCTGCGGCTGGCAAGAGGGAGGAAAGCCCGGGTCCCAGGTGCCTGTGACAAGCCGGAGGAGGGAATCCTGGGTCCCGGGTGCAGGGCGAGGCAGAGGTGGTTAGGGGTGATCAGGCAGGCAGAGGTGGTTAGGGGTGATCAGGCAGGCAGAGGTGGTTAGGGGTGATCAGGCAGACAGGCAGTGATCAGGCAGCCAGAGGTGGTTAGGGGTGATCAGGCAGGCAGAGGTGGTTAGGGGTGATCAGGCAGCCAGAGGTGGTTAGGGGTGATCAGGCAGACAGGCAGAGGGGTTAGGGGCGATCAGGCAGACAGGCAGGCGAGTGGTTAGGAGCCAGCGGTCCCGGATTGCGAGAGGCAGTCGGACATCCCCTGAGGGATCCTGGATTGGAGAGGGTGCAGGCCGGGCTGAGGGACCCCCCCCACCCCGTGCATGAATTTTGTGCACCAGGCCTCTTGTTTTTATATAAGTAAACTCCTAATGTAAACCAGACATTTCTATTTTGAAGACCATAATAAAAACCAATGTAATTTTCACTGTTAGGTAAACTAAGATATTGGCCTATATCTGACTTTTTCAAATGAAGCCAATAAAAGTGTGTCCATACATTGTGTAAAATTCTCCTTTTGAATGTTAACTTTTATTTAATATTTGTTTCTAAACTAAAAGGAAATTGTTTTCCATAGGATAATTTATTTATTCAGTTGTGGTTATATATAACCACATATATTTGTATTTGTGTGTGGAAATGACATTGCACAACTTGACTTCCATAACTTGTAGAGTTGTCTCACACTTCAGCACGATACTTGAGCCTTTTTTCCAGTAGGTATGTTTGCCATCTACTTCTAAGACACTAAAGGAGTTAGTAGCCATTACTAAATGTCTTTAAATGCTTGGCTCAATTGTTCTATTTGTGCAAAAAGAAGCATCAATTTCTGCTATTCAGATGATAATTAAAATTACTCAGATGATTGTTCTTTATCCATATTGTTCTTTATACATATAATTTTCATTTCCTGTTTCATCTCACATTAGGTATATTTAACTGGTAATAGTTTAAACAAATAAAAAATTAAACTGAATGTGCCTTTGAATTCTTTTTTTATAATTATGTTGCCTCTTTGTCACTTACCAACATCAGTATGTACTGGTAGTTTTTAAGCTTTATTGTATACAGAAATTACCCAAAGAGTTGTTAGATATGACTAATTCTTATGCCTCATTCATAATTACTGATTAGAGTCGCAGAGTGTGGTCTAGGAATCTAATTTGTAATAAATCCCATAGGAAATTCTAATTCAGACTATTGGGGGATCACACCAGCCTGGTTACTAAGATCACCCATTTTGTGCTTTTAATTGAAATCTACCCTTTTAGAAGTCTCATAACTCACATAAAGAAAAAAAACAACAACAACTTTGCCATGAATCACTTTGTGCATTAGTTTAAAAACTTTAAATTTAAATCTCTGTCCTCTCTTACTGTGAATCCAGGAAGCTACAGTTCCTTCCATTGTCTGTTTTCTAGCTGACATCTGTGGAAAGCGTCTTCCCACACTAGCAGCCTGAATGCCAGCCAGTCACAGAACTACCAAGTTTTGAATGTTATTCTTATCTAATTGCTGCCTGTGGAAGATGGCACCGCTGTGCAGGATGCTAGTTCATTAGTTATGACTTCGAATGGAACTTGAGGATTAAAACAAAAATCTCTTCATTTCCTCCAGTTCACACAGAGCCTCCGTGCTCTCCTCTTACAGGAGGCTGATTCCAATTGCAAAACCAGGTGAGCACACCCACCCAGAGCGCCTTCATTCGCTAGCAGCAGGCCCTCTGCTTTCCTCCCTCCAACTCAGCTCCCTGGGACAGCCAGCTGCAGCGCACATGTAGTGCAGCCCCCTTGCACAGAACTGATTTCTACCAAGTGGGAAATTGATGAAGATTGTGTGATTCTAGGCAATTTCCCTCACAATGGGTAAGAAGTGCCTGTGCACAAGCTGGTTTGTCACTTCCAGAGCAGCTGCTGCCTTTTACCTGAGCCCATTAAAGATGCAGAAAAGAAAATGGAGCGGATCAGAAACAGCAAGGCAAATGTGCTAGCCTATCTTATTTTCCATCTTTTCACACTAAGAATTCACTATATTTTCTCATCAACAATGTCATTAAAAGATCCACATATGGTCATAGTCTTACCTGAGGTAATGAATGTAACTCCCAAATGGTTCATAAAGTTCCAAACGATACAGGATTTATTTTCAGTATACTACACAAGAGGACACAGGGTTTTTCATTTTATTTATTTTTTGTTATTTTAAAGAACTTGTTTGTTTTCAGAGTGACAGACTAAGAAACCAGGAGGCTTTGTAAAGATTTTAGATAAACATTTACTTCGATGCAAACACTGGACAAGCTTAATGGCTAAATAGGACATATTGTCTCAGATTAGGACAGAAATAAAAATAAAATCATGTCTTACGGTTTCTTAAATTCTCTATCAGCCCTCCCTACCACCCCCTCCCCCATCTACACACTTATCTGTACCCTGCACTAACCATTTATCTGAAGTCTCAGGAAAGGAGGTGTCCATCCAGCCCCGCTCTTCTATCCAGGGATGGGCCATCTCTTGTGCATCTGCATCCTTATTCATACTTGTGCGTCCCCCTAGACTTCACATATGCTCAAGTCTTTGTCATGACAATGTGCACACACACACTCACTTCAATTTTACTCTAAGTTAGTTGTTCTCTCTCTCTCTACCTCTCTTTTAATTATGCAACTACATTTTTTCAGAGTCTATTGATATGATACCATCTTCATCACTTTCCACTCATTTCTTAACCTATTAACATCTATATATCTCCTCTCAACTCTATTAAAATTATTTTGGTCAAGCAATTCATTGCTATATTCTATATTCCTAAGAACAACAGCTATTTTGTACTTTATTACTGATTCACTGCATTCAATATTGTTGACCATAATTTTCTCTTTAAATTAATTTGCCCACTGAATTATGTGACACTGCTCACCTTGTTTCCTTTCATTGAGGCGTTACTATTTCCTCATTTTCTTTTGCTCTTCTTTTTCTATTAACTAAATTCTGATATTTCCTAGAGACCTTATCTTTGCTCTTTCCTTTCTACAATTACTCTCATAATTTTGTTTTGTGTGTGTGTGTGTCTGTGTGTGTGTGTGTGTGTGTGTTTCTTTTTTAACTATAAGCACTATGGTATTGATTATAAATATAGTATAGGTAACAAATTCCTCATTCACAGAATACCAAACTGGGCCTATTTCTTATTTCTCACTTTCACCCCATCTCAAATGTGTCCCCTCCTCATTATCTTTTTATCTCTCAAGAATTAGCAGCAGCATCCATTCAGTCACCAAACCTAGATATCTAAACAAGAATCTTGATTTCTACATTTTCCTCAACTTCTATACCTAAAAATAAAATCATGCTCTCTCTTTTCCTGTTTTATTCTGGCCCCTTAAAACTTTATTATCTATTACACCATCTTGGTACAAGCTCCTCTTTGGCTAAAAAAAGAATACAAATTACATAACATTGTCACTAAAGCTTTCATGATAGATCCATGACTACACTCCTACACTCCTTTCTTGCCTATCCCTTTTATGCTACAGGAAGTAGATCTCTAGTTGTTTTTAGAAAACTTCATGCTGTTTCTTAGTTCCTTAATGTATTTATTTTACCCCCATCCTTGGTGTGAAACAAATTTTTCCACATAGAAAGCTGTTCTTCTTTCTTAGTTAGCTTAGTTTCTTTGCTCAGCTATTCATCACAGGAAAATGTCCTGTATACTAAGCTGGATTGAATCCTGCTTTATGACCAAACAAAATAAATGGAAAACATTATGGATTATTCTCCTCCAAGGAACTCAAAGAAATGTATAAAATTATTAACCTTTATCACTAAGTATGTCTGTAGGAGAGAAGCAAATGCCATCATTAGCACGTACAGTATTTTGGTAACTAAAGAATCTGCCGTTCTTGCACTAGTACCTAAGTAGTTAGATTAATCCATGGTTTAATAATACCTTTTTCTGCAGGAGAGATGGGCATTCCTGAGTACTGAGTCTGTAGGACCTTTATGTATCTGGGTAAAGTCACAAAATATTGTGTCAATTATCGGTGGCCAGGGATAGGGCTGTGAATCTGGAAAAAAAATAACTACAGGTGTCTATATGTTTTCCAACAAACAGAAATACTCATTTAAATATGTTTAATATATGGCCATTTCACTTATAGCAACCATTAGAAAATCCTGATTCACTGATCAATTGACAACTGTTAGATTAGGAAAATTAATTTTACAAAATATATTTTTAAATATTTTATATAAAAATATTTTTAAAGATGAGTATTCGGTAACCACTAAATTAGTTTTATTATTATTATTATGACCTACAACAAGATTCTGATCCTATAAATGAAAAAATTAAAAACTTTCTGAAGGGGACATCTAGTATCAGATCTCACATACAATGAACTTGGAAGTCATCACTCCTGTCTTTACAACAACAACAAAGATAAAGAAACTTAAAAATCAGTGACTCTTACTCATCCAGAGAAACAGATTTGCTTACTGGAGCAAAAGCTGTTGGAGCAATGAACTAGTGGAAACGCTTAAACAGAAATTTTGACAAATTCCTCGACTAGGTATAGATTTCAGCTTGAAAGTGAGAAAATCCTGGGGACAACGTCAAGGTTAATCATTTGTGGGTTTAATCCACCAGGTTCTCATAATGAAGCTATGAGAAAGACACTCTCTAAATGTGTCAGGGGCAGGGAAGCATAACCAATGTAAGCAATGCTCAGAACTTGCTTTGTAGTAAAGCCTTACTCTTCAAGGGGAAAGGTTGGCAGAGCATTATTCTAGCTGGAGGAGAGTTATCACTCCCACTTCAGCCTTCTCTAGTTTTTCTGTGTCACCTAAGGGAAACAGGGATAGTAAATAGGGGTCAGGACATCAAATAAATAGATAGAGAATGATGATGTCAAAGAAAGAAGCAAGGGGACAAGAAAAAAGGAAAGCAATAACATTGGGGAAAAACTTGTGAAAATCATACTCCTGTACATAAGCTCCTAAAACAATGAGATTAAATTAGATGTTAGAGAGACTCTGTTCTTCCACACTTTTCAATGATCAATATGGCTTTAGTATAATTTTAAGAATTATAGCTAAAGAAGCTACAAGACATAACATATCTGAAGAAGAATGCTTAGTGAAGACTAAAGTCCAGGTGAGACAAAAAGCAAAGATACCAGAAGAATTTGAAGCCTCTGGCACCTGTAGCTACCCAAAATTTAAGTAAAGCCTGATTTCTAGCTAAATTAACATAAAATACTAGAGGTCCGGTGCATGAAATTCATGCGGAGGTAGGGGTGTCCCTCAGCCCAGCCTACATCCTCTCCAATCTGGGACCCCTTGAGGGACATCCCTCTCACAATTCAGGACTGCTGGCTCCCAACTGCTTGCCTGCCTCTGCCTGATTGTCCCTAACTGCTTCTGCCTGCCAGCCTGATCACCCCCTTATCACTCCCCTGCCAGCCTGATCGACGCCTAACTGCTCCCAGGCTGGCCCAATTGCCCCCAACTGCCCTCCCCTGCCAGCCTGGTCCCCCCAACTGCCCTCCCCTTTATGCCTGGGTCCCACCCAACTGTCCTCCACTTCAGGTCTTGTCCCCCTCAACTGCCCTCCACTGCAGTCCTGGTCCCCCTCAACTGCCCTGCCCTGCAGGCCTGGGTCCCCCCCCAACTGCCCTCCTCTGCTGTCCTGGTCACCCCTAACTGCCCACAACTGCCCGCCCCTGCAGGCCATCTTGTGGCAGCATTCTTGTGTCCACATGGGGGCAGCCATCTTTGACCACATGGGGGCAGCCATCTTGTGTCTTGGAGTGACAGTCAATTTATATATTACTCTTTTATTAGATAGGATTACAATAAGGACCTGTTTTGTAGGTTTCTATTAACCAACATTATTGGCTTTTAAGAACAAGAACAAACAAACACACACACACACACACACAACACACACTCACACACACACACAAATTACAAAGCTTGCCTAATGGCAAGAAAACATATTCTCAAGTGGTAAAACAATCATGAAAGCCAGACAAAGATGGGACACAGATGTTGAAATTATCAGATGTCATTTAAAAATACTATGGTTAATTTGTTAAAGGCTCTAAAGAAGAAAGTAGATAACATGTAAGAACATATGGGGAATGTAAGCAGAGAGATGAAAACTGTAAGAGAGAAATAAAAGAATGTTGTAAAACACACACACAGTGTAACAGAAGTAAAGAATATCTTCACTGAACCTATTAACAGACTTGAAACGTCAGAGAAAGAATCAGTTATGTGGATTGATAGGTCAAAAGAAACTTCAGATATTAAATGAAAAAGAAAAAGAATGAATAACAACAGCAACTATACAAGAACTATGCAATAATTTCCAATATCAAACAAAAACAAATAAACAAAATAAAAACACAACATAAGAACACATATAAATATAAAAGGGAAAAGTGTTATATAGAAAAAACAAAGAAAAAAGGAAATTCTGGAAAGAAGCTATACAAAAATAATGCACCTACACAGGAGCATGGATAAGAAGTACGATGGACCTTCAGAAACATGTATCAAGAATAGAATGCTATTTAAAGTGTTGAAAGAATAAAATAATCCACCAACCTAGAATTATATATCCAGCAAAATTTTTCTTTACAAGTAAAAGAAGAAATATTTTCTCAGACAAACAAAACCTAAAGGAATTTGTTGCCACCAAACCTTCCTCCCTGCTAATGGAAAAAATAAAGGATAAAATAAGCTATTTAGAGGAAGTAAGTTCATATAGGGCTGAGCCTTGGCTCTAAAGAAAGTAACGATATGAGGGAAGAAATGAATGAAGTTTTAAAAAAAACCTTTCATATATTTTATTCTTAAGTGATCTTGTTTAAAGCAATGAGTAACATAATTATAATATACATATAAATAAAATGAATGACAGCAATAGAGATATAAGGAAGAATTGGAAACATTCTGTAATAACGTGCTTGCCATATATAGGAAGCAATACTAGTATAGGGCAATTGGAAGCTGGATTTAAATTAGTAAAATGTATCTAATAAATATTAGTGTAGTAGCCACATTTTTTTGTTGTTGTTAATCCTCACCTGAGGATATTTTTCCATTGATCTTTTAGAGAGAGGGAAAAACAGAGAGAAATATCATATTGATGCAAGAGAAACACACCAATTGGTTGCCTCCTGCTCATGCCCTTGACCAAAATCGAACCCTGGACCCTTTGGTCTGAAGGCCAACGTTCTATGCACTGAGACAAACCAACTAGGACACCACAACATTTTAAAAAAAGAAATATAGACTTTTGGTTTCAGCTCTAATATCTAGAGAGATTAGAAGTCACGATTCTCATTTTTTTTTCAATAAGAAAAACTGAACAAATTGTAAATTAATAAAAAAAAAATTGGAAATTAATTAAGAAAACTGAGGTTACAAGGCAAAACCAAAATTCTGAAATTTAGAAACACAGGGAATTGAGAGAGTTGCAAGTGAGATCTACTAGCCTGGAGCAGATGCCACTGAAGTCATAAACTGGTAGAAACATTTAAAAGGTAAAGCTGATGATATGGTGGAGGGTGAGTGTAGACTAGCATGAGAGTGAGAATCTCACAGAGACCACAGTCATATGGCAACCTCTACACTTTCCTGGGCTTTACCTCAGAGAAAGACTTTCCGGTTCTCAAAGCAAAGAAACAAGTAAGATCCCTTTGTAGTTATGGCGTGGGATAAGGACAGGATTCACTGCAAAATGTGCCCAAAGTCTTCTCCATAACAAATGTCCAATCTCAAGGAAAATGACTTTTTTAGAGAGTTATCCAGGCCTTGGAATAGTTCTTTTACTCCAGTAACCTCTAACAGTTGGATTTCACCTAAAGATAGCAATAAGTGCTATATCATTGGCAATCAACTTCTGAACATCGCAATCAGAGACATGGATGGGCTGAGCATGAGGTTTAATCATTAGATTATAGAATGCTTCCCCTCTCTATACCTATCTCCACACTACATGACTCCAGAATAAAAAGTGGGTTAGAGTTAAAAGAGCTGTAAATCACAGTCTCTTTCTTTCTTTTTTTAAACATATGTGTTTTTTGTTTGTTTTCTTTAAATATATTTTTATTTATTTTAGAGAAGAAGGGAGAGGGAGAGAGAGAGAGAGAAACATCAATGATGAGAATCATTGATCAGCTGCCTCCTGCACACCCCACACTGGGGATGGAGCCCGCAACCCAGGCATGTGCTCTCACCAGGAATTGAACCAGTGACCTCTTGGTTCCTGGGTCAATGCTCAACAGTTGAGCCACACCTGGCCAGGCTAAAAATATGTTTTTTATTGATTTTTAGAGAGACAGGAAGGGGGAGAGAGAGAGAATCATAATGTAAAAGGGAAACATTAATCAGCTGCCTCTGCAAGTCCCCTCATCGGGTATTGAGTCCGCAACCCAGGCATGTGCCCTGACTGTGAATGGAATCAGCAACCTTCTGGTGCATAAGATGATGCTAAGCTCACTCAACCACACCAGCCAGGGCTCAGAGTCTCTTTCTTAAAATAGTAAAAAGTAAAGATGAAACAGAATAATGGAATAATTTGAAGTCTTGGCACTTGTGGTAGGAAGAACATTTTACACAACTCAACCATTAGCCAGATTAACACAAATCCTCACATTCAAGGTTTATTTAATTCGGTTTCTATATACATTATACTATATTTCTAAAGAAGAGATTTTGAAATAAAAGTGGTCAAGAAGATTCCAAAATGAGTGAGAGTAACTCAATTTCAGGAAGTTCATTAAACACCAAGCAGAATAAATACCAAAGCAAACAGACACAAGAAAATAGGCATATTTAAACATCAGGAATCCAAAGTCAAAGAGAAGATGTTGAAGAATGGGGGTGGGGGTAAATTATTTAAGGAAAAATCAGAATAAGATATACTACAGTGTACTTCTCATCAGTAACCATACCAGCAAGACAAAAACGGACTGATCTTTTTAAAAAGTATTGGCAATAAAGAAATCAGCAACTGAGAATTCTAAACCATAGAAATAACCCTTTTAAAGTTAATGAAAAAGTAAACTTTACTAACAAAGAAACACTTGGAGGAATTCATCTGTAGCAGACCTGACATGATAATGCTGACTGAAAAAAATTCAAGTGGCTAAAGTATATGAATGGTGCCATTTATATGCTGTATTATTAAAATTGTACAATGATATCATATTTATTTTATTTATATATAAATATGTAGAAATAAAACAAATGCAAAAGTATTATAACAACAGTGACTAGAAATGTGGATGTAGCTTTGTAGAGGGAGGAGAATGAAAATATGAAAGATTCAATTATATTAATATCTATAATGATTTATGTATGTATATCCATTTTTTATATATTTTTATTGATTTCAGAGAAGAAGGGAAATGGAGAGAGAGATAGAAACCTCAATGATGAGAGAGAATAATTTATCAGCTGCCTCCTGCATGCCCCACACTGTAACCCAGGCATGTGCCCCGACCAGGAATTGAACGGTGACTTCCTGATTCATAGGTCAATGCTCAACCACTGAGTCACACTGGCCAGGCCTGTATATCCATGTTTTAAAAGTTCAACATGAATGGCAGAATAATAGAATTTGAAAGAAATGAGTGACAAGCAAAGTGATACTGGCCATATTATCACATATGCTAATTTCTATGGTTGACATCCTATCTAATAAAAGATTAATATGTAAATTGACCATCACTCCAACACACATGATGGCTGCCTCCATGTGGTCAAAGATGGCCAGCAGGGGAGAGCAGTTGGGAGGAACCAGGTCTGCAAGGGAGGGCAGTTGTGTGTGATCAGGCCAGCAGGGGTGGGCAGTTGAGAGGGACCAGGCCTGCAAGGGAGGGCAGTTGGGGACAATCAAGCCTGCAGGGGAGGGCAGTTAGGGTGACCAGGCCGGCAGAGGAGGGATGTTGGGGGCGACCAGGCCTGCAGGGAAGGGCAGTTAGGGGCAAACAAGCTGGCAGGGGATCAGTTAGGCATCAATCAGGCTGGCAGGGGAGTGGTTAGGGGGTGATCAGGCTGGCAGACAGAAGTGGTTAGGGACAATCAGGAAGGCAGGCAGGCGATTGGTTGGGAGCCAGCAGTCTTAGATTGTGAGAGGAATGTCTGACTGCCTGTTTAGGCCCAATTCTACTGGGATTGGAGAGGGTGCAGGCTGGGCTGAGGGAGACACACCTCTGTGCACGAATTTCGTGCACCGGGCCTCTAGTATTTTATAAAATAATAAATATAATAAAAACATATGGATAGCCACAAAAAGATAATGAAACACGCATACACAAATACACTAAAAATTCTCACTGCCACCATTACATTCCATGGGAAAAAATATAGCTTTTATATTAAAAAAATAGAATAATATTATATCTTCACAAATTAGTAAATAACATTTAAAACATGAAAACATGTGAACTTAAATATCCCTATCAAAGAATGTGATATAACTTTTTTCAGAAATAATCAACTTTAATTTACAGTAAATCAATTCACAATGACCTATGTTTTGAATATATTAGTTTTGATAGTTTCCCAATAACAGTTTTACAAGACCAAAACAGACCCGGAATAACCAAAGCAATCTTGAGAAGAACAAAGTTGAAGGCATCACATTTCCTGAGTTCAACCTATATTGCAAAACTATCGTAACCAAAACAGTGTGGAGTTGCCATAAAAGGAGACACATCGTTTAATGAAACAGAATAGAGAGTCCAAAAATATACTCATGCATACAGTATGATTTATAAATTTATGGAAAAAGAGATAAAACATACAATGAAGAAAGAATAGTATCTTCAATAAATGGTGTTAGGGAAAGTAGAACAAAAGGCAAAAGAAACTGAACACCTATCTTACCCTACACACAAAAATCAACTCAAAATTAATTAAAGACTTGAATGCAATTCCTGAAATTACAAAACTCCTAACAGAAAACATGGAGGGTAAATTTTTGGACATTGGTCCTAGAAATGATTTTTTAGTTTTACACCACAGTAAAGGTAACAAAAGCAAAAAATAAACATATCCGGTGATATCACACTAAAAAGCTTCTGCACAGAAAAGGAAAGCATCTACAAAATGAAAAGGTAGTCTATGAAATGGACAAAAATATTTGTAAATCACATATCTGACAATAGGTTCATATATAAAATATATAGGGAGCTCTTACAACTCAATAAAAACAATCTGATTTAAAAAATAGAGAACCTGAATAGACATTTGTCCATAAAAGGTATAGGAATGGCTTATAGGTACATGAAGAGGTACTTGCCATCACTAATTGCAGGGAAATGCAAATGAAAATCACAATATCACCTCATGTGTTAGAATGGCTATCCTAAAAAAGTCAAGAAAGGATATAGAGAAAAGGTAACACTTCTGCACTGTTGGTAGGGATGTAAATTGGTGCAGTCACCATGGTAAACAGTGAAGTTCCTCCCAGAATGCAAAAAAATAGGACAGGAGTCTTTTCCTTTGAATTAATGCATGAAACCAAGAATTTGTACAAGGGAAAGACATCCTGTGTGTTAAAAGAAAAAGGTTTTCTTTCCTGTTGACAAATTAGTAGAATGCCAATAACTTCTTTTTTAGTACTTATTATAGCTAAAATTTCTGCAGGAATAGAATAAAAAATTTTAAAAAATCGAAACAGAAACAGAGGCATGGATACATGAAACAGACTGACAGTGCTAGAGGGGTTGGGGGAATGTGGACTGGATGAAAGAGGGTGAAGAGATTAGCCAAAGAAAACATATGCAATAATATATACACACAGACAACAATGGGTTGGTGGCCACAGGGAAGGGGGGGGCAGGGTGGAGGTGGGCAAAGGAGGGGAAGATAGAGACATGTGTAATAGTGTCTATAATAAAAATAAAGTAAAAAAAGATAGTTATACTCTAATGCTTTCTAAAAATGCCTTTACTGTAAAACTGAATTTACTGGTATATAGTAAAATACTATAAATGTGAAATGGAAGCAGCATTTAGTAGGGACAATCAGGTTCCTTTTAAGGCTGTTATCCAGATATTGGTTACATTACTTTCTCATAAGGCAAAACTCAGTCACCTGGTCATAATTAGTTGCAAACTGCTTGGGACATATGGTCTCTAGCTCCACTATGTACAGGAGGTATTCTATTACTAAAATCATGGAAATAAAATGTACAGACAGTTAACAATCCATGTCACATACAAACATGTTAACATAAACTGACTTTTTAATTTTTTGTTGTTTTTGATGCAGAAGGAACATAAGGGCATTAGTTATCATGTTCACTACTTTTCATTGCATATTACTTTAAAATTCTTTTTATTTGAACTTTCTAGACTTTTATTTCCTAGGGAATTTTATATTTGTTTACAGGATTTGATAACAGGGTAAGAAACCATTCTTTCAAATATGCTAATGTTTCTCACAAATCTTCAATCATTATGCAACTGACTTTAAGACCATAGACCAGTTTCAGTAAAAAATAGTGTACTACATTTTGATGCATCCTATTGTTATCCATCAGCACAAAGGCATACCGTGTAGAAGCAAACTGGTCCACTGACGGTCTTCCCATGGTTGTAAGCCTAAGGCAAGCATAAGGGGAAAAAGATGAGGATGAAAATGTGGGTAAACAAAATGGTTAAAATCTCTAAACACCACCATGTACCTTCACACTGCCATTATGTAGTTGGGAGATGAGAAATCTCCAAAATATTTTGTTGCATATTCCTGTCAATAAATACTATTGAGCATATAATGCAAATATGCTAGGATGTATTTAGTGTATGCTATATACACCTTTACTGTTCTGCTGTATTGTGTGCATTATAAAGCTTATACTATGTTAGAGCATAAAAAGATAAGAAAAGAAATAAATATTTTAAATATTTAGTTTACATGACTGTTAAAAAGAGTTTTTATCTCCAGTTATAAAGCTTATTTTATATTCTGGATATTTAGTTTTTAAAAGTCTTAGTGATATGAAAGTCATAAAAGAAGAAGCTTTATATTAGTCCGCAATTATATTTAGAGTGAAGTTCGGTATTCACATTAGTGGACAGAAATCTCTGTTTCATGTAGTTTTCTTGTTAATGGTGAAAATAAAGAATTCCTCCCCAGTAAGGGGGGTATAAACCAGAGTTCTCTACTGACAGTCCTTTGTGTTTATCATTGCAAATCTAGTTCCATGCAGGGCAGGTTCCAAAATCCACAACTATGGGCAGTTATTCCTCACCTTCGTACTCACCAGGACCTATCGCCTTAATGTAAGCAATCCTGAAGAAGTCCTGCTTTTTCTCACCCTGTCCCATAAACCTTCAGCACATTTCAGGACTCTTAGCAACCATGGCCAAAGGCTTGCCTTGATAGATGTATGTCCCAATGCAATTCTCTATTGCTGGGCAAGATTTTCAATCTGTATCTTTATTTTCAATACTTAAATAATGATCACCATTCATGGAAAATGTCAAAAGCATTTGGAGTTATTAGTAAGCTTTGATAATATGTTTTTACTATGTGCAATGGTTGGAAATTAGCTCATGTCAGAAATAAGGGAAGTATTTAACACAATTAAATTACACAGCCATGTCCCCTGTTTGCATGTGCTGCATTACTGTGTTATTTCTATCTGTCAATCATGGATGTTCCTATAGTTTAAAATGAAAGTTAAATGGATTTAAGCAGACATGAATAATCCTCGAGGGCAACACTGTCAATCTTGCCCATTATGACATTCCCACCTTTCTCATAGAAGAAATCAATTGCCTAAATACAGGATGTGGTCAGTAAGTAAAGGAGCTTTGTAATCTTTGCAATAAATATTATTATACCCTAGTATTTTTCTTACTGCCTTTAGATACAAAAATTAATATGAATCAAAGTGCTAACATTTTTGCTCATCTTTCCATGGGTTACATGAAGACCTCTTTGGAAACTTCTGCTCTAAGCAAATTTGCTGCCTCTTTGTTAATCATTTAGGTTTGCATGAGATCCTGTCTGATTGAATATTCTAGGTATTAAGAATCTCAATATAAGATACAAAAGTTACACCAAATATCTGACTTTTAAAGGCTAAAATGTGTATTCTAGCTCTAACTCTTTAAAAGTTATCCTAACTCAGATTTTACCTTTATTTGGGAATATTAAATCAAAATGTAGCTGTAATAATTAAAGGTAATTAAAACCAGTTATTAACACTGATATTGTATAGACTTAAATTGACAGCAAGTGGTGTCTCAATGCCTGTATATATTATTTGGTAGGTTTAACTATCTGAGGATATCTACTCAATAACACATGAAGAGGTGGCTTGTATAGTTATAATACAGACATTTAGTGCTCTCAAGTACTGATCAAATCTTAATGTATATATTTGCTGAGATGGTTCAATGATGGACTGTTGATGCTGTGAGTAATTCTCAGCTAAGCCTCTGTTCCCCTGTTTCTTGGCTCCATAGATGTCTGATCAGCCATCAGAACAGAATACTTTTAGTCCCTTCTGTCCCCCTGCATCTGTTCCAAGGGATACCAAGCAGAGCAAATTAGTGATCTCAAACACCAATCTGGCACAGGTGCCGGGTCACCAGCTTTCATTTTAAACAAGTAATTGAAAGCCAATCTTCACCTGGCCAGAACAGAAATGAACTGACATGTTCTATGCCACATTTGTTTATGTTAAGAGGGAATTTTATTATCGTTTAGGTTATTCCTATTATAGTCTTTGCGACAAAGTAATTATATTTTTTATTTTGCCCCTTTCCACTTAGGGAAAAATAGAAGAAATACAACATTATTTATCAGGATGCTATTGCTGTCTAAAAGATGTAAATAATTCTCTATTCTTACTTTAGAAAATAGGAAGATGAGTAGGTATGCAAAGTCCTGCTAAAAATTCTACTTACCATAAAATTCAAAGGAATTCATTCAAATTACAAAACTTCAAACCTCATTCTTGTTCAGAGATACACTGTTTTTCAAGATTACATACAATTTTGAGAAGCAGATCTGTGAAAAAAATCATAGACCGACTTTTTCTTTCAGATACATGAAGTTCTCAGGATTCATTTCTGTACCAAACATCGCTTTAATATCATGTCTTTCACTCTTTCAAACAGGTTATTGATTTTTCATGGTTTCATCTCTCAATCAAAGCCTAACATGAAAACTTGTTTGTTGACTGAACTTTGATGTAAAATGTAGTTTAACTCTTTTTCTAGTAATATGTTTTTCAGTGGCATAACAATTTTCCCGTCACCGAAACGAGTGCATTCTCCAAATGCTTTGCTCGCTAGAGCATAAAATTATTATTTTCTTCAAAGAAAATATTTTGATTGTTCAAGTCAACAAATGCTAATTTAAAAAAGTAATAAATAAATAACTCTTGCAAGCAAATACATCACATTCCACACGGTTGAAACTGATTCCTATTCTCTGCCATCTTCATTCTTGCACAGTGTTTGAAGCTAACACTCTAAGCAGGTGCAGGAAAGAAACATCCTTGGGCTGCTTCAGGTACCTGTTTGCATCTCCCGGGAGAGACACAAAGCTCTGAGCAGATGTCCTGGAAGGTTATGTGTTTCTCTGCTATTTTTATGCACCCAAATGGAAACGCTAAAGTGATGCCTGGGATTGGAAAGAAGCAATTTTTATCCGAGGTTTTTTAAACATTCAATTACCATCACATTAGTAATAACTCGGTTCCTGTACCTCATAGGACACTGTTAACTAAGGGAAAGAACTCTAGGTTAAACAAATCCATTTCTGAAATAAGTTCCATGGGCACAGACTTTATTAATTTACCAAACTCAGGAATCTTTCTATAAGCATGATTACTTCATCAAGTGACACTTCATAAAACATGCACATTTTGTTTAAATGGATGCTTTAAGAATTTTAAAATAATAATTAGGGAGTTTGTAAAAAGCCAGATTTTGTTTGATATGTAATTATTCTTTTATTATATTTTTATATTCAACTTATCACTACAGAAACATGAAAATCAGAGGTTAGCTGCTAAAAAGTAGAGAAAAGAATCTGTGCTCTCTCATTCCATTCTTCTTTACTCAGTTTTATATAATATGATGAAATGAAGTTATCTTATTTTGCCAAAAAAAATATTCTATGTACTGTCCTACAAGGAAAGTCTTATGTTCTTTCCTTTCTCACTTAATTTAACTCAGAATCTAAGTTAAAGAAAAGAAATTCTTCATACTTGGAGTTCTAACAGTTGTTATGTTTAGATGGCTGCCAGCACATTTTTTATTGGACTACCAATTTAACAATCGGTAACCCAACTCATTTTTAGCCAGAGGGAGCCATTAGCTTTAATCAAGCAACCGTTCTTACATGCTTGAATCAGATTGGCAATCAGCTTCCTGGTAATTGGATTAGTAGTATTCTATAAGTTTCAAGTTTCTATGCAATTTGCATATTCATACAAGTCCTGCTTCCCTCTGATTTATAACTCTTTGGTATATATTTACAATACAGTCTTTTAATTTATGAGTGGATGGCCATCTGAAAAAAATTGTTTGATGTGAGCTAGATCATATTTACATGAATGTTTAAAATTCTTAAAATTTAAAGAGGTTGATAAATGTGATTTCTTATTTTCATATACTTAAGGTATATTTTGTATGCAAATATGACTCATTATATATACCTTTAATTTATAATAAATCAAATTGTTCTGCTGCAATCTAATTTTTAATACACATTTTCAGTAAAATTATGTTTCTATATATTACTCTGGAATTTTAAAAGCAGCTTCTAGGATTTTGTATAATAAATAATCAATTCATTGCTTTCTAAAATGTTTGCAATTTAGTACCATAAAAGGGTGGTAGCTTTCATATTCTGTGACATGCTTGTATACTTCTCTGTCATTCAATTGCTTAAGCTCTTCTAAAATAATAGCTTCTTTTAATAGCTGGTAGAAAAAGCAAGTCCAATAAAGTAAAAGAATTCTGGAATGGACATTTAACCTCTACTTTAAATTTTAGAATCTTTCTCAAAACTATAGAAATGATTTTCCACAGTTTTTAAAAGTAGTGAATAATATATTAGAAATGTGTTATGTTTTACATAAGTAATGCATTTGCTATCTATCCTATATAATAAAAACCTAATATGCTAAGTGTCCATTCAACCAATCAAAGCATAATATGTTAATGATATGCTAAGGCTGCTCAATCGCTCGCTATGACGTGCACTGACCATTGGGGGCAGAGAGTTGACCGGTTGACCAGTCGCTATGATATGCACTGACGACCACGGGGTAGACCCTCCTACCAATAGGTTAGCTTGCTGCTGGGGTCTGGCCAATCAGAACTGAGTGAGATGGGGCCACATGCCCTGAAGCCCTCCAACAGTCACTCCCTTGCTGGCCAACATCCCGCATCACTCCCTGGCCCCAATTGTGCACCGGTGGGGTCCCTCAGCCTGGCCTTCACTCTCTTGCAATCCAGGACCCCTTTGGGGCTGTCAGAGAGCCAGTTTTGGCCCGATCCCGCAGGCCAGGCCGAGGGACCCCACTGGTGCATGAATTCATACACTGGGCCTCTAGCTGCTACATATTAAATAATCCTACAACTTAGCTGTTTAAAACAAAACAAAACAAAAACAAAACAAAACAAAAAAAAACAAACAAACAAACATTCATTATGTCACATGCTTTCTTAGTGCCAGGAACCTGGGGGCTCCTAACTTGGTAGCTGAGAGTCTTTCCTGAGGTTGCAGTTAAGATGCTAACTGGGGTTGTTGTCATGAAAGCTTTGGAGCTGGAGAACCCACATCCGAGCTCACTCAATGTCTCAGTTCATCACATAGGTTTATCCCGAGAATTACTTGTAATATGGAGTTGGCTCATCCGGAGAAAGTGGTCTGAGAGAGCGCAACACCAAACTGCCTTTATGACTTAGTCTCCAAGTTACACATTATCACCTCTGCTTCCATCTGTTCTTTAGATGCTGGCCACTAAGTCCAGCTAAAATTTAATGGAAGGGGTTAAACAAGTAGGCAGGGAAGTTCATTGGGAGCCATTTTGAAGGCTGGCTATCTTGAAGTAAGATATCTTTTATTCCATTTAACACAGTCATAAGGTGACACAAATATAAAACTCGATTTTTGTCTTCTATTTACAGAATGCACTAAAAAAAAGAAGAAAGAGAAAAAATAAAATTAATAAATCTTAATTAGTATACATAGTTATATACTATATTAAATAATATTAAATAGAATATAAAACATTTTCATATTAAAGTTTACATAAAATACCTTAATATTAATTAATAGTATTAAATGAATAAAATTATATATTAACATAAATTTAATTAGCACTTAAAGTATATAGTGTAAATCTATTCATTGTTAACTGGGTACAAATTATGAAAAGGTTATCAATGATGGGGTAACATAGAAGGTGAAAATTAAATTGAGCATTGGAAAATGAGTAAGGTTAGGATGGTAAAGCAAAGCAAATAAATGGAGGGTGGAAAGTAAAGGAAGTTCTAGGCCAATGTGGCAACAACATAAGCAAAATTAGTGATATATGAAAGATTGTAGCTTCTTTTTAGAACTGAAAGTTGTTCAATTTTGTTGGAACATATGGCAGAAGAATTCTCTGAATGGAGCAAGCAAATAGTTGGAGATATAGTAAGGAACCAATCATGGAATATATTTTAAAGTGTTATCTCATTTAAAGGAAAATGTTTGAAAGATTTAAAGGTGAGGAGCGTGAAAGACAGGATGAATAAATATAAAACTAGAGGTGAAGAGATGAGTGTGTTAATTGTCCACATGATTGATGATAAAAGTTTGGACAAATGTATAGCACTGAGTATTAAAATTAGAAGACAAATGCAATGTTATGAAGGAGACTTACACTTGTGGTTATGATGGTGGAGCTTATGCCAGTCAAATATTCCTTCTCAGAACAGCTATGAAAGCTAGGTAAAATTAGAAATTGAACAGAACCAAGGCAACAAGCACTAGAAAGGCCAGGATTATAAAGAGGAGGGAAAGGCATACATCTGAGGTTGATGTTCTCCTTATCTTTTCTCTTCAAGGTATTGGACAATTTTTACACTGTGAAAACTAAGCTGAGCTTTGGAGGTGATGTGTGGATCTGTCAAAAGAAAAAAATAAAATAAAATAAAATAAAGGGAGGGGGCTGATGAATACCCATGGATTTTAGTTAAGAATTATGACAGAATTACCCTGGCTGGTTTGGCTCAGTGGATAGAGCGTCAGCCTGCTGTCTGAAGGGTCCTGTGTTCGATTCCAGCCAAGGGCACGATGCCCAGGTTGTGGGCTTGATCCCCAGTAGGGAGTGTGCAGGAGGCAGCCAATCAATGATTCTCTCTCATCATTGATGTTTCTCTCTCTCTCTCTCCCCCTCCATTCCTCTCTGAAATCAATTAAAATATATTTAAAAAAAGAAGAATTATGACAGGATATAATCCAGGAGTAAGAACTAATAAAAAGTAGACCAAAAATGTCTAACTTTGAAATTACTCATTTCCTGATTTGATCAACTTAAACTGTACTGATGCTAAGTACCTTCCCTCCGAAAGTATAGACTCACTGCAGGAAGAGTTAAAGTCATCATCCTAAACTGCTATGTTTTTGTTTGCTTTTTAAAAAAATTTAAATTCTTTATTGTTTAAAGTATTACTTAAGTCTCCTTTCTCCCCCATTGACCTCTTCTTGGCAGTCCCCACCCCCCAGCACATGCCCTCACCCACCCTCCTTCCCCTGCTGTGTCCATTGGTTATGCTTATATGTGTCCTTTGGTTGATCTCTTACCCCTTCACCCCCTGACTTCCCTCATATGTTGGACAGTATGTTCGATGCTTCTATGTTTCTGGTTCTATTTTTGTTCATCAGTTTATATTGTTCATTATATTCCACAAATGGGTGAGATCATGTGACATTTATCTTTCTCTGACTGGCTTATTTCGCTTAGCATAATGCTCTCCAGGTCCATCCATGCTGTTGCAAATGGTAAGAGTTCTTTCTTTTTCACAGCAGCATAGTATTCCACTGTGTGGATGTACCACTGTTTTTCAATCCACTCATCTGCTGATGGGCACTTAGGCTGTTTCCAAATCTTAGCTATGGTGAATTATGTTGCTCTGAACATAGTGGTGCATATATCCTTTCTGATTGCTGTTTCTGGTTTCTTGGGATATATTCTAGAAGTGGGAAGTTTTTATACACAATTTCACACAATCAATAATCACTAGGTACACCTCCACATCTGACCTAGATGGAGAACAGAGACTGGATTTGACCTCCTACCTAAGACATCTGAGACAAAATAAGAAATGGTTTTCAAGATATTACACATAAGAAAGTGAAAAGTAGTGATTGCCAAGAGATGAAAATCCAATGAGGTGAATCCTAAAATGGTACCATCTTATTACTTGGAGAAGGTTTTCAGGCCACACAAGGGAGGAGAGAATCCAGTTGGAGGTTAGTATATACCTTAAGCTGCAGAGACAAAGTTGAAACTAGTGAAACAGAGTTAGCTAGAGTTCACAGGACAAAATAATGGACACGAGAGATCTACACAAAGACAGAATCCAGGAGACCTCCTGATGGTCTCCTTGAGTGGTCACCAGAGAACCGATCAATGTATACATAAAAGGAAACTACCTGAGGCCAAGGAAAGAACATACAAAGTGATTAAAGGGAACAGGACCTGCTACTACACAGGGCTAGGAATAGTGCTTATTACCACCAGCTAAAATAGGAAATCAGATTATTAAATAAGGTACTCAGGCCCTGATCAGTTTGGCTCAGTGGACAGGGCATCGGCCTGCGGACTCAAAGGTCCCAGGTTCGATTCCAGTCAAGGCATGTACCTTGGTTGGGGGCACATCTCCAGTGGAGGGTATGCAGGAGGCAGCTGATCGATGTTTCTCTCTCATCGATGTTTCTAACTCTCTATTCCTCTCCCTTCTGCTCTGTAAAAAATCAATAAAATATATTTAAATAAGATACTCAGTAAGTAGATACTCTACTAGATAGTAGAGAATATTTATTGCTAGAACAAATGCTTCTATGTAACACCTAACAAATTTCAAGACTCAAAAAGATCAAATGGATTCCATTTAACCTATTGCATTATAGAACAATTCTTAAGAATATTTATAGAAAAGCAAAAGTATATACATCTAAAACATTAAAGTTCACAATGTCTGGCATCTCATCAAATATCTCTGAGCATGCAAAAGAAGCAGGAATGTGTGGCGCATAATGAGGAAAAACATTAACATATAAAAACTATCACATAACTTCTATAAATGTTGGATGTAGCAGATGAGAACATTAAAACATCTATTCCAACCATGTTCCATATTTTCAAAGAAGGATACATAAAAGAACTAAATGAACCTATGGATTAGAAAACAATAAAATCTGAGATGAAAAATACAATGGAAAGAATTGAAGGCTGGTGAGATAGCACAGAAAAAAAGTAAGTTAGTAAAATTGGAAATACTTCTAAAATTAAATATCATGATAGAAATCAATTTTTTAAAAAATGGGCATCTGTGAACTGTGGGATAACTTCATGCTATCCATTATCTATGTATTTGAAGTTCCCAAAAGAGCAAAGGAACAGAAAAATTATTTAAAAAAATAAAAAAATGATAAAAGTACCATTTCACTACTAAAATGTTATAATTACATTTTTTGCAAGATACATAATCTCATGATAATACCAAAACTTCCTATAACTAAAAGGATAGAAGAGTATTTATAATGAATTTTACCTGTTCCTCTTAGGACAAATCATTTAGATATTTTTAAAGATAATTAACAAATGATCTACTTGCTATATATGTATATATAATCCTATCTAATAAAAGAGTGATATGCAAATTGACCATACATCTGCTACACCCACAAGCCACGCCCACCAGCCAATCAGGAGTGAGTATGCATATTAACCCAAACAAGATGTCTGCAGCCACAGAGTGAGCAGGAGGCTTGGGTTTCCCTGGTGATGGAGGAAGCCAAGCTTCCTGCACACTCTAGCTGGCCTAGGCCTCCGCTGAAGGCTACAAAGTTTCAATTATAGAAGATAAATAAATCACAACAAAAATGGCTGCAACCACGGAGCAAGCAGGAGGCTTGGCTCCGCTCAAGCAGGAGGCTTGGCTCCAAAGGCTACAAAGTTTTAATTATAGAAGATAAATAAATCCCAAATATCAGGGCCTCCACTTGGGTCGCCGGGGTGTGTGGCCGGCTTGCAAATCACCACAGGCTCCTCACCCAGGCCACCCCACGCCCCAAAGGAACCCCCACCCTGATCTGGGACACCCTTCAGGGCAAACCAGCTGTCCCCCACCCATGCACCAGGCATCTATCCTATCTAATAAAAGAGTAATATACAAACTGAACATTACTCCAACACACAAGATGGCTGCCCCCATGTGGTCAAAGATGGCTGCCACCATGTGGACACAAGATGGCCACCACAAGATGGCCAGCAGGGGAGGGCAGTTGGGAGGGACCAGGCCTGCAAGGTAGGGCAGTTGGGGGTGACCAGGCTGGCAGAGGAGGGAAGTTGGGGGTGACCGGGCCTGCAGGGAAGGGCAGTTAGGCATCAATCAGGCTGGCAGGGGAGTGATTAGGGGGTGATCAGGCTGGCAGGCATAAGCGTTTAGGGGAAATCAGGAAGGCAGGCAGGCAAGCAGTTGGGAGCCAGCAGTCCTGGATTGTGAGAGGGATGTCCGACTGCCCGTTTAGGCCAGATCCCATCAGGATCGGGCCTAATGGGGCAGTTGGACATCCCTTGAGGGGTTCCAGATTGGAGAGGGAGCTGGCTGGGCTGAGGAACACACCTGCCTGTGCACGAATTTTGTGCACTGGGCCTCTAGTTTTTAATATAATTTACTTAAGAACAGTTTTTTATTTACATAAAAAGTAAGCAGATATTTCAGAGAATTCTTGCTTCTTATACCCATAGTTTCCCATTACTAACATGTTTCTATTAATGTGCTATACTTATTATCCTATCTAATAAAGACAGAATATGCAAATTGACCATCACTCCACAACAAAGATAGCGGTGCCCACAGCCAATAAGGAGGGGATATGCAAATTGACGTGACAAAGATGGAGGCAGCTGGGCCGGGATGCTTGTGTCATTGCCATGGCGATGACGCAGGCGTTCCGCCCTGTCCCGGCCAGTCTGGGCCTCTGGGCAGCATGTGCACACAGGCCCGGAGTGGCTGAGGTGGGGCAGGAAGTCTGCTATAAGAGGGGGGGCAGGGGGTGGAGGGAGCTACCGGAGGGTGGCAGGGCCAGAGCGAAGGCAGAAGGCAGCTCTGGCCGGAGCAAAGGCCTGGGTCCTGGGTGCTGGAGGGATGCTGGTGCCGGCAGCCAGGGGAAGGAAGGCCTATTTTTGCATGTATCTTCGTGCATCGGGCCTCTAGTCTATATATATAAAAGGCTAATATGCAAAGTGTCCCCTCAGGAGTTCGACCAGGAGGCTGGGAGTTCAATTACTTGCTTTGATGTGTGCTGACCACCAGGGGAGTGGCTCGGAATTAAGAAAGGCCCTGGCAAGCAGCTGGGGAAGGAAGGCCCTGGCAAGGAGCCAGAAGGCCCAGATTGGTCCTCATCACCGGCCAGACCTAGGGTCTCTACCCATGCACAAATTTTGTGCACTGGGCCTCTAGTAATTAATAAATATTGATACATTATTATTAATTAAGTTTCATAACTTACATTAAGTTTTACTCTTTATGTTATATACAGGGTATCCTCATAAATGTATACATGCTTTTTCCTGATAGTTCAATTGATATTTCTTTCTTTTCAGATTTAACCCATTGGAATTAGTAATTATTCAAAGTGTGTATACATTTTTGGGACATCGTATAGTTCTATAGGTTTTGACACTAGAAGATATTGAAAATTCTAATACTAATAGCATGGCAATAAAATATGTTAATCTGCATTTTAAAACCTTCTACAAAGAAAACATAAAGTTCTACTTTTAAAACATGGCAAAAATTGCCATCAAATTTACTTAGATATAAGTTGCATACAATACATTTCATCGTCTTTACTTGTAAATTTCAATAAGCTTGACAAATAAATACAGTTTTATAACTACCATCAAATGACAATACAGAAGAGGATTTAAAAAACATTTTTGTAAAGGTGATACATACTCTAAGCTCTGGAGGTCATAAAGGAAAATGAAGGAGATTTTGTAGGTACTTATATAAGACAGAAAACAATTTTTCAAAAATTTTAATAAATTCGTTATAATGACAGTGGCATACAATGTCTTTGTCTTTTTTTAATGAGAAGAATGAAAATCTTTTTGAGGAAAAACATTTCTCTTAATTGGCTTTTAAAATTGTTAATCTCATTTATCAAAACAGTTGCAAATGTTTATGTGTTTATAATAGTCTCTAATGGGATTTTATGTATTTCACCTTTGACAATATCTTTTTCATAGATTAGCACTGCACATACAGATATCAATACATTAGCAAATGCTTTGTGCACATTTATCAATTTGAAAGCACTTGTAGAACTGCATTAGATTTTTTCTTATATTTTCTTTTTGTTATGTCATTACATTGCAGATGAATTGCTTCCAAATGAAAGATAGGTGGAAATTCTACAATTGCACAGTTAAATGGATTTTGAAATATGGAAATTTCCTTTGTACTTGCATGAAAATACACCAAAAATATTAAAATTGTAGCTTGAATTCAGAAAATGTGTCTTTTGCAAATTGGTGTGGCAAAAAAATAAGGTCTCATTTCTTGATTTGATATCTGACAGCATGGGCAGTATTTACAACAATTCGACATTACTTGGAATACAAAGAAAATCAGTTGTCATTGAGATGACTTTCTCCTAGGATAAGTTTTGTACATGGGCATTGTTTTTCTTGGTAATTTTAGGTTGACTCATTAAGAGACATTATAAAGGATTCAATAAAAGCTAATTTCCACAGTTAAGTGTGTTTTTCAAATGTTTTCTAAAAATTGTGATTTTTCTTAGCTCAGGTATTTTTGCTAGCCCATAGAATTACTCAGTGGTAAGACGTGCTAGCATACCACAAAACTAATAATGCTTAATTCCAATAGCAAATGAAGTTCATTTTTTTTACACTATGGTTTAATAACACAATAGATTTAAATATCATCATCAAAGTTCCTGCTGATGAATGATACAAATAACCTTACATATTCACATGCTTTGGTATTTTTGTCTAAACATGCCTTTTTCTGCTCTATACATCGTATATAATAAAAGATTAATATGCAAATCGACCAAATGGTGGAACAACAAGAATGCCCACAGCCCCTTGCCCTGGCCAACCCCACCCACAAGTGGGCCCCCCAACCCCGATCAGTGGTGGGGCCAGCCAGCAAATTGCCCTCGTCCCCTCACCCCAGCCGGCCCACCTCCGATGGCTCCCATTTGGGGTGGGCCAGCTGGACCCCACCAGTACATGAATTGGTGCACCAGGCCTTTAGTATTTTTATAACCACCCATTGTAATGCATTTTGGAATATCCCATGTCAGGTTGTACTGACTTGTGTTTTCTCAATTCTTTGGCATGAATCCCCCTGTAATTGTTCAATGCAGAACATTGATAGAGGCAAATTCTTTAGTTTCTTCAAACTCAACAATAGTTTCTTTAATAAACAACTGAGAAGGATATATTTCCCCTCTCCCACCCACCGCAAGGATATATCTGGTACATGGTTTCATACCTTATTTAGAATCACTACACACTCCTTTAGCCTTCCTCGAGCCACTGAGAGAAATGTAATTGAAACTAACCACAAAAAAATATGCACAACTAGGATAATGCAGAATGCATAGTGATTCTTCCTTTGCTGGTTGATAAAGCTCTGGATGACAGTACACCTGGTCTAGCTGAGCCAACCCACAGATTTCAGGCCCCCCATAACTAACTTCCGGCCACCCATAACTTCCTATGTTAAATACTGAGGTTTGCGGGACTTCTACAATTATTTTTAAGTATGTAACCAATTAGAGGGAAATTAATGAGATGAATCACATAGTTGAGTAAAAGCAGAAAACCTTATGATCACATAAATACATGTAGAAAATGTAAATTGTAACATTTAATCTTTTTTCATGACAATACTCAGCAACTTATCTTCAAACTGATGGTGTCTTTACACAAAGCTAACCTCATACTCAGTGGTGACAGAAGAATAAAAAAATACAGCAACTACATTTGTTTAGTTCTGATTTTCATAAAACTGAGATAATAGTGAATAATGGTATTTTTAATAATGTGGTCATATCATCCTAGGACACAATCTTTTAAATAAAGAAATAAAAACTAACACTTAAGCAACATTCTATAAACAGAAATAGATATGAGACACTCATAGAAATAGTCCTACTTTCCATACAGTAGGAATCTTTTTGTAAGATACTGAACCACCATGCAATAAAAATGAGATTTATAAAATAACTAGAATTATGTTCTTCAAATTTATCCTGCTTTCATTCATGCAATTCTCTTCTCAGAATCTAGTTAAGAAAATCAATCACGAAATGTTCTTGAAAATTTACATAGCTCCTAATTATTCACTATAAAACCATGACCTTTTGTAATTTTTAGTGTCATTTCAGATCAACTGATTGTTTTCCAGAAGTGGTATCTGTTAAATTAAGCTATGATCTAATGAATTTATTTTTTGAAACTACTTATTTTTATTTTTTAAAAATATATTTTATTGATTTTTTACAGAGAGGAAGGGAGCGGGATAGAGAGCTAGAAACATCGATGACCGGAATCAAACCTGGGACCTTTCAGTCCACGGGCCGATGCTCTATCCACTGAGCCAAACTGGTTAGGGCTCTAATGAATTTATTAAATGTAATACAACTCTGTAAAAATTTCACAGTGAAGACTCACTTGTTAGAGCAAAACAAGATATTCAAGGTAAGAGACAGTTATTTTCTTTTTAAATATATTTTCACTAGAGGCCCAGTGTACAAAATTAGTGCATGGGGGAGGGGGTCCCTCAGCCTAGCCTGCACCCTCTCCAATCTGGGACCCCTCAAGAGATATCCAACTGCCCATTTATGTTCGATCCCTAAAGAGGCAGTCGGACATCCCTCTCACAATCCAGGACTCCTGGCTCCCAACCACTTGCCTGCCTGCCTGCCTGATTGCCATTAATCGCTTCTGTTTTTCAGCCTGATCACTCCCTAGCTAATCCCCTGCCAGCCTGATTGACGCCTAACTGCTCCCCTGTTGGCCCAATAGCCCCTAACTGCCCTCCCCTTCCAGCCTGGTTGCCCCTAACTGCCTTCCCCTGCAGGCCCTGTAGCCCCCAACTGCCCTCCCCTGCAGGCCTGGTCCCCCCCAACTACCCTCCCCTGCAGGCCTGGTCCCCCGAAACTGTCCTCCCCTGCAGTCCTGGTCACCCCTAGCTTCCCACCCCTGTAGGCCTGATCACCCCCAAATGCCCTCCCTTGCAGGCCTGGTCCCTCCCAAATGTCCTCCCCTGCTGGCCTGAGAGCCCACAATTGCCTTCCCCTGCTGGCCATCTTGTGACGGCCATCTGTGTCAACATGAGGGTGGCCATCTTTGACCACGTGGGCACAGCCATCTTGTGTGTTGGAGTGATGGTCAATTTGCATATTACCTCTTTATTATACAGGATTGATTTCAGAGAGGAAGGGAGAGGGAGAGAGAGAAAGAAAGATTGATGATGAGAGAGAATCATTGATTGGCTGCCTCCTGCATGCCCCCCACTGGGGATCAAATCTGCTACCTGGGCATGTGCCCTTGACCAGAATCGAACCCATGATCCTTCAGTCTGCAGGCTGACGCTCTATCCACTGAGCCAAACCACTTGGGGCAGAGACAGTTTTTCCCTACCACCTTAGGAATCTTTTCACTTTCAAGGACACAGAAAAGCTACTTCTCAGTCTATAGGAATACTTTTCTTTTAAAAAGTATGTTAACCTATACCTATTTTCTATAATATAATATAAAAAGTGGAGATTAATCCTAATATTCACCAAAGGATTTAAACCTATTTAAATCATTAAGCCAATATTAAAGTATTCATAGATAGTCAATTTTTGGAATGGTACACATTTATTTTAAATATCGAGATATGAAAGTACCTTCATGGCCTGTGTTAATGTAATGTTGGTGAGGAGCAAAGAAGAACATAGATAAACATTTTTTTTGTTGTTGGAAATATTTGATTAACAAATTATACAAACAGATCTTATAAGATATATCAATATTTTAAAAATCAAGTTTATATTTCATTCAATTAAAAGTACATATTTAGACAATGACCATGTTTTTTCTAACTGTGTGAGTATAAATTTATATAGCTAGTTCCTGGTTTCCATATGAAGTCATTTAATAAGGATTTAAGCATATCAGGAATATGATGTAATTTTTAAAGAAAAACACTCTTTGTACACACACACACACACACACACACACACACACACACACACACACACATTTGCAGTCTCTTACACTGAAGAGAAAGGAAGCTAGGAGAAGGACAACCAACAGACACCTTAAAATGAACAAAAATATAGCCATTTGAGAATTTCAAGTTTCTCTTATTGCCTACATGGTTATATCAAATTTCTGAGCTTTAAAAGTCTTTCTAATGAATAAAAAATCATTATTTTCTAAATATTTAATGTTTTGACATTTCTCAACTCTTTCATTCTCAGATAAAAAGGTCAAGTCCCAAAGAGCTTAAAAAATGAGAGGAGAAAATGTAACTTGAAACTGCATCAGCTTGACACAGGGTAGCAGATGCTAAGTGTGAAAGGGAAGGCCCATTTTCTGAATTTCTTCACCACCAGCATTTTTCACTTTGCTTCTACTTACAGATGTCCTCGATTTTTAAAATCTATAACACTTACTAAGTATATATAAAGAATCTTTACTGGCATTATTTAAACTTAACAACACTTATGAGAATCAAATCATCTTTCATTTTGCCAATAAGTAAAATTATCTGAGAAAACAATTTCTTTTTCCAAATAAACTGCATGACTATTGATATTCACAACTATAACATTTGGTGCACTTTATTAAAACTATGCATTTTTCAAAAGTAATTTTAAATTTATCATTTGTTTACCTGCTGAATCAACTTTAACATAAAGTAAATTTCTTATGCACACACTTAAAAGGTAAGTGTATTAAACAGCTCTCATGTACCTTTAAAATTTAATTTATATGCAAACTAGAGGCCTGGTGCACAAAAATCATGCACAGGTAGGGTCCGTAGGCCTGGCCGGTGATCATAGCCAATCAGGTTCCCCGCCTCCTGGCCTCTCCGCCTCCCCACCTCCTCCTTTGCTCCCTCAGTTCCCCGCCGCCACTGCTGGTCACCCACCATGTTCTGTGCCGACCCCTGGTGGTCAGCACACATCATAGCGAGTGATCAAACTCCTGGTCTCCCAGTCTAACTCCTGAGGGGACAATTTGCATATTTGCCTTTTATTATATAGGATGGTTAGATCTAGAAGTTTTATTTTTCATACAATCAATAGATGATGAACTGATAGTTTATGTGGAGATTGGAAATGAGACAAGTAGAATAATATGCCATGTTATTAAAATATCTACACAAATAAAAGAGTAAGATGAAAATTGACCGTACCTTTGTGATGCCCACCAGCCAATCAGGAGTGATATGCAAATTAACCCAACAAAGATGGCAGGTTAATTTACATACACAGGTTCCAAGTGGCCAGTGGTGGGGCGGGACACTTGCGTTGTCACCCTGGCAATGCTGCAGGTGTTCTGCACTGCTCCCAGCTACTCTGGGCCTCTGGGCAGAGTGGGAAGGCAGAAAGGAGTGGGAAGGCCTCTGGGCAGAGTGGGAAGCTCCAGGTCAGAGCGAAAAGGCAGTTTCAGCCAGAGTGAAGGTGGTGCCAGCAGCCAGGGTAAGGAAGGCCCATTCTTGCATGAATCTTCGTGAATCGGGCCTCTAGTATTAAAATAAAAATAACTGAAAATATAGTACACAAGTTGAGCTTTTCATGGTGTGGGATCCCTAATCAGAGTACACCAATTTGAGCAAGGACACAGCAATCTTACTGTATGCACTGCGCAGGCGTGCCTTGCTGTAACCCAAATACTGATGTCACTATTTGGCAAGAAGCCTCTTTTGTCTTGTTTACAAGGGATCCTGTGTTTGCTACTGTATTAGAAAGGGCTACTTTGTAAAGCAACTTTGAAGAACTGTTTTGTCTGATGGCTCCTTGTTAGCAATGGCTACTTGGCCTGCAATAAAGACTCTGCTATAGGCCTATGACTTCTCATGTTTTCTCTGTCCACTACCCAGCATTCATGAAGGTCCAGTTCCTGGCAGAGGACCTGTGGACCCCACAGTTGACAGAGTCGAGCAAGATAAAAGAGTAAGTACTATGACACATCGGAAGATACTGCTCAGAATAAAGGAAGACATAACATACTTTTGAGAGAGGCAAGTTTTGACCCATAATGTAAAGGAGGAAAAAATAATAATCTGCAGATAAAAGCATTTCCTGTGACACTAACACTTAAACCTACTTTGAATCTCCTTATTCTAACTCTAAAATCAACATATGTTGCTCCTAGAAAAGCTTTGATTTGACAAATTATGAAAACTAATATAGAATAATTTTATTATAATTTTATAAATCAAAGAATACTTAATTAATTGGATTCAATGAAGTGCTCAGAGAGACCAAATTAACCTGGAGTAGACAGTTTTTAAATAAAAAGATATCAAAATTTACCTATAAGTGTAACTTTGCTTATTTATTAGTTTGTTGATTTATTAATATCTACTTACTATTAAGAGGAATGTAGACTCTAGAACAAGATAGCTCTTATAGAAAATAAAGCTAAATAATTTTGCTCATCTGAGAAACACAGATGTTGTTACTAAAATAATAATTTATTTATTTTTAATCCTAGAAAGAATAGTATAGGCAAGCTTGATAGCATTTGATACAAGAAGAAATTATTATGGAATGGGATGAACTTGAATTACTGCACTTGGTGGTTTTCAAAGAATATGGTTGTATGGTTAAATAGATAAAAGGGGGTACTTGAGTAATATGGCATGAGCAAAAACATTTGAAAGAAGTAATTGAAAGGAGGTTGAGAACATCAGAACTTCAACTTTGTAAATAAATGGGTGATGCTCAGGTCACATTTTCTAGGCAAGGTGATTCTGATGCTAGGTATGCTATTTCTTCAGCGATGTTTCCTTTCTAAAAGATTTACTTTTCTTCTACCAGTTTTGCCATTTTAATTCTTTGTGGCTAATCTTTCCCCAAAATTGCTTTGACATCCTATAAAAGATAAGTCCATATTCTATAATCTCCAGGCTGTGTGTGTGTGTGTGTGTGTGTGTGTGTGTGTGTGTGTAGTGCCATCAGAAACTGGACAAATAGAAAGCACTCTTAAAATTGTTTTCAGTTCTCTAATGTGTTTAAATAAATTAAAATATTTTATTTTGTTTCTTGTTCTTTTACCCACATATTTATTCATTGTAATTTAAAAATAAAAACTTGTTAGAATTTGATCATTTCCTAAAATGGATTACTTGTTTATAAACCTAAAATGAACTTTATGAAGAGACCAGGCCTTTGTTATCAATGTTGTAAGACTTTATAGCATCTCTTCAAAGAGTTTTAGAAAGTACCTGTGTGCTAGCAAGTTATTTTATTGAAAATAAAAAATTTAAATGTAAATAATACACCATTAGGTTGACACTCTACAAGTAAGACCATTGGCCATTAAATAAGGTCATTAAAAATTAGGCTTAATTTAAATCACACAGACTAGTATTTGAATTCTGGTTCTATCAATGAAAACTGTGATTTTTGAGCATTTCACTTCTCTGGGACTTATCTTTCCCTATCTGTAAAATACAAGGTTATTAACACTTTTTCCTGGAATTGTGGACAAGTTTAAGATTGTCCTAAAGGGCTCCTAATTCCTATGCACAATATCACAATAACAACACTGTTTAGAATTCTAGAACAATTCTGTAGCATGAAAGATTTTCCATGAATATTCTAGAAGACTTAGGAAATACGTTGATAATGCAGAAGTTCCCTGGGATAAACACTTGGATCAGGAAAAAGAGTAGAGTTATTGCTTAAGTCCTCATATTAGCATATCATAATTTCAGCTCTGCAGTTCTAAAGCATCTTGTAATTAATCTCTCTCTTTCTCTCCTGTTTTTTTAATTTAAATTTTATATTGTTGACACTATTACAGATTTCCCCTTTTTCCCCTCTTTACCCACTTCCACCCAGCCCTCACCTTCCCCTCCCTTGGCCTACACCCCTATGTTGTCAATGTACAAGGGATATGCATGTATGTTCTTTGGCTAATCCCTTCACCTTCTTTCATCCAGTCCTCCCCCACCACCTCCCCTCTGACATTTGTCAATCTGTTCCATGTATCCATGCTTCTGGTTCTATTTTGCTTGTCAGTTTATTTATTTTTCACTAGCTTCCACATGTTAGTGAGATCATATGGTATTTATTTGTCTTTCTCTGACTGGCTTATTTCTCTGAGCATAATATTCTCCAGGTCTTTTCTTATATTGTAACCTCTTTATGGATCAAAGTGGAACAAAAATGCAAAAAAAAAAAAAAATCAGAAAAGAGAGGTACTTCTCTACCATTTTTACTTTTTCTACTTCAGAATTTTCCCCAGAACTGCTCTGACAGTAAGAATCTAAAGAGTGAATAAATAACTTCAGGTATGTCACTGTAAGATACAGTGAAAATCCAAGAACTTTGGAATCAGGGAGAGCTGTGTTCATTTATTTTCTAGTTGTATAGCCTTTAGTAAGTTGCTTTATTTTTCCAAGATTCAATTTCTACATCTGAAATACCGTAAGTGTTCCTGTGATTTATAAAATGCTCCTAACATCTAAAGGGCACTCAGCACTTGAAAATCTACTAATACACAGAAATGAAGGATCTATCAGAATCAAAATTATAGAAAGAATTATGAAAATATGAGCACTGAGATTTCCCATAAGACACATGTTTAGATGCCAATATGAATGAGATATTCACATAGTGATATTAGCTGATTAGACAAATCCTAAAATATTCTCAATTATACACACTAGTTTATGTAGTCACAAATCGTATATTACTATGATGACTTTTAAGAAAATATATAGTGCCTGGCCAGTGTTGCTCAGTGGTTGAGTGTCAACCTATGAACCAGGAGGTCATGGTTCGATTCTCGGTCAGGGCACATGCCCAAGTTATAGGCTCAGTCTTCAGTGTGGGGCATGCAGGAGGCAGCTGATCTACGGTTCTCTCTCATCATTAATGTTTCTATCTCTCTATCCCTCTCCTTTCTTCTCTATAATCAATAAAAATATATTTTAAAAAATAGGAAAATGTATAGTAACGAAATATATTTATAAGCACTATTTTTAAAAAGTTGTTCAGCCCTAACCAGTTTGGCTCAGTGGATAGAGCATCAGTTTGTGGACTAAAGGGACCTAGTTTTGATTCTGATCAAGGGCATGTACCTTGGTTGCAGGCTCGATCTCCAGTAGGGTGCATGCAGGAGGCAGCTGATCAATGTTTCAAATTATCCCTCTCCCTTCTTCTCTGTAAAAATCAATAAATATATATTTAAAAAATAAATAAATAAAATAAAAAGTTGTTCAAAGTCATATTTTAGTTATATAAGATAATAATTAATAGAATTTATATAAGCACTATGTAGTCATGTGGTTATAAAATATTTATTTATTTATTTACTTATATATTTGTCTTTCTAAATACTCCTGTAGATGGGAATTTGACAAGCACTGATATTTGCTCATTTGTTTTTGTTTTCAGTAAGTACTCATGATCCTCAGCAACAATAGGCTGTAGACATCCTTACCTGAGTAAGCATACGCATGTTTACTGTAGGAGCATATATGTAAAATGTATTAATCAAATGTGAGGTATGAGCACAAATTAAAACAATATTTGTAAGACTATGTTTTATAATAGAGATTGCATTGCAAACATGGATATTACCACTATCATGAATTTAAAAGAGAACATAATTATTTCATGATAGTCTGGTTCTTTCTGAGTCTTTCATGCATATAATGGAGGGAAGAAACCAACTGGAGTATTGGTACTTGGACTGAGAAAGTGCAAAAATAAGACAAACAAGACTTGGGTTCCAGAGAATAAGAAACAGGATATTTTGTGACTATCCCTAACTGCATATAATGCCACTCTGAAAACTGATGACAGGTCCATGAGACTTTATTGTAATTCCCTGTCAGTCTCATAGTAGAATGAAGGCCTGTAAAATGGAACTGTTACCCTCCACTATTATTACTAGTTAAGTTTTTAATGAACATAACACTTATCTCAGGATGTGGAAGCAACTAGGAGTCCTGCATTGTTTTTTTTAATATATATAAATTATAGTGATTACCATGTTTTAGCCACCCAAAGAAGTCATAGCATACACAATCCACTTTGTTACTTTTCTTTTTTAATACCTGCTAGGCACAAAATGACAATGGATGTGGAAATAAGAATGGAATCTACTCACAGAACATATAGCTAATGCAAAACAGAAGACTGACTCATGGAAATGATTAAAACAAATAAGAAATTATATAACGAAAATAAGGCAAGGTTGATTCTTTACTAATCTAATTAAAACCCTGAATTCCTGGGAGATTCATATTAACTGGCACATATACTAATGTCTTTAAATCTTCAATCAGTGGGTTTGTATCACACTCCCTAAACAGTTCCTTATAGAATTCTAATTATTATTCTTAACCTCCCTTTTTTTTTTGTTGAAATGGCAACTTATTTCCACCTGGTATGGCAGATTATATGGGAGATGATACACGTAACTAGTACAGGTTTGTGGTATTTCATTAGCTGATGTTGATGTTAATAGCTAACTCTTGCTGCCAGCTGCTTTTCAAAAAATCTAGTTTGTCCATTTACCTTTTCCCAATGAGATACATACATGGTAGGATCAAGAAGCATTATCTGGTTACTAATTAGACTCTAGCACAAGCCACATTTGCAATGATTAATGCACTCTTAACAATAGAAAAAAAAGAGTCATTCTGTGTATGTAATTAATCTTTTTCATTTATTAGAGAAAATTGTTTACTGCAAATTTTACTTTTCTAACAAATATAGATAAATTATCCTAGATGTCAGTCAGCATAATTTTAAACTATGGTCTCCCTGTGATTCAGTATTGAGTCATTTGATTTAATATTTTCTTAATATGTTTGCTTCTTTATGCTCAGTTATCACAGATAGCTGGAGCCTTATCATATGTCACTAACATCATTGAAAATTCACATAAGTACTGCTTCTTGTAACTAGTAATTCACACTTTTAAAAACATAGCTAGTTTGTTAATACAGAATAAAAAAATCTAAAATGGCATAACTGAACCTAAGACAAAAGGAGTGAATGATGATGTTGAATATGAAAACAATCATAATCAATACAGTTAGAGTGAAGTAGTAATTCTTTATAACATTTCATTCATTATAATTAGTTTCTGATTCAATTAATTCTGTATGTTGCAACATGAACGATATTCTACTGATGTGAAGATTAATTGAAACTATTCATGAAAAGGAAACTTTGTATGAGTCATAAGGGATTCCTTTAACTGGGTAGTAGCACATACCATTTTAATGATATATTCTTTCAAATGATATATACCCTGGCATTAAGTAGCATTCCCTGAATTACTATCTTCATGTAGAAAGTTGTTTTTAAAAGAGATGGTACCTTTCATTGGATCATGAATATTTTCAAAATGTGTTTAAGATATATTGCTTCAGTAGTAAACAATAATTTAAATTAACAAAATAATGATGTCATTTGAAGAGATAGTCTCTTATTATACTATGGATTTAGTTCTGTTGATGTAACTCCTTTATAATATAACAAAGAACTTTTCCCCTAAAATTATAAATCCTAATGCTGGTAAACTCACTTTTTATTAGTAATATGCCTCTTCAATATTTTTATTCTATTTGTATACATGGATTACCTTATATAATTTTATATAATTAAAGAGCCTGATTTACTTTGAAAGACATGTCTAAAGTTGAAGAGTAAGTTGTACAAATTTGGAATTACATGCTTTATATCCTATCTAATAAAAAAGTAATACGCAAATTGACCATCACTCCAACACACAAGATGGCTGCCCCCATGTGGTCAAAGATGGCTGTCCCCATGTGGACACAAGATGGTCACCACAAGATGGCCAGGAGGGGAGGGCAGTTGGGAGGGATCAGGCCAGCAGGGGAGGGCAGTTAGGGATAACCAGGCTGGCAAGGGAGGGCAGTTAGGGGTTACTGAGCCAGCAGGGGAGGGCAGTTTGGGGTGACCAGGCCTTCAGGGGAGGGCAGTTAGGGGCAATCAGGCTGGCAGGGGAGCAGTTATGGGCAATCAGGTCAGCAACGGAGTAATTAGGCGTCAATCAGGCTGGCAGGGAAGTGGTTAGCGGGTGATCAGGCTGGCAGGCAGAAGCGGTTAGGGGTAGTCAGGCAGGCAGGCAGGCAAGCAGTTGGGAGTCAGCAATCCTGGATTGTGAGAGGGATGTCCAACTGCCCGTTTAGGCCCAATCCCACTGGGATCGGGCCTAAACGGGCAGTTGGACATCCCTCAAGGGGTCCTCATGGGGTCCCAGATTGGAGAGGTTGCAGGCTGGGCTGAGGGACACAAACCACCACCCCCCCCCCACCCCCCCCGTGCATGAATTTTGTACACCAGACCTCTAGTTTGGTATATAATTTGAATAAATTTGTTGCTATGTTCATTTTTTCATTTATTCATTTGGTATACAGTCAGTCTTTATTGGACAATTACATTATTCCATGTGCATTTAATCACTAGATTCAGAATGGTAAAGATATAAAAGAAATTTACACAGAATTCACTTGCTAGTTCAGCATATTATGATGGTAAATGTTATGTGTCAACTTGACTGGGCCATGGGGTGCTCATATATTTGATCAGACATTATTCTGAGTATTTCTGTGAGGCTGTTTCATAAAAAAATAATATTTATTATTCAGTAGACTGAATAAATTATATTGTCCTTCCTAATGTGTGTTGGCCTCATTCAATTAGTGGAAGGCTTAACTAGAGCAAAATGTCTAACCCTCCCCCAAGAATTCTTCTTGCCTGATGGCATCCTCCCACTGAGACATTTGGTTTTGTTTTTTTCCAGCCTTTAGACTTGAACTGAAACATTAGCTCTTTCTGGATCTGCTGGCCTTTAACCTAGAACTATACCATTGGCTCCCCTAGGTTTCTAGCCTACTAATTCACCCTGCAGGTCTCAGGACTAGTCAGCCTCCATAATTGTGTGAGCCAAATCCTTCTAATAAAGCATATCTCTCTCTTTCTCTCTCTCTCTCTCTCTCTCTCTCTCTCTCTCTCTCTCTTTCTCTCTCTCTCTCTCCATCCTATTGGTTTTGTTTGTCTGGAGAACCCTAACAGGTACACATACAATGTTTAAAATATTTAAAATTCGGTTAAACAGATATGACTAACAGTTTAACAGATAGCTAAACAGATAGTGATGAAATAGATGTCCTGTCCCATGTCATCTCCTTATGGGTGTATAGAGGTTAAATTCAAATAGACAGAATGGCATATTCAAAGAGTTATTGGAAGAATATGATTTCAGTAAACTCCAAGAAACTCTGTTTAACTGAAGCCAGGAGGACATGTGAGGAAGTAGGGAAAGATGAAGCTCAAATTCCCCATGTTCATATTAGTCAACTGCTCCAAACATTAAGATCATTGACCACTCTTCTTCAAGAAATTGGTAGGCATTAATCAATCTTGTCATCCTATTTCAGTGTTTAGTGCACAGAAAAATAGCTCAATGAAGCATGTGTCCATTGCCATCCTTATAGTGTTTGAAAATTACTAGCTCATCTTCTTTCTAAATTATTTTCTATTTGATTTTAAATATATTTTCTGACAATGCTATGGTATGAACCCTTTTGTGATAAATTATACTAGTGAAAAGAATGTCTTCATAAACTGAAATGGATTATCAGATAATCTTACATTTATTTCAAGTTATATTCTCGACAAGACAATTCTAATACAACTGGAAAAGCCAACCAAACAAACAGCAATACATTTAACCTGAAATTAAATTGTACTGTAAATTTCCTTTCTTCTTGCCTCCCTGCCTTTTTCCCTTTTTTATTTTCTTCTTTGTTTTTTTAAACTTTATTTTATATTTTATTCCTTTTTGCATTTTAATTTTAATAGATAATATAGTCACATGATTAAAAATTACAAATAATAAAAACCTTTATATTGATAAATATCCTCCTACCTTTGTACCAATTTGCTTATTTTTGATTACCAATTGTCCCATTTCTGAAAGTTTAAAAATATCCCTCCCCCTGATCTTCATTGCCCTACTGTAATATGGCTCTCCCAAAAGATATAAGTACTTCTACATTTATTTCAAACTAGAGGCCTGGTGCATGAAAATTCATGCACTGGAGCGGGTATCCCTCAGCCTGGCCTGCCCCCTCTCACAGTCCAGGAGCCCTGGGGGGTGGGAGGAGACAAGGTGATCAGGGGAAGGAAACGCCCCCATCACACCTTTGCTGCTGCCACTGCTGGCAGTGCAAGCCTTGGCTGGCCCTGGTTACCTGAGCCTCAGGCAACCCTGGGTGGCCGGGCAGCTGCCATCCGAGGCTTGCCTGCACTTTGGGCATCAGCTGGGCAGCCAACATCCAAGCTTGCCTGCACCTCGGGCTGGCCCTGGGCGGCTGGGGAGATGAGGGGACTGGGAGATTCCAGAGGCAGGTACGTGGAGCAGCTGGACCTACCTGGGGGTGGGCCCGGCCGTGCCTTGCGCCTGCTGCCCTGGTGGGGCTGAGGGGACTGGGCGCCATCATCTTGTGGCTGTGGGCGCTGCCATATTTGAGGGCATGACAGTCAATTAGCATATTCCCTCCTTATTGGCTGTGGGTGCCACCATCTTTATGAGGGTGTGAGGGTCAATTAGCATATTATCTCTTTATTAGATAGGATGAGAGCTATTTTTCTTTTAATTTGATTTATACCTTTTAAGTATTTGACTTTAATATGATGCTCAATTTTACTTTTATGTGGTCCTCATAAATGTTATGTGTGTCATTTCAGGGATAAGAAATAAAATTATTACTAGCTACCCAGTTTTAGCTAGTTCTTATTTATTATTAAACCACTGAATGAACATGCCCAGAAGTTTCACATACAGGATTGGACTCAAGCAAACACTGAAATTATAAGTAACATAGTTGATGACTCATATCCCAGTAGGTTTATCTTGCTACATTCATTTTTTTTTAACCATAACATATAGCTTCATAGAAAATTCCTCAGGACCCACAGACAAGTTTATAGATAGCTTAATTTTATATGCTTTCATAAGCTAGACTTATCTAGCTTTAAAGCTCCACTGTGAAAGACACTGGGGAAAGAAAATCTTTCTTGTCTTTGGTAGAATTCAAAAGGGATATCTAATGATCTATTTTACCTTGTTGGAGAGATCTATAAGAGTTTGAGGTCTACTCTAATGGGTGATGACTAATAGATTGACCAAGTATCTGAGAACTTGGAAAAACCAAGACTGTTGTATTGATGACAAAGAGATTTGGGAAAGAGGTATATGAATGAAGAACTTTTCATTCTAGACTCAGACTGTAAAAAAGACATGTTCCCACTGAATGCTTATCAAGTGATATCCACTTCAAAAATTATCTCAGTAATCAGATGGCAAAATGATCTAACCTGTAGTTATTAGTGAGGCTTTTCTCCAACTACCGCATTGCTTACTAAATGGACTACTGAGCAAATTAGATGTAGCAAGAATGGAAACAATACATGGGCTCAGTAATGTGTGTGTGTGTGTTTTCTTTCTTCATCAAGGCTGAATTAGCCAACACTACACTTGATTTTCACCTGGAGCTAACTTGCAGCAATCCAGAGCCTTCCACATGATACCCAACTTGGAAAGGACCAGCCCGCCTTCCAATGACAGATTGATTATATTGAATATCTTTCACTATGGAAGGAACCCAACTTGCCCTTACTAGTCTAGGGATTTATTATGAAGGTGGCTTTTTGTCCTTGCCACCATTCTGTCACCTTTTACTTTCTTACTGAATCCACATTTACTTACATATGCCATAGAAGACTTCTTTGATCAAGACACTGTCCTTATAGCAAGAGAGGAGTGGGGCAATAATAGGCTTACAGTTGTGAGTATGGAAAACACAAAGTATATTTTTGTATTATCATGTATTAATTATTGTATTATTTTTCATATGAACAAATACAAACCTACTTTCCGCCCACCTTGTATAAGGTTATCAATTTTACCATATTTCTCAACTGCAAGCTAGAGAATCAGGGAAGCCAGTAGTATAATTTAGTTCAAATCCAAGAACTGAGAACTTGATATAAGTCCCAGTCTGAGGCCAGAAGCCATATAACCAGAAACCGTGATGACCAGGGCAAGAAAAAAATGGAAGCTCTAGCTCAAGTAGAGAGAGGCAATTTGCTTTTCTGCCTTCTTCTATTCCATCCAGCCCAACTAAGGATTGAATAATGACCCACTTTGGTGACAGTGGATCTTGTTTACTCAGTTTATTGAATCAATGCTAATCCTATATAATAAAGAGGTAATATGCAAATTGACCATCACTCCAACACACAAGATGGCCATCCCCTTGTGGACACAAGATGGCCACCACAAGATGCCTGGCAGGGGAGAGCAGTTATGGGGGACCAGGCTGGCAGGGGAAGGCAGTTAGGGTGACCAGGCCAGCAGGGGAGGGCAATTAGAGGCAATCAGGCAGGCAGGTGAGAGGTTGGGAGCCAGCAGTCCTGGATTGTGAGATTGGAGAGGGTGCAGGCTGGGCTGAGGGACACCCCCCCCCCCATGCACAAATTTCGTGCACCAAGCCTCTAGTTCTTCAATAAAAACCCTCACTGATACACACCAAAATAATGCTTTACCAGTTATTTGGGCATCCCTTATCCCAGTCAAGTTTATATATAAAATTAACCATCACTGTGCTATTTTGAGATTCTCATGTCATGGGACAAATAGGAAAAGAATTTATTATGTGGTCTGGAATAATTGTATAGAGCAATGCTATTACGTATAAAAGTTATAAGCATAGAAGATTTAAGGCAATTCTAAGAATTGCTATGCCTAGTGATTAAAGCTAATGAATTATAATAATACCATATAATAATAATATTAGGAGAGGTTCATAATTTTCAGGAAACTTTAGATATCCAACAAATTAAACATTCTTGTCAACATAAATTCCAACTGAAAGCTAAGGGAATATAAACCCAGAAAATAAGAGTGTTTGTGATTTTTTTTTTTTTGGGGGGGGAGGAGACAAGAATTCTAACAAATAATTCTAACAAATAAAACAAAACTCTCTCTCTCTCTCTCTCTCTCTCTCTCTATCTCTATATCTATATATATATATATATATATATATATATATATATTGAGTTTTGTTTTATTTTTGAGAAAGTCTAGAAAATAATGTTGTGCAAAATTAGTGACATACAAATAATGGTAATTAAAGTAGGCCTACAATGTGGGTTCATTAAGAAAAGAATTCAGATAGGAAATTTAACCTGCAAAATTAAAATAAAAACTTATTTTACCATATTTGTTAGCAAAGATTCATGAGTATGCTGGAATTCTACCTTTACTTACCAATCTGGTAGGTATGTAGGATGACTTTCTAGAGCTATTAGAACTTAATGGGATGTTAGGAACCTGAGAAGCATAGCAGAGCTTCTTGTAGGACCAGATGAAATCCTTACTCTATAACAGTATCATTAGTAGCAGGATGCAGGAGTCTGAATGATAAGGAAATACAAGGTAATCAATTAGGATTGCTTTTGAGTCTGAAAGAGAAACAATATTATTCTAGATTACCAGAGGGTTTTTGTTTATTTGTTTGTTGTGTGTGTGTGTTTTTTTCAGGCAATTCTTCGTACATTACTTTAAATGTTTGAGGTTTGAAAATGGGAGGATTTATTTTCCCCAGTGTAGTATGCCAGGTGGTACCTATACTGCAAGATGAGTAGTGTATAAAGAAGACTCATTTATATTCCTGAGGTTAATTTTATAAACTTTTGTTGAAACTATTGGGGTGAATATGAAACATAACAGGGAATCATTAGAATAGACAAGGTAACTGATGAGGTAACTTAGAATTGAAACCCGGGATTACAACATATAAAGTAGAAGCACCTGAGTTGATAAGATTGAGAATGGCAGATTTCCTGAGAACCCATGTGAGCCCCCCTGGAGTGGCAATCAGCAACTTTCCAGGCAGAAATTGTATGATGGCTAATTCATTGTTTGTGTGAGCAAGTAGAACTGAGCAATTCCTTACTTCTCATGTAGTTATATCTTTGGAAGTGGTAAGAAGAAAAGAATCTGCAAATGTTTTAGATGTAGTGTGGTGCAATGTCAATAGCCATGGTCTATAAAATTTAATCTTTACTTAGTCATGTTGAAAATAATTGTAGGTTAAAGGATTTAATTGTCAGAAATCATGATCCAAAATGTGTTCATCAAAACTTTATTTTAGGCAGTTATAACTACAGGTTAAAAATAATGTTCAAAGACAAGGGTTAAGAATTTATTGTCGACTTACACTAGTTAAAAAATAAAAGTACAAAATTTAAGCATGAAATTGTTGATAGCTAAAAATGTACAATAAGTAGTTTATTGCTCAGCAAACTGTTTTTGGCATGAGAAAGTATCCTATATAATAAAGAGGTAAAATGCAAATTGACCATCACTCCAACACACAAGATAGCTGTCCCCTATGTGGTCAAAGATGGCCGCCCCCATGTGGACACAAGATGGCTGCAACAAGATGGCCAGCAGGGGAGGGCAGTTGTGAGGCACCAGGCCTGCAAGGGAGGGCAGTTGCAGGCAATCAGGCCTGTAGGGGAGGACAGTTAGGGGTGACCAGTTTGGCAGGGGAAGGCAGTTAGGGGCAATCGGGCCGACAGGGGAACAGTTAGGCATTGATCAGGCTGGCAGGGGAGTGGTTAGGGGGTGATCAGGGTGGCAGGCAGAAGCAGTTAGGGACAATCAGGCAGGCAGGCAGACAATTAGTTTGGAGCCAGCAGTCCTGGATAATGAGAAGGTTGTCTGACTAAATGGGTGGTCGGACATCCCTCAAGGGGTCAAAGATTGGAGAGGGTGCAGGCTGGGCTGAGGGAAACACCCCCCTTCCCGTGCACAAATTTCGTGCACTGGGCCTCTAGTACTTAATAATATAATGTGCACCTGTGCATCCACTACCAAGTTTAAAAGATACAATGGAATTGAAGTTTCTAGTTTATTCCTCCCAGAACTTATCTCCAATCTTCCTACTTACAGGTAACCTTTACTTTGATTTGGCATTTAAATTATCATGCAAATTTTTATATTTTATCTTATATGGACTTATCACCAAACAACATATAATTAATTTTGCATGCATTAAAATTATATTGAAGATATTATAATTTATGATCATCTGGAATTATATTTTATTATATATATAGAATATATTTTATATATACATGTATATAAATTTTTAATCTTCATCTGAGGAAATAATTTTTTATTGATTTAACAGAGAGAGGAGGGAGGAGAGGGAGAGAAATATCTATTGGTTGCCTACCGTATGAGCCACGGCCAGGGATCAAAGTTGCAATTGAAGTTTGTGCCTTGACCAGGAATTGAACCACAGATTTTTTGGTGCAGGATGATGCTCCAACCAACCAAGACACCTGGCAGGAGCTTATATTTTTAGTCAATATTTTAAAATAAGTTATCCATGTTACTACAAAAGGCCCTTGTTCTTTCATTGTAGTTGCTATGCTATGTAAATCATACAACTTCTTGATTTATTCTCCTGAATGGAAATTCAGATTGTTTTCAATATTTTAAATATTACAAACAATGCTATAGTGAACATTCTTGTACATGTCTCCCAGGACACATATGGCCATTTTTTGGGGAAATGTAATTGTTGACTTATTATGTATGTGCATCTTTTACTTCACTAGGGAGTATGGAATTACTCTCCAGAGGGGCTGTGCCAATTTACACATTTGCCAGCGGTGAATGAGTGTTCCCTTTGCCCCACACCTTACCATTAGATATTGCTATTGTTTTAATTTTTGCCAGTTTAGTGGGTGTGAGATTGTAGGTGATTCTTGTTTTAATTTGCATTTACTAATTACTACTGAGTTTGAGCATTGTTCATATGTTATTGGCTTTGTGGACCTCCTCTTCTATGAATTGTCTTAATTTATTGTGACCTCAGCATAACCTTTTAAATGTTATTTGTTTTATTTAATTCAGAATTTTTGTGTTTTGAATAGGAAAGGTTTTTTCAATATTTGTTTAAATATTGCTCTAAAATACCAATACCTGGTTCTCATCCTCCACATTCTACTTTAGTTGTTATATGGTGAAACATTAGGAATTTTATGAACTCCCCAAGTAGTTCTAAGTGCAGCAACATTTGGGAAACTTGGGATTAAGTTGGGCCTGGGTTGCCAATGTCCCAGAATAGACAACTCTATTAGAGTCACATATTATGTGTTTTTTCCTGTTTTGTTTTTTGCCTTAACAAGTAGGGATTGAGTAAGAAAAGAAGGCACAAAAATTCAATTGGAAAATTAAGGTGAAATACTTTGGTTTATTTCACAAAGTATCCTGTTGCCTTTGGGTAGATAGAGGATTTACTGAAATAATACTGAAGTACAATTTTGTATTCTCCCTAAGATAGAAGAAATGTTTTGGGAAAGAGAGAAAGATGAGCGAGCCAAGCTATTATTGTGAGACTATTGAGTAGCAAGTTTGGGTGATGGCATGAATAGACTTTAAGTTGTACTGAAGTTTAGACCTTCTATAGGGGAAGTACATCTGAGAATTGGAACTTTTTCACTCCATTTCTGGCAGATAGAATAAACGATTAGTGCTGACTGACACAATTGACCAAATCAGCTCAGAGCCCAACTTTCCAGAAAAATTCTTGGAGAAGAATTAATATCCACATGCAAATGACAAAGGGTCTTCTGCAAGGAACTATGCGATTCTCACCACTCTGCACCCACACTCCAACCCTCACAGTTACTGTCAACGGCAGCAGGCTCCCTCCTTGAGCTTCTGGAGGTTATGAAACTCCCTTCAGACTTGGATTGCTGCTGTATAATTTGCTTAATGTAGAGGTTGATGTTTAGTAAATTATATCCATTGTCTATTTTAAAGGAACTCATATCATTTGCTCATGTCAAGTTGAGATATCCCATGCCTGGTGTTAGGATGAGCCGGGCTCGCTATTAGAACAAAATGAATTAAACAGATGTCATTGGACTGCATAGATAATGTGAGTCTGGTACAATAGAGGCTGGCCTGTGAAAGCCTAGCCACTCATACTCACTGACTCCAAGAGATGAGTTTAGCTCTTGGCTATAATTCGTTCATTTCTTTTCTCTTTGTTATTTTAGAAATTGTTGATATGCTTTACTTTCTTATCTCACAATAGTAAGTGCCCCAAAAATAATAATAATAAATAAAAAGAAAAATCTGGTCTGTGTGGTTTCATAATGTTCATTCTTTAATACTTTAAAATATAAAACATTAATCATCATATAGTTTCAATATATTTTTTACAAAATTTGGCTAATTATAAACTTACTTAAAATTGTAGCAATAATACAAATAGTTCCCTTATATTGCTCAGCATGTTTCCCTTAATATTAACAACTTACATGACCAAAGTACATTTATCAAGGACAGAAAATTAACATTGCTGCAATATTATTAATTAAGCTGCAGATATTTTACAAATTTCACCAATCTTTCCAATTAATGTCCTTTTTTTAAATCCTAGGATCCTATCCAGAATCCCACATTTTATTAAGTATTTATACTTACTCTCCTCCAGTATGTAACAGTTCTTCAGTCTTTTTGATCTTTGTTTACCTTGATTGATGCTTTTGAGGAATACTCACGAATTGTTTTGTAAAAATGTCTCTCAACTTGGAATTGTCTGTTTGCTAATAATTAGAGTGAGATTATGCATTTTGGCCAAGAATACCACAATGATGGTGTTATGTCCTTCTCAGTGCATCGTATCAAGTTCTTGTGTTGTCAATATGCTGAAGGGGATCCTAACGGAGTTAAGCCAAGGTGAAGGAGGAACCACAGAGAAGACCCGCCAGATTATCAGCTAAACCTGCTCCTCCAAAGCCAGAGCCCAAGCCTAAAAAGGTCCCTGAAAAAAAGCGAGAGAAGGTACGGAAAGGAAAAAAAGGGAAAGCGGATGCTGGCAAGGATGGGAATAACCCTGCAGAAAATGGAGATGCCGAAACAGACCAGGCACAGAAAGCTGAAGGTGCTGGAGAAGCCAAGGGAAGTGTGTGCATTTTTTTAAAAAATATATTTTATTGATTTTTTTACAGAGAGGAAGAGAGAGGGATAGAGTGTTAGAAACATCGATGAGAGAGAAACATCGATCAGCTGCCTCTTGCACACCCCCCACTGGGGATGTGCCCGCAACCAAGGTACATGCCCTTGACCGGAATCGAACCTGGGACCCTTGAGTCCGCAGGCCGACCCTCTATCCACTGAGCCAAACCGGTTTCGGCTGTGTGCATTTTTGATAACTGTGTTCTGGTGACTGTACAGTTTGAAATACTATTTTCTTTAAAGTTTTATAAAAATGCAGAATTTTGTTTTACTTTTTTTTTAAGCTATGTTGTTTGCACACAGAACTCTTCACTTGTTTTTTGGGGGGAAGGATATATAGTACTAATAGAATGCCTCCAAAGCTGGACTGACATGGGGGAGGGGGTCGGAGGGAAACACCTTTTCCTTCTAGTTTTGAGAAACTTCCTCTTGGTTCCTGGGAGGAGGGATCTCTTGATGACGTTGACACACATTAGCCACATTGGCACAGATACCTCGTCATGTGGGAAAACTAAAATTCATTTTTATGTCCTTTTCCCCTCTCCACTTTAAGCATAGTCTTTGGCTCTCCTAAGCCCAGAGACCTATTGGGACCTGACCCCAAAAAATTGATTTCCAGTATGTTGGGCAATCTGGACTTTCTAGTGTCACCATTGAGATGGCATCCCTCAAAAGAGCAGCAGTTCCTTTTTAGACTGTGGATCTACAGATTGATATTGTCTGCCATTTTCATTTCATTTCCTGAAAGCCAGGGTTGGCTTGTGAAAAGCTGTTAAACAACATGCTTAATGTGAAATGTCAACCCTCACTCTAAACTTTCTCTGTTCAGAACATCAGACGAAGACCGCATTGGATTTTATTGGGGCTTTCTGATTTTGGTAGTTCATTGAAGAAGGGAGTTTGAAAGTTGTATACTGTTAATGATTATCTGCCCATGTCCTGCCTGAAGTACCATGATTGTTTATGAAAAGTATCTTTAATACAGCTGGATACAGTTTGGCTTGGAAAAAAAAAACATTCCACATTAAGTGAGATCATATTCTATCTGCCTTTCTCTGGCTTATTTAATTTAGCATAATAAATTGTAGGTCCATTCATGCTGTCGCAGAAGGTAAGAGTTCCTTTTTTTTTTTATAGCCATGTAATATTCCATTGTGTAATGGTGTACCACACACCATTTTATCTACTCATCTACTAATAGGAACTTGGGGTTTTTCAAGATATTGGCTATTGTAAATAATGCTGCTATGAACTTAGGGGTACATATATTCTTTGGAATTGGTGTTTTCTTATTGACTTTCTGCCTGGAAGATTGATGTCAATGGGTTTTTAAATCTACTACTATGACCTGTATTACTGTCAATCTCTCCCTTTATATCCATCAAGATTTGTTTGACACAGTTAGGTAGTCCGATATTGGGTGCATAAATGTTTACCAGAGTGATATCCTCTTGGTGAATTGCTCCTTTTATTATATGTACTGTCTTTCTTTGTCTCTTACTATGGACTTCATTTTAAAGTCTATTTTGTCAGATATAAGTATTGTTACCCCCAACTTTTTTTTTTTAATTTCAATTTGCATTAAATATCTTTTTTCATCCTTTTAATTTTAGTCTGTGTGTATCTTTCATTCTGATGTGGGTCTCTTGTGTACAGCAAATATATGAGGCTTGCTTTCTTATCCATTCAGCTACATTGTGTCTTTTGATTAGGGCATTTAAGGCATTTACATTTAAAGTTATTGTTGACAGGTATGTATTGTCATTTTATTCTTTTAAATCTGTTCCTATATTTTTGTTGGTTTCTTTTATTTATTTTTTCTTCTTGTTCTTCTACTTCTTAAAGCAGGCACTTAAACATTTCTTATAATACTGGTTTGGAGGTATCAAACGCCTATAGCTTTTTTTCTGGTTTGGAAAGCTCTTTATTTCTCCTTCATTGGTTGTAGGTCATTGCTTTTCATTACTTTGAATATTTCATGTATATCTATTCTGGCCTAAAATATTTCTGTTGATAAATCAGCTGACAGTATATGGAAGTTTTCTTGTAGGTAATTAACTGCTTTTCCCATGCTGCTTTTAAAATTATCTCTTTGTCTTTAACCTTTGACACTTTCATTATGATATGTCTTGGTGTGGACCTTTTTGGGTTCACCTTGTTTGGGACTCTGTGTACTTCCAGGGCTTGTGTGTCTTTTTTTCTTCATAATATTAAGGAACTGTTCAGTAATTATTTCTTCAAATAGGTTTTCAATCCCTTGCTGTCTCTTTCTTCTCATTCTGGTACCACTATGAAGCAGATATTGCTACACTTCATGTTTTCCCAAAGTTCCCTTAAACCAGTGGTCGGCAAACTCATTAGTCAACAGAGCTAAATATCAACAGTACAATGATTAAAATTTCTTTTGACAGCCAAAATTTTTAAACTTAAACTTCTTCTAATGCCACTTCTTCAAAATAGACTCACCCAGGCCGTGGTATTTTGTGGAAGAGCCACACTCAAGGGGCCAAAGAGCCGCACGTGGCTTGCGAGCTGCAGTTTGCCGACCACGGCCTTAAACTATTCTTATTCTTTGAAAATAATTTTTTTTTCTTTTAGCTGCTCTGATTAGATTTTTTTTTCCTACCTTGTCTTCCAAATTGCTGATTCAATGCTCTTTCTCATCCAACTTACTTTTTATTCCTTCCAGTGTATTCTTCATGTCAGATATGGTATTCTTCATTTCTGAATGATTCTTTTTCATGGTTTCTATGTCCTTTTTCATGCTGTGGTAGTTATCACTAAGTTTCTTGAGCATCATTATAATCATTACTTTGAACTATATGTCAGATAAATTGCTTGCCTGCATTTCATTTAACACCTTCTCTGGATATTTCTCATGTTCTTTTATTGGCTTGTTACTTTGTCTCCTGATTTAAGCTGGTTATTTGTGTTTGTTTCTATGTATTAGATAGATCTGCTATGATTCCCAGCCTTTGCGGAAGGGGTGGGGGGTGGCCATATGTAGTAGGAGTCCTGTGGGACCCAGTGGTGCTGTCTCCTTAATCTCCTAACCTGGGTGCTCTAGGAATGTTCTGTGTATGGATTATGTGGGCCTTCCTGCTGTAATTGATTCTGTCCTCAGGCTGGCTCACTGTGAGGCTCAACCATGACAACAGCATGCAAGCTGCTGTGCAGGTGGTGACCAAATGAAAAATAAATAAACAAACAAATAATAAACAAATAAATAAAATAAAAATTCAAAGCAATTAAAAACACAAAAGAAGGGGAAAAATAAGAACTAGAAAATAAAAATTAAAAAAAGCATAATATGCTTCAGCAAAGTTTAGTGCCTGCTATCATCTCCCTTTTTGTATGCTGTTGGTGAAATTTATTGGATCCTGCTCCAATGTCTGAATCTGGCCACGTGGTGTGTTAGTTCTGGGCCTATAGGTAAGGACTCCAGTGCAGGCCAATGTCAGGTGCTGTCTGTATCTGGCCCTCTGCAACCTGTTTGAAGCTACAAGCTATTCATAGATTCTAGCTGCCTCTCTTAGGCTTGGCTGTTATAGGAAATTCCAAGCTGTGCTCCAGGGCTTTTACTAGCACAGAGCCCGGGGTGGTCAGCAAATGTCCCAAGTCACCCCAGGATCTGCCTCCACCTGCTCTGCCTTTAAGCTGCCTGTTAGATGCAGTCACTAAAACTCTTTTTTGAAGCAACACTTTAAAATCAATCATATAATTTGTGAAGGAAAACCATCAGGATATTTTACAACTTAAAAGAGAAATCTTGGCTGGAAATAGTGTGATGGAAAGTACAATTAAACAAGCAAGCAGATTGCTTAAAGCTAAAATTCAGATGTTTTAGAATTGCACTAGAAGGTGAAACTCATATAACTAGAGAAGTTAAGTGATATTCTGTATTGCAGTTAAAATGAACAGGTTATAGGTCTAAACCAAATAGACACACTGACAATAACATTTTCAAATAACATTTTTCACAATACTTAAATGCATTCTTTTTTTTTTTTTTTTAATATATTTTATTGATTTTCCACAGAGAGGAAGAGACAGGGATAGAGAGTCAGAAACATCGATGAGAGAGAAACATTGATCAGCTGCCTTTTGCACAACCCCTACTGGGGATGTGCCCGCAACCAAGGTACATGCCCTTGACCGGAATTGAACCTGGGACCCTTGAGTCCACAGGCCGATGCTCTATCCACTGAGCCAAACCGGTTTCGGCTTAAATGCATTCTTAATTGGTTTAGAGACTCATATTGACTTGTGTTTTTCTTTTTCTTGTTCTCTTGTCTACTTTTATACTTATTATTAACTATGAAATTATAAAAGCAAATAATTTGTGATGGTATTGCCCTTTTAAAACTCTATATTAACTTTTATTCTAGTTCTGTAATTAGTTCCAAATTTTTTCTATCAGGTAAAAATTTTTAGGAGTTCATTCATTATCCATATAATTAATAGAATGGAAAAGCAACCTTAAGCATTAGCTTAAAATATTAGTATGTATTTGTAAATTATAATCAGAGGCTAATTGAAAGTCATATAAATTTCCTCTTTTTACAAGTACCGTTTTAGCAGCTGCAGAGTTATTCATCATTATGCTTGTCTTTCATAAGCTTGATACCTTAGCATGAACTGGCAGTAACACTTACAAAACAATTTGATAAATATTTTAACAAAATCCAATAGGAATAAAATATTTTAGTGATGAAAAATAATACATAAAATTACACTACAAATGTTTGACACAAAAATAAAAAGCATTCAGAGAGAAATAACTTGGCTTCCAAGCAGACTATGAATATTTGATTTTATAAATAAATGAAAATTTAACTTAGCAACATTATATACAAGCTTGTAATATGAGGATTAAAGTATGTTCATAAGCTTTATTGAGGTATAATTTACAAATAAAATGATAAGATATTTAGAGTGTACAATATGATAATTGGTATACATATACATTGTGAATGTATTCCCCTCATTGAGTCAACACATCTATCACCTCATATATTAAACCTTTCTTTTTTGTGTGAGAACCTTTAAGTTTCACTCTCATCAAATTTCAATTATACAATACATTATTATCAAATATAGTCGCCAGGTTATGCATTTTCTTAGACCTTAATCATCTTATAAGTGAAAGTGTGTACCTTATCACCAACTTCTTCCTATTTTCCCCATCCTATGAGTTTGATATATTTTTTAAGATTCCACATATAAAGTGATACCATGCAGTATTTGTATTACTTTGTCTTGCTTATTTCACTTAGCTAATGCTCTGCAGCTATATCCATACTGTTGTAAATGACATAATTTCCTTCTTTTTAAGGCTAAGTAATAGTTCATTGTGTACACACACACACACACACACACACACATGGGCGAAAGCAGGTTTACAGTTGTGAGTACTCAAAACACAAACTTTATCTTGTATTATTATTTATTAATTATTGTATTTTTTTTTTTACTAAAAACTGTAAAACTACTTTTGTCCCACCCTGTATATGTAATATTTTCTTTATCCATTAATTCCTTAACAGATACAAGGTTGTTTCCATATGTTGGCTATTGTGAATATGCTGCCATGAACATGGAGGAACAGATATCTCTTTGAGGTACTGATTATGTTTTCTTTGGTTAAATAACCAGAAATGGGAATGCAGGACAAATGGTAGTTTTATTTTTAATTTCTTGGGAAACCTACATACTCTTCTCCATAGTTGTACCAATTTACATTTACAGTGTACAACAGTGTACAAGAGTTTTCTTTTCTTAAAATACCAGCATTTGGTATCTCTTTTCTTCATGATAATAGACATCCTAACAGATGTGAGGTGATAACTCATTCTGGCTTTGATTTTGTATATTCCTGATGACTGGTGATGCTGAGCACCTTTTTATATATTTTTTGGCAATTTAAATATTTTCTTTAGAAAAAATTCAAGTCCTTTGCCCACTTTATAGTTTATTTATTTTTGCTTTTTTGTTTGTTTGCTTGATTGTTATCCTTTTTTTTCCTATTTATTTGTATGAGTTCCTTGTATATTTTGGATATTAACTCCTTATTGGATATATGGTTCACAAATATTTTCTCCCCTTTTGTAGATTGCCTTTTCATTTTATTGATGATTTCCTTTGCTGTGCAGAAACTTATTTTAGTTTTATAGGTCCCATTTGTTATTTTTACTTCTGTTATCTTTGCTTTTGATGTCATATCCAAAAAAATAATTGTCAGACCAATGTGAAAAACCTTACCCACTATGTTTTCTTTAGGATTTTGTAGGTTCAGATCTTATGTTCAAGTCTTTAATCAATTTTTAGTTACTTTTTGTGTATGGTGTAAGGGGTCCAGTATCATCTTTTCCTGGTGACTATCCAGTTTTCCCAATATCATTTATTGAAGAGACTATCCTTTCCCCATTGTATATTCTTGGCTTTTTTTTGTAAGAAATCAATTGCCCATATGTACATTGGTTTATTTCTGTTATCTCAATTCTGTCCCATTAATATATATAATCTGTTCTTATACTAATACCATTCTGTTTTAACTGCTATAGCTTTGTAATATAGTTTAAAATCAGGCTGTGTGATGAATTCAGCATTGTTCTTCTTTATCAAATTGCTTTAGCTATTTGATTACTTTTGTGGTTCCATACACTTTTCAGATTTTTTTCTGTTTCTGTAAAAAATGCCATTGGAATTTTAATAAGTATTGCATAAAATCAGTAGATCACTTTGGGAAATATGGTTATATTATTATTAATTCTTCCAATGGATGAACAATAAATATATTTCCATATATTTGTGTCTTCTTCAATTTTTTTCATCAATATCTTATAGTTTTCAGTGTATAGATGTTTCACCTCCTTGGTTAAATTTATTACTAAGTATTTTATTCTTTTTCATGATGTAATTATATTGTTTAATTTATTTCTTATAGTTCATTGTTAGTTATTAGAATAATAATTAATTTTATATATTGACTTGTATCCCAAAATTTTATTAGTTCTAAGAGTATTTTGGTGGGGCCTTTAGGGTTTTCTATATATAAGATCATCTCATCTGTCTATAGAGACAATTTTATTCCTTCCTTTTTGATTTGGCTATTTTTTTATTTTTATTTTTTCCCTATAATGTACCCAAATGCTCTGGCTAGGATTTCCAGTACTATATTGAAAAACTGGTGAAAATGGGCATGCATGCCTTGTTTCTGATCTTACAGAAAAAAAGCCTTCAGCTTTTAACCATTAAGTATTATGTTTTCTGAAGGCTTGTTATATATGTCCTTTATTATGTTGAGGTATACTCCCTCTATACCCAGTTTGTTGAGCGTTTTTATCATGAATTAATGTTGAATTTTGTCAAATGCTTTTTCTGCATTTATTGAGCTGACCATATGATTTTATCCTTTGTTCAGTTAATGTGATATATATGTGTGTGTGTGTGTGTGTATATATATATATATATATATATATATTATATAGTATGTATTAATTTGCAATGCTGAATTATACTTGAAACCTGGGATAAATATAAATTGATTATGATTTATAATTCTTTATATGTACTGTTGAATTCAGTTTGTTATTATTTTGTTGAGGAATTTTTGCATTGATGCTCATCAGGGATATTAGCTTGTAATTTTCTTTGCTTGTAGTGTCCTTGTCTAGCTCTGGTATCAGGCTAATATTGACTTCAGAAAATGAGTTTAGAAGGTTCCCTTCTCTTCATTTTTTTTGAAAAGCATTGGTATTAACTCTTTAAATGTTCTGTAGAGTTCACCAGTGCATTCCTGGACTTTTCTTTGTTGAGAGCTTGTTTTTGTTTTACTAATCCTCACCTGAGGATATTTTTTTCCATTGATATTTAGAGAGTGAAATGGAGGGAAGAGGAGAGAGAGAAAGAGAGAAAGAAAAAAAACACATTGATATGAGAGAGACATATCGATCAGTTGCCTCCTGCACGTTCCCTGACTGGGACCAGGGATCAAACCTGCACAACCCAGGTATGTGCCCTTGTCTGGGAATCGAACCTGAGACCCTCTGTCTGTGGGCCAATGTTTTAACCACTGATCACACTGGCCATGGCCGTTGGGAGTTTTCTTATGAATAATTCACTCTCCCTATTAGTAATTGGTCTGTTCAGATTTTCTACTTCTTCACAATTTAGTCTCGGTAGATTGTATGTTTCTAAGAACTTATCCATTTCTTAAAGGCTGTCCAATTTGTTGGCATATAATTATTCATAGTAGTCTCTTGTGATCCTTTGTTGGTTTCTGTTCGTTAGATAAAACAGTTACCTTTCCCAGTCTTGACAAAGTGGTCTCCTGTAGGAGATTATTAATGTCAATCAGCTCAATCCAAGCTCCTTTGTAATTGACCTAGCCTCCTTCTTGGTTCTTAGTGGCTCCCAGCAGTTGAGGGTGTTCCAAGATCTGTCAATGTTCGAACAATCATAGTCATCATCTAGATTCAGACTGATTAGAAGCTGTTCTATCAGGCAGCAGCTAGGAAAGTATGTAGTTAAGCACCTTTCAGGGAGAAACTGGGGGATGGACAATTTTGCCTGTTCCTTCTGTGCTGGGCCTGGTGTATAGTCATGAGGGCAGCGGGAGTGCTCCTGCATCCATTTAAAGTTGCTTCATTTTTCTATAGTCCAATGGGACTTGGAGTGTAAACTCCTTGGCTATTAGAGTCAGGTAGTCTGGAGGTCCAGCCCCTGGCAGCAGCCACAACAACTGGGACACCACATGCATGTACAAGCTCCTCCCATGAAGATATTGGTGACTTAGCTTTAATGTTGGAGTGGAACAGAGGGAGAAGGTGAGGAAGTGTCTGTGGCTTCCCAGGTCTCCAGGGGAGAGCACAGCCAACTTCTAGCAGCTTACAAATATACAGTAAGCTCTTTCAAGGAAAGACGGGGGAAAATGGGTGTTGGTCCTGCTCTCTCTGTGCTGTGCCCTGGAGGACACTGTAGCAGCTGCTCATGTGACCATGCCTCCTAAGAACTGTTTCTTTGTGCACTATAATCTTATAGTGTCATGAATGGAAGCCCCATTGGCTTTCAGAGCTAGTTGTTTTGAGAGCCCATCCCTTGGGTGAGAGTGTTAAAAGGGCACTAAAAGTGTGGTCTGAATCATTTGCTATTTATGGAGAAACTATAGTTTGGGGTTCCCTCCTGATTGTATGATACTGTAACAGGAGTGGGGTTTATGGCCAGAATGTGTCTCAGCCTTTCGGTAAAAATGCTTGGCTGTGAGCATTTTTTCATTTGCCTGGTGTGTTGAAGTTGCTCTGCCAGTTTCTCATATCAATGTTTCTCTCTCTGTCTCTCTCTTCTCTCTAAAAAAAATCAATGAAAACATATTTAAATATTGTATATTTTAAGGGTCAATGGCAGACTTGGTAAGGTTCCATACTTGTCATTTCTATCCATCAATATAGATATCAATATCGATATAGATAAAAATATATCTACTGCTCATTTTGAATAATTTCTATCACCCTGTCTTCAAGTTCACTGGTTCTTTTCTCTATCCATTCAATTCTTTATTTGTTTCAAGCATGTTGATTAGAGCTTATGAAAGCTTTTTAATGGCTGCTTTTAAATATTACAAATAATTGTAAGATATCTGTCACCTCGGTGTTGGGGTCTGGTGAATGTCTTTTTTCATTCAAATTGCCATTTTCCTAGTTGGACATTGTAGGTCTTATATAAGTCTGGGTCTTATTTAAACCTTTGCATGTTTTTAAGTTGCTTCCTCAGACAACATTCCAGCAGGGGGAAGGGGAGGAGGCTTATGACTGCTGGGTGCACAGAGAAGTTCAGGTTTCCCACTCGGGCTCCACTGAGCCTGGGTGGGGGAAGGGGCTCTTTGTTAGGTGTGGAGGAGGTAAGATTTCCAGTTCGGTAGGTTTCTGTTGATACCAATTTGAGCGAGAAAAGTAGGCATACCTCCTGAATGTTCCTCAGGTAACTTCCACTGACACCAACCTCAGAGCAGCCTCATTGCTGCTGGGTATAGTGGGAAAGGTTCTTGCCGCTCGGCCTCCTCTGACACCACTGGGTTGTGTAGATTGAGGTTCACAGTCTAACAAGTGTAGAAGTTTAGGCTCATTTGCTGGCAAGAGTGGGAGGGAAACCACATTTTCTTCTGAGGTGAGTGCCTAAGGCCATGTAGTCATTGTCCAAAAGATTTCTGTCTTGTTAGTCTTCCCTTTTCATTTTCTTATGACTTTTTTTTTTTTTTTAATTTTCTTTTATTGGTGTTTCTGGATTGCTGGCTTCTTTAGCTCCAAATATGGCATACATTAAGTAAAAAGAAAACCCATAGAATTCACCACTCTGTTATACCTGGCCCTGAGGTCCATAGTTCATCTGCTTTAACTTTTTAGAGTTCTTATGTTTGTTTCACATATAATGTCCATGAATTTCAGTTGTACTTAGTGGAAGGAATAGGAAAATGTACATTTATTCACTCCTTCTTGGAAGCAGAAATTGGATGAAATTTAGACATTTAATTTAGACTCTGTCTTTCAAGTTCAGCAATTATTTTAAGTACTTTTACAAGAGATAAATGACAAATCTCTAAATAGTAAAATATTAAACAAATTAACAATTTGTGGTCACTATTTTGCTATTAAATATTTTAAAGATCCCAGTAAGATCATTCAGATATTCACTAAAATGGTTAACTATAAAATGCAATAGCTCACAATATGTTGAAAGTAATATATGATGTCATTTTCCATCCATTCTCCTTATATAAATCAATGCCTGCCTCTGTATATTTTTGGAATTGTAAAGAAAAACTGGCAATTTCATACACGAGTGCAGATGTCAGGGCCAATCCATTTACAAAATATTAAGTTTTGTTTCTTTCTAAAATTTAATAAATATAAATAAATGTAAGTTATAATGTTTTCTTTAACAACTGAGTCTGGCATTGCCCATTCAGTGTGAACGCTCTTTAATTTGGAGCAAGAACAGGTTAGAGTTAAATTAAAAACATCTGAGATGAGATATCTCATCAAGGGACAATTTTGTCTACCTTGTCTACCGTTTGGGATGTTTAGTCAGAAAGCGAGAGGAGTTTTAGTGACAGGCATTTTCAGTTTGCTCTGCAGGGCAAAGCAGACAGAACAGTGCTCAATAACCTGCCAGAAGCTGAGAAGAGCAAAGAGCAATTTTCACACCTTTTTCTGATAAGGCAGCGGGTTAATTAAAGGCAATCAATCCAGTGGCAAATAAGAAGGACTTGCAAAGGCTGTTTTAACACAAGTGTTTTTCAGTAGTGAAGAGGCCTTTTCATTTGAAGAAACTACAAGCAGGAAGTCTTTCTGCTTGGTCTTATGAGGAGGAATCACTGATCAACTTGCTGTCACCTGAGTATAATTTTTCAGTTTTTTTGTTTAGTTTTGTATGGTTTTGACCATGGTTTCTTCCTTTCTAAAGTGAGGCCTCCTAGAATATAATCATCCCTAGCGTCTATTTCTCTTGTGTACATAGACTCAAAGAAACTTTTGAATAAGTTCAATACTGGAAAATTAAAATGCTCTTTATATTTCACCCAGGTAATTTTCTTAGCCAATAAATCTGTAAAAATGGCTATAGGTTGTATCAGAAATGTCTGGATTATAATTATGATTGCAAGAAGTGTCATGTTTACATAGCATTTCTCATTTCTGAATCTCAAAAGATTTAAATATTAGTCACCAAAGTATTCTTGGAGATATTCAGGTGGATGTTTTTAGCATTATTATCAACAATTAAATAATACCAAAGGGATCAATCTTATCTCTTCCCACATAAAGAAAGTATAATTTTTTTTTATCTGTAAAAGGTTCATAATAGATAAAAGAAACACATTTAAATATAAATATACCCCTAAGTACACAGCCAAATATCAGTAGGATACTTATACAAAATGAATGTGAGATTCATACTGAAGAAACTGCTCTCTTTAGAGTATCTTTGATTTCTGTGAAAACAGCTTCAGTAGTTTCAGGCTTCTAGAATATGATTAGGTGCATCAAAACAGTAATTTAATTTATTGATTCCAGTGTACTTTCCATTTCTCAATGGCTCTTATTTTTAAGGTTATATAAATTAAGTTTTTATTAAGCAAAAACAATGGAAAGATGTCATTAGCTGAGGCCCTGGCAGATAGCTCAGTTGGTTGGAGCATCATCCTGATACATCCCCCGTCAGGGCACATTCAAGGGTCAACCAATAAATGCATAAATAAGTGGAACAACAGATCAATGCTTTCTCGCAATCTCTCCCTTCCCCTCGCTCTCTGTAAAATCAATAGATAAACAATTTTTAAAATGTCATTAGCTGAATAACCCTTTTTAAAAGAATATGTACAATTAGTCATTTATCTGTTGTACCTAATTGTACTTAATGTTCTGAATTTATTTTACATGAAGACTTTTACATGTTTGGGATTCTTAAAAGTGGGACTACATCTGTATCTTAATGGCAGAGAAGTGAAATTTAATTTTCTAAAATACCCTAAAATATTCCTAGAGAACAGTTTCTCTGAGAAAGAATCTTTGTTAGTGACACGCTGTCATTAATAAAACTGACAACAAAATTTGAATCTTCAATAAAATTAAAAATAACTAGAAATTCCTCAGGATGTTAGGCAGACACATATGCTTGATTTTGATGTGAGTATATTATTATTAAATTCAAATGTTATGCAATTACTTATTTACCATGACTCATTCTTTTGTGCTTAATAAAAATAAAGTTAAATATTTTAAAATATTATTCAAACACAGTAAGGAAATTTTCAATTTTACTATACAAGTTTTAAAACACTGGTTTATTTACATGTATAGTGAACCTAATTACCCAATATTTTTACCTAAGCTTGACTGAAATCAGAAGATGATTCATATGCAATGCTTATAATAATGTATTTTTGAAAAACTGCATTTTGGAAATTTAATTGTAAAATGTTAAGAATTCATAAAATGTGACTACTTTGACCACACAATTACAAATCTTCAAAACAGTGACATCTTTATTAATGCTATCAGTATTAATGCTATTGAGAAGTATCCTATATAATAAAAGGCTAATATGCAAATTGACCAAATGGTGGAACATGCAGTCGCTATAATGTGTGCTGACCACCAGGAGGCAAATGCTCAATGCAGGAGCTGCCCCCTGGTGATCACTGTGCTCCCACAGGGGGAGTGCTGCTCAGCCAGAAGCCAGGCTCACAGCTGGCAAGCACAGTGGCGGTGGTGGGAACCTCTCCTGCCTCTGCAGCAGTGCTAAGGATGTCCGACTGACGGCTTAGGTCCGCTCCCCTGCAAACGGCTTAGGCCATCAGTCAGATATCCCCCAAGGGCTCCTGGACTGCGAGAGGGCACAGGCTGAGGGACCCTCCCCACCTAGTGCATGAAATTTGTGCACCAGGACTCTAGTAAATGTATAAGTACAAATTATGTTTGTTGTGTAAAATTATAGAGTTACTTATTACTCAAGTGAGTCAGAAAAGTCAAAGAATTTTTCAAAAGTAAATATATTAAATATGAATCTACAATACAATTTTTAACAATATACAGTGGCATTCTCTCTGATTTTTATTTCACAAAAGTTTAGCTCATAAAATGTAGTCTACATAAAAATTGACTTGCCATTTACAATGTAGATATTTATTGAGTATTCATACCAGAGCCATTGCTTTTTGTGAAACAATCTTTCATTTGTGTATGCATGTGCACATCTATATATATAAAAGCCTAAGCGACCATTTAACCATTCAATCAGTAGCTATAACTGTGCACTGACCACCAGGGGACAGACTCTCCAACTGGCAGGGTACCTTGCTGCTGGTGTCCGGCCGATCAGGACTGGGCAAGATGGGCTGGACACGCCATGGAGCCCTCCTGTGGTCCCTCCCTGGCCCCAATGGTGCACTGGTGGGGTCTCTCAGCTGGCCTGTGCTCTCTCACAATCCAGGACCCCTTGGGGGATGTCGGAGAACCTCAGGCTAGGCCAAGGTGCACAGGGCCTCTAGTTAACACATAAATTTTACCTGAAGTAAGCAAGCATCACATTTTAAGACACAGCATAATAAATTAAAGCATCTATTGAAATACATTTTTACTTTCACTGAGTGTAGCATGTCACTCATGCTTTTTGCTTTCATTCCTATAAAATAGGTAATCTATTGTTCAGATCAGGTTGACAGACATGTTAAGAACAATTTAGGACTTTTAAAGGTGGTTAAAACTTTCATTTATGTTTAGCACTGCATAACGCCTTTCCACCAGTAACTATTTTTTTCTTTTATATCCTACTTAGTAGTAGTAGTAGTAGTAGTAGTAGTAGTAGTAGTAGTAGCAGGAGTAAAATTAAGCACATTGCCCTAAGAAATTGCATTTTCTTCACTTATCAATTTTATGTCCATACAATTGTACAAATACATTATACACAAAAGTAGATGTCTAGATTGATGAGATAAAATAAGAAAAATAGATGTTCTAATATTTTTTCTGAGCATCTGAGAATAGACAGATACTTTGGATATCACTTCTTCAAGGCACCAAAGTTTTCCTACGTACAATCCAGGAGGTTCTAAATACGTTAACATAACAGGCATCTGCTAAGTCTTCTTATGTACCTAGCTTTTCTTTTCCCCCCAAATTACTGCATACTAGTATGTATTACCTAGCACAGAGAGTAAGTTCAATTTCTATCAAAAATAATCTCAAAAAGAATAATTCTGGAATTCCTCCCACATGAGAATTATAATTCACTATTTAATTCATTCTTGCTTTAGGTTCCCCAAAAGGCTGTATTTTATGGCTGCTGAAGGTGTTGCATAAACATATGCACACATATTTGCTAAGATGCATATAAATATACAAAGACCTTATAAAAAGACTAAAGTTGCCTTTGTCCCACATCCTGGGCATTTTAGTGTAATCTGCACAATTCTTAATCACACTGGCATTTAAGGATGTGATTTCAGGTATATATTTATTTTGTTGAACTGATTACTATGTTAATATGCAATTTTGAATTTAGAAGCTGAGAAGGATCTAGATTTCTCTTTCTTTCTTTACTGAATAGAGTAAAAAAGATCTGGTGCTCTCCAGGGGAGTCTGAGAATAAGGATGGGGCAAGGAAGGAGCAGGAAGGCAAGTGGGGCCAGGGGAGATGGCATAGGTCTTAGCATTGGGAGCTTATATTCACTTTAACTAGGTTTTCAAGAGGCAAAGGCCACCAATTCACATATGCATTGCATTATTACTATTCATATGTAGAAATGAGGATCCTATATAATAAAAGGCTAATATGCTAATAGACCAAATGGCAGAACAACCAAACAACCAGTGGCTATGACATGAGCTGACCACCAGGGGGCGTGTGCGGAACATGGCGGGCGTTGGCAGTAAGGCAGCAGAGTGTGGAACATGGCTGGCATCGGTTGCAGTGGGATGGTGAAGCAAGTAAGCGGAGGTGCCAGACCAAGACGGGGTGCCGGTTGCTGTCATCGGGGCAAGCCTCTGGTAGTTACTGAAAATTCTTTGCTCCCACGTGCCGCGGTCCCGCCCGGCGCTCACACCTGCTGCCGGTGCTGACCCCGCTCGCACCTGCTGCTGGTGCTGGCCCCGCTTGCCTGGCACTGGCCCCTGGTGCCTGGCACTGGTCCTGATCGCTCGGCACTGTCAGTGGGCGCAAGCGGCAGCTGCGGCCTTAATTGTCCCTGAGGGCTTCTCCGCCTTCCCCTGCTCCTGAGGGGCAATTGGGGCAGCTGCTGCTTGCACCCACTGACGGTGCTGGCCCCGCTTGTACCCGCTGCTGGCGCCAGCCCCAGTGACTCCATGCTGTCAGCAGGTGCGAGCGGGGCCGGAGCCATCAGCATGTCGGAGCGTTGGCGGCAGGAGCGGGGCTGCTGGCAGACAGGGGAAGGGGGGCTGCGGCGGGTGGGCCGAGACCCACCCCTGTGCACCACATCCTTGTGGCCCAAGGTTCCTTTCAAGGTGCACAAATTCATGCACTGGGCCCCTAATAACATATAAGAGGAATGAGGCAAAATATAGTTAAAATATTAAGTTAAAGTGTTTTCTTCTCTAGGGAACTAAAATACATTGTTGAGCATCAACTTTGGATGGCATTTAACTTTATTCTGATCCAAGGTTGGCAAAGGTAGAAGAGTGTATAGATAACTGACTCAGAGGGTTTAATATCTAATGATGAATTTTGCCATACAAGTGATCTCCTCAGATATAGTAATTGTTAAAGTTCTGCATAATTAAAGAGCATAATAATAACTTGTCTAACTTCATTTTGATGTATTCCAGAGCCTCATTTAAAAAACCCAATAATCCATAAAAAGGTTATACTATCTCAGAAAAAAAATTGTGAAAGAGTAAAGGCATACCTCCTAAACCATATCCTTTCAATGGCACAATCTATATATATAAAAGCCTAATATGCAAAGTGTCCCCTCGGGACTTCGACCGACCAGGAGTTTGATTGCTTGCTATAACATGTGCTGACCATCAGGGGGCAGCACAAAACAAAGGAAGGCCCTGGCCAGCAGCCGGCAGCTGGGGAAGGGAGGCCCTGGCTGGTGGCCAGCAGCCACTAGGGACCCTCCCCATGCACAAATTTCGTGCACTGGGCCTCTAGTAGAATATAAAGGATGCCAGTCAATTTGAATAAGATTGTGATTTAAAAATTTTTGTCAGTATTCCAGTGATTTCATAAGCTCATATTCAATTTTTCTAGTTACTTAATATTTGACTTTTTCTGTGTTGATAATCCATCAGTTGAATTAATGGGAAAGATTATAAATGAAGCTTTTACATAAGCTAACATTTAACATATACTATTCTTATAGTGTACAGTAACACCTAAAATGCCATAGAGGAGAATTATCTAACAAAAATGAGATAGAAATCTAAGATGACCTATATTCACATATTCTTTTGGACTAAGTTGTCAGTAGTAAAAACCAGGTACATACATAGAACAGAAATTTTTTAAAACAAAGATAGTATCTGGGTATTATAGACATAAATCTGAGATGTCCCATGTGACCAATGAAAAAGGCTTTGGAGAAAAGAAATAAAAACTTTGATCCATATGTAGCAGCATAATAACTTGGCTTTTTCTACCAATTGTGTGAGGTTAGGAAAAGTTTATGAAATTTTTTAAGATTGCTAAGAAGAAAAGGAAGTTAGATAAATCCGCAGCACTGAACTAGTTCACTATGGCTTAAAGAAACAGGTCACACGTAACAGAAAGAGGGACATTTGGATCATAAGGTCATTCAACTCTATTAAGCCAAGTTAAACACTTAATTCTAGAATTTTCACTTTTGCTGATTCGTAGGGTTGAGGAGACATGGGACAGTTGTAGATGAAGAGTTTTGTGAGTAAGTTGGAGACAAAGGCAATGACTTCACACGTCAGGTAAAGCCCAGCTTTTCAGAGAAACGCTTCCTGACCCGCTTAGTCTAGTGATGGTCCCTCACACCTAAGTGGGCCGGGCCACCTTGTTTCTGCCTTTCATGGATGCTTGATCCTACGATTCACTCTTTACTGTCTTTCCCTAATTTGGTTGTCAGCTTCAGGAACACAGTCTGTTTTATATTGCATTGTCTCCAGCACAGTGATGAGCTTTTGATGAGGTGCTCACAATATTTATAAAAGGAATATTTCAAAGTGTAGTGCATAAGTACCTGCAGGTTTGAGTGCCTGCTATATCATGGCAGAATGTCTCATGGAGATAAAGAACAAAACTATATGTACAGCAAGATTAGAGAACATGTACATCCATTGGAGGCCATCTGTAATGCTTGCCTTAGTCCCCTTTCTATGATTGGCACAGCATTCAGAGAGCGAAATCACAGCTAGTTTTCACCCTCTGGATGCAGACCCCCTGGATTCGAATTCTGGTTCTTTCTCTGTGCACCTAGGGGATTGTGGGCCTGTCACCTATGCCTTCCTTTCTCAGCGGGGTGACAGTTTCTAGTTTCATATGGCTGCTATGTGAGGGAAAATATATGATTATACAGGTTGCCCAGGACCAAACCAGAGAGGGTCGGACCAGCATTACCACCATTTGTCCATCATCCAGAACTGAAATGTCATGGCTAACATGTACACATAAGGAACTGTGTGACATTGAAATTGGGTCTCAAAAGAACTGTTGGCCCAGAAAGAAACTCACTACAGACTGATTCATTTGCCTGTCACCATAACTATTATTGCTTGTCTCATTTTCGGTTCTTATAAGTGTATTTCTAATAGCACATGATCTCACTCATCTTGGGGAAATAATGAACAACATAGACTGATAAACAAGAACAGACCCAGAAACAAGGAGGCATGGATCAGACTGTCGGGCCTCAGAGGGAGGGTAGAGAAGGGTGGGGGTAAGGGAGAGAGATCAACCAAAGGACTTGTGTGCAAGCATATGAGCCTAACCAGCGGTTAAGGACAACAGGGGGGTGGGGACATGTGTGGGGAGGGCTGTGGGCTGGGAATGGGGGGATGAGGACAAATATGTGATACCTTAATCAATAAAGAAATTAAAAAAAAATAAAGCACTTAGAACCGTAAGTACAAAGCAAGCACTCAATAAATATTAGCTATTATTATCCGAGCCACTATTAATCAGACATTGCTCTGTCCTTTGATGTTTAGAGTCTTAGCCACTCAGGTGTTTCATCATTCAGTGCCCTGTTTCATCATTCCCCACTGTAATTTAATAAAGCTATAAAAATCCAGGACGGTGTTTTTTTTATGCCAATGAGTCTGCTGTGAAAGCATCTTGTGGGTCCCCAATGGAGAAATATGTATATTTCTAATTCTCCAAAGGCCTTTTACTGGAAAAAAGTCTCAAAATCTTATTCATAGACATGGCATTTTCTGTGGCTAGGTCTTATGCAGCATGAATCATGAGTAACTACTACTTTCTGGAAATTTCTGTCCTCTATGAAATTCATAGAAAAAAAAAGAACCCCTATTTCTGCAATAGTGCCTTTTAGACATATGTTTCATACTGGCTTCCCACATGTTTTACTTGATTGTTGCTACAATGACTTTAAATAGATGATACATCAGTGATAGCATGTGTTTTATAGTTTAGAATCTTGCCTCAGTAGCTATATAGTCCCATGCATCTTCTTGCAGAGTTAGGAAATTAGAAATGGAGCGGAACTGTTATTTAACTTCTGTAAGCAATATTTTAAACTAGTAGAACCATACGTCAATTCTACTTTTATCTTGGTGGTGCATTGTTTTAATTAGGAAACTTTGGGTTGCAAGGGAAAGAAACCAGTTGCAATTAGCTCCAGCTAAAAGGCAATTATAATAAGAATGCAGGGTGTCTCACAGAATCTTACACAGGAATTCGGCCAAGTTTTAGAAATGACTGAAACAATAGACAGAAGTTGGAGTGTGCTCTTTATTTCCTTCTGCACATGTGCTTCAAGCTCTTCTGGAAGGACAGGCCTTCTCTGACACATTGTCCACGTGGACATAAGAATCTTAAAATCTAACATAACCCCATTATCAAGTCTTACAACCATGTTTTGTTAATATGCACTGGTTTAATACAGCTTCTATCTTATATTCATGCCTTAAAAAATTGAAAAAGGACCTTAATATATAAAATATTTTCACATAATGATTCAACTTTGAGTATCCTAAAAAGTCATTGCAAGTGGTGATAAAAGTTGTAATCATTAAGATCTCTATCAATGTGGTATATGTATTAAAAATTTAGCTACTATATTCACTAATAAAAGAATATTACTTAAGTAATGGCCTACTCATTCTGTGGGAAAACTATTTTTTAATACATAATTTGTTACATTAAAAGAATAGTGATATTTTGTTAAACATAAAAAATGGATGTGAAATGTGTTGTAGAGCTAATGATAAATGTTTCAGTAGAAAACAATACAATTTTCCTAAGTACATTTAAATAAAGTAACCTGAATATTCTTAAAAGGTGTTAAATTGGTTGTGTGTATTTAACATGTTGGAAAATATTTAATACTTTTTTAATGCATGGTTTCTCAGTGTCATATTAATCTGAATTGTGTATCTCTAGAAGAAACAACTTACATGTTAGATATTTTTGATAAAAGTATTTTTTCTAATAGCATTTAGAGAAACAAATAAATTTAAAACAAAGTCAGAGTAAAAATTAAATTAAGGAAATATTGGAATGAAATAGAACAAAAAGTATGCATCTAGTTTTCTTTGAATGATTCTACCAGTTGCTCTTAGACTTTTATGTTTCAAACCTTTTATTTTAAAAATCATCTGTTACTTTATTTTACACTATTATCTAAATGTTATCTTTCTTACTAATGTCTTTTAAAAGTAAGTGACGGCTTCATTTCTTAATACTGCTCCTGTATGCCAAAACCGGTTTGGCTCAGTGGATAGAGCGTCGGCCTGCAGACTCAAGGGTCCCAGGTTCGATTCAGGTCAAGGGCATGTACCTTGGTTGCGGGGCAGAGGCAGCTCATCGATGTTTCTAACTCTCTATCCCTCTCTCTTCCTCTCTGTAAAAAAATCAATAAAATATATTTAAAAAAAAATACTGCTCCTCTAAATAGGTTAGTGTTACTACAGCAAAAGAAAATAAACCTCTAGTGAGAACTCCTTTCATAAAGTATTTATTTAAATATAGTTATTTTTTATTTGATTATTACTTAACTGGTATAAAGAGACAAGCCATATCTGATTTTTGTTTTATTTTATTTTTGTATGATATAGTCCATGTGTTTGCTCTCTATTTTATTTTACTCTTGATAGATTTCAGTGGAAATGAAAGAACAGTTTGAAAATTCAGTAATTATAGGCTTTGTATGGTGGAACTGGTACCACTGGCTTATTTAAAAATGCAAATTGCACATTTACATATTAGGGGCTTATTTGCCCCGGTGCCATTACCAGAGGGGAAAAAACCTTGCCTGAACATTTATATCTATGAGGAACCACTGACCTTCAGTTAGTGCTATTAAAATTTTAAAAATAATTTCATTCAATTGAATGGTTCTGGGAATAATTTATTTTAAAAGGATGATATTATCTTAATTAAAAGTGCATTTATGTGTGAAAACATAAGGTCAAATGCATTTCTGTTTTACCTATTATCCAGACATATGAACAAAAAGTCGTAAATTATTAAAATCGTAATTATTATACTCTTAAAGTTGTTATTTTACCTTATGTCTGTGAGACTTCAGCTTCTCTTTTTAAATTAATGAAGATCAGACTGACTAAGCATTTTTGAATGATCTAAAGTGACTATAGCTCATCTTTTAAAAATTGCATCTCTACTTAAAATTTTAAAATTAATTTTATAATACTGTGTTAGCCCTTATGAAGACAAGTATGTTAAGTTGTATACTAGAAATTTAAAATGAAGATAATTGTATAAGTAATTTAGAAGACACCCTTGATGCTTTCTCATTTCCCATCAAATTCTCATTAACATCATCAAATCCCAGAAGTGTATTTTGTATTTTAATTAATTAATTCTGAAACAAAAGAGTTTGATTAACCAATTACTCCAGTTTACATATTGATTTCCTCACATTGGGTTAAATATAGCACAGAATATATTAAAAAGTAAAATGCAAGGCCTGCATGCATATGAGGTTAATATATTTTCAAAACACAAGGTTTATTTATACATGAATTCAATAAGAAGCATATTTGATTTGGTTAAGAAATTTACATTATATCATGATCAAATCTATCTCTGTTAATCTTCTTCCAAACATAGTGAGCTCTTTGACGTGCATAAAAATTGTCCTTTCTTTTTCCTTATGCTCATGCATGTCTTTTTCTGAACAAAAACTCTATGAATAAGACTGGAGGAAAGGGAACATTTAAGAGTGCTGAGCAATCAGAACTTTTCTCTGCGATGTCTGAATCTGCATGAGTTGCAGGGGATATACCATTTATGCCTGGCGGAGTGAGAAGAAAAGGGGTAGGAAGGACACTGCAACAAAAATGTTACTTCATTTATTTGTTCACTATCTGATCATTCATTCATTCATTCATTCATTGAGTTAATCAATCATTCATCATCACATCATTACATACTAAGAATATAAAGTTGCATATTCTGATGTGTAGTTCCCAGCATAAAAATACTCAAGCAGAAACAATTATAATTAAATTATGAAAAATTCTATAAGAAAGTTTGTCTTTAGTATTAACAAGAAAAAAGAAAAGGGAACTATAACTGACAAAAAGACTTACCCAACTTTTGCATATGATAGGAAGGTTCTGGGCCTTATAGAATGTGTACTTCAAGAAGAGATGAGAAGACAAACAATTCTATAAAGAAAAAGAGAAGTGCCCGGACAGAGTAGCTCAGTTGGTTGAGCATAGTCCTGTGCACAAAAAATGTTGCTGGTTTGTTTCCAGGTCAGGGCACATATGGGGGTTGTGGGTTCCATCCCTGGTTGGGGCATGATGGTTCTCTCTCACATGTATGTTTCTTTATCTTCTTTCCTCTCTCTAAGCATGTTCTCTGGTAAGGATTAAAAAGAAAGCAAGAAAGCAAGAAAGCAAGAAAGCAAGAAAAAAAGAAAGAAAGAAAGAAAGAAAGAAAGAAAGAAAGAAAGAAAGAAAGAAAGAAAGAAAGAAAGAGAAAGGGAGTGAAAGGGAAGTGTTCTATTTTTGTCTTCATTAGTTGTTTTAAAAAATGTAAATTCCGCCCTAACCTGTTTGGCTCAGTGGATAGAACATTGGCCTGCGGACTCAAGGGTCCCAGGTTCGATTCTGGTCAAGGGCATGTACCTTGGTTGCAGGCACATACCCAGGTAGGGAGTGTGCAGGAGGCAGCTGATCAATGTTTCTCTCTCATTGATGTTTCTAACTCTCTATCCGTCTCCCTTTCTCTCTGTAAAAAATTAATAAAATATATATATATAAAAAAAATGTAAATTCCTAGAGTTTCAGATAAAATGCAATGTTTTGAATATCCATTCATTCAAATTTCAGGGGATCAGAATACTTGACCCCAAAATATACCACTTTGGCATTTGGATTGTTTTGAACTGAAGGCAATCAACACTCAGAATTTGGATAAGGGGCCTGCTCAGAAAGAGAGCTAATACCAGAGATAACTTATATCTGAAAGACCTATCTGGAGGGCAGGACAAACATCTAATTACCAAACATCTCCTTAAATGTCCTGTGAATGCCCTCCTCCCCTCTGAAGCCCCAGGCCCTGTCCCATACCTTAGCTCAGAATGGCATATGAACTTCAACTGGCCCCACTTGCCCTTGGGTCTTATATTTTTATGAGACTCCTGTACAAATTATTTTTTTCTCCAGTTAATCTGTCTTATGTCATCTTAATTTTTAGACCTGCCAAAGTGTAGAAGAGTATATTAAAATGGTATATTAAAAAAATAAGCATAGATTGTGCTAGAAATTTCAAAAATGTAATTTTATTAACATAGCAATACACTTAGTAGAATATTATTATTCAAAAATAATGAAGCTGTTTATTTAGAATAATTTTGACCAATATTTCTAATTTTAGGCTATGAACAATGTAAAGTCTATTGAAATCTGTTAAGGAATTGGTTTGCGGGGTTCTGGAGGCTAAGAAGTACCACAACCTGCCCTCTGCACACTGGTGACCTAGGGAAATTAGTAGTGTAGTTTCAGTGTGAATCCAAAAGCTCCAAAACCAGGAGTGCAAGTGGTACAAGTTCTTGTCCAAGTTTAAAGGCCTGAGAACGTGGAGTAAAAATGGTTTAAGCTCCAGTCCAAAGGCAGCAGCTGATGTCCCAACTCAACTGTCAGACACACACAGAGAGAATTCTTCCTTCCTCTGTATTTTTTTTTTCCTACTCTAGCCCTTCAAAGTTTGATGCTGCCCACCAACATTAGGTATAATAATCTGTTTTACTGAGACTGCTTTACTTTACTGAGTCGAACACTAATGTCTCCCAGAAACGTGCTCATAGTCAGACCCAGAAATTTTTAAACAAATAACCAGGCATCATTAACCATTACATAATATGTTTTTTAAGCAAAAATTTAATTATTGACTTTGATAAAAGCCATTAGCAAACTTTAAAAAAATATATGTTTTTATTGATTTTTAGAAAGAAAGGAAGAGAGAGGGATAGATAGAAACATCAATGATGAGAGAGGAACATCATTGATTGGCTGCCTTCTTCACACCCCTGCTGGGGATTGAGCCTGCAATCCGGGCATGTGCCCTGACCAGGAATCGAACCTGTTACCTCTTACTTCCTGGGATGATGCTCAACCACTGAGTAACACCATCCAGGCCATTAGCAAACATTTTGATTATTTTTTAATTATTTGAGGGAAACATTAAAATCAAAGTATTTCACTATTTCTAACTAACTTTAGCAAAGGTCTGACAGAACTGTTATATCAGTGTAGCTAACCTCTCAGTCCAAAACAGTTTCTTCTCAAGACACATCCAAGGATCTTTATTCAACCTCTGAAAATATCAAAATTATAAATTTTTGAATTTATTAAATTTATTATTTTATGATATAAGGCTGTAATAGGTGGCAAGGAGGAAACGCATGTGAAAATAAAGAATACCTAAAAATAAGAATTAAGCAGAATTGAATGGAGAGTTGTAACTATCCAAGATCAGAGAAAGTCACATTACAGATCCTTGTTTGTTCTTGGATAAAAGTTAATATTAATCAATGAATTAGTAGTAATGATTTTTTTAAATGCATGCATGTAATTTCTAAAACACATGCATATAGCAATGTGAAATGCAGTCCACTGTGAGTGAGAGAAAAATATAAATGTTTCTGAAATTTATTTCTATGACAAATTGGTGATTGACAATAAACTGTTTCATAGCATACTGTTATAAGATTTCTAAAATTTTGTTTATTTTTTAGATGTGACTGATAATATATGTTCTTCAAAGGCACACATACCATCTGCATATTTTGAAAATAATGCCATGGACTTTATTATGAAACTAGTGGCCCAGTGCATGAAATGAGTGCATGGAGTGGGGGGGCGGGGGATCCCTCAGTCCAGCCTGCACCCTCTCCAATCCGTCAGTTGGACATCCCTCTCACAATTTGGGACTGCTGGCTCCTAACTGCTGACCTGCCTGCCTGCCTGAACTGCCTCTGCCTGCCTGCCTAATTGCCCCTAACCTCTCTGCCTGCCTGCCTGATTGCCCCTAACTTCCTCTGCCTTCCTGCCTGATCTCCCCTAACTGCCCTCCCCCGCTGGCTTTATCTTGCCCCCAACTGCCCTCCCCTGCTGGCCTGATCTGCCCTTCCCTGCCAGCCAATTTAGTTCTGATTGGTTGGTTTCTATGCCAGTCAGCATCAAAAGCTCCACCTCCTAGGGCAGCCATTGGCTCCTCACAGTTCACCCAGATTTGGTTCTGATTGGTTGGTTTCTATGCCAGTCAGAGTCTCTGGGTCTATCTCCAGGCCTGATCAGAGATGTGGGGCTGATCAGCAAGCCCCCAAGGAGGCCAAGAGAGAAACAGAGGCATGGCTGCTGGCAAAGCCCAGAGAGAAAGAGAGAGGCAATGTCTGATCAATAGCTGTCATGGAGGCTGTGGATCAGACCCTGCCTCTCTCTCCAGTCTGATCCACAGCCCCCTCGGCAGTCAGTGCTGGGTTGCTGCACCGACACCAACAGCAGTCTGACTGCAGGACTGACTTCCGGTGTTTGGTCGAGCCTTTGGTCGGTCGTTATGGGCCCTGGGTTTTTATATATTAGGACAATTTGTGGTTCCTTGTGATTGCCTATTTCTTGTAGAGTTCTGTTGTCATTACCGTTTGTAAATGTTTTACTTACTTTGTCTCAACTGACAAAAGTTCTAGATAGATATATACTAGTACAACTATATATTTCTCCTTAAAACTAGTGTCTATGAGCAATTCATTCTGTAAAAGTATAGATTAAAGCTTAAAACCAAGTTATACTGATTTTTAAATGCTTTAAAAATGTTTTCAAGTTTTATTTTATGGTATAAGCCTATAACAGGTGCTAGAGATCATGCATTTCACCCCTCTCAGCCTGCTGTATCTACTGGCAGATGCACAACATTTGGTAGGTATTAATAACAAAAATCGTGCTTCATGAAGGGATGAATATCATCCAAATTTAGCACAGGTCAAGGAAGACTGTTGGTGGGAGAAATAGCTCTATAGATATATTTTTGGTAGTGAACTAAATGCTAAATGAAAAGAAATGAATGAAAAGGATTGAATATTATTCATGCATAAAAATTTCTTTAAAAAACATGTATTTGTAGAATTATAAAACCTAAGCATATAATTTATTCCAGTCCTTTGTCTCATGTATTCTTGTAATATATCATCCAAAATGACAACTGTATCTTATATTTTTGAAATTTTCCAAAGCTAGAAATATCATTCCTGTGGTTAGTAATTTCTTTCTTTCTTTCTTTCTTTCTTTCTTTCTTTCTTTCTTTCTTTCTTTCTTTCTTTCTTTCTTTCTTTCTTTCTTTCTTCCTTCCTTCCTTCTTCCTTCTTCCTTCTTCCTTCCTTCCTTCCTTCCTTCTTTCTTCTTTCTTTCTTTCTTTCTTTCTTTCTTTCTTTCTTTCTTTCTTTCTTTCTTTCTTCTCTTTCTTTCTTTTCTTCCCTTCCCTTCCCTTCCCTTCCCTTCCCTTCCCTTCCCTTCCCTTCCCTTCCTTCCTTTCTCCTCTCCTCTCCTCTCCTCTCCTCTCCTCTCCTCTCCTCTCCTCTCCTTTTCTCTCTCTCTCTCTCTCTCTCTCTCTCTCTCTTCTCTCTCTCTCTCTCTCTCTCTCCTTCTTTTTTTGATTGCATGATACTTTGACCTTTACATCTGGTAATTCTTTGAGTCCCAATTATAATGTGCATTACCCCAGAAAGGTTTTTCCTTTTCTTCTGTTAGAGGTATTGCCTACTACCAATCTGAGACTAACCAATATACAATTACAGTAACTTTTTCAGACCAGGACCCCCAACTGCCCTACATTGCTGGCCTGACCTTGCCCCCAACTGCCCTCCCCTACTGGCCATTTTGGTTCTGATTGGTCAGTTTGTATGATTAGAGATTCTTCACAGCAGCTAAGGCTGAAACAGACATAGGTCCTCAGTATTACCCTGCCTCTCTGCATGTCATATTTTTTTCTAATTCACCTCCTGAGGAAGCTGATTTTTAAATTTTTTTTTTATTTTTTAGAAATCTATGATGTAACCTCTTACCAGAAAAACTCCTAGATATTGTTTCCTGTCTCCCTTGTCATCAAGGTTACCTGGCCCAAGGGTAAAGGCTGGACTCTGTGCTCACTGGCCTTCGTGAGTTCCCTTCATTTCACAGTATGTATCCTCTGAGAACTTCCCTTAATTTCCTGATGTAAGCCAAGCATTAACAAAAAATCAACAACAACAACAACAAAAGAAGTTTTCTTCTCTGACCTAATACTCTTAAACTCCAAGACTCTTATATTTTCTTAACTGGGAAATTGTTTATGGTTTACTTATTGTTCATGGTCTCAATTAATATTAGGTTCATTTGCAGAACTGCAAAACTAAAACAGCACTGCATAAATGAGATAGACATTTGTTTTTTATCATATAAATGCCCAGAGAGTCTGAGACTGACATTGCTCTCCAGGGTCTCAGAGATCCACTCCCTCAATCCTGTCCATCTTCCATATGCGGTTTTTACCTTAGGTCTCCAGGTGTTTCCTTCCACATACCTTGTAGATGAGATAGGAAGGCAAAACAGAAGAGGGCAAGGAACACAGTCCAACATCTCTTGAAGGTTCCTAGACTTGACTACATGGCACTTCATATATCATTGATCAAACTTAGTCATATAGCCATATGTCTCTCAAAAGAAACCTGAGTAATAGTCACTTTGTCCTGGACCCAACCAAATCTTTTGGACGTCTATTTCTATAGAATGAGATAATGGATATTAGGGACACGTCTACTTTGCAACACCAGCTGATTGGTGTAAGCTCACTGTTTGCTGGTGTTGCTATTGTTGTTTCCTTTTGTTTTCCGTGAGCATAGGAATGCTTTCAGAGATGTGCTTATTATGTAGATAGTCTCTATTGGTATGGAGATAGAGATCCTTTCAAATTATTTACTTGGTTATACAGAGGGAAATAGCAAACAAAATTTCCCCTTCTGAATGTATTAATACTATTGTCCAGGATATGGATTTCCTTCATATTCAACAAAACTGTCACTACATTTCACATATGTGCTTTGAGGGAGAAACAAAACAAAGTAAAACAAAAACAACAACAAAAAACAGCCCCTGATGACTGTTAGGTCATGGTTTACTTGTGGAATAAATCAATTAACATTAGACAAGGCTACACTGAGACTAACATGAGGCCAACATGAAACAGGAGCAATCCAATATCATGCTTCAGCAAAAACAAAAACAAAAACATTGTCAAACACAAATGACCAAACCTCCTCCTCTCCCAGCTAACATAGGTAACTAATGCTTTTCTAGAAATTGCAATTGTAGTTCCTTCCCAACTTCTAGATAAAATTATTAAGATAATCATATAATCACCTCTTCTTTTTCTGACAACATCCTATCCAGAACAAAACTATACTTTCTTGAACTCTCTCCCAATCACTAAACCAAAGCACAAACCTTATAAGAAACCTGTCCTAACACCTTCTTAATGATCCCATTACTTTCCCACCCCAACCCCATGCTTTACTCACTTCCTATTCCAAGGAGCTAATAGACTCACCTTTGTTCAATTGCAATGTATTCTGTTCCCTTTGACTTATGTTTGTAATTTAGAGACACCAGTCCATTAAGTGTATTTCTTTTGAAAGCTACTGTGATCCATCATGTGTGAGTTTTGTCGTTTTATTTCACACAAGTTATTGATTTCTAGTGTTTGGGGATATAAATACTAGCTCCATACATCCATAGCTACATTTCAGTACTAGCTTTCTATGGACAATGTCCAGTTCCTTTTTTTAAATAACTAAAATAAAGAATTCTATTAGTTGATATTGATATAATGTGAAGGTTTTTGTTTCCATGTAAAAGAAAAACAATTTGGTTTAATTTAAACCAAAAGGTAGAATTTATAATAGACATTTCAATGAATTTATAGAACAAATCACATGTCAGATCCTAGCTGGCTTTCAGGAAAGAGCTAGAATTAGAAGCTGCCATTGCCTAATTTTTCCCATTTTATGTATACCACTTTGTTTATTTTTTCTTTTTCAGAATAAATTTCTCTATATTTCTTTTTAAATATCAGGCTAGTGATAGCCACCCTCAAGCTCCCAAGTTCATAACTCAGTCAAGACAACCATTCAAATTAGAATTACTTGATTATAATTATGAAATCAAGGAATAGTATCTAATTTCCCAACTTGAGTCCAACCAATGATGGCAAAGTGGACAAAGTTATTGGGTCTATTCCTATAGAAAATGGTCATTTGTGCAGAAACCACTGAAGAATCTTCTACAGTGTATCGTATTTCAAATTATTAATCTCAACTCACTTTTATTTTGTTGGGATTTAAAAGTATTTGTTTATTTATTTCAGATTAATTGTAAGAAATTTGAAAAAAATAGATATTTTGACTTCTGCCTTTCAAGATAGAATTTCAATTTCCTCTTCTTTGGTAAAAATATTTTAATCAGATATGGATTGAAGAATTAAATTAGAAAGTGCCTTCAGAATTGCCTTCATATAGATTTTGTTGGTTTGGGGGGCCCCTATAAAAATGGGAAGAAGAGAACATGATAATAATGATTTACAAGGGGCCAGTTGCTCCACTCAGAAGAGAGGAAAGAAAATGACAGAAAAGAAAATGATTTTTAGTGATTTGCATATGTGATTCACAGACAGGAATCTAGAGAGATTATCCCCTTTGGTTACTTCTGGAATTGGATAGCACATGATGAGGCTCTGAAAGCGAGAATGGGAGAGAAGAGACCCTCCTTTTAATGTTTTAATATGTTTTCACCAGATAAAACTCAGACAGAGCTGAAAGATTTAGCATATGGAAAAGAGGTAAAGAGAGACACTAACAAACAAAAGGCATGGCTTTACCCTATTTCTTTTTTTGGGGGGAGGAGGGTACCATGGAAACTTTTCAGATTCTTGTGCTACTTTAAGAGTCAGAGACCAATAGACTGAATGAAATAGAATGGTTGTTAACCTGTCAAGTTGATATCCTATTAAATAATAGTTTTAGTGAAGCATAACAGAGGAGTGCACAAATCATATTTTTAACAACTGAGAAAACACAGAAAGTATACAGACTGGTGTACTTTTATAAAATAAATACAAATATATAACCACAGTTCAAATCAAGAAATCCAAAACCAGTTAATAATGCGGATTTTTTTCAATAGATGGAGTTACACATACTAGTATGTTGATATATATGCGATTTGATATGCATGCTATTTCATTGTACTGACAACAAGCTTCAAAACTTCATATGTCAACTTTTCTGAAGGTGTTAACATTGTAAGTATTTTTACACTTAAAAATGTCGAATTTTGTGCCAAAAAAAAAAAGAGCATTTGTGGGAAGTTTTAATTCATTACTTTATTTTGAAGAAAAGTGCTGCTGAATACTTCAGGAAGCTTATGGTGAACATGCTCCATCTCAAGATACTTGTGAATGCTGGTTTAAACACTTTAGAAGTGATGATTTCAATGTGAAAGACAAAGAATGTCCAGGTCAACTGAAAAAGTTTGAAGACCAACAATTACAAGCATTATTGGATGAAGATGCATGTCAAACTCAAAAAAACAACTTGCAGAAAGACTAAACGTTGCTCAGCAAACAATTTCTGATCATTTACAAGCAATGGGAAAGATTTTAAAGGAAGGAAAATGGGTGCCACATCAACTGAACGAAAAACAAATGGAAAAGCGAAGTCATCAGTAAAATATTGCTTCAACTGCACGAAAGAAAGTCTTTTTCTTTCTAATTGTGACTGGCGATGGAAAGTGGATTTATTTTGAGAATCCCAAATGCACAAAATCATGGGTTGATCCACGTCAACCATCAACATCGACTGCAAGGCCAAATCACTTCAGCAAGAAGACAATGCTCTGCATTTAGTGGGATCAGGAAGGTGTTGGTGTATTATGAGCTTCTAAAACCAGGTAAAACCGTTAATACCTATCGCTACTGACAACAAGTAATCAAATGGAACCACATTTTGATTGTGAAATGACCAGAATGTGCTAGAAGACACAGAAAAATAATTTTGCTTCATAATGACAAACCATCACACACTTCAAAACCAGTTAAAGACATGTTAAAAGATCTTGTCTGGTAAGTATTAGCCCACCCGCTATATTCACCAGACCTTGCTCCTTCAGATTACCACTTGTTCCAATCAATGGCACACAGACTTTCTGAGTAGCACCTCAAAACATACAAAGAAGTGAAAAATTGGGCCTCTGAATGGTTTGCCTCAAAACAACAAAAGGTCTATTTGGACAGTATCCACAAATTACCTGAATGATGGGGAAAATGTGTAGCTAGTAATGGACATTACTTTGAATAAATCACTTTTGATGTTTCTCTTGAAATTATCATGTTTTCCTTGATCACAAAATCCGCATTATTAACCAATACATCTAGCACATCATAGGGCTTTCTATGTATCTCCTTCTGGTCATTACACCTCTCTCTTCACAGAAATAAGACCTTCCATTCTTACTTCTAACATGATTAATTAATATTGTCAGCTCTTGGTTTAATAAAATATGCAATAATTTGGTTTCTCTTCTTGTACTAGATATCATGTCTATGACACCCATCTATGTTGTGGCATGTAGCATTATTGTCATTGAATAACTATAACAAATTTATTTATCATTCTCTATATGGTAGACATTTCATTCATTACCAGTTTTTACATACTATAAATAATATTTTTTTCATTCCTGGTATATGTAATTTATGCTTTTATTCTTTCCTTTTAATCAGTTTTACTAGAGTTCCTTTCATTTTTAATGAATTATTCTTTTATTTTTAGTTTATATTTCATTAATTTCTTTTTCTATATTTATAACTTCCATTTTTTAAAAATTTTATTTGGTTTAATTTGAATTTCTACCCAAAGTTTATTTTGATACAATTTCAACTCACTTAAAACTGTTTTTCTTTCAATCTTTTTCAATCTATATATATTAAAGCCTAAGCGACTATTATGACTGGCCGATTGAATGACTAGTTGACCAGTCGCTCTGACGTGCACTAACTACCACAGGGGCAGACACTCAATGCAAGAGCTGCCCCTGGTGGTCAGTGCGTTCCCACAGCCAACTTCCTGTAGTTGGCCAACCTCCCATGGTCCTTCTCCCCAACTGGCCGGCCCTGATTGGCCTTGATCAGGACTGGGTGAGACAGCCCCAATTGGGACTGAGCAAGATGGCCCCAATCGGCCCAGATTGCTGGCCAGACTGAGTGACCCCACCCATGCACGAATTCATGCATTGGGCCTCTGGTATAAACATATATTTCTCTTGACTCTTGTCCTAAATCCACCCATGTTCAAATGTAGTGTTTTCAGTTTCATTTAGTTTAAAATAGCTTTCTAATATATATTGTGATTTTCCCTTGACTCATGGATTATTTAGTCTTCTATTTATATTTAATATGTATGTCTCTTTTATTTCTACTTAGGTCAGATAAGCCTGTCAGAGAATAACAAATACCATATAATCTCACTTATATGTGGAATCTACTGAACAAAATAACCAAACAAAACAAAAACAGAGGCATGGATACATGGAATAGACTAACAGCTGTCAGAGGGGACTAAATAAAATAAGGTGAAGGGATTAACCAAATAAAATATATGTATAACACACAGACACAGACAACAGTGTGTGATGGCCAGAGGGAAGGGGAATGTAGGGTCAGGGTTGAGGTGGGCAAAGTGGGGAGGGGAATGGGACATCTATACTAGTGGCAATAGTAAGAACAAGATAAAAAAATGTATACATTTTTATTTTTCAAATATATTAGCTCTTAAATGATTATTTTGCTTTACTTATTCTATGCCTTACTGAGGAAGGTATGTTAAAATTTATTATTATAACTGGAGATTTTTCCATTTTTTCTTTAATTTATGTCCATCCTTTATTTGTATCTTTTATTTATAAATTGGAGATTAAGTCACATTTAAGTAAAGAACCTTGACTTATTGAGTCTACTATAAAGTATTACTTTATGGTTTAACAGAAAATACAAAGACCTTATTACATTATCCCTCTGCCTTTTATGTAATTTTTGTCAAGTATTTTAATTATGATATATTTAAATCCCATTATTTTATGATTATCTAATTTATTTGCATGATTTACATTTCTACAGATGTATTTGATTCTGTATTGCCCACTATAATGGTCAATTTTATGATTTTATATATCAACTTGACAGGGCTATATAGGGTACCCAAACATTTGGTCAAACATCATTATGGGTATGTCTCTGAGGGTGTTTCTGGGTGAGAGTAATATTTGAATGGATAAACCTAGTAAAGCAGATTATCCTCCATAATCAACTGAAGACCTGATTGGAACAAAAAGGCTGAGTAAGAGGGGACTCTCTGCAAGACTGCCTTGAGCTGGGACATGGTCTTCTCTTGTCCTTGCATTCAAATGGAAAGATCAGCTCTTGTTTCTCAAGGCTGCCAAATTTCAGACTTAAATTGACACCATTGGCTTCCTTGGTTCTCAGGTTTTCAGATTTAGACTGAAACTATTAGAACTCTATCATTGGCTCTCCTGAGTCCTCAGTTTGCTGACTAAAAATCTTGGGATATCTCACTCTCCATAATTAATAATAATAAATCAGTCAGTCTCTCTCTCTCTCTCTCTCTCTCTCTCTCTCTCTCTCTACATACACACACACACACACACACACACACACACACACACTGAGTGGCCAGATTATTAAAATCTCTGAACGCATAATAATCTGGCCACTCAGTGTATATCCTATATAATAAAAAGCTAATATGCAAATTGTCCCCTCAACCAGGAGTTTGACCAGCAGGCAGGCCGGCAAACCGCCCATGTCCCCTCCCCCTGGCCAGGCTGGCCAGACTCCATCCATGCACGAATTCATGCAGCGGGCCTCTAATATATATAATTATATTATATATATATATGTGTGTGTATATATATATATATATATACACATATATATACACACATATATATATATATATATACAGATAAATATATATATATATATATATATATATATATATATATATATATATATACATATATAAATACACACACACACACACACACACACACACTGAGTGGCCAGATTATTATGCGTTCAGAGATCATAATAATCTGACCACTCAGTGTGTGTGTGTACATATATATATATATTCTAATAATAAAAGCCCAGGGTTGTAACTTATAACCACCGATCACAACCAAAGGCTGACCAACTGGAAGTCAGTGCTGGGTTGCCGTGGCGACCTTCACAGCCACTGCCTCATGCTGTGGGCTCCACTGGTAGGCTCCCCCCAGCCCATAGGAGACTGGCAAGCTGCAGCTGGTGGAAAGCAGTGAGCCCAGGCCGAGCCGCCCCACAATCACAGGGCGAACAAGCCAGGCCCAGCCACCCTGTGATCACAGGATGAAGAGCCCAGGCCGAGCCTGGCCAAGCTGCCCCACAATCCCAGGTGAAGAAGCCGCTTTGCTCACCAACCTGCGCTAGGGACCTGTTCAGGCGCGGAGTCTGGGGCCTCTAGTCTCCAGCCACTGGAAGTCTCCCTCTCCCCAGAGTTAGGAGCACCAGCCTAGGTCTACCCAGTGGCCTGGTCCTGACTGCGGGGCTGAGTTCCTGCAGGCTGGGGTTTGATCCCCACGCATTAGCAGTAGAAGATCAGTGCCTTTGTTATTGCTGTGTGTCCGGGTTTTAATTGGACAAATGCCCAGAGGTCCCGGGTGCCAGCTTAGCAAAATCTTTTAGGAGGAGAATTCTGTCTGGGTTTCCTCAAATTCCCTCAGCCCCTGCTCACCCCTTTGTAAAGGCGCAGAACAATTGAGGCCCCTTAAATAAAAATCAGAGGTCTCCAGCAATGGTGGGCCTCTCTCATCAGAGTCATTTGAGTATTTATCTAGGCACCATGACAGAGAAACACAAGCTCAAGTCATGATCTCTGCCCTTAAAAAATTCACAATCTTATTAGAGCGAGTGGATGATAAAAGTGTAGTAATAACATCAGAATGTAAGGCAACAATACAGAGAGGAACAGAGGCAATTGCTAGGATGATTTTGCAATAATTAGTACAAAGAGTATGTGCTATGAATTAAATAAAAAAAATATGTGTGGAAGTAGCTGCTTCATGAGTATTGCATCCCTTCCTATTTTAAAGGAAGCTGAGTTCCATGTGAACTGTGTACTATGCTATGATATCTGAGGCACAGGACAAGGGAGGCCCTAAGTGTATGCTTTGATATTTGAATCATTCTTTATTGTTCAATGTGATTTATTTCTCTACATTTCAGTTTTGTAATAGTTAAATTACTAGAATAATACATCTTGCTATAAAATATTACTAGAAGATCAAATGATCAGGTGACATTTATTGTTATTTTCTATAAATGAACACAATCTCTGGTATGCTAAAGTGATAGGTATTATAGAAATACTAGAGGCCCGGTGCATGAAATTCGTGCACAGACGGGGGTTGTCCCTCAGCCCAACCTGTACCCTCTCCAATCTGGGACCCCTCGAGAGATGTCCAACTGCCCGTTTAGGCCCGATTCCGGTGGGATCGGGCCTAAACGGGCAGTCGGACATCCCTCTCACAATCCAGGACTGCTGGCTCCCAACTGCTTGCCTGCCTGCCTTCCTAATTGCCCCTAACCACTTCTGCCTGCCAGCCTGATCACCCCCTAACCACTTCGCTGCCAGCCTGTTTGCCCCAACTTCCCTTCTCTGCTGGCCTGGTCACCCCTAACTGTCCTCTCTTACAGGGTTGATCACCTCCAACTTCCCTCCCTTGCAGGCCTGGTCCTTCTCAACTGCCCTCCCTTGCAGGCCGGGTGCCTCCCAACTGCCCTTTCCTGCTGGCCATCTTGTGTCCACATGGGGGCAGGATCTTTGACCACATGGGGGCAGCTATATTGTGTGTTGCAGTGATGATCAATCTGCATATTACTCTTTTATTAGATAGGATAGAGGCCTGGTACAGGGGTGGGGGCCAGCTGGTTTGCCCTGAAGGGTGTCCCTGATCAGGGTGGGGTTCCCTTGGGATGTGGGGCGGCCTGAGCAAGGGGCCTGTGGTGGTTTGCAGGCCAGCCACACCCCCTGGTGACCCAAGCGGAGGCCCTGGTATCTGGAATTTATTTTCCTTCTACAATTGAAACTTCATAGCCTGGAGCGGAGCCAAGCCTGGGGCTCCCTCCATGGCTGGCAGCCATTTCTTTTGGGGTTATAATTGAAACTTTGTAGTCTTAAGCGGGTGAGCCTGGCCAGGGTGTGCGGAAAGCTTTGCTTCCCCTGTTGCCAGGAACAACCCTGGCCTGCTCTCTCAAGCTCCATTCTGCTGCCATTTCTGTTTGAATTTGTTTACCTTCTACAATTGAAACTTTGTAGCTTGAGTGGAGGCTTAGGCCTGGCAAGGGCAGGCGGAAAGCTTGGCTTCCTCTGTTACCTAGGAAACCTTGCTCTCTGTGGCTGTAGCCATCTTGGTTGGATTAATTTGCATACTCACTCTGATTGGATGGTGGGCGTGGCTTGTGGCCATGGCTTGTGGGGGTGTCGGAGGTATGGTCAATTTGCATATTTGTCTATTATTAGGTAGGATTCAGATAGGGAGACCTACAGGCTTGATTACAAGTGAGGCTTACTATCACAACCCAAATTTATTGCTTAAAAAAAAAGCAGGGAGCCAACTAGAAACTCAACCAAAAGCCCTTGGGGGGGCAAATGTAAATTAGATAAGCTTTGCTATTACAAGAGCAAGAAGAAAAAATTAAGATGCAAGAATGAAAACCACATTGCATCCACTCTAAGTAGCTGTTAAAGAAAAAGAATGATATACTATGAAAATACTTAATACAGATTGTAAAGATATTTGTTCAAAGAGGATTTCCTAGAGTAGGTGATATTTCAGTTAATTTTTATAAATGTGAAGAGGTTAGCTAGATAAGAAAAAGGTGTAGGTGTCCTGAATTGCAAAGGCTGCAGGCGGGGCTAAGGGACCCCCCCTCCATGCACGAATTTCGTGCACTGGGCCTCTAGTATATATATATAGTGCAAAAGTAGGTTTACAGTTATTCATCTGGAAAATAATACAATAATTAATAAATAATAATAAAAGAATATACTCTGTGTTTCAAGTACTCACCATTGCAAACCTTCTTTTGCCCCACACATACACACTCATCTCTAATTGGTTCTGTTTCTCTGGAGAACCCTAATACTACCTCCCAGCACACTTTTACTGGTACATGTACTCCAATGGATCACAGATTTCTCATTTATCTGCAGATTTGCTTTTGGCCAACTGGAACCTGCTACCCAGGGAATTTCTGTCCACTTTCCCATTTTATCTCTTTATTTTCTTGAAAATATTAGTCACATTTATTTTAAATTTATGTTTGTTAACTCCAATACCTATTTTTTCTGAGAATCTTTTTCCCTTGCTTTTTGGTGCTTTTATGAGTAATGCTTTATGAGTAAATGCTTAGCATTATATATGAAAAATGTAGAGATAATGTTAATTTGTATTATCTTAACATTCTCAATAGAGGGCTTCTTGAAGGTTGGCTACAAGCAGAGTGTGTTGATACAATATTTGACTGAAGTAATAGTAGACGTCAGAAGCAAATAGCAAACAAGAAAGTAAAACAAAAGTAATTTCACAATCTTTTTTCATTTTTATAGGAAAACACATTAGTCCTTTAAAAATGGAGGCTTATGACAAATTCTAAATTATGCATAAAGTAGTCATAGGAGCACAAAGTGTTACATCTTCCCCGAATGCATTTTGAGGAATTTTTTGAAAAGCAAAACAAATATATTTTAGATTTTGCAGTTGATGTGGGTTAAGAATGTTGCTGTGACTAAATAGATTGAGTGTACAGACCAGGAGGTAAAATATAAGCCAGGAGAAATTGAAGCAAAATAGTTTGTTGGTATAATTTTGATCAGGAGATCAAGAGGAAGAGCTAACAAAGCCACAGAATAGCCTCTATTAAAAAAAGAAAAGAAAGAAGAAGAAAACATTAAAGAGGCTTTTGTAAAGATACTCCTCATGGCAATGAAAAAAGAAGTCTGGCCGCGGACAAAGTGGATGTTGAGGTCTAGAGAAAATCACCAAACACCTAACTAGTCATTGAAGGGTCTGGGAAGAACTATTAGAAGTGGATGATTGTGAAAAAATAGTAATTGTGTGGTTTGTGATAGCAGTGAATAGCTAATAACTACAATTCCACGAAGACTATGTAGAGCCGTCGCACACCGCAAACACCATCAGGGGCTGTATAGGAAGTGACATGACACATTTCATCTCAACAATGCAAGGAGGTACAAAGTATAGGGTTTGTTGTTTGTCACAGTGGGGAATGGAGTTGAAGGCAATTCTGCCAAGCCTCACTCATTACAGTGACGGTCACTCTGCTGAGAGTAATCTAAAAGACACTTTCAAAGGATCCTATTTTTATAGTGAAGGGATTTGCTGTCTATTTTCTGTTGTTTTTTTCAATGCACTTTTTCTGTTTTCATTTGACAATTTTGAATCAAATGAAATAAAATAACAGCTGTTTAAAATAATATCTATGTATATAATATAGCACATAAATGACCATAACTTTTTAGTTTTATTATATATTCATATGAATATAAAAATATATGTATAGTATGTAGGCTATATATGTGTATATCTGTGTATGTACTAGTATGTGTGATCTTAAAATGCGTAAGACAACTCCCTTCCCAATAACAAATTATTTATCCCCATATATGATAAATTCTGCATAGATAAATCACTTCTCATCAGAAACCTAAATAAATATTATACCTTTTTGCTATAATTTTAACAGCTATGTCCAGCAACAGATGCTAATTGAGTGCCTCAGGTATAACATATGCTGCCCATTAAAATGAGGATAGAACTAGCACTATCCAGTTTAAACAGCAGCTATTTGTAAATTATGCCACATTGCTGACATCTTTCAAATATGCCTGGCAATGAGTAAGTTGATGAGAATTCTGAGGTTAATGGTATTCCATGGAAAAGGGAAATGCATAGCTTGTGAAACTTTATGCAGCGGTCCTGATAGGATGACCACCTCACTCCAGTTTTCTCAGGATATTCTTGGTGTTAGTGCTGGAAACTCCACATCCAGCGAAACTCAGTCTCAAACCATCGTGATTTGTCATCCCTCTAGAAGTGGTAAGCAAGATAAATAAAGCTCCTGCCTTTAAGAACCTTGCATTCAAGTTTTCAAAAACAGACAACAAAATATAAATAAATAGATAAAATACATTCTTCCAAGCATAAATAAGTGATTTATGAAGTGAAAAAGAATGAAATTCAGGACTACTTAAGATTTTGGTGTTAGCTACAGGTAGTATATTTCTGGCTGAGATTAAGAAACAAATAATAATTCAATTTTAATTAAATGCTTATGCTACTGCCTCAAGTCAGCCTCAGAAAAGTATTTAAGACACCTGTGTTCCATTCTCAGCATTGTCAGTAATTGGCTGAGGCCCTAAACAAACCACTTAACTTTTCTGAGCTTGAATTCCTTCACCTGCCAGTTAAGCAAGATGGGCAATTTGATCTCTGTGGTTCCATCTAAGTCTAAAATTTGGGAATAGAACATTTATAATCAACATTTAAATATTACTTGTATTTTGTTCTCCGACATAATAAACATCATGTCACCTATTTTTGTCTAGTTGCTATTCAAAAAATGGGCCTTTTGACTTTTGAACAATGCTAATGTTTCATCAGAAAGATACGGTGAATACAAATGTATTGCTGTGTAACATTTAACCCACTGGGAAGGGATCACAGATAATAATGGAACTGTTTACAGCAAAATGCATTTGTTCTAAAGAGTTTGCCTTCTGTGTGAAGCTGATGAGGGATTTTGTGCTACATTATTTCCTCCTCACGAGTTCTTAAAAAGAATTTCCACTTGCTGGGCAATCATATAGGAAGTAAAGTGAAGTTTATAGTTTTATAACCCTTTTGTCACATACAAAGGGGATAAAGGGTTTCTCAATGGTATGATATTAAAAACCATTTAGACTGCAGTCATCATAAGCAATTACCTCCCTGGTGACTGTTCTTCTAAGGCTCTCTGCATTGCACAGGCTTTTTAAGCCTACGCTCCTTAGAATCCAAGGGTCTTGTTTGGAAACCAGCTCAGCGAGTTACTAGGTATGACACTGTGGACAGGAAGATAATTACCCTCCTTTATAAATAAGGTCAAGCATCTCTCATATTATATAGTATTTTTAATGTTAAATGTGATAATACAGATAAAGTGCTAAGTACAGTACTTGAAACACACTAACTAACCAACAATGTTCTCTAAAATCATGATTATTTTAAAATTCAAAACCAGTCCTGTGGCACAGGTTATTAATAAAGCAGTTGCTCACAATTTGGTACCACTGAGAAATCTTTTAATATAGCTAAGCCACTTTTCTCTGTTATGACAGGGTATTTATAAATGTGGTAAATTTCATGGCAGTCATAGATTAGACTGTGGATTTTAGTTATTTGAGGTCATAGCTGTCTTTTTTAAAATGTGGCATAGATGTACATAATGAAGTAGTTGTTTCCACTTGAGATTAAGTATATGTTGCAAACTAATGCAGTAATAAACTCTTTTATACTAACTTGCATTCAGATAACAATTATAGCCTCTAAATCAGTGGTTCTCAACCTTTCTAATGCCGCGACCCTTTAATGCAGTTCCTCATGTTGTGGTGACCCCCAACCATAAAATTATTTTCGTTGCTACTTCATAACTGTAATTTTGCTACTTTTAATGAATTGTAATGTAAATATCTGTGTTTTCCGATGGTCTTAGGCTCTACAACCTGTTGCAACCCACAGGTTGAGAACCGCTAGCAGGGTCGCCTAAGACCATCGGAAAACACAGATATTTACATTACGATTCATTAACAGTAGCAAAATTACAGTTATGAAGTAGCAACGAAAATAATTTTATGGTTGGGGTCACCACAACATGAGGAACTGTATTAAAGGGTCGCGGCATTAGAAAGGTTGAGAACCACTGCTCTAGAAAAATATAAATAAAAACTACTTGAAAGCATTGGAAAACAATGAAAAGTAAGCAAACACTGGATGGCAGTCTACACTTGGCTTAAAGGAACAGTCATGGTGAGCAACTGATATCCTTACTTATTCTACTTTTTAGTCAGGAAATAAGCCCAGTCTTACTGGTTTGAAGAATAAGAGAAGAGAGATTGGGATAAACCAGCAGCTGAAATGGAAGAGAAAAAAAAAATCACAGAAAGATAGAGTCATAAATTGGTGCCCCAAATTTTCATAAAAATGTCTGCCTAAATTGCATACTGACTCCAAATATGTTTGTGTGGGGAAGACATCAAGTAGCCCAGCTAAAGACCAAAGAAAGAGAAATTCTGCTACAAGAAATACAATATTTGGAGTTTGAAAAAACATTTTTTTTAGAGAAACCTAGTATAATTTTGAGCCTAAACTATATCTATATATATATAAATATATATATATATATATATATATAAAAGGCTAAGTGACTGACCATCTGTCCAACTGTCTGACCAACCGACCGGCCGGTACATATGATGCGATTGGCAATTCAAAAATAAACATTGACTCATGCATGCACAATACATATAAAACTCTCACTGGAACCAATTGCATGTGTGTGTTTCAATCTGTCATTTTTTATTGTGAATTTGGTTATTTTTGTTGACATTCTGAAGCTGAAAGATAGCAGTATTGTCTACAGAATATATCTGAAGACCAACTATTGGCACAACGTACCATTTGAGTGATCATTCCATCGATTCAGTGGATGGTGCCAAAAAAGAAAATTTTCCCATTTAATTTCTTAATAGTATTACTCCTCCAGGAATGCTGTATCATAAATTAAAATTGAAAGTAGTTGCAATCATCATGCTACTGAGAAATCTTAATAATAAATGGTTTCTTTGTAATGGTACTAGATTTATTATCAAAAGATTGAGAACTAACATAATCGAAGCTGAAATATTAACAGGATCTACGGAAGGAGAGGTTGTTCTGATTCCAAGATTTTATTTGTCCCCATCTGACACTGGCCTCCCATTTAAATTAATAGGAGACAGTTTCCCCTGATGCCAGCATTTGTGATGACTATTAATAAATCACAAAGACAAACTCTAGACAAAGTAGGAATATTCCTACTTGAACCCATTTTTGGACATGGGCAGTATACTTTCTCTCAAGTTCAAAGAGTGTGTGTCGTTAAAATTAAAGTTGTAAATACTTCATCACAAGGGAAATTAGTCAAGCCCTTTGAAAGTGTTTTTACTCTTAATGTGGTATACAGGGAGATATTAGAATAAGTTTAATCAATTTATTAGTCATTGTTTTTATCAATGTTGTTTTTGTTCTTTTTATATCATGTTTTTGTTGTTTTTATATCATGTCTTTGTTGTTGTTATTGTTTACTTATTAACCAATTTATATATTACTAGAGGCCCGGTGCACAGATTTGTGCACATTGAAAGTAAATTAATTAGAAGGTGGCTGGTGGGGCGGGACTGGGTGAGATGGGGCTGGACAGCCTGGGAGCCAACCTCCTGCGGTCCCTCCTTGGCTGGCTGCACCTGGGGTGGCACCAGGGGGGTGGGGGATTCAAAGGGCATCTGCAGAATGAGCAGGGTCCCTCCATCAGGTAGGGTTCCTTGGCCTGGCCTGTGGGGATTGGGCCGAAACCGGCAGTCCAACATCCCCCGAGGGGTCCCGAAGTGCAATAGGGCACTCTGCGAAGTTGCTGTCGCTTGGCAACTGCTGTGTTGAGCATCTGCCCCCTGGTGGTCAGTGCACGTCATAGCTACTGGCTGGTCAGCTGGTTGCTTAGGCCTTTATATATATATTTTTTCATATTCATTTTACTAATTTTCTTTCATCTTTGACACTTCTATTATAGAGAAAGGACAAGTCGATATTAAAATATTTTACCTAATTAATTTCCTCTTAATGTGTACGAATCCATGCACTGGGCCACTAGTACACTGATAATATCTAAGATATATTCTAGACATACTAAGTATAGAAATAAATAGGAAAATATGACCTAAGATTTAAGGCTATCAGTACAGACTCAAGATGACCCAGATGTTGAATTAGCAGACAAACATTTTAAAACAACCATAGTAATTGTGATTAAGAACATATGCTGAAATAAATTGAAGAAGAGTTAAATAAGTGAAGCAATATACATTGTTTATGGATTAGGATATTGAATATTGTTATGTCAATTTTATCCTAATTGATCTGTAGTTCAATCAGTAGCTCAATGCAATTTCAATCAAAATTCTAGTAGGCTTTTTTTGGGGTGCAAATTGACAATTGGTTCTAAAATTTATATAAATTCAAAGGACCTAAATATAGAAAACATCTCTGAAAATAAACAAACATGAAGAGCATACACTACCTAATTGTAAAGCTTTTTATAAAACTTCAGAAATAAAGACATGGAATCCTTGATATAAAGATAAACAAATTGATCAATGATACAGAATGAAAGTTTAAAAATAAACTCACACATATAAGGTTAATTAAATTTGACAATGAAGCACAAGCAATTAAGTGGAAAGAGAATAGTATTTTGATCAAATGATTGTGAAAAAATTACATAACCATATATAAAAAAAAAACCTTCAATCCATAACTAGCAACATACCACAGATAAAATAAACAGATAAACAAACTAAAATTATACACCTAATGTTTAACCTGATTTTTAAAATATCAAGAAAAAAGCACAAAATAAAATTTTCTCACATTTGATTAAAGTTTTCTTAGACATGTCCCAAACACATAATGCATCAAAGGTAATCATTGAGAAATTGGGCTTCATCAAAATGAAGACTCCTGTTCTTTGAAAGTCACTAAGGGAATGCTGGGAAAAAATTTAAATCACATTCTGATAAAATACTTGTATCTAAAATACATAAATATTTCTCTAAACCTTATAATAAAAAAGTGACCAACACAATTTAAAAAAAATAGAGAACAGTGAAATATTAAGATACTATTAAAGACATTGGACAATGAAGAGACTTTGGTGACCTTTTCAGACTGGTTGTTGAGTGGTTGGTGTAAGTAGAATACATACTGCAGGTTAGCTGGAGATTGAATAGTATCCCTAACATATAAAGAGCTTAGGAGTGATCACTTCTGCTTTACAACAAGAAAAAAATATGAAAAAATTGAAAATCAATTTTTCTCAGACCCATCAGAGAAGTGAGATTACAACCAAAATCTGGAAAGACAGCTGAGCTCTGCTTCCAAGGAGCCATAAGTTTACTTATATGACAACTTTGACAAACTGCTGAAAACATAGGGTGGTATAGAACGAGATTAAGAAATTCCTGATTCCACAGGATTAGAGAGGCACATGTTCAGGGTGGATTTACTGTTGTTCATATGGAAAATAATACAATAATCTATGATAATAAAACCCTAATATGCTAATTAGACCAGACAGCTGAACGACCTTCTGGACATCATTCTGGACGTCCTTCCAGATGAAGCTGCAGCAGTGGGGGTGGAGGCAGAGGCTGTTAGGGGTGATGAGGCAGGCAGGCTAGCAGTTAGGGGCAATGAGGCAGGCAGGCTAGCAGTTAGGGGTGATGAGGCAGGCAGGCAAGTGGTTAAGGGCAATGAGGCAGTCAGGCAGAGGGGTTAGGGGCGATCAGGCAGGCAGTCGGGCATCCCCTGAGGGGTCCCGGATTTTGAGAGGGTGCAGGCCAGGCTGAGGGACCCCCCTCCCATGCACTAATTTCATTCACCAGGCCTCTAGTGAATAAATAATAATACAAGAATAAACTTTGTGTTTTGTGTATACTCACAACTGTAAACCTACTTTTGCCCCAACCTGTATTTACATGAACTTTGCCTCTTCAGGAACCTCACCAGTTTCTCATTGTGAAAATTCTAAGATCTCTGGATTCTGGCGAGGGGAATGAAAAAGCACCCATTGTGAAATACACTCACAGCATTCTGCGTAACAAAGGTCTATGATCCAAGGGAAAGACTTTATCAGAGCTTAATGCATCCACCAAGGAGAAGGTTTTCTTGATAATATATACATGTATACGAGGTGATGAGAATGGCACATCTCTTCTGTGGTCTTGCTCCCCAAAACCTATTATCCTAATCAAATTGAAAGAAAGTCTGACAGCCTAAGGCAGTGGTTGGCAAACTCATTAGTCAACAGAGCCAAATATCAACAGTACGATTGAAATTTCTTTTGAGAGCCGAAAACCGACTTCTGCGCATGGGCCACGAAGTTTCAATCGCACTGTACGTGCGCTCCCGCACGTGGTATTTTGTGGAAGAGCCACACTCAAGGGGCCAAAGAGCCGCATGTGGCTCGTGAGCCACAGTTTGCCGATCACTGGCCTAAGGAAACGTGAAAAATAAATGTTTTGTGAAAACCTGGTTGGGATCCTGAAACAGTAAAATAATATTTACGTAAAGACTAAAGAAATCTGAATGAAGTGTAGACTTTAGTTCATAATAATGCATTAATACTGGTTCACGAGTGATGGTAGTTATACCCTGTGAAGTGGTCAACTGGAAACCATGCCCTCAACCACTGTGCTCCATTACCCTCGGAGGATGCAACCCCACCCAGTGGAATTTCATCTGATAAAATGTTACTAGTGTTTTATTTGCAGCATTTAAAGAGATTTACTTTTTTTTAACTCCGCTCTATTCAACACTTTTCTAAGCTAGTAATTGAAGCTGTGATACGCAAAATATTAACCATTCAAAAATACCTGAGTCCTAATCCCCAGAAATTGTGACAATGTTGTCTTTCTTACATGGAAATAGGAATTTTGCAGATAAGAGTAAAATTAAGGACCTTCAAAAATGGAGGTTGCCCTAGCTGGTTTGGCTCAGTGGATAGAGAGTTGGCCTGTGGACCAAAGGGTCCCAGGTACTATTCTGGTCAAGGGCAGGTACCTTGCTTGCAGGCTCCTCCCTGGCCTGGGCCCTGGTCAGGGCTCATGCAGGAGGCAACCAATCGATGTGTTCCTCTCACATCGATGTTTCTATCTGTCTTTCCTTCTTTCTTTTCTACTCTCTCTAAAAATAAATGGAAAAATATCCTCGGGTAAAGATTTAAAAAAAAGAAAAATGGAGGTATACTGGATTACCTGAGTGGGCCCAATCTAATCACATGAACCTTTAACCTTTCCAGATTGAGGTCAGAGTAGAGCCATGTACAGTACAGCTATTGGTAAGTGATCAGAGAAGTATACAGTGAAGATCAAAGAAGGAGACACAAGCCAAGGAATGTGGGAAGTCAAAATAAGCTGCAAATTACAAGAAAGGGATATTCTCCTCAAGCCTCTGGAAAGGACCACAGTCCTGAAACACCTGAGTTAGCCCCCGAGGCCTGTGTTGGAATTCTGACCTACAGAAATGCAAAGTAATGAAGTCACATTGCTTTAGGTTACTTAAGTGTGTGGTAATTTGTTACTGCAGCACCTCAACTTAATACAAAACCTCTTGGTGTAAACGACCTCTAACATCTATAAGCTCTCATTTATTTTATTTTATTTTTTTATTCAGTAAGAAATCAGCGGACCAAACAGTTCAGGTCAGTAAAAGAAAAAAAAAAAAGGCTAAAATCTGAGGTGTGAATTTGAGACTGTTTTCACATGCAGATTATAATTTCCTTAGGTGAAATGATGGAGTTGCTACCCACAAGAGACCTACATTTTTAAGTGTAGACTGCATCTAACAACCATGGTGTACTGATGAAGTAAGTCTTCTCAGCTTAACACCAGAAGGACTGAAGGACCGAATCAATTTCTGTGAAAACAAAATGAGTCCAATGTTAGAGCCACAAATCAGAAATGAGCTGAACTGGATATGAAGTAGGAATAGGGTCGAGAGGGGCAAAATGTCTAGTTCAGGATATGGCTGAGTGGGAAGGAGAATAAAAGTCAAAATACTATTATTTGAAAAATATAAATGGGGCTAGAGGACTCTTTTGAGATTGTTTAGGGTTGCTAGCTCAGCTTTTTCTAGTAGGACAGAGGCACAGCCCTAGCAGGTTTTTATCTTTTTATTGAATTAATTGGGTAATAAAATTGGCTAATAAAATTATATACATTTCATGTATACAATTGTATCTTGCATTGTATGTTCACACCCCAAGTCATCTCCTTCTATCACCATTTATCCCCTTCTTTACCCTCTTCTACCCCTCCCTATTCCCCTTTCCCTCTGGTAATCATCATACTGTTGTCTGTGTCTATGAGTTTTGCTTTTTTGGGGCTTAATCTTTTTACCTTTTTTTACCCAGGTCTCTACTCCCCTGCCCCTGACACATGTCTATATCAGCTCTTTGTATCTATGAGTCTATTTCTATTTTTGTTGTTGTTCATTAGACTCCACATCTAAGTGAAATCATATGGTACTTGTCTTTCCCTGACTGGATTATTTCACTTAGCATAATACTTTTCAGGTCCATCTATGTTCTAATAAGGGGTTAATATCCAAAATGTATAAATAACTTATAAAACTCAACACCAAAAAAACTCAAACAATCCAATTAAAAAATAGGCAAAGGAGCTAAATAGACACTTCTTCAAAGACAGTGTTTTAAGAACAAGAAATAAACTTCTGTTCAAGATGGTAGACTAGGAGGCTGGGCTTGCTTCTCCCATGACCACATCAAAATTACAACTGTCATTGAGAATGGACAGAAATCTAGCTGAAGAGAATCCTCATACCTAAGGATATACAAAAGAAACCATTGCAAAACTGGTAGGACAGGTGGAGATGTGGGAGGAAATCTCTACTGTGGAGGTCCCCCATGGGAATTGAGGGGTTCCAGACCACACCAGGCTCCTCAGTCCAGGGTTCAAGTGCCTGAAAAAGAACTCACCAGAACTTCTGCCTGAGAAAACTAATGGGGATCATGGCTAATGAGATGAGGACTGTTGGAATCCCAGGTATTCTTTTTAAAAGTCTCTCCTCACAGACTTGCTCACTGATGGACTCACTTGCTCTGAGCTCCAGCACTGGAGGAGTACCTCAAAAAGCATCAGGGCCGAGACTGGTTTGGCTCAGTGGATAGAGTGTCGGCCTGCGGACTCAAAGGTCCCAGGTTCGATTCCGGTCAAGGGCATGTACCTTGGTTGCGGGCACATCCCCAGTAGGGGGTGTGCAAGAGGCAGCTGATCGATGTTTCTCTGTCATCGATGTTTCTAACTCTATCCCTCTCTCTTCCTCTCTGTAAAAAAATCAATAAAATATATTTTAAAAAAAAAAAGCATCAGGGACATTCCCACCTCGGGGCAAGCCCCCACCACCTCAGTGTCTGTGTCCATTGGATATGCTAATATGCATGCATACAAGTCCTTTGGTTGCTCTCTAACCCCCTCTCCCCTACCATTTGTCTCTGGATCTATTCTTGTTCATCAAATTATGTTGATCATTATATCCCTCATATGAATGAGATCATGTGATATTTACCTATCTCTGACTGGCTTATTTCACTTAGCATAATGCTCTCCAGTTCCATCCATGCTGTTGCAAATGGTAAAAGTTCCTTCTTTTTTATAATGGCATAGTATTCCATTGTGTAGATGTACCTCAGTTTTTTAATCCACTCATCTGCTGATGGGAACTTAGGCTGTTTCCAAGTCTTAGCTATTGTAAATTGTGCTGCTATGAACATAGGGGTGCATATATCCTTTCTGATTGGTGTTTCTGGTTTCTTGGGATATATACCTAGAAGTGGGATTACTGGGTCAAATGGGAGTTCCATTTTTAACTTTTTGAGGAAACGCCATACTGTTTTCCACAGTGGCTGCCCCAGTCCGCATTCCCACCAGCAGTGCATGAGGGTTCTTTTTTTTCCACATCCTCACCAGCACTTGTCCTTTGTTGATTTGTTGATGATAGCCATTCTGACAGGTGTGAGATGGTATCTCATTGTTTTGATTTGCATCTCTTAGATGATTAGTGACTTTTAGTATGTTTTCATATGTCTCTCAGCCTTCTGTATGTCCTCTTTCAAAAAGTATCTATTTAGATCCTTTGCCCATTTTTTGATTGGATTGTTTATCTTTCATTTGTTAAGTTGTATGTAAATTTTGGAGATTAAACCCTTATCAGAAATATCATTGGCAAATATGTTCTCCCATGCAGTAGGCTTCCCTGTTGTTGTTTTTTTTTTTTTTTTTTTTATGGTTTCTTTTGCTATGCAGAAGCTTTTTATTTTGATGCAGTCCCATTTGTTTATTTACTCCTTAGTTTCCATTGCCCTAGAAGCTGTGTCTGTAAAGATATTGCTACGACATATGTCATATTGTACTGCCTATGGAGTTTTGTAGGATTTTTATGGTTTCCCATCTTACATTTAAGTCCTTTAGCCATTTTGAGTTTGTTTTTGTGTATGGTGTAAGTTGGTGATCTAGTTTCATTTTTTTGCATGTATCTGACCAAATTTCCCAGCACCATTTATTGAAGAGACTGTCTTAACTCCATTGTATGCTCTTGCCTCCTTTGTCAAATATTAATTGAGCATAATGGCTTGGGTCGATTTCTGGGTTCTCTGTTCTGTTCCATTAATTTATATATCTGTTCTTGTGCCAGTACCATGCAGTTTTGAGAACAGTGGCTTGGTAATATAGCTTGATATCTGGTATTGTGATCCCTCCAACTTTGTTCTTCTTTCTCAGGATTTCTGTGGCTATTTGGGGTATTTTTTTTATTCCAGATGAATTTTTGAAGAGTTTGTTCAAGATCTTTGAAATACACCATTTGTATTTTAATGGAGATTGCTTTGAATCTGCAGATTGCTTTGGGTAGTATGGACATTTTAATAATGTTGATTCTACTAATCCATGAACATGGTATCTTCTTCCATTTGTCTATGTCTTCCTCTATCTCTTTTCTCAATGTCCTGTAGTTTTCCAAGTACAAGTCTTTTATATCTTTAGTTAAGTTTATTCCTAGGTATCTTAATTTTTTTGGTGCAATGATAAATGGGATTTTTTTTCACTTCCCTTTCTGTGAGTTCATTATTGGTGTATAAAAAGGCCATAGATTTCTGGGTGTTAATTTTGTGTCCTGCTACATTGCCAAATTCATTTATTAGGTCCAGTAGTTTTTTTGTTTTGTTTGTTTTTTTTTTTTTATGGAGTCTTTGGGGTTTTCTATGTATAGTATCATGTCATCTGCAAATAAGGACAGTTTTACTTCTTCTTTTCCAATATGGAAGCCTTATATTCCTTCATCTTGTCTGATCCCTATGGCTAGCACTTCCAGTACTATGTTGAACAGGAGTAGTGAAAGTAGTCATTCCTGTCTTGTTCCTGTTCTTAGGGGAAATGAGTTTTAGTTTTTGCCCATTGAGTATGATGTTGGTTGTAAGTTTGTCATATAAGGCTTTTATTATGTTGAGGTATGATCCCTCTATTCCCACTTTGCTGAGAGTTTTTATCAAGAAAGGGTATTGGATTTTGTCAAATGCTTTTTCTGCATGGATTGATATGATTATGTGATTTTTGTTTCTCAATTTGTTTATGTGATGTATCACATTTATTGATTTGCAGATATCGTACCATCCTTGTTCCCCAGAATAAATCCCACTTGGTCATAGTGTATGGTCTTTCTAATGTAATGCTGAATCCAATTTGCTAGAATTTTGTTGAGGATTTTAGCATCTATGTTTATCAAGGATATTGTCCTGTAGTTCTCTTTTTTTGTGGTGTCTTTATCTGGTTTTGGGATTAGGGTAATGTTGGCTTCATAGAAAGAGCTCTTGAAATATTTGGAATACTCTGAGGAGGATATGTTTTAGTTCTTTGAATGCTTGGTAGAACTCCCCTGTAAAGCTTTCCGGACCAGGGCTTTTGTTTGCTGGAAGATTTTTGATCGCTGCTTCAATTTCTTTGGTAGTTATTGGCCTATTCAGGTTTTTTTATTCTTCTTGATTAAGTTTTGGGAGCTTGTATTTTTCTAAAAATATGTCCATTTCATCTAGGTGTCCATTTTGTTGGAATAGAGTTGTTCATAGTATTTTTTCATAACTGTTTGTATTTCTGTGGGGTCAGTTGATACTTCACCTCTTTTATTTCTAATTTTGTTTATTTGGGTCCTCTCTCTTTGCTTCTTGGTGAGCCTGGCTAGAGGTTCATCAATCTTGTTTATCCTTTCAAAGAACCAGCTTTTGGGTTGTTGATTTTTTGTATTGTTTTTGGTCTCTATGTCATTTATTTCTGCTCTGATCTTTATTATTTCCTTCCTTCTGCTTACTCTGGACTTTTCTAGTTGCTCTCTTTCTAACTCTTTGAGTTGTAGGGTTAGATAATTTATTACCAACTTTTTTGTCTTTTGAGGTAGGCCTGTAGAGCTATGAACTTCCCTTTCAGGACTGCTTTCACTGTGTCTCATAGATTTTGAAAGGTTGTATTTTCATTGTTGTTTGTTACCAGGATACTTTTTATTTCTTCTTTGATCTCTTTTGTAACCCAATCATTGTTTAATAGCATGCTATTTAGCCTCCAGGTGTTTGATTATTTTATGTCTTTATTGTAGTTGATTCTAGTTTTATGTCATTGTGATCTGAGAAGATGCTTGATATAATTTCTATATTGTAGAATTTGAAAAGAAACTGCCTGTGCCCCAATATGTGGTCTATCTTTGAAAATGACTCATGTGCACTTGAGAAGAATGTATATTCTGTCACTTTAGGGTGAAATGTTCTGAGGATATCAATTAATTCTATCTGATCTTTTGACTCATTTAAGACTGATATTTCTTTGCTGATATTTTGGTTAGAGGGTTTATCCAGTGGTGTCAATGAGGTATTTAAGTCCCTTACCTATGATTGTATTGCTGTTAATCTTTCCCTAGATATATTTTAGAAGGTTTTTTTTCCTGTATTTGTTTGCTCCTGTATTGGGTGCATATATGGTTACCAGAGTTAATATCCTTTTGTTGAATTACTCTCATAGTATTATGAAGTGGTCTTCCTTATCTCTTGATATGGTCTTCACTTTGAAGTCTAATTTGTCAAATATAAGTATTGCTACCCCAGCTCATTTTTCATTTCCATTCACCTGAAAACTTTTTCATCCCTTCACGATCAGTCTGAGTGAGTCCTTTGTTCTGAGGTGGGTCTCTTTTAGACATGTTTTCTTATCCATTCAGCTACCCTATGTCTTTTGATTAGAGCACTTAGGAAAGGAAAAACAAAAGTATAAAAACAAACAAACAATCAAACAAACAATAACAACAAAAATTGGCTAGTGAAGAAAGAGAAAAGAGAAGAGTGCATGGACTTGGAACAGGGGAGAAGAAATTAGGTATATGAGTAAGCCAACAGAGACTACTATAATAGTAATGTGTCAATAAAGCAGATAAAGAAGATCAATTTTTAACAAGGATTAAAAAGAAAGGAGAGAGGAAAACTAACACAGGAACAGGAGAGAGAAAAAGAATGAAAAACAGAGAAGTGAGGAAGAAAAGGTTTGCAAAAAGGAAAAAATGAGATAAAGTAAAATAATGATAAAAATAAAAATAAAAATAGAATGTAGAACACCAATCCAAAAAATAAAAGTTAAAATAATAATAAATAACAATAATTTAAAAATAAAATAAAGAAAAAACAAATTTAATTTCTTAAGTAAAAGATAAAAAATAAAAAAATGAAGTAGTGAAATGTTATTCACTTCAGCTGAGTCTTAAAAGTCCCATAGGGGCTAGTTTAAGACCCCTCTCTACTGTTCTGTCTGCCATGTCTCAGTTTCCTGTTAGGTAGTCAGCACCAGGTTGAAGTTCCCAGCAATCCACCACTCCTCTGTGTCAGACTCCACAGCGTTGGTTTCAGGCAGGAGGGATCAATCTGCCAGCTTTGTTTTACTCCCTGCTTTTAGTCGTATTTATACAAACAGCTATTTCTGACATGGCCTCTAGGTGGCATTGTTGCTGTATTAGTTTCCTGGACCAATTGTCCTCTCAACCCAGTCCCTGAGGGCTCCCTGGGGGTATTCAGAATCCTTATTTCCCTGCTGAGTTCAAAGCTGGGTGCAGCTGTGCTGCTAGGAGGGGCCTGGTCTTCAGGAGAAAAGTGGCTGATCAGGGTTGGAGGGACCAGACTGTTCCAGAGCTGGCTTCCTGGTCTCCTCTCCCTATTTTGCTCCCCAGCTTCCACAAAACCACCTTCCCCTGCAGTGCAGCCTCTGTGAGTGTTTGTAATTGAAAGATCCTATGCACTGGGTTTAGTGTAAGGTGACCAGATCCTCCTGCTTTTGGCGGGACAAAATAGATTTTTAACAATTTGTCCCGCGTCCCACGGCGTTTTAAAAAAGTCCCTATTTTCTTTTCAAAAATAGGGACTTTTTTAAAACGCCGTGGGACGCGGGACAAATTGTTAAAAATCGGGACTGTCCCACCAAAAGCGGGACGATCTGGTCACCTTAGTTGTGAGTAAAAGCAAGGTAAATATACAGACAGAGCAATCGTGCCGCTGTGCGTCTCTTCCCCCACCACCCCCCACCGGCACTGAGCAGCTAGTGCAGAATGTCAGGCTGCCTTTCTGGGCACAGCATCCCACAGCTGTGGACCTAGATCTAGAGTTCCTGCTGCCAGCAGTCCTGTGGACCCCCTTCCACAGTGGAGTGTTATGCGTGTCCCCAAGGGATGCAGACTTGGTGCAGTGCAGTTTCCTTCTGACCCTCTATGCCTGGTTGCAGGCCCCTCTCTGTCTCTAGCCTTGATCCCTGATCCTACTGTTCTCTAAGCCTCCCCCATCTTTTTTGGCCACTGATTGTCTCCCCAGCTGTATTTAATTTTACAATTTGGGGTGGGTGTTATTTGATTAAGCTGTTTCTTCTATCTGCTCCGTGAGAAGATGCAGGACATGTCCACCTATTCAGCCACCATTTTGTCTCCCCTTGGACAAACGTTTTAGGAGCCCATGGCCAGGCAGGCTAGAGTCTCGCTGCTCATGGGTTCACAGCTGAGGCAGCAGGTCTCTGGCCAATGTGGCTGTAGGGTCCTGGGTGGTGTCCAAAGACTCCCTGGGTGGAAGTAAGACTGGGCTCCCAGTCCCAGCCACTCTCCCCTTCAAGATGGCGTGGTCTCTGTGGCAGAGCCAGCCACCCTGGGAGAGATTGCAGCAGTAGTAGAGGCTGCCTGGTTAGGGGAGCCTGGTCCACCAGTCCCCAATAGTCCTGTGGAATATAACTGTCACACACACACACACACACACCACATGTCCATGCACTCCCTTTTTGCTCCTTTGCTCACTCACACTCTCTTCCTCACTGCAGTCCTGTTGGCTGCCATCTGGGTTGTCAACATTTTTTTTTTTTTTTTTTTTAATGAGGCTAGTTTAAGTGGCTTCTGGGACAATATCAAGAGTACCAACTTTCATGTCATAGGGCTAGCTTGGCTGGTGTTGCTCAGTGGTTGAGCATCAACCTATGAGCCAGGATATCACAGTTCCATTCCCCATCAGAGCACATGCCTGGGTGTGTTTCCAGCTCAATCCCCAGTGTGGGGCATGCAGGAGGCAGCTGATCAGTGTTTCTTATCACTGATGTTCTTTTTCTTTTTTTAAAATTCAAATTGTTTATTAAAGTAATTGCATTTGAATGCAAAGCTTCAGAAAAATAAATTCTTTCATATTTATAAATCCTAACTACACTAAGTAATCAATTTTCAACTTATCAGAAATATTTTTTCAGTAACAATTGGTTTTATATTCATACTAGTGGCCTGGTGCACAAAATTCATGCACAGGGTGGGGGGGTGGGAAGGGTGTCCCTCAGCCCGGCCTGCACCCTCTCCAATCTGGGACCCCTCAGGGGATAACCGGCAGTCAGACATCCCTCTCACAATCCAGAACTGCTGGCTCCTAACCGCTCGCCTGCTTGCCTGATTGCCCCTAACTTCTTCTGCCTGCCAGCCTCATTGTCCCTAACTGCTCTCCTGCTGGCTTCATTGCCCATAACCACCTCTGCCTTGGCCCCATATCCAGGACCCAGGATTCCCTCCTCCAGCCGACCACAGGCACCTGGGATCTGGGCTTCCCTCCCTCTGGTCAGCCATAGGCGCCAGGCTGGCTGCAGCCACAGGGGATGGTGGGCAGGTGGCTTCACCTGGGCTGCAGCTGCAAGTGCTGGCACCCAGGACCATGGGGTGGGTGGCTTCTCCGTCTCCCGGGCCACAGCCAGCTGCAGGTACTGGTGCCTGGGACTGCGGGATGGGCGGCTTCTCCGTCTACCTGGCTGTAGCCAGCCATAGGTGCTGGTGCCTGGACCGCAGGAGGGCGGCTTCTCTGTCTTCCCTGGGATGCAGTGTGGGTGACTTCTCCAGCTGGCTGTGGCCTGGGATCACGGGGCAGGCAGCTTCTTTGTCTCCCAGGCTGCAGCCAGCCTCAGGTGCTGGCGCCCAACTTCTCTGACCCCCACAGGCCCAGAGCAGCGGGGGTGGGGGCGGGGCTGCTGCCATGTTTTCAGGTTAATTTGCATATCACTCTGATTGGCTGGTAGTGTAGCGGAGTGATGGTAATTTGCATGTTTCTCTTTTATTAGTGTAGACTAGAGGCCCAGTGCACAAATTTGTGCATGGGTGAGGTCTGGCTGGCCCGGCCCCAATCAGTAGATCAGGGCCAGGGCCTGTCGGGAGGAGGAAACAGTGGGAGGTTGGCCAGCCAGCCTGCCCTGATTGGGCCTGATCAGGCCTCATCAGGGCCAGGCCAGCTGGGGGGAGGGGCAATGGGTGATTGGCCAGTGGCCCCGCCCCAAATGGGGGGCTGATCAGGGGTCAAAGGCTGGGGGAGGGGCTGTGGGCCAATTGGGGTGGTGGGGGCTTATCGGGGGTGGAGCTGGATTTGGGGAGGGGCTATGGGTGGTGGGCTGGCTGGCCGCACCCTCTATTGGGTTGGGGATGTGATCTGGGATGGGGCCGGCCAGGAGGAGGGGCTTCAGGCTGATCAGGGTGGTGGGGGCCCATTGGAGGCAGGGCTGGCCTGGGGGAGGGGCCATAGGGGGTTGGCCATTTGACCACCCTCGATCAGAGTGGAGAGGCCAATCAGGGGCAGCTGGCTGGGGGGAGGGGCCATGGAGGGTTGGCCGGCTGGCTTCACCGCCTGATTGGGCCAGTTTGCTGACCATAGTGGGAGTTATAGCTACCTGTCATTCTGGTTGTTACAGCGTTCTAGTCATTGGCTTTTTATATGTAGAGATTTTTAATAAATATTGTTGGACTCTGCTATGGACTGAATTGTGTCCCCCTAAAATTCATTGAGGTCATAATCCCGAATGTCTTATCACTGATGTTTCTATCACTCTCTTCCTCTCCCTTCTTCTCTGAAATCAATAAAAATATTTTTGTTTGTTTGTTTTGTTTTTTCAGTGGTTGAGTATTTTTTGTTTGTTTGTTTAAAGTATTACAAATAGTATAATTTCAATCCCTTGCTCTCTCTCTTCTCCTTCTGGTAGTCATATTTTTAAAAAATATTTTTATTAGTACATCTGTACTAATAAAGTACAAGGGAGTTCCCATAAGACTTTCAACTGTTTTCTCAACAGAAACATTTCAGGCCAGATGGTATTGGCACAAAATATTTAATGTAATGAAAAGCAAGGACCTATAACCAAGATTACTCTACCTAACAAGGTTATAATTTAGAATCAAAGGAGAGATGAAGAGCTTCTCAGATAAGAAATAGCTAAAGGATTTCATCACCACCAAACCAGTGTTACAGAAAATCTTGAAGGCACTTTTAAAAAAAGAAAAAGAAAGATTAAAAATATGAATAAAAAATAGCAATGACTACATATTTATCAATAATAACTTTATATTTAATACATTTAATGGATTAAATGTTCCAATCAAAAGATGTAATGTGGTTGAATGGATAAGAAACAATGATGTCTACAGTATACTTTCTTCAGATTGAAAGACAGACAACATAAAGGGATGGAAAAAAGATATTTCATAAAAATGGAAACAAATAAAAAGCTGGGGTAGCAATACTATACCATACAAAATAGACTTTAAAACAAGGTTATATAACAAGAGACATAGAAGAACCCAACATTTCCAGTTTGGGGTATTTATCCAAAGAAACCCAAAATAGTAATTTAAGATGACATATGCATTTCTGTGTCCATTGCAGCATTATTGACAATAGCCAATATATGGAAGCAAACTAAGTGTCCATCAATAAACAACTGAATAAAGAAGAAGGGGTAGGTATATATACTGTGATATGACTCAGCCATATAAAAAAAAAAAAAAAGAAAGAAATCTTGCCATCTGCAAAACATGGATAGACCTAGGGGGTATTAGGCTAAATGAAATAAGTCAAACACAGGAAGAAAAAATACTGTATTATTCACTTTTATGTGGAATCTAACAGAAACAAACTGTTAGATACAGAAATGTTTTGATGGTTGCCAGATGGGAGGGGGGCTAGGAGGATGGGTAAAAAGGGGGAAGGAATTGAAATGTGCAAATTGCCAGTTATAAAACATTTATAAAATGGTTATGGAGGAAAATATATAAAAGTTACATTCTGAAAGTTATATATCATCCAACCAGCTATCAATTCCTTCATTTAACAAATATTTATTAATTTATAAATAGGACTCTGCTTCATGGATTTAATGATTCCAGAGGTGACAACAGAAAGAGAATACACAACTATACAGTATACAGTAACTGATATAATTTAGAGAATACAAATGCTCTGAGGAAAATGAAGCAGAGTAATTATAGGGACAGTGATTAGACTAAGAAATTTTAGATAAGGTGATCAGAAGGAAACCTCTAAAATTTTTATATTTAAGAAAAATATCTCATCAGAAGAAGTTATTTTTATGAAAATTTTGAGGGAGAGCATCCCAGGCAAAAGAAACAGAAAAATGTAAAATTTGAAAAAATAGGAACTAGCCTTGATGGTTCCCTGAGTAATAAAACTAATGTGATAGAACATTCTAAGATACATGTTAGAGGAGAGTCTGACTTGACAAGCTTTGTGAGGTACTCATTATTTTGTACAACCTGGGAAGTCTCTGGATGGTGTTCTTAGTGAGAAAAGAAGTAATCAGGATTAATAGCTAATAAATGCGAAAATATGACTTAAAATTTTAAGAAATAAATTGACTGAAATATGTGTTATAGATGTAGTGAAAAAGAGTAGAAACAAGGAGAATCAAATTTATATTATTAAATTATTCAAAGTGATAGCTGGTAGTGGTAGGCCGAGTGAGTATAATAGAATTGGAGTGAGTAACAAGTGATCAAATATGGATATATTTCTGAAAGGGGAGTCAAAATAACTTGCTAAGAAATTAGATATGGCAGTGCAGGAAATATGACTCAATTCTTTTGGCATGAGCTACTAAATAAGCAGAATTGGCATCTATTAAGCTGGGAAAGACAGGGGAAAAACAATGTTTTTGTAGGGACAGTCATTAAATGTTATGTTTTGAACATTTGCTACTTTAGATATCTATTAGACATGCTGAAGATGTCAAATAGATGACTGGTGTTTGAGTTTTAAACTCAGGTGAGCTATTGGGCCTAAAGATATAAGTAGGTGATACCATCAGGCAATAGATTTTATAAGTACATGAAAATGCATAAATTAAACTACCTTTAGATTACAGAAAAAAAAAAAGAAAAGGGCTTAGATCTACAGTAGGTTTTTCCACATTTTAGTATTGATAAGAAAAGTTGCCACAAATAAAGAAGAAATTGCCATTGAGATAGAAGGAATAAGAAATGTAAAATATTATGTAAGGTTGAATTAAGGAGGGAGAGGACAAATAGTCCAGTAAGTTCACAGAACCAACTATTACTCTTGCCAAAATAACCTTCAGTAGAGTGAAAGGAACAATGATGACAATAACATTAATTAAATACATTATAACAAAAGCATCAGTCTGAGTACTCTATTTATATTATATATCAGTTCTCACAAAACTAATTATTTTCCTGATTTTACAGATGAAGAAAATGAAGCATGGAGGAATTAAGTTAAATTTATTTCAAGACTGCACAATTAGTAAGTGAGGCAGCTAAAATAAAATCTTGAGAAGTCTGATTTTGTATTCATGGTCTTAACCACTGTAAGAAATTTAATGATGAAGACTTTGAATTGTGTCTTTTAAGGGAAAGAGAAGCTGACAAGTCTACCAGTTATCCTTTCTTTTTTTCAATCTCTATCCAGAGATCCTACTTAATCAATAAGATAGAAAAAAATAATTAAGAGACATGAAAATTGAAAGGTAAAATCAGTTTTTACTATCTATATATAAAATTATCAATTAACTAAGAACACAAGAATAAACAAACAGAACTAAAAAAAGGGGAGTTGGGAAAGTTGTCCTGATATATGTTAAATATATAAAATAATAGTATTTTTTTTCTGGGCAATTATAATGTGATGACTCTTGTTTATGTGTCATGATTTTACATTTTTTTCTTTAAATTTAATTCTGATTTTTAAAAAGGTAGTGAGCAGTTATGTATGAGGACCTTCATAGTCTCAAGGGAAAAAGAGATCCATAGGATAGTGCCACAAGGAGCCCAACACTTAGTAGAAAAGAAAATTGATAAATAACCACTGCAAAGTGTTACACATGAGAACAGACACATGAACAAATTATTATGTGAAAATGGAAAAGGAGTATTTAATTCTCTCTGGCTCTAATGAGGCATTTGTAATTCCTGAAGTCATTACTGATGGCAGGGATGGTGAAGACAGGACCCAGGTAGGCAAAGACAGGGTCATACAAGTGCACAACATACAGCATCATGCAGTTCAAGGGAAGACCAGCAGCTTCTCATGGAGAAGGCAGGCATTTAAGAATGAGAAAGATGGGCAGTATAGACACAGTACCCAATGTATTAGTAGTTTGGTTTTTATCTCATTGAAAATGTAAACTAGAGGTTTATATTTTTGTGAGGGAAATACTTTTACATGTCTGAGAATTGAAGAGATGGACAGAGACAATGAAGGGAACACAAGCAGGTCAAACTTTTTCTATTTAAAAATCCTCTCATTTCATTTCCTTTCTGAAAACTGGTTTCCTTCATTCTGACTAAAATGTTTCTGATCTCTGAAGATTGATTTTTTTTTTTCTGTGTAGCTCTTTTCAGCTATAAACAACTCCCTCCTTGATATAAAGATCCTTTAGTGCTGATCTATACAGTTTGGAATTAATTGCTTGCTATTTTATTAATATACATTGTCTTTTCAGTTAGGCAGTAATTCATTGAAGGCAAGACCGTTTCCATTTTTCTAATGTAGACTATTACATTTAAAGGATAAGTGGGAAAATATGTAATTACTAATGAATTCCAAATTTAATTTCTAGTTTGACCTTCTCTCCTAAGCTACAGGTTGACATATTTAACTATATACTGAACATCTCCACTTGATGTTGAATATGCACCTAATACTTAACGCATAGAGATTGAGCATTTGAGGTATCCTCCCAATCTGATCTAAAAATAGTGTTAGCTATTTCACGAAATGGCAACTCTATTCTTCCAATTGTTGAGGTCTCAAATTTTGTAGATTTCATTGAATCTATTTTTTGAACATTACCCATGCAATTCATTGTTCATTCACAATCTTGGGAGTTCCCCAGGTAAAATCTGAAACTGGTCTGCATACATGGAGGTCAAGAAGAGACCAAAGAAAGAGGCAGGCCATTTGAAATTGGTAGGTGGAAGTCTTAATAAACAAGGACACTTACTACTAAGCTTGTCTTGGGCGAGTAGATCTCAGCACCTATCCACCAGAATCTCAAAATGTTATGTAAAAGCTTTAATGGGGTTCACATATATAGTCCAGATGGTCTCAACAACACATTACTATCTCAAGGTGTATCCTTGAAATGACTCCAGCTATGGGAATGGTGGGCAGAACATACACACTCCAAGGACAATGGAGTGGGTAAGGAGCCTCTGTTTGCTCAGGCTCAGTTTGCAGGTCAACCAGCTGTCATGTCCTCTTAATGACCTCTTCCAACATCCATTGACGAATTCCATCAGCTTCACCATTAACATTTATCCAGAATCTGTTTACTTCTCCTTGCCTTCAGAATTACTACTACCTTCAGAATTACATGTCCAGTCCAAGCTACATCACTCACTCCTTAATTTTTGTAATAACACCCTAAATGGTCTTCCTGCTTCTTGTTTGCAAACATTCAGTGCATTCTCAATGTCTGTTAGAATGACACTATTAAGTATATACAATGGAGTACTACTCAGCCATAAGAAAAGATGAAATACTGCTATTTGTAATAACATGCATGGATCTTGAGAATATCATGCTGAGCAAAAAATCAGACAGAGGAAGTTACAAACCATATGATTTCACTCATACATTGGATATAAAATTGAAAACAACAAATGAACAAATAAAAAAAAAAAAAACATCTCATAGACACAGATAACAGTATGGTGGTTAATGCATGTCCCGCCTTACACAGGTAAATATTATCATTCCACTTTACCAGAGGGAAGGGCAGTGGAGGGGGTAAAAGATAAAGGGGGTCAAATATATGTGACAGAAGATTTGACTTTGGGTAGTGGGCACACAATGCAATATATATGATATACCATGGAATTGTACACTTGAAAATTATATAATCTTATTAACCATTGTCACCACAATAAATTCAATTAAAAAATAAGATGGATCTTGTTAATTTCAGTACCTTCTCATCTAAATCAGAATAAAAGTCAAAGTCCTTGTAGACTGGACCCAGTGCTGATCCATCATGCTGATTCTGGCTCTCTTTTCTGCTCACTTTGGAAAGGCTCCTATGGGCTGCTGGAAACAGAGAGGAGGTAAGTGAACAGAGTGTCCTTTAGAACTGGTGAAATTTCATTTTCTATATTGAAGAACAGACTTCAAGAAAGTTTTTTGTTTGTTTTCTCCCTTTTACTCTTTAATGCTTTGTTCTCTCAACCAAAAGTATTCTAGTCCCTATCCTGGGTTTTGTGGATCTCATTTTTATTCTAGTTTAAGGTATATAGCCTTATTAGTACAGTGCCACCTGTCTTTGTTTTTAATGTGTATTGGGTAGCCATCCACCTCCACAATGCTATCAGGAGGATATTTCCCTGAAAATTCCTAGGGAGTCTCTTTATAGAGTAGGATTGTTTCTAAGGCCCAATATTCATCTGTCTATATCCTGGGAAAAAAGTGATTTAATTTTTTATCTGCCTTTCTTTATTAACTTCTCTAGTATGCAGAAGAAGCAGAGGGAACAATTTCAGCTTGTTTATGCTTGAGTAGCACTGTGCTGGGAGTCAAAAAACCTGCACTCTGCTCTTCCATCTGTTCTCTGTGACTGGATGGCCATGCCCCCACTCTGGGCCTCAGTTGTCTACCTGGTAAAGTGGAATGATAATATTTACCTGTGTAAGGTGGGACATGCATTAATTAACATATGAGGTTTTTTAAAAATCTAGGTTCCTATCACAGTCAAGATTATGGGCTCATCTGAAATTTACCAATTTCCAAAAAAGGCCCCAATGCTAATGATGGGTAGAGGGGAAAATATTCCAAATGAAATGCCTCAGTGGTGATAGGAAAGCAATGTATTGAATGTTTACTCCCTATCCAACACTATGAAGGCACTTACATGAAATAGGTGCAAAGTCCACAATGTCCCCAACCTCACTAAAATGAAGAAAGAAAGGGTGAGGTACCAGGTGTTATGATTGATTAGGATGCCAGGTGCTGTGCCAACTTCTTCATGTTTGAGTGTTCTCATCTATGAACAAGTGCTTAATCTATCAACAGTATCACAATGGAAGTACTTAGTGAGACTTCCCTGCTCCCTTAGAATTGACACTATAAACCTTATCTAATGATGTGGAGGCATGAAGACCACTCCCTACATTCCAACTTCAGAGAACCTCCAGCTGTTTCTTCCATGCTAAGAGACACCAAGGAGAAAAAAAAAAAAGCATGAAAATTCACCCATCTCATATGAAAAGGGGTTCGAGCCATGGGAGAATACTGGACGCCTGAGAGAGCAATCTTATTCTTTATTCCTCTTAAATCTCTTCAGTGATTCCTTTCCATGGGTGGGCTGTAGGCTCTGGGCTGCTTTTCCTTACTAGACAGCACTGTGAAAAACTCTGTGACGCTAGGCCAGGCGTGTTTCTCTCCACCTGGCCAAAAACACGTAGCAGATATTCCCAGATTTCCCAAGCCTTTCTCAGTGTGCTAGCCTCACAATCACAAATATTCCATACCAAGCCTGAGGATGGTAAGGGCCAGGAAGCTCCTGTGCTTCTAATTTCCTGCCGGCCAACTTAAGCAACTTTTAGACAAATGGACATAACTTGTCTGACTGGTCCCTACTCTCACTCCAAGAAACAAAATGCCTTCTTTTTCTTTCATGCACAACTAACCCTGTTACTAGTATATATAGCATACTGACAGTCGTCTGGTGGGCAAAATTCTAAAATTCTCTCCCCTCCCAGATTCCTGACTCCGAGTTGTTCAATTAGACAGTAATCTAGATAGTATCTAGATTACTGTTGTGAAGGGATCTGTGTGGTGGAATTAAGTTGCTAATCAACTTACCTTAAAATAGGGAGATTGTTCTGGTTTATCCAGGGACGCTTATTGCAATCACATGAGCCCTTAATAGCAGGATAGGAAGGCCCAAGAGTGAGTCAGAAAAATGTGGCAAAATGGAAAGAAGAGGTTTGTAGCCTAAGAAAGATTGGACTCCTATTGCTGGAAGGTAGCCACATGGAAAACACCAGGAGGAATGTGGGCTACCTAGGAGCAAAGCTCCCTTGCTGACAGCCAGCTAGGAAATGGTGATCTCAGCCCTACAACCACATTAAACTGAATTCTGCCTGAATAGGTAGGAAGTGGTTTCTATCTAAGCCTCCAGTAAGGAATGTCACCTTGACAACATCTTGATTTTAGTCTTGTGTGATCCAAGACGAATTTGACTTACAGAAACTGCGAGGGGGAACCAAGATGGCAGCATAGGTAAACACCTAAACTGCTGCCTCCCACAACAATTTCAAAACTACAACTAAAAGACAAAACGGACACCATCTAGAACCACAGGAAAGCTGGCTGAGTGGAAATTCTACAACTAGAAGGAAAGAGAAAGCACATTGAGACTCAGAGGAGCTGCAAAAGGCTGAGGTATAGAGATGCGCACGCGAAGAGGACTGGCGGCTGACTGCGTGGCTGGCATTCTCAAGCGGGAGGGAGACGGAAGCTCCCGACTGCACTGAACTCCAGTTCTGGGCGAGACTCTGGGAACCCAGACTCATTCAGGGGGAATCTGGATTGTCAGGAAAAGAGAAAAACACACTGAGACTCAGGGGAGCTGCAGAAGGCAGAGGTCCAGAGGCATGCACACGCTCGCGCGTGGAGAAGACTGACTGCTGAGTGCGCGGCTGGCTTTCTCAAGCAGGAGGGAGATGGAAGCTCCTGACTGTGCTGAACTCCAGTTCTGGGTGAGACTCTGGGAACCCAGACTCATTCGGGAAGAAACTGGACTGTCTGGCCACGGGCAGAACTTGAGGGCAGCTTTCTCTCAGAGGTGATTGCAGTGATTACTGAGGGACACTGAGACCCAGGGGCCTCATAGGGCAGGGCTGATGGGAAGCCAAGGCTGTCTTCTCTGACCTGAGACTCCGCCCCATCCAAGCTGAGCATAGAGGCTTTTGCAATTTTGCAAGTCTTGTCTCATAAGGGTGTCTCCAGCACAGAAGTTCTTCCAGCATAGACACAGCTGATCCTCACAGTCAATTGGCCTGGAGGTCAATTCCTTCCAGTGATACCAACAACAATCAAGACTTAACTACAACAAGGCTGTGCACACAGTCCACAAAGGGGTGCACCAAGAGTGTCCACCTCAGGTAACTGGGGAGGCTGAGCCACTGGGCCCTATAGGACACCTTGCACACAAAGCTACTCTACCAAGTCAGGGAAGCAGCAAAAATGTGGAGACAAAGAAACAGATCACAAATGAAAGAAATGGAGGAAAGCAAATGACTGGATATAGAGTTCAAAACCATGGTTATAAGGTTTTTCAAGAATTTCCTAGAAAAGGCCGATAAATTTAGTGAGACCCTCGAGGATATGAAAAAGGACCAACTAGAAATTAAACATACACTGACTGAAATAAAAAATATTATACAAAGACCTAACAGCAGACTAAAGGACCGCAAGAATCAAGTCAAAGATTTGAAATACAAAGAAGCAAAAAACACTCAACCGGAAAAGCAAAAAGAAAAAAGAATCCAAAAATTTGAAGATAGTGCAAGGAGCCTCTGGGACAACCTCAAGTGTACCAACAACCAAATTATGGGGGTGCCAGAAGAAGAGAGAAAGGAAGATACTGAAAACCTATTTGAAGAAATAATGACAGAAAACTTCCCCCACCTGGTGAAAGAAATAGACTTATAAGTCCAGGAAGCACAGAGAACCCCAAACAAAAGGAATCCAAAGAGGACCACACCAAGACACATCATAATTAAAATGCCAAGAGCAAAAGACAAAGAGAGAATATTAAAAGCAGCAAGAGAAAAACAGTTAGTTACCTACAAGGGAGCACCCATACGATTGTCAGCTGATTTCTCAACAGAAACTATGCAGGCCAGACGGGAGTGGCAAGAAATATTCAAAGTAATGAATAGCAAGAACCTACAACCAAGATTACACTATCCAGCAAAGCTATCATTCAGAATTGAAGGTCAGATAAAGAGCTCACAGATAAGAAAAAGCTAAAGGAGTTCATCAACACCAAACCAGTATTACATGAAATGCTGAAAGCTATTCTTTAAGAAGAGGAAGAAGAAGAAAAAGGTAAACATAAAAATTATGAACAACAAATACATATCTATCAACAAGTGAATCTAAAAATCAAGTGAATAAAAAAATCTGATGAACAGAATAAACTGGTGAATATAATAGAATCAGGGGCATAGAAAGGGAGTGGACTGACAATTCTCGGGGGGAACGGTGTGTGTGGGGTGTGGGAAGAGACTGGACAAAAATCGTACACCTATGGATGAGGACAGTGGGGGGGAGGTAAGGGCAGAGGGTGGGGTGGGAACTGGGTGGAGGGGAGCTATCGGGGGGGGGGGGGGCGGAGAGGAACAATTGTAATAATCTGAACAATAAAGATTTATTAAATTAAAAAAAAAGAAACTGTGACATAATTTATGTTGTTTTAAGCTGCTAAATCTGTGGCAATTTATTGTGACAACAATAGGAAACAAACACAGTACTATCCTCCTTCTACTGCAAGGTGCATTTGCCTTCCTGTCCCTTAGAGGAAATTATATAAGGATTTTAGAAAGCTGAATCAGCAAAAGGAGAAAACAAATTGGTGGGAGTGGAAATGTTATTCCCTTTATACTTTCAACTTTATATCGATGTGATGCCCTATAATTAGATTATAAAGCTCTAGACAGAATAAATTATAAAACACGTATGTGTTCATGTGTAAGAGAGATTTGAATGAACAGTTTTTCACATATGAATATGTTTCATAATAATATATAAACTATTAACCAAACTTCAGATATTTAATTAAATATTTTCTTATTTGAACCTCATTAACACTCTATGAATTAAGTATCTGTACATGCATATTACATATAAAGAAGTATGAGGCTTAGAAATTTCAAGTCATCTGTCTAATGTCAATGAGGTGAAAATCTAACTGCAAAATGGAGCAAACTCTAGGGTAATGAAATGTTTAAAATTAGTGAAGCTGAAAAAGTAGGCTGACGTAACCCAAGCTTGGAGAAAAAGCCAGAAGATGTCTTGGCCAAGCATAGGAATACCAACAGACTGCTTGCATCTTACTGTCCGTCATGATACAAATATATGAGTTTCCCACTGGCTAAGGGAACATCTAGTTTGGTATGTTAGACCTCAGTTGTTTCATTAAGGGCCAAGTGACAAAAATCTATAAAGTATACCACAATAGTAAGCAGTCAAAAAATATTAGGCATAATTATACTACACAGTCACTACTTCGATGGCTCATCTGAGGAACATTTAAACTTAAAAAACACACACACACAAAAACAACAACAAAATAAAACAAAAACTTCTTGTAATAATTGTAATAGTTTGGAGTGAGGAGTAGAGACAGCAGAAATAGCTTAAGGTAGATCTCCTGTGCAGGAGAAGAGTTCTATAATACCCTCTGTATAATCTCATATCTTTCTCCTAGGGGAGCCAAAATTTAAGTATCTGCCATGCAGAAGTAGATGAAAACCAGCTAGTATTAGCTGCAGAATTAGTAGCAACCCACACAATGAGGTCAACAACTTTTGTACCACTAATGTAGAGTTGTCCTTTGTGCCCCTTCTTTCTCTGCATCTTCCCAACTAGAGGAACAAGTACAAGAAAAGGTCCAGAAATAAAAGGTTTCCACCCAACACAAGCTGTGGAAGGAACTATAAAGCTGGATTAAAACTGAAAAAAGGAGGACTTTGAATCAAATATGTAATGGAAGACATTTAGAGTGATTGAAATTCATGGACAAATGAGAAGCAATTATAGTAATCAACTACACAGTGGGAAGGGAGATTTCAAAGTCTGTAGCAAGTGTTAGATAAAATAAAAATATTTTCACTTTCTACTTTAAAGATTTTTGATTCATTGGTTAAACTTATTTCTTATAACATTGCTTATATATGAGCTGTGTGTGTGTATGAACTTTTATATATATTAAGATATATATTTTGTAATCTTAGGAGTATTCTAGTAGAATTGTCATAATAAAATTTAAAAATTTGTTGAAATGCTCTTTGATATTTCTCTATTTTGGCCCTTAGAATCTCTTCCTTTTATTTTTATTTTCTTTTATTTTAAAAAATATATTTTTATTGATTTCAAAGAGAAAGGGAGAGGGAGAGAGAGATAGAAACATCACTGATGAGAAAGAATAATTGATCGACTGTCTCCTGCATGCTCCTGTGCCCTTGGCCAGAATCAAACCTGGGACCCTTCAGTCCATAGGCCAACATTCTATTCGCAGAGCCAAACCAGCTAGGGCTCTTTTATTTTTAAATGTTATAGTTAATATTTCCCTAATAATATCTATAAACTAGAGTGGATTAAGTTATTTTGCTCTTATGGCCACCTATATCCAGAACCTCATGTTTTAATGAAACAACTTTATACCAAGGTCTTTTGGCATGCCATAGTACCAATTTTATAAATGATTATTCTACTTTTGTAGAGTTTTCACACATGATTTCATGATTAACATTTTTTTGTGTGATACATTATTTTTATTTTTTGTATAATTCTAATCTGGTTCGTAGTTTGAATGCTTTTAAAAATTCTACCATTTTGAAGAAAATAAAATCTCATTATCTACAGGTTTTACTGCTAAAAAACAGACCAAGAAAATATAAAAATATAAAAATAGAAAAAGGAGAACATTAAACATAAATATAGACAAATAGAACTCTAATAAAACAAAAGAAAATTTGGTCCCATTAGTGCTCATTTCTCCTTAAACTATCTGATTTTATTCTTTAAGGATTGTAACTTCTGGAAAAGGAACTCCTTAAAAGTATAATAATATAAGCACTAAGTTGCAAATTCTGTTCTTATCTCAAATACATGTACATTAATTTATATAAGCATATATTAAGTATATCTATACCCTGCGTATATAAATATGCATACTTATATATACCTACTATTCTGAGATAGTAAATATAAAAATATAATTATATATTTTATTTTGTATTTATACACAAATTAATAGAAAGACCTTATTTTCAAAAAGGAGCTGCAAATGTTTGAATTTCCCTCAAAATTAGTTTACTGTCTCAAAACGGTACGTAAAAATAGAGCAAAATAATGTTTTCTGATTTACCTTATTTTGTTTTTTTATGTAGTCTTAAAATTGCCAATTGGCATTTTTCCTTGTTTTTGTCAATATACTATTTTAAAACTTTAATTAAAACAAAATCTCAAAGTAGATTATCTTACAACATCCTTCAAGAATATACATTTCACAGAAAATTAAAATAGCATTTAGTTCTCTGAATAAAAGCTGTTATTACAGTATTTAATATCGTGCGATTTTTTAAAATTAAAAGGCAGATGAATTCAACTTTGATATTGGATAAAAGTTTTTTTCTGGAATTTTTTTCTAAGTACAAAAGATATTATTTATATTTACATAATGTCAAGGGTATTAGAAATACATATTTTCAAATATTTGTCCTTTCATTATTTAAGTTTTTAAAGATAAATAAAAGTAAAACCACCTGCATCTTTTTTAAAAAATATATTTTTATTGATTTCAGAGAGTAAGGGAGAGGGAGACAGAGAAACATCAATAATGAGAGAAAACCATTGACCAGCTGCCTCCTGCATGCCCCCTACTGGGTCCAAACTCGAAACTTGAAACTCAGGCATGTCCCTTGACAGGAATTGAACCTGGGATCCTTCAATTGGCAGGCTGACGCTCTATCCACTGAGCAACACCAGCCGGGCAAACAACCTGCATCTTAAGCTAATTTCTCATTATACGTCCAATATCTCTCATTTTTATTTCTCTTTAGAAAATAAGAAAGTATAGCTTTTGCTAGAACCAAATATGAATAGTAAATATGTGTATGTTTATACAAATGTAAAGGTTCAATGAATATACAGTTCCTTAGCTTATAAGTAGTCTTTCATTTATTTCAGAACCATCTTATATTTTGTCCTTAGTTCTTATTTCTTCTTTACATTTATTTCTCTTCCATAAATATTTATTTATAACTTTTTATTATTATTATTAATCAAGCCCTCTTCAACAACAACAACAAACCTGCACTCTTCGAGGAACTTTCACATGTTTTGGGCCAACTCAATATTTTACTTATCATTTCATATCCTACTGGTAACTCTACATCACTAAGAGAAGTGATCACAAAAATGATGCATAAAAATATAAAGAAAATATAATTATTTAAGCTTCACCTTAGGAAATAGAAAATGTCAAGTAAATTAAATCCAAAGTAAGAAGAAAATAAACAAATTAGAGTAGAATCAATAAAACTAAAATTGGAAACCAAGACAGAAAATGGAAAAGAACTAACACTGGTTCTTAGGGAAGATCAATAATACCAATAATTCTCCAGTCAGGCTTTAACTAAAAAAAAAAAAAAAGAGAGAGAGAGAGAGAACACAAATTACTTATATCAAAAATGAAAGGAAAGGCATTACCAAACATACATGGAATTAAATGGATAATCAATGAATAATATAAACAACTCTATTTCCAAAAATTTGAATACCAAGATGAAATGGACTGATTCCTTGAAAGTCATAATCTTCCAATCTCACTCAAGAAGAAATAGACAATCTGAATATCTATTAATAAAATTCAATTAATAATTAATTAATAAACTTTCAAAAGAGAACACACCAGCCCAAATAGGTTCACTGGTGAATTCTGCCAAACAATAAGGAAGGAACTGTACCAATTTTCTAGTCTTTTTCAGAAAATAGAGTCAGAGAGACTATATTCTAACTCATTCTATCATTCTGGCATTACCCTAACATGAAACCAGACAGATATTTCAAGAAAATAAACTGTTCCTATTCATCATAAGGAAAAAAACACACAAAAAACTAATATATCTTATGAACATAGATATAAACATTATCAACAAAATATGAAATCTAATAAAACAATATATAAAAAAAGTATACACCTTGACCAAGTGGGATTTATCACAAGTTTACAAGGTTGGTACAACATTCAAAAATCAATTAATGCAATTTATCACATCAAAAGATTAAAAAATATAAAAAAATATTATATTCAAGGGACACAGAAAAAACATATGGAAAATCTATGTACTTTCTGCCCAATTTTACTGTGAACCTAAATCTACTCTAAAAATTATAGTCTCTTTTAAAAAGGGTAAAAAGGATTATGGCTGAAAACTATGTTTAAAAGTTAAACTTAAAAAAAACAAACAAACAAACACCCTGTGGTAACATTTACACAATGAAATACTATCCTATATAATAAAGACGCAATATGCAAATTGACCATCATGCCCTCACAAGATGGCTGCCTACGACCATGCCAGCAGGGGGGTTAGTAAGGGACGACCAAATGACTGAACAAGCAGGCTGTGTGGGGTGACCAGGCCGGCAGGGGGGTTAGTGAGGGACTACTAAATGACTGAACAAGCAGGCTGCGAGGGGTGATCAGGCCGGCAGGGGGCCAGTTAGAGGCGACCAGCCCAGCAGGGGGGTAGTTGGGGATGACCAGGCCAGCAGGGGGGGGGGCAGTAAGAGGCGACCAGGCCAGTGGGGGGGGTTGCAGTTGGGGGTAACCAGGTGGCGGGGGGGCAGTGGGGGGAAATTAGGCTGGCAGGGGAGGCAGTGAGGGGCGACTAGGCTGGCAGGGGGGGCAGATGGGGGCGACCAGGCTGCCAGAGGGGGCAGTAAGGGGTGACCAGGCCAGCAGGGAAGGGGCAGTTGGGGGTGACAAGGCCGGCAGGGAGGGGGCAGTTAGGGGTGACCAGGCTGGCAGGGGGTGCAGTTAGGGGCAATCAGGCCAGCATGCAGAAGCAGTGAGGGGCGATCAGGCCAGCAAGGGGAGGGCAGTTAGGGGCAAATAGGCAGGCAGGCAGGTGAGCGATTAGGAGCCAGCAGTCTAGGATTGTGAGAGGGATGTCCTAAACCGGCAGTTAGACATCCCCCAAGGGGTCCTGGATTGGAGAGGGTGCAGGCTGGGCTGAGGGGACCCTCCCCCCCCATGCACAAATTTTGTGCACTGGGTCTCTAGTATTACATATAATAAAATGATTACAAAGATATAATAAAGCTTTGCAAATAAAATGATTCAAAATTAAGATATTCAAAATATCAAAATCTTTGGTGCTTTAATTATGTTCATATAATTTACCTAACTCATGAGCTTTTGGACTTAGTCTTTCATTGGTATTGATAACTTCAATACACTAATTACAATTAGAAATTCCCCAACCTAAAGTAATAAACATATCTGTTAATAACTTAATTATTTCTTGTTTGCTTTGATAAGTTTATTGCATAAAGGAAATCCTACAGTCTGCTCTTGAATAGATGGCAGTTATCATAAAGTTAAGAAATTACTGTAACAAGGATATACAATTAATCAGTTTTATGTGTCATACTACCATGTGCATGCTCTGATGCATTGCTTTCAGCAATACAACAGCTGTTCGTTAATGCGTTTTTTAATGTCTCCAAGTAATTCTTTCATGATGAATTATGGCACATTCAGCCAGAATTAATAATGCACCAAAAGCATGTATAATAATATAAGTACAATCTTTACTGAAGAGTTAAATTTTATTTGAGATTTATTTTTATTAATTTGAGAGACATACACACACACGTGAGTTTGTTGTTACACTTATTTATGCATTCATTGGTTGCTTCTTATATGTACACTGACTGGGGATCGAACCCACGACCTTGCCATAGGAGGACAATACTCTAACTGGGCTACCTACCAGGGCCTGAATTGAAAACAAACAAACACAGAGTATGATAACTTTTCAGCTAATCAAAATTCTACCTTGTAAATGTGTTTAAATGGAATAATACAATACTTCACTGAATAAAAAATACATATGAGCTTCAGAAAGAAAAAGAAATTGCCCACTTTTGGTTACAAGTGAGAATAATGGTCATTGAAAGAACTACCCAAGTAAACATTGTTAAATTTGCAATTTTAAATTTAAGAGACCTTCATGTTATGTATGTGCTGTCTCCTCAATCCTTGTCACCAGTGGAATGTGTCCAGTGATCTTACTTTTCTTACTCACTTTTACCTAAATGAACCTTACAAGAAGAACCTTGAGATGAGTCACTTATATTGTAGTATAAGTTAACTGAATTCCATTTAATTAGCAAGTATTACTGGAATGTTGATTAAGGAGAGTTATTAACAGTCTGAGTCCAATCAAGAGAGAGAATCCACCTAGTAAATTGAATAAGGAAAGTTTAATGTGAAGAAATATTAGTTATAACAAGAAATCGAAGTAACATGGCATAAGCTTAGAAGAAATGAAGAAAGATTAAACATTATAGGTATAGCAGATATCAAGAACAGCCTCTTCTTCTATGGCTGAGATAGAGTATCCAAGGAAAAGGCCCCACAGGGTTGACATACAGACCATATGGCAGGACACTGCCATAGTTAACTGGATGGCAGAGAAGTTACTTTGGTGCAATACAAGTAAAATTTGCTGGGAATCTACCCTCTAGCAGTTTCTGGTTACCCACCCACTGGGGTACTAGAGAAAGTTCTTCACTGGGAGGTACCTCACTGGAGACACTCTACCATAAAACCACTCAAGGGTGTGGGGGTGGGGTGGAAATGGCTGGCCAAGGAATGCTGCTGGCTTCTGTGCACTGCAGTAGTCAGGACTGAGGAGTTGCAAGCCCTGAAGGAGTCTGGTGCTGGGGAAGGTGTATACTTGTCTAACCCAGCTAAGAGGAGTTAGACCAATCAGGAAGCAATTGCTCTCCAGCACCCTCTACTGATAAAGTTGAATATCACACCACCTGGCACAGCAAAAATGTTTCAAGGACATAAATCCACTTTTACAGAGCAAGCAAACTTTTGAATTTGGAGGTGAGAGTCGATAAATCAGTAACTGGCAGTGTGATATCCTACCTAATAATAGACAAATATGCTAATTGACCATACTTCCGAAACACCCACAAGCCACGCCCACAAAGCCACTCCCACCATCCAATCAGAGCGAGTATGCAAATTAACCCAACCAAAATGGCTACAGCCACAGAGAGCAAGGTTTCCTAGGTAACAGAGGAAGCCAAGCTTTCTGCCTGCCCTTTCCAGGCCTAAGCTTCCACTCAAGCTACAAAGTCTCAATTATAGAAGGTAAACAAATTCAAACAGAAATGGCAGCAGAATGGAGCTTGAGAGAGCAGGCCAGGGTTGCTCCCGGCAACAGGGGAAGCAAAGTTTTCTGCACACCCTGGCTGGGCCCACCCGCTTAAGGCTACAAAGTTTCAATTATAACCCCAACAGAAATGGCTGCCAGCCATGGAGGGAGCCCCAGGCTTGGCTCCGCTCCAGGCTACAAAGTTTCAATTGTAGAAGGAAAATAAATTCCAGATACCAGGGCCTCGCTTGGGTTGCCAGGGGGCGTGGCCGGCCTGCAAACCACCACAGGCCCCTCGCTCAGGCTGCCCCATGCCCCAAGGGAACCCCACCCTGATCAGGGACACCCTTCAGGGCAAACCAGCTGGCTCCCACCCCTGTACCAGGCCTCTATCCTATCTAATAAAAGAGTAATCTGCAGATTGATCATCACTGCAACACACAATATAGCTGCCCCCATGTGGTCAAAGATCCTGCCCCCACTGTGGACACAAGATGGCCACCACAAGATGGCCAGCAGGAGAGGGCAGTTGGGAGGCACCCGGCCTGCAAGGGAGGGCAGTTGAGAAGAACCAGGCCTGCAAGGGAGGGCAGTTGAGAGGGACCAGGCCTGCAAGGGAGGGCAGTTGGAGGTGATCAACCCTGCAGAAGAGGACAGTTAGGAGTGACCAGGCTGGCAGAGGAGGGAAGTTAGGGGCAAACAGGCTGGCAGTGGAGTGGTTAAGGGGGTGATCAGGCTGGCAGGCAGAAGCGGTTAGGGGCAATCAGGAAGGCAGGCAGGCAAGCAGTTGGGAGCCAGCAGTCCTGGATTGTGAGAGGGATGTCCACTGGGATTGGGCCTAAACGGGCAGTCGGACATCCCTCGAGGGGTCCCAGATTGGAGAGGGTACAGGCTGGGCTGAGGGACAACCCACCTCCATGCACGAATTTCGTGCACCGGGCCTCTAGTAAATAAATAAGGGCGATTGTGTATGATCCCATGGCAGTTATGCTTGAAAATATGACATTCATCACATTAGGTAATAACTACTATAAGAAAACTAGCCACCAGTATTTTGAAGAAGGTGATATAGGCCGGTGGGTAGTTTCACATGACATGAACAACAGTTGGATGCATGTTATAGAAGGAAGAGCATGAGCAAAAGAACAGGGGAGAAAATGGAAGGACATAAACACAGAGACCCGACTACCTGTTAGGTAGCTATTCAAATTTTGATGACTTCTAAATCAATTCATAGATCTTACTTAATAGATAATTGAGTTAATAAAGGTTTTTAAGCAAAGGGCTAACGGACCCAAAATGTTTTCTATAATTTTTTCTCCTATGTAGTGTGCAAGACACATAAAGTCATTGTAATATATCTGGGCCTTATCACTTACCATGAAATAAGTAGTTTAATTTTTATCTAAATAAAAGTATTAATAGAAAAGCAAATGCAAGAGAGAATATATAAACTGATGCTTAGAAAGATGATCCTTTAAATCGGCATGTAAGTTAGTAGCCCATATTTTGCCCTATAATTTAAGAGCAGAATTGGCCATAGTTGATGACAATACACAAAAATGGTAATGAAATGGATGTTACATGGAGACACAAAGAAGATAACTATACTTGACAACTGCATAAACTTACACATATTTAAATATATATATTCTAGAGGCCTGGTGCACGAAATTTGTGCACGGTGGGGAAAGGGTGTCCCTCAGCCCAGCCTGCACCCTCTCCAACCTGGGACCACTAGAGGGATGTCCAACTGCCCATTTAGCCGGGATCAGGCCTAAACAGGCAGTTGGACATCCCTTTCACAATCCGGGACTGCTGGCTCCCAACTGCTCGCTTGCCTGCCTTTCTAATTGCCCCTAACCGCTTCTGCCTGCCAGCCAGATCACCCCCTAACCACTCCCCTGCCAGCCTGATTGATGCCTAACTGCTCCCCTGCCAGCCAGTTTGCCCCTAACTGCCCTCCCCTGCAGGCCTTGCCCCCCCCCCCAACTGCTCTCCCCTACAGGCCTGAATTTCTCCCAACTGCCCTTCCCTCAGGCCTAGTTGCCCCCAACTTCCCTCCCCTGCTGGCCTGATCACCCACAACTGTCCTCCCTTGCAGGCCTGGTCCCTCCCAACTGCCCTCCCCTGCTGGCTATCTTGTGGCAGCCATCTTGTGTCCACATGGGGGCTGCCATCTTGTGTGTTGGAGTGATGGTCAATTTGCATATTGCTCTTTTATTAAATAGGATAGAGGCCTGCTGCATGAGTGGGGGCCAGCTGGTTTGCCCTGAAGGGTGTCCCGGATCAGTGTGGGGGTTCCCTTAGGGCATGGGGCAGCCTAGGAAAAGGGCCTGTGGTGGTTTGTAGGCCAGCCACGCCCCCCAGTGACCCAAGCGGAGACCCTGGTATCTGGGATTTATTTATCTTCTATAATTGAAACTCTGTAGCCTTGAGTGGAGGCCTGGACTGGCCAGGGTGTGCAGAAAGCTTGGCTTCCTCCATCACCGGGGGCAACTCAAGCTTCCTGCTCTATCCAGCTCTGAGGCTGCCACTATTTTTGTGGGGATTTATTTATCTTCTATAATTGAAACTTTGTAGCCTTGAGTGGAGGCCTGGGCCGGCCAGGGTGTGCGGAAAGCTTGGCTTCCTCCATTGCCAGGGAAACCCAAGTTTCCTGCTCGCCATGGCCACAGCCATCTTGGTTGGGTTAATTTGCATACTCGTTCCTGATTGGCTGGTGAGTGTGGCTTGTTGGTGTAGCGGAGTGATGGTTAACTTGCATATTACTCTTTTCTTAGATAGGATCATTGTTACATTTCAAATATTGTGGCTATTCAATATTCTCCTGTAGTTGCTTTAAGTTAATTATAGTAAAGTCTTTTTTTTTCCTTTATTGATTAAGGAATTACAAATGTGTCCTTATTGCCCCATTGCCCCCCCCCACCCTCCCTACTCATGCTCTCACCCCCTATTGTCTGTGTCCATTGGTTACGCTTATATGCATGCATACAAGTTCTTTGGTTGATCTTTCCCCCTTACCCCCACCCTCCCCTACCTTCCCTCTGAGGTTTGATGGTCTGATCGTTGCTTTTCTGTCTCTGGATCTGTTTTTGTTCATCAGTTTATGTTGTTCATTATATTCCACAAATTAGTGAGATCATGTGATATTTATCTTTCTCTGACTGGCTTATTTCACTTAGCATAATGCTCTCCAGTTCCATCCATGCTGTTGCAAATGGCAAGAATTCCTTCTTTTTTGCCACAGCGTAGTATTCCATTGTGTAGATGTACCACAGTTTTTTAATCTCCTCATCTGCTGATAGGCACTTAGGCTATAAAGCTCAGTATCACACAAAGGAGATTGAAAATAGAATTGAATATAGAGCAAAAATGTATTCAAATCTAAAATATAATTCAAGTCTAAAATATGTTCTCTATGTTCCATGTAATGTTATGCATAAAAATGAACTTTAAAACAGATATAGTAAATGAAACATTTTTATTAATTGGAAAGCACTACTTAAATACAAGGCATTTGCTCTGATTTACTTCAACTTTGTTGAGGAATGCTAGTATTCTAAATGATAAATATTTATTTCTTAAAGAATCAATTTTTAAAAGTGTATCTAGTATAATTTTATTAAGAATATCTTCCTCAGGATATCCAGAGGAAAATTCATTTTTCTTCCTTGATCTGAACAATGAAGAACATGGTGTCAAAATTAAGGTTTTCAATAGAAATTTCACAATCTTATGCATATTCCATATTTCATTTTATAATTACTCTAATTTATGATTTTCAAATAAATATGCTTCCAACACTTTTTGACATTTTATTAAATGATTGTCTGCATCCTCTTTTCTAAGTCTACACATTTATTTATATCTTTCCAAGATCCATAATTCTAAGCCTTCTTTTGACACATTTAAAAATTTAAACCATATAAATTTAAAATCTGTTTTTATTTTATTTTATTTTATTTTATTTTATTTTTTTTAAATTTCTTTATTGATTAAGGTGTCACATATTTGTCCTCATCCCCCCATTCCCAACCCACCCCTCTCCCCACGCATGCCCCAATCCACTGTTGAACTTAACCGTTGGATAGGCTTATATGCATGCATACAGGTCCTTTGGTTGAACTCTCCCCCTCCCCCCACCCTCCCCCTACCCTCCCCTATCCTCCCTCTGAGGCCCGATAGTCCGATCGATGCCTCCTTGCTTCTGGTTCTGTTCTTGTTCCTCAGTCTATGTTGTTCATCATTTCCCCTAGATGAGCGAGATCATATGTCACTAGATATATACTAATAAGAACTGAATGTGAGACGAGCAATAATAGTTATGCTGACAGGCAAATGAATCAATCTGTAGCGAGCTTCCCCCTGGACCAACAGTTCTTTTGAGACCCAATTTCAATGTCCAGTAGTTCCTTATGTGTACATGTCAGCACTGACCCCTCAGCTCTGGATGGTGGACAAATGGTGGTAATGGAGGTCCGACTCCCTCTGGTTTGGTCTCGGCCGAACCCAGGGGCACGGCGTCACCCGGACTAAGGGGCACGTGGCCTCACCCATACCCAAGGGGTGCGTGGTCTCACCCGGGCCTGGGACCCAGCCTCACCCGGATGGATCCAGGGGCGTACGGCCTCACCCGGACCCAGGATCTGGCTTCACCCGTACCCAGGGACGCTTGGCCTCTCCCAGACCCAGGGGCACGTGGCCTCACCCGGGCTTAGTTGCACAAGGCTTCACCTGGATCCAGGGACACATGGTCTCTCCCGGACCCAGGGACGCTTGGCCTCTCCCAGACCCAGGGCCACTTGGGCTCACCCGGGCCTAGGTGCAGGAGGCCTCATCCGGCTCCAGGGACACATGGTCGCACCCGGACCCAGGGACGCTTGGCCTCTCCCAGACCCAGGGCCACTTGGGCTCACCCGGGCCTAGGTGCATGCGACCTCACCCGGATCCAGGGACACATGGTCTCACCCAGACCCAGGGACGCTTGGCCTCTCAGACCCAAGGGCACGTGACCTCACCCAGGCCTAGGTGCACGAGGTCTCACCCGGATCCAGGGACACATGGTCTCGCCTGGACCCAGGGGTGTGTGGACTCTCCCAGACCCAGGGGCGCTTGGCCTCGCCCGGGCACGGGATCCAGCGTCATCCGGGTCCAGGGGCACATGGCCTCACCCGGACCCAGAGTCCGGCCTCACCTGGACCCAGGGGCATGTGGCCTCTCCTAGACCCAGGGACGTGAGGCCTCACTTATACCCAGAGGCGTGTGACCACACCCGAGCCCAGAGGCGCGCAACCCCGCCCGCACCCGGGTCTCAGCGGAGCCCCGTCTTCCCGATCCCAATTCCTGCCGGTCAATCCCCCCTCAGCAATTCCCCTGGCCATCCTTCCAGAGCTCCAGTATGGCTGCTGCAGAACTCGTCGGGCGGAGGCTCGGCAAAGCTCCAGTGCGCCCGGTGCAGGGTGGTGGGCCGGTCTGGCGTCGCTGCGTCGGCCCTTGGGTCTGCATCGGTGGCCGGTCGCCGAGCATGCGCACCTGGCTGCTTCCGGGGCGTTGAGATTCTTGACGGACTCGGAGGTCAGCAAGCGCGGAGTCTCCCACCCCATGTCTCATAGGGGCTCGTCTGTCCGTGCTTGGCTGCCAGTGGAGCCGTCCCCTCAGCCGGAGACTGCTGGGGGAACTGCGCCGAGCACGTTCTAGGCCGCTGTTGTATCGCCTGAGCCATAGTTCTTTTGTGTCGCCTGAGCCGTAGTTCTTAAAGTGTGGTCTTTGGGTCACCAGCATCAGCATCATCCCACATACCCCTCTTTTATTCTAGTTGTAGAGCATCTACTCAGCCAGCCCTATGTGGTCTTGGATGGTGTCTGCTCTGCTCTCTTGTCGTAGTCTCAAAGTTGTTGTGGTAGGCAACAATCAGGCTTCCGCCCTATGCCTCCATCTTGGTCCTCCTTTGTATAGTTAAGTCTTGATTGTTGTTGGTGTCACTGGGGGGCTCTCTTTGTCTATAAAGGAAGAGTTGCTGTGCAGGAGACACGTTTATGGGCCGGGTCTTGGTGCAGCAAAGCTTTGGCGCTCACTGAATATTCCTGTTGAATGTGACCCTTATGCACGTGGTTGAAATCTGGTGTCATCTCCCACAGACCACTAGATGCCCTCGTTTCTGGGTCTCCAATGGGGTGTAGATCAGCTACTGCCTTAGGCACTCAGCAAGGATTACAGCAAAAACTGTAGTTTCTTCCTCCTGTCTGAGTGGCCCTGGAGCAGTCCGACTAGAACAGCAGTTCATCTGGTCCACTGCCAGAGGGCAGGCCACCCATATGCATAAGCCGTTGCTTGGGGCGCAGGTGTGCCTGCAAGACTTGCGGGGCAGGTCTTCCAAACGTGCGGGGCGGGTCCCAGGGCGGGGCGGGGTCTCAGGGCGCCAACAGGCCATGGTGCGGCGAGCCTCGATGGCTGTGAGTCTGGTCCTTCTGCCTTCCACGTATCTAAGTCCCCTCGTTCCGCACTCCAGCGCAGCAAACACTGATTGCTGGGCGCACCTCTGCAAGAGTCCCGCCTCTCCCCGCAGGCATCTGGGTCTCCCGGGGTTCGCCAGAAGATGGATTTCAGGGTGATGGAGAGCTAATCTCCCCTAGGTTTGGAACAAAAGCCCCTTTCCCCCGGCACCAGCCAGACCCACGCGCCTCCACACCTCATCCCCTCCGATTTCGCTGGGTGCGAGGCAACAGAACAGCCTTTAACCTCCGCTACCATCTTTTTCAAACTTCCCAATTTGTACTTCTTAATCCCTTCATTTCAGTCAACTCTACTGAGATCTAGCGCCGCCGGGAGGTGCACGGAAAGGGCGCCCGGGCCTCCATCCGGTGCGCGGTGCGCGCGTCCCGCGGAACCAGGTGAGCGAGAGCCGCACGGCGGGGACGGGCGCTGGGCGGCCGCCGAGCTCCAGGCACCGCCATCGCCGCGTTCCGGGCGTCACCGCCGCGGCGTCCCCCCAATTTGTGCTTCTTAATCCCTTGAATTCAGTCAACTCTACTGAAGTCTAGCGCCACCGGGAGGTGCACGGAGAGGGCGCCCGGGCCTCCGTCCGGTGTGCGGGGCGCGCGGCCCGCGGCTCCAGGCGCGTGGGGGCTGCGCGGCGGGGATGGGTGCTGGGAGGCCGCCGGGCTCCGGGCGCCGCTGCTGCGGCGGCGTCCCCAGCGTCCCGGGCCGGGCGGCCTGCGGGGGCGGCGGAGTTGCGAAAGTGAGTGAGTTTCCCAGGGTTTCGCCCGGAATGGGGTTCAGTGCAATCGGAGCCGGCGCTCAGCGCACTCCTGAGCCTTTATCTCCTTCCTGCCAGTGAACGCCGGCCAGGTCATCAGCCGCCCCTTCCTCTCCGGTTCCATCCTCCCCGCAGGCGCGTGTGCTCGTGTCTCCGCCCGTTTCTCCATACCTCAGGCTTTTACGGCTTCCCCGACTGTCCCCGTGGCCTTCTCCTTCCCCCCAGCTGTGGGCATTTCAGTCCACCAACTTTCCTGTGGTTCTGGACGATGTCCGTTCTGACCTCTAGTTGTATTTTTGAAATTGTTGTGCCCGGCTGCAGGTTAGGTGTTTAACCTATGGCGCCATCTTGGTTCCTAAAAAAATCTGTTTTAAAATATTTAGTTTTAGTTTAACTAGGACAGGGGGTAGAGGAGGCTGGGGGAAGGTCAAGGGGGGAAAAAAAGGATATATATATATATATATATATATATATATATATATTACATGTAATACTTTAAACAATAAAAAAATATTTTAAAAAAGCAGTAGGCACAAAGGATACATGTAATAAATACTTAATAGAGGATAAGGCACCAGAATCAAACATCTCAATATCAAAACTAAAGTATAAATAAAGAAAAATGAGTGTTCTCCTAAAAAAATAAAAATAAAATTTCCTGTTGATAAATTTACAAAAGAAATAATAGCTTACTATATAAGTATCATTTTTGCAGAAAACTGTTTTACATGGGTCATATATTTCAAGTAATGGAAGTTAAAGAATGTAATTTTTATTTTCGTTAATTAAAAATACATATATTCAGCACTCAATTTGCATTTGGTAAAAAAAACAAAACACCAAAACAATCATTGTTGTTTTGGATTATGCCATACTAAAAAGAAATGAGCCTCATAATGTAGTTCCAAACTGGCATTTATCCCAGAAATCGAAGGGGGATTTTACCAGGAAAAAATAACAAAACAAGATTTGATACTTGAACCATATATACTTCCATACAGTATGTCTCTGCAGGATAAAGAAATAAAGAAATGGAAGTCTCTGGAAATATGAGGGTCATGAGCAAAATCCAAACCATACGCTGAAATTCAAAAGTAAAAACTTGCTTGTATTTATCCAGAATAAGAAAGTTATGCCAACTTGTTTTTGATTTTAGCAAGCATAAGTGTTGCATGATAGAAGATGATCTTGAAATAGGATGACTTAATCTAATTTATGAAAAACAAAAAGGTAACATAACATAATTGACAGAAGATAAAATGCAAACATCAGTGTTTGATGCCATTTAAAAAATATTTTATTGAATCACATCAAGATGGTAATTAGCTTAATAATAAACTTAGGTCACTGAAACTATTGAACTATTAAATAGATTTAGAAATTTTAAAAGCTATTGATTAATTCAGGTGATGTGTATCTTTTTCTCATTACACACTATAATGATTTTACTTATACAGCAAAACATGAGCCTTATTGTTAATTACAAAAACTGCACGTGTCACAAAAGAGTCTGCATTTATTTTTCAGTAGCCCTTTAAATTTAGTTATATATACCATGATGTTAAAAATATGTTTACTACAATGAGTGTTATTGTTGATTATTACCACCCAATTTAAAAACTGGATTGAAAACTAACTTTCAGAGTAAAACAATTTCTGCTTATAGTGGAATAGTTTATATCAGACACAACTTTTCAGTAAGAGTAAAAATAAGCCCTGGATTAAAAATGAAAACTGCTGTTCGAAGATATTGAAAATCAACTCAGGCAGTCAGGACTTCAGGGTCCAAAATTCCCAAGAGAAGAAAAACACAATGAAAGGAATCCAGCACAATTTGTCTGCCATTTCTCCTCTTGAGGCATTTACAAAATTGTCAGCAACATGAGGCTCATAGGCCAAGAAAAATGTGGAAGTAAGGAGGAAGACAGTGCCAGAAAAGAACTGTGTATTTACCCAGAGTCATAAGTGCCTGTATTATTTCACCAAAAGAAAATGTTACTTTTCTTAAAGTCTATTTCTTTAATTCTGTTGTCTTCAAAAACTATATGGAAGCTATGATTTCATAATTATAATTGAGTTTTGCTTTATAAAAATGTCTGCTTTAGTCTTTTTAGTTTTTACTATCAATAATGTGTAAAAGTGTAGCCACTGAAACACATACTTATTGATGGCATAGTTTAGTGAAAACAATATTCTATTAAGACTCATGAGTATTGGGCTCTGCCACAGAGGCTGCACTGTCTTGAAGGGGAGAGCAGCTGTAACTGAGAGTCCAGCCTCACCTCCACCCAGGGAGACCTCAGACATCACACAGGACCCACAGCCACACCGGCCAGGGACCTGTTGCCTTGGCTGCAAACCCACAAATACCAGCCTCCCTGTCCACAGGCTCCTAAAAAGTTTGTCCAAGGGGAGACAAGGTGGTGGCCGAAGAGGCGGATGGGCCCTGCACCTTCTCACAGAGCAGATAGAAGAAACAGCTGAATCGAATAACATCCACCCAGAATTGGCAAATTAAACACAGTTGGTAAAATAATCTGTGGCTGGAAAGAACAGAGGCCACCTGGAGAATGGTAGGATCCAGGATCTGGGTTTTAGAGAGAGAGAGACACACGCACAACTGGGGACTAGAGGGTCAGAAGGAAACTGCACTGCACAAAGTCCATGTCCCTTGGGAACACGTGTAACACTCAACTATGGAAGGGGGTCCATAGGGCTGCTGGAAGCTGGGAACTCTAGATCTAAGTCCACAGCCATGGGAGGCTGTGCCCAGAAGTTCTGCACTGGCTGCGCAGTGCCAGAGGGAGAGAGACGCACAGCGGCATGGTTGCTCTGTCTTTACATTTTCCTTGCTTTTACTCACTAGACCCAGTACATAGGATCTTTCAATTACAAACACTCATTGAGGCTGCAGTTGCAGGGGAAGGCGGTTTTGTGGAAGTTGGAGAGTAAAATAAGGAGAGGCGACCAGGAAGCCAACTCTGAGACCTCCAATCCTGACCAGCCATTTTTCTCCTAAAGACCAGGCTCCTCCTAGCAGTGCAGCTGCACCCAGCCTTGAGCTCAGCAGGGAAATAAGGATTCTGAATACCCCCAGGGAGCCCTCAGGGACTGGGTTGAGGGGCCATATGGTCCCAGAAACTAATACAGCAACACCGCCACCTAGAGCCTGTGTCAGAAATAGATGCTTGTGTAAATATGACTGAAAGCAGGGAGTAAAACAAAGCAGGCATATTGATCCCTCCTGCCTGAAACCAAGGCTGTGGCATCTGACACAGAGGAGCAGAGGATTGCTAGGAACTTCAACACGGTGCTGACTACCTAACAGGAAACTGAGACATGGCAGATAGAACAGCCCCCATGGAACATTGAAACTCAGCTGAAGCGAACAACACTTTACTACTTCATTTTTTAATTTTTTTATCTTTTACTTAAGAAATTAATTTTTCCCTCTTTATTTTATTATTTTCATTATTTTTTAAACTTTTATTTTTTTGGATTAGTGTTCTACATTCTATTTTTATTTTTTATCATTATTTGTCTCATTTTTTCCTTTTTTTGCCAACCTTTTCTTCCTCACTTCTCCCTTTTACATCCTGTTTATCTTATCCTGTTCCTGCTTTAGTTTTTCTCTCTCCTTTCTTTTCACTCCTTGTTAAAACCTGATCTTTTTTATCTGCTTTATTGGGGCATTACTATTATAGTAGTCTCTGTTGGCTTACTCATATATCTAATTTCCTCTCCCCTGTTCTAAGTCCATGCACCTTTCTCTTTTCTTTTCCTTTGATAGCCAATATTTTTTCTTGTTGTTATTTGTTTGTTTTGTTTTTATTTTATGCTTTTGCTTTTTCTCTCCTCACTTGCTCTCTTCTTCTACTGCTAGCTTAATAAGTTTCAATCACCAAACTCAGGCCTATCTGCTCTCTACTCTAGTCTCCTTTTCTAAAAATATATGAATATATAGATAGATAGATTAAAGAAAGGGGGAAATTTTTATATATATTTTTAATGTATGTATATATATATATATATATATATATATATTATAATAATTTTTAAAAGTTTTTTTTTTATTGAGTATTTTGTTTTTTTACTTTTCTTCTTATACACTCATTCTCTTTCTATCTCCTCTATACTGAATTGTGGCCATTTCCAAATTCTTTCAATTCCTTTTCCTTACCTTCTGGAAATAAGCTCTGCCTCTTCAGATTCAGTTCCCCCACTTTTTTCTGGGCATTTGTTATTTGCAATTTTGGTTTATTTGTTGGTTTTGGGGAGTTTTCTTCCCATATACATATATTTCCCCTCTTATTTTTTTCTTCTTTTTCTTTTCTCTCCTACCTTTTTTCCTTTTCTCAATATCATTTTTGCACTATTTTTTCTCCGCTAATTCTCTTTTCTCTGGTGGTCATCTTTATTTAGGGTTATCGGTGTCATGAATACATTTGTGTTTTGGTCCCTCTGTGTTGTGTCTTGTCAAGTTGTATTTTGTGCCTTTTGATCAACATGCTAGAGAGTGAGCCACATAACCAGACACCCTGAGAGTAACAAAATTAGGGAGACAAAGAAATAGCACCCATACGAAAGAAAAGAAGGAATTACCAGAAAAGGAAGTAAATGAAATGGAAGCAAGCAATTTGTCAGAGAAAGAATTCAGAGCAATGGTAATAAGGATGCTGAAAGACAAAATCAACATGTGTAAGAATCAAGAGGAAATGAAGAATGACAAAGCTGCAATAAAGAACACAATAGAAAGCATCAACAGTAGACTAGAAAAAGCTGAGGACTACATCAATGACATAGAAGACAAGGTAGGACAAAACACCCAAGCAGAGCAGCAACTGGGCAAAAGAACACCCTCAAAAAGCAGGAAAGGAGCCTAAGGGAACTTTAGGACAACACAAAATGAAATAACAACTGCATAATAGGGGTGTCAGAAGGAGAGGAAACTGAGCAAGGAATAGAAAACCTGTTTGAAGAAATAATGACAGAAAACTTCCCTGATATTGGGGAAAAAAAACTCACACAAGTCTAAGAAGCTCACAGATTCCCAAACAAGGTGAACTCAAAAAGACCAACACCAAGACACATCATAATTAAATTGGCAAGTGCCAATGACAAGGTAAGAATCTTTAAGGCTGCCATAGAGAGAGACAGAAAGTTACCTATAAGGGATCTCTGATTAGACTATCAACTGATTTTGCAACAGAAACACATCAGGTCAGAAGGGACTGGAATGAAATATACAAAGTGATGCAAAGCAATTGATCGAATCCAAGACTACTATACCCAACAAGGCTATCATTCAAAATTGAAGGTGAAATCAGGAGCTTCACAGAGAAAAAAGGGCTAAGGGAGTTTATTATCACCAAACCAGCAATGCAAGAAATGCTAAAGGAACTGCTGTAAAAAGAAGAAATAGGAAGGGTAGAAGGAACACAAGGCATAAAGAATAAAAATAGCGACAACAATGTATCTATCAATAATAACCTTAAACGTAAATGGATTAAATGAGCCAATCAAAAGACTTGGGTAGCTGAATGGATAAGAAAACCTGATCCATATATCTGCTGTCTACAAGAGACCCAACTCAGAACAAAGGACTCACTCAGCTTGATGGTGAAGGGATGGAAAAAAATTTTTCAGGTCAATGGGAAAAAAAAAAGCTGGGGTTGCAATAATTATATCCAACAAATTAGCACTCAAAATGAAGGCCATAACAAGAGCTTAAAAAGGCCACTTCATAATACTAAAGAGAGCAATTCAACAGAGGATATAACTCTGGTAAACATATATGCACCCAATACAGGATCACACAAATACATAAAAAAAAAAAAAAAACATCTGGAAGATATGAAGGGAGAGATTGACAGCAATACAGTCATAGTAGGGGACTTTAATACCACATTGACACCACTGGATAAATCCTCTAAACAAAAAAATCAGCAAAGAAACATCAATCCTAAATGACTCACTAGATCAGATGGAATTAATTGACATCTTCAAAACATTTCACCCAAAGCCACAGAATATACATTCTTCTCAAGTGCACATGGGACATTTTCAAAGATAGACTACATATTGGGACACAGGCAAAGTCTCTTCAAATTTAAGAAGATAGAAATCATATCAAGCATCTTCTCAAATCAAAATGGTGTAATATTAGAAATCAACTACAACAAAAACAATAAAAAAAATAAAAAGTTGGAGGCTAAATAGCATTATATTAAACAATGATTGGGTTACCAAAGATATCAAAGAATAAATAAAAAGTATCCTGGTAACAAACGACAATGAAAACACAACAATCCAAAATCTAAGGGATGCAGTGAAAGCAGTCCTGAGAAGGAAATTCATAGCTCTACAGGTCTACCTCAAAAAAAACAAAACAAAAAAAAATGGTAATAAATTACCTAACCCCACCACTCAAAGGATTAGAAAGAGAGCAACAAGAAAAGACCAGAGTTAGCAGAAGGAAGGAAATAATAAAGATTAGAGTGGAAATAAATGACATAGAGCCAAAAAAAAAAAAAAAAAAATACAAAAGATCAACAATACCAAGAGCTGGTTTTTGAAAGGATAAACAAGATTGATGAAACTCTAACCAGGCTCACCAAGAAGCAAAGAGAGAAGACCCAAATAAACAAAATCAGAAATGAAAGAGATGAAGGAACAACTGACCCCACAGAAATACAAACGATTATGAAAAAATACTATGAACAACTCTATTCCAACAAAATGGACAACCTAGATGAAATGGACATATTTTTAGAAAAATACAAGCTCCCAAAACTCAATTAAGAAGAATCAAAATACCTGAATAGGCCAATAACTACCAAAGAAATTGAAGCAGTAATAAAAAATCTTCCAGCAAACAAAAGCCTTGGTCTGGATGGCTTTACAGGGGAGTTCTACCAAACATTCAAAGAAGAAATAAAACCTATCATTCTCAGACTATTTCAAAAACTTTCAGAGGAAGGCATATCCTTGAACATAGATGCTAAAATTGTCAACAAAATTCTAGCAAATTGGATCCAGCATTACATTAGAAATATCATATACCATGACAAAGTGGGATTTATTCTGGGGATTCAAGGATGGTACAATATCCACAAATCAATAAATGTAATACAGCACATAAACAAATTGAGAGACAAATATTACATAATCATATCAATCCATGCAGAAAAAGCATTTGATAAAATCCAACACCCTTTCTTGATAAAAAGTCTCAACAAAGTGGGAATAGAGGGAATCATACCTCAACATAATGAAAGCCTTATATGACAAACCTACAGCCAACGTCATACTCAATGGGCAAAAACTAAACTCATTTCCCCTAAGAACAGGAACAAGACAGGGATAACCATTTTCACCGCTCCTGTTTGACATAGTACTGGAAGTGCTAGCCATAACAATCAGACAAGAAGAAGAAATAAAAGGCAACCAAATTGGAAAAGAAGAAGTAAAACTATCCTTATTCGCAGATGACATGATATTGTACCTAGAAAACCCCAAAGACTTCATAAAAAAACTACTAGACTTAATAAATGAATTCGGCAAAGTAGCAGGATACAATATTAACACTCAGAAGTCTATGGCTTTTTTATACACCAGTAATGAACTCACAGGAAGAGAAACTAAAAAAACAATCCCATTTACCATTGCACCAAAAAAATTAAGATACCTAGGAATAAACTTAACTAATTAGGTAAAAGACCTATACTCAGAAAACTATAGGACATTAAAAAAGAGATAGAGGAAGACATAAACAAATGGAAGAACATACCTGCCGGGGTCTTATTCACATCTAGAAGGGTTCAGAAATCTGGAGAAAGGGCTGCGATGCAAATTAATAATGAGACTAGACATGAAATATAAATTTGGGAGGCATGTTAGGGGAGCCTGGGGAAGCTTAGCTTTAGTAACTAAGCTCTCTGAATCTCCAGACCCAAGGCATTTTATTCCCACATTTTGCCCTATAGCAAAGCAGATATACATATCAAAGGTAAGGTTTGGTAAACAGTAAAAGATTATCAGGTTGGGGGAACTGCCTACAGCTGTTTAGCAGCAGGTAATAACATGCAGATTTTTAGCCCTGCTGAAGCCCCAAGTTCCATCAACCTTTTGATGAACTTCTTGCATTTATGTACTGCTGGAATTAGCCTCCAGCACATACCATGTTCATGGATTAATAAAATCAACATTACTAAAATGTCCATACTACCCAAAGCAATTTACAGATTCAATGCAATCCCTATTAAAATATCAATGGCATATTTCACAGACCTAGGACAAACTCTCCAAAAATTCATTTGGAATAAAAAAAGACCCCGAATAGCAACAGAAATCCTGAGAAAGAAGAAGAAAATTGGAGGGATCACAATACCAGATATCAAGCTATATTACAAAGCCAACAGTTCTCAAAACTGCATTGTACTGGCACAAGAACAGTCATATAGACCAGTGGAACAGAACAGAGAACCCAGAAATAGACCCAAGCCATTATGCTCAATTAATATTTGACAAAGGAGGCAAGAGCATATAATGGAGTCAAGACAGTCTCTTCAATAAATGGTGCTGGGAAATTTGGTCACACACATGCAAAAAAAAAAAAAAGAAAGAAAAAAAAAAGAAAAGAAACTAGATCACCAACTTACACCATACACAAAAACAAACTTAAAATGGTTAAAGGACTTAAATGTAAGACGGAAAGCATAAAATCTTAGAAGACTCCATAGGCAGCAAAATAGCAGCCATATGTCGTAGCAATATATTCACTGATACAGCTCCTAAGGCAATGGAGACTAAGGAGAAAATAAACAAATGGGACTACATCAAAATAAAAAGCTTTTGCACAGCAAAAGAAACCATCAACTAAACAACAAGAAAGCCCATTGAATGGGAGAACATATTGGCCAACGCTATCTCTGATAAGGGTTTAATCTCCAAAATTTACAGGGAACTTATACAACTTAACAAAAGGAAGATAAACAATCCAATAAAAAAAAATGGGCAATGGACCTAAATAGATACTTTTCGCAAGAGGACATACAGAAGGCTGAGAAACACATGAAAACATGCTCAAAGTCACTAATCATCCGAGAGATACAAATCAAAACAACAATGAAGTACCATTTCACACCTGTCAGAATGGCTATCATCAACAAATCAACAAAGGACAAGTGCTAGTGAGGATGTGGAGAAAAAGGAATCCTTGTGCACTGCTGGTGGGAATACAGCCTGGGACAGCCACTGAGGAAAATAGTATGGAATGTCCTCAAAAAGTTAAAAATGGAACTCCCATTTGACCCAGTAATCCCACTTCTAGGACTATATCCCAAGAAACCAGAAACACCAATCAGAAAGGACATATGCACCTCTATGTTCATAGCAGCACAATTCACAATAGCTAAGATTTGGAAACAGCCTAAGTGCCCATCAGCAGATGAGTGGATTAAAAAACTGAGGTACATCTACACAGTGGAATACTATGCCACTATAAAAAAGAAGGAACATTTACCATTTGCAACAGCATGGATGGAACTGGAGAGCATTATGCTAAGCAAAATAAACCAGTCGGAGAAAGATAAATATCACATGATCTCACTCATATATGGGATATAATGAACAACATAAACTGATGAACAAAAATAGATCCAGAGACAAGGTAACACTGAACAGACCGTCCAACTTCAGAGAGTAGGCAGGGGAGTGGGTGGTTAGAAATCAACCAAAGTACTTGCATGCATGCATATTAGCATAACCAATGGACACATACATTGGGGTGGTGGGGCTTGTCTCGGGGGGTGGAGGGGTGGGAGTGTGTGTGTGGGGGTCAATAGGGGAAAAAGAAGACATATGTAATATTTTAAACAATAATAAAAAAAGACTCATGAATATTAAGTTCAAGTTCTGTTAATGCCACTTTATCAATTAAAAGTTAAATTAATGATATTAAAGAGAAAGCTAACTATAATGGCCTTCCAAATAGGGTTGTATTATTTTTAAAAAGTGACCAGAGATAAGCAGTCTGGACAAAAAGTCTTTCAGAACCTTTAAAATCCAGCATCCAAGATGTGTATTTCAGATTCCTGACTGCAAGACTGCAGCTCCAACTCCTGATATACATGTGTCCTTTAGGCAAAAAGAAGTGGCAAAAGGTAAATCAGTTGAGTTTATGCTTTTTATGAGGAAAAACAATCCAGGAAGCTTTATCTTATAGATGTCTATTCATGCACCATGAGCAGTAATTATGATACCCCTATTTACAAGGCAATATGCAGAGATGAATATTTGTAATGAGGCATATGGGCACCCAAAAAATGGCTTTATATTAGTAAAAAGAAAGAGTAGATATTGAATAGACATCTAGGAATGTCTGTTCCTGTAAATTATAGTTTTCTAGTTGGAAGTTGGAAGTCCCAGGTCAACTCTGAGATTCTAAGATTATATGTCAACTGAAAAAATTTTGACCAATGTATTCATATATCAATCATATTCCATATCACAATCATAATTAAAAAAAAGCGTCTTTGTAAATAGAACAACCCTGGGATTGTATTTGTGATTATGATAGCAAAATGTTTCATTATAACTCAGTTTCTCTTTCATTAGACTAAGCAATATTTCTGAATACTGAGTAAGCTAATGTCAGAAATGAGTTAATTAGACTTCGTATTTTTTTTGTTTGTTTATATCAGATCTAAAGGACTCTTGCATTTCAAAGTAGCAGAAATGCAATTTCATGGTATTCTGCTTAAGTGACTTAGAGATATATACTAACTGCCTCAAGTTTGATTATTTTAATGATTTTAAGTCTACCGAAACTCAAATACAGATTTGTGATTTTCTAACCAATATACTTGTTCCAGAGTTAATAATTTAATCTAAACTTTAATTTATAAATTTGCTCATCTAAACTAATGCACGGATCACAGAGAAGACAATTTTAGTAAAAGAAATTAAAAGTCTGTAAAAGTTTTATAAATAATTTATGGCTAGTAAATCAGGCATAGAATAAACTATCACAGAACCTAAATGTAATTTCCAAATAACTTGAGGTTATTGGTAGAGCTAATCTACCATTTTAATCAAATATTCACTAAAAAGATTTAGATCATTGACAGAATAATTAGTTGATTCAAATTTCTATTCTGTCAAGTGGCTTTTTGTTATTATATAAACACTATTTTAAGGTCTTGGTAAATACTGATTTTGAGCTGAATATTTAAAGCTATATATTACCTGTATTAAGTTAATAGAATAATGTATTACCTTTGAGTAATTTAAAGGGTTATATTTGAAAACATCCTGTGATTTAAATTTGCTTATTTATTCGTTTACTCATCAGGCATGATCCGGACTTTTCTACATTATGACTAATAAGCACCATGCACATTTGTTTTGTAAAAGTAAATGTAATGTCATGCCATTTATTTCATAAGTAACATTTCAAAAAATAATATTTTTATTTAAATAATTAATGTACATATTTTATATCTTTAAGAGTTGCTAATTATTTTAGACATGATAATAACAATGTTACATTGATGTAGTCCAGTTTATATTATCCAAAATGACACATCCTTTTATTTAATTTTCAGTTGTAGATTGGTAAGTGGTTACTGGCAACTTTCTAGTAGATGTCACATAATAAATAAATTCATATACATCTGCATACATACATGCCACATGAATGCATAAAAGTGCATAAGTGTACATATATGTATGTTCATCAGCATACATGTATATATCCAGATTTATATTTAAAAAGTGTATAAGAAAGCCAATGCTATTAAAAATAAATAGATAAAAATGTAGATATTCAAAGATTGACACTGGTCTGCAATTCTTGGTAATTTATATCAAGTAATTCAGGCAGCTTTTCCACTGAGAATAATTAGAAGAGCTTGACAAATATAATGCATTTGGCTGCCTAAAAGAATGAATGAAGAATTTCTGTGATGGGGTATGAAGAAGAACTAAGGCCAAGGGAGACCAGCATGAGGATTGGAACTTTTTACTCTTGTGGTTGTTTTATGATTCTGGTTAGGGTGGCAGAGAAGCTGAGTTGCAGAGCAGAGGTATTTTCACATGATTTTTCATGAGAATTTCGAAGATGGGTGTCATTATCTGAGGTCAGAAAAGGTAGGTTAAATTGATTTTCTTAATTATTACACCTAGTTCCTCAGAAAAATGAACATTCCCGTATTTTACTTCTCCTTTTTTGACATTTTATAACACACACAGTAAAATATAAGGTTCATTATTATTAATACAAATGCAAAACAATAAGGTGAGGGGAAAGGGAAAGAAAATGTCTTAATAGATACATAAATACATTCACATTAAGCAAAAGGGAAAATAGTCTATAGGCTTACTCTCCTTATTTGTCAATGATCTGATGTGTTGCTGCTGTACTTATTTACCTTCCTAATAGATATAAATCTATCAGTATTAACTAAAATATTTTAAAAATTAGAAATCCTACATATAGAACAGAATTACTCTAGTAGAAAAAAAATATATAAACAGTCTTCCCAGATAAAAAGAATGGAAAATAAACATGAAAATTTGCTCAATCATTAAATGTCAACTTGGAAATATTAATTCATATAATGATATGATACAATTTCAAATCTACCAGACAATGAAAGAAAGGAGGAAAGGACAGAAGAAAGAAAGGAAGGAAAGGAACAAGGAAATGCAGGAATAGGGGGGAAAAAAGGAAAGAATTAGAGAAAACTGACATTACAAGTTAGGGAAGATGTGCAACAATTGAAACTCTCAGAAATTGCTGGTAAGAGCAGACATTGGCAATATAATTTTGGGGGAAAAAATGACACTCTAGTAATGTTAAAGATGTTCATAACCTCTCACCCACCTACTTCCTCCAAGAATTATAATGGTGATTATTTGAACATGTTCATAAGAAGACCTATAAAGGAATATTCATTGGGATATTGTTTATAAAAACAGTGTATTGAAAACATCTTCATTTAAACGAAAACCAATGCCTAAGTTGTAGTAGAAATATACAATTAAATATTATTTTAGCAGTAAAATGAAGTGAACTAGGTTTCCTATTTAAACATAGACCACAACAATACAATATTGAGAAAAATCAAGATATGTGAATTTAATAATAATCCTATCTAATAATAGACAAATATGCAAATTGACCATAGCTCCGACACACCCACAAGCCACGCCCACAAAGCCACGCCCACCATCCAATCAGAGTGGGTATGCAAATTAACCCAAACCATGATGGCTACAGCCACAGAGAGCACAGTTTCCTAGGTAACAGAGGAAGCCAAGCTTTCTGCGTGCCCTGGCCAGGCCTAAGCCTCCACTCAAAGCTACAAAGTTTCAATTATAGAAGGTAAACAAATTCAAACAAATGGCGGCAGAATGGAGCTTGAGAGAGCAGGCCAGGGTTGCCGCCAGCAACAGGGGAAGCAAAGCTTTCAGCACACCCTGGCCAGGCCCACCCGCTTAAGGCAACAGAGTTTCAATTATAGCCCCAACACAAATGGCTGCTGGCCTCCGAGGGAGCCCCAGGCTTGGCTCTGCTCCAGGCTACAAAGTTTCAATTGTAGAAGGAAAATAAACTCCAGATACCAGGGCCTCTGCTTGGGTTGCCAGGGTGTGTGGCCAGCCTGCAAACCACCACAGGCCCCTCACTCAGGCCTCCCCACACCCCAAGGGAACCCCCACCCTGATCTGGGACACTCTTCAGGGCAAACCAGCTGGCCCCCACCCCGTGCACCAGGCCTCTATTCTATCTAATAAAAGAGTAATATGTAGATTGACCATCACTCCAACACACAAGATAGCTGCCCCCATGTGGTCAAAGATCCTGCCCCCATGTGGACACAAGATGGCCACCACAAGATGGCCAGTAGGAGAGGGCAGTTGGGAGGCACCCAGCCTGCAAGGGAGGGCAGTTGGAGGTGATCAACCCTGCAGGAGAGGGCAGTTAGGGGTAACCAGGCCAGCAGAGGAGGGAAGTTGGGGGCAAACAGGCTGGCAGCAGAGTGGTTAGGGGGTGATCAGGCTGGCAGGCAGAAGCGGTTAGGGGCAATCGGGAAGGCAGGCAGGCAAGCAGTTGGGAGCCAGCAGTCCTGGATTGTGAGAGGGATGTCTGACTGCCCGTTTAGGCCCGAGCCCGGTGGGATCGGGCCTAAACGGGCAGTCGGACATCCCTTGAGGGGTCCCATATTGGAGAGGGTACAGGTTGGGCTGAGGGACAACCCTGCTCCATGCACGAATTTCGTGCACCGGGCCTCTAGTAGAGTAATATGCAAATAACCATCACTCCACTGTGCCCATGATTGGGTGGCGGGAGGCTGGCGGGCGGGACTCGGGGTGGTCTATCCAGCCTTTGAGAGGCGCAGGGGGCGCCTACACCTCTCAACGGCCGGATTGGTCGCCGCTGAGGGGAGACCACTCAGAGTTCGCAGGTCGGAGCGGCAGCGGCACCCGGACCCGCCTCCATGCACCTGCACTGGGGGAGGGCCTTGTCAGCAGCCGCCGAGGCTGCTTCAAGGGCCAAAGAGGGAGGCAGGGCCAGACCCCAGCGGCCGCAGTTGCTGTGAGGCCCTGGGAGCCAGGCAGGGCTGGACAGGCAACCTCAGGGTGGGCCTAGGGGTGGGTCTAGTGGCGCAGCTTGACAGCAGACAGCCTGCTTGGCCGTAGCTGCTGGCGACCCACAACAGGCAAGTGGGCCTGCAGGCAGCACCCCGCAGGGCCTGCTTGGCTGTTGCCGCAGCGACCCGGGAGCAGACAAGCGCAGCTGCAGGCAGCACCCAGCAGGGCTTGCTTGCCCATCGCTATAGTGTGGAGCAGGCAAGCCCCGCAGAGAGCAGAGAACCACAGGAAGCGGGTCCCATATTGGAGAGGGTACAGGTTGGGCTGTGGGACCCCCCATGCATGAATTTCATGCACCAGGCCTCTAGTTTAAAATATATGTAAATGTGCATAAATTACACATGAGACTGATAAGCACCATAATAGAATAATGGATTCCTATAATGAATAGAAAGGATACCAAGGAAATTTATCAATGGCAGGTTATTTATTTATTTATGGTTTCCTGTTGACCCAGTTCCTTAAACAGAACCTGGCACAAAGGAAGTTCTCAAATATGTTTGATGATTGAATGAATGATATTTTCATTTTTTAAAAATCTACATAATTACTAAGATTTTAATTATATCATTTGCACTATTATGTTAATTATAAACACTTCAGAATTTTAAAAATTAAAACAAACATTAAAAACTTAAGCAGTTATTCTAATTTTTAAAATATTTCAGTGCCATTTTGTCAATGAAGAGTTATTCATTCTTACAAGAGATTAACATTTTTCTGCTAATAATGATAAATTGACACATTATAAACAAAATCAATGCTTATCACAGCTTTACCCTAAAAAAATATTTTGAATTAAGGAAATCTATTAATTTCATAATAATCTCCCATCTAGTGCACACACTTAAGAAATGGCCAAGATTAATGGCATTGGGTATTGGCTAAAACTTCAACTAAGCAAAATAATTCTCTTAATATCAGAATAGCAGCAATCATCTTACCTTACTCACCACCAATCTGTACTAACCCAATGACCTGCTTAGGGCAGGTTAATGCTATGAGACCAAAGTTTCAATGCTCTGGACCATGGCTATTGATTACTCCATATGGTGGTGGGTCTTGCTTGAGAATTTATACAGGTAGAAAAAAAAAGTTTCATTTAAAAACAACCTGGAAATCTCTGTGATCAGCATCTCTCTTTTAGAAATCAAGTTGTTACTGGATTATATAAAGCTAGATGAAATTCTCAAAGTTAAGGGCAAAGAGGAAGTTATTCATGTTGAGATCAAAGTTAGAAACCTAAATCTGAAGCCATTCCTGGATCCTGTATTTAAAGATGGTACATAAGGTTCTCTTCCCTTTAGTTACAACCCAGATGTCTATAGTTAAAAATATAGAATGATATATAAATAACCTATAACATCCTAGTAATGACAGGCAAAAATGAAAGCACTAACATTTGCTAATTCCCATTCTTTAATCTCTAGACTTCCTTCAAAGCAACACTCTTTTTACATTATCTATTTAACCAATTGCAACCAATTCAAATAATTTCAGGAGACAAGGTATTTATGAATAAATCTAGTGTCCTACTTATATAAGGAAGTGTGGGTATCATAGTGAATTGGAAATGTCACACTTTAATTTACTGTGTGGATATTCAATTATTTAGTCTAGTTTGTGATTCCTTTTTCTGGCCTCTGCCTTGTTGATCAAATGATCTGCAATGCTTCATATTTATCTTATACTTTAGAATTTAACTATGCTAAAATTTATGTGTAGCAACCATATATTATTAAATTCTCTTTCCCTGGCATTCAATGTATTTCTGGTGTTATAATGCAAGTACATACTATTAAAATAGTCTCAATAGGAGGTAACAAGGTCTTCATCAATATAGTCATGGCAGTGTGGCTCTAGAGTCTTATTGTTATTACCAGAGGACGCCTGCATAACATAGTAAAATGCCATATGGGAACTTAATTTTGGTGGCTTAGTACAAACTTTTGCTATTATAAAATACTTAATTTGTATGACTCAATACTGTTGTACCTGAGTGTCTTCCCTTAAAAAAAAAAAATGAGTTCTTTCCTGGAGAGCACTGTACCATTTCTAATTATTTGATGAGAGTAATGAAGTGAATACATCTTCAAAATTTTAGAGGCTCATGAATTTATGCTCGATTGAAAGCATTTTCATCCTAGGAATAGCTACTCTTTTCATGTTAATTTTTCCTTCAGCTGTCCAAATATTCAGAATGTGAAAAATACATTGATCATACCCAACTTGTTCTTTTTCTTTCACTAAATGAATTCCTCTAGGAAAAGGCCATTCTCCATTTTATTACATGTTACTCTGTCTTGGAAACATCATAATGTAAGGGTTAAGATGTCTGACTCCATGCCTTTGTTTCAGTGGTTATAAAACACTATTTATTATTATTTTTAAACAGCAAAGAACTGATCAGCTCCATTGTCATAGGTAGAAAGTGTAACAAATATATGGTTAATGCAAAGGGTTTTATTATTAGGCATTTACATAAAACTTATTAGATGGTCCATGATCAAATTGAAACTAAAAAAATACATAACAGGTATAAATCTCAGTCTATAAGTTCTGTTGGGAAAATATTATTTAATCATTATTTTTATAACTCCATTTATTTTTGCACTGAACCTTCATTCTTTTGAGCTAGCCTTATAGTTGAGCTTAGTAATTATGTTCCCTTCTCCCTTTTACCCTGATTCCAAGACCCTATACATTACTAGTGTCCAATGGCAGAGGTTTTAATTATCTAACTATACAGATCAACAAACATCTTTTTATTTATTCCTCACCTGAGGACATACTTAGAAAGATGAAGGAAAAGAGGGAGAGTGAGAGAGAGAGAACATTGATTGATTGCTTCCCTGTCCCTTGCTTCCAGGACTCATATCCAGGCTCTCCTTTTCAAATGTCTGGCTTGTCTGACACCACCCCCAACCCCCTCCACCCCCCTCCGCCCAACTCCCGGTTTCCAGCCTTCCTTCCTACTTTGTTAGCTACTTGTACTGACCATGCAGTAGGGTGTGTGTGTTTTTCACTCTGTTCCAAATCAAGTCATCTGCCTTTGTCAGCTCAATTGCTAGTTTTCCTGGCCAGTCACGGCCCTGGATAACACTGGGGTGGTGAGAGGCACCATGGGTCAGCCTTAGATAAGAAGGCCACAGTGTCTCACTGTTTTTAACTAAAATTTTAGTAGTTTTTTTAAAAAATAAGTCAATGATTCTCAATTTGTTTTTGCCTTTGATCAACATTCAGAATCCTGACATGGTTGTTTTCAGCAACATCGTAGTTTTATAATTGCTCTTTTTAGAAGATTTACCGATACCTGCCATATATCACTGCTAGAAAACCTGCTTTATTTCTTGCGTTGCTAAAGGATTTTTCCCAATTATCTAATTTTATCATCACAACTAGTTTATGAATTCATCATGATCTTACAGAAGAAGAGTTCATGACCAAATTGATTCAGAAGTATCACCAGAGGTAGGGTCTACATATGCCCAAAGATATCAAATGATTGGCTTGCTCCAGGAAACTCATTCATACCAAAGTGATGGTGGCCTTCTTATTCATAAATACCCTATGGAAGGCAAAACCAAACCATCATACTTCACAAGTGATCCACACATTCACACATAATGTTTTTTTATTTTATGACTACAAGAGAAAGATCCCTTTCTATTTCCCACACTACACTTTTCCTCTGCTTCAGTATTCAAATATTCTCACTATTAAAATATGCTAATTATTTACACTGAGTGGCCAGATTATTATGATCTCTGAACGTATAATAATCTGGCCACTCAGTGTATGTGTGTGTGTGTGTGTGTGTGTGTGTGTGTGTGTGTGTGTTAGAGGCCCGTCTGGCCAGCCTGGCCAGGGGGAGGGGACGTGGGCGGTTGGCTGGCCTGCCTGCTGGTCGAACTCCTGGTCAAGGGGACAATTTGCATATTAGCCTTTTATTATATAGGATATACACTGAGTGGCCAGATTATTATGCATTCAGAGATAATAATCTGGTCACTCAGTGTATATGTGTAATGAATGCATCTGAAATTAGGAGCATAGATTCCAAAGACTAACAAACAGTTTATTTATATAACATGTAACAAAATCACTTCATTAGGAATAAGACTTTTGAAAACATAGCATAAAGGTAAGAAATTATCTTAGTATCTAACAATGAACTAAATTGCTTTTTCCAATTCTACCACTGAGCTTGAAAATACTTTCAAAAGTGTTCCCCACATTTACATTCAGTCTTTTCATAAAGCACTTTGTTTTATAATAGGAGCATAGTTTATTTTTTTATGTGAAAATTCTGTGTAATCCAAACAATAGACTTTGCAACAGGGAAATAAAATGCTATCACGAGATATTATAAAGTAAACAATTCTAAATTCTGATTAGATTCACCTGATTCATCATTTCTGTTTTGTTGAAAAATGTACTCAAATATCAATTATAATCTGTATTTCAATATTCAGTTATGTTGAGTATATGAAGCAATATTATAGCTCAAAATTAGTGTAGAATATTGTATTAGTCAGTTAGTGCTGCCATAACAAAATACCACATATTGATTGGCTTAAATGACAGAAACTTATTTCTCATAGTCTGGAGACTGGGTACTCCAAGACTAAGGTGACCAGATGTCCCGCTTTTGGCGGGACAGTCCTGATTTTTAACAATTTGTCCCGCGTCCCGTGGCTTTTTAAAAAAGTCCCGATTTTTGGAAAGAATGCACGACAAGCTAGGGAACGGCGGGAGAACAGGAAGGGAATATACGGTTTTCGGCGGCCATGTGGCTATTTAACCAGGATATGAGTTTTATATTATTTTTGTTAATTTTATAATATTAAACTTTAATAATAACAAATAATTGTTGAGAACTGATTATCGAGAACTGTTTATCAAAGTTCGCATTGTTGATCAGTTGTTAGAATTCAACCACCATTGTTTGTTTGGACTTGATGAACAATGGCATTTTTTGGGATTGGCAACGACGAAAACATTTTGTAACTGTCTCTCAGACGATACACATCGTACTGTGTGCTAGTAAGCTAGTTAAACAAGTGATGTCATTACAAATCAGCTATTCAGATAATTTAGGTAAGTAATTTATTTATTTATTTCATAAATACATAAATTTTCTTGAATTTAGCAGACAGTACTCATATTATTTATTTTATAGTGGCGGCAAAATGTCTAGTGCCGGCCTTGAAAGTGACACTTACGACTTACGTTACGGCAAATTCAGAGGAAAAATAATACAAGTTAGTATTGTTATTATTTAGAAAGAAATATAGGATTAAAATAATTTTTAAAATATAGTTACTTTATAACAATCAAATTAATTTAATTTATAAACTAACAATAAAATATGTTCATGTAATTATGTACCTACTTACTGTGTTTTTAAGCAATATGTATATAATAATCTTACCTTATAATAGAGAAACATGCAAATTGACCGCACCTCCGCTATGCCCACGATTGGGCCTGCCAGAGGCTGGGGGCGGGACTCCAGGTGGCCCATCCGGCCGTTGGGAAGACCAAGATGGCTGCGGGCAATCCAGTAAGTTCCGGGGGTCTGAATGGCGATCGCCACCAGCGGGGGCGTGTCCGGGCCGAGCCCGGCGCTCCCCGGGGTGTCAGCATGGCGATCGCCACCCGGGGGGGCGGGTCCGGGCCGAGCCCGGCGCTCCCCGGGGTGTCAGCATGGCGATCGCCACCCGGGGGGGTGGGTCCGGGCCGAGCCCGGCGCTCCCCGGGGTGTCAGCATGGCGATCGCCACCCGGGGGGGGCGGGTCCGGGCCGAGCCCGGCGCTCCCCGGGGTGTCAGCATGGCGATCGCCACCCGGGGGGGGCGGGTCCGGGCCGAGCCCGGCGCTCCCCGGGGTGTCAGCATGGCGATCGCCACCGGGGGGGCGGGTCCGGGCCGAGCCCGGCGCTCCCCGGGGTGTCAGCATGGCGATCGCCACCCGGGGGGGCGTGTCCGGGCCGAGCCCGGTGCTCCCCGGGGTGTCAGCATGGCGATCGCCACCCGGGGGGGCGGGTCCGGGCCGAGCCCGGCGCTCCCCTGGGTGCCAGCATGGCGATCGTCACCCGGGGGGGCGTGTCCAGGCCGAGCCCGGCGCTCCCCCGGGTGTCAGCATGGCGATCGCCACCCGGGGGGGCAGGTCCGCTCCGAGCCCGGCGCTCCCTGGGGTGTCAGCATGGCGATCGCCACCCGGGGGGGCGGGTCCGCTCCGAGCCCGGCGCTCCCCGGGTTGTCAGCATGGCGATCGCCACCCTGGGGGGCGGGTCCGGGCCGAGCCCGGCGCTCCCCGGGGTGTCAGCATGGCGATCGCCACCCGGGGGGGCGGGTCCGCTCCGAGCCCGGCGCTCCCCGGGGTGTCAGCATGGCGATCGCCACCCTGGGGGGCGGGTCCGGGCCGAGCCCGGCGCTCCCCCGGGTGTCAGCATGGCGATCGCCACGGGGAGGGGGGGTCCGGGCCGAGCCCGGCGCTCCCCGGGGTGTCAGCATGGCGATCGCCACCCGGGGGGCGGGTACGGGCCGAGCCCGGCGCTCCCCGGGGTGTCAGCATGGCGATCGCCACCCGGGGGGGCGGGTCCGCTCCGAGCCCGGCGCTCCCCCGGGGTGTCAGCATGGCGATCGCCACCCTGGGGGGCGTGTCCGGGCCGAGCCCGGCGCTCCCCGGGGTGTCAGCATGGCGATCGCCACGGGGAGGGGGGGTCCGGGCCGAGCCCGGCGCTCCCCGGGGTGTCAGCATGGCGATCGCCACGGGGGGGGGGCGGGTCCGGGCCGAGCCCGGCGCTCCCCCGGGTGTCAGCATGGCGATCGCCACCTGGGGGGGCGGGTCCGGGCCGAGCCCGGCGCTCCCCGGGGTGTCAGCATGGCGATCGCCACCCGGGGGGGCGGGTCCGGGCCGAGCCCGGCGCTCCCCGGGGTGTCCGCATGGCGATCGCCACCCGGGGGGGCGTGTCCGGGCCAAGCCCGGCGCTCCGCGGGTGTCAGCATGGCGATCGCCACCCGGGGGGGCGGGTCAGGGCCGAGCCCGGCGCTCCCGGGGGTGTCAGCATGGCGATCGCTACCCGGGGGGGCGGGTCCGGGCCGAGCCCTGCGCTCCCTGAGGTGTCAGCATGGCGGTCGCCACCCGGGGGGGCGGGTCTGGGCCGAGCCCGGCGCTCCCCGGGGTGTCAGCATGGCGATCGCCACCGGGGGGGGCGGGTCCGGGCCGAGCCCTGCGCTCCCCGGGGTGTCAGCATGGCGATCGCCACCGGGGGGGCGGGTCCGGGCCGAGCCCGGCGCTCCCCCGGGGTGTCAGCATGGCGATCGCCACGGGGAGGGGGGGTCCAGGCCGAGCCCGGCGCTCCCCGGGGTGTCAGCATGGCGATCGCCACCCGGGGGGGCGGGTCTGGGCCGAGCCCGGCGCTCCCGGGGTGTCAGCATGGCGATCGCCACCCTGGGGGGCGTGTCCGGGCCGAGCCCGGCGCTCCCCCGGGTGTCAGCATTGCGATCGCCACGGGGAGGGGGGGTCCGGGCCGAGCCCGGCGCTCCCCGGGGTGTCAGCATGGCGATCGCCACCCGGGGGGGCGGGTCCGTTCCGAGCCCGGCGCTCCCCGGGGTGTCAGCATGGCGATCGCCACGGGGGGGGCGGGTCCGGGCCGAGCCCGGCGCTCCCCCGGGTGTCAGCATGGCGATCGCCACCCGGGGGGGCGGGGCCGGGCCGAGCCCGGCGCTCCCCGGGGTGTCAGCATGGCGATCGCCACCCGGGGGGGCGGGTCCGCTCCGAGCCCGGCGCTCCCCGGTGTGTCAGCATGGCGATCGCCACCCGGGGGGGCGGGTCCGGGCCGCGCCCGGCGCTCCCCGGGGTGTCAGCATGGCGATCGCCACCCGGGGGGGCGGGTCCGGGCCGAGCCCGGCGCTCCCCGGGGTGTCAGCATGGCGATCGCCACCGGGGGGGCGGGTACGGGCCGAGCCCGGCGCTCCCCGGGGTGTCAGCATGGCGATCGCCACCCGGGGGGGCGTGTCCGGGCCGAGCCCCGCGCTCCCCCGGGTGTCAGCATGGCGATCGCCACCCGGGGGGGCGTGTCCGGGCCGAGCCCCGCGCTCCCCGGGGTGTCAGCATGGCGATCGCCACCCCGGGGGGCGGGTCCGCTCCGAGCCCGGCGCTCCCCGGTGTGTCAGCATGGCGATCGCCACCCTGGGGGGCGTGTCCGGGCCGAGCCCCGCGCTCCCCGGGGTGTCAGCATGGCGATCGCCACGGGGAGGTGGGGTCCGGGCCGAGCCCGGCGCTCCCCGGGGTGTCAGCATGGCGATCGCCACGGGGAGGGGGGGTCCGGGCCGAGCCCGGCGCTCCCCGGGGTGTCAGCATGGCGATCGCCACGGGGGGGGGGGGCGGGTCCTGGCCGAGCCCGGCGCTCCCCGGGGTGTCAGCATGGCGATCGCCACGGGGGGGGGGGCGGGTCCGCTCCGAGCCGGGCGCTCTCCGGGGTGTCAGCATGGCGATCGCCACGGGGGGGGGGGCGGGTCCGGGCCGAGCCCGGCGCTCCCCCGGGTGTCAGCATGGCGATCGCCACCCGGGGGGGCGGGTCCGGGCCGAGCCCGGCGCTCCCCGGGGTGTCAGCATGGCGATCGCCACCCGGGGGGGCGGGTCCGGGCCGAGCCCGGCGCTCCCCGGGGTGTCAGCATGGCGATCGCCACCCGGGGGGGCGGGTCCGGGCCGAGCCCGGCGCTCCCCGGGGTGTCAGCATGGCGATCGCCACCGGGGGGGGCGGGTCCGGGCCGAGCCCGGCGCTCCCCGGGGGGTCAGCATGGCGATCGCCACCGGGGGGGGGCGGGTCCGGGCCGAGCCCGGCGCTCCCCCGGGTGTCAGCATGGCGATCGCCACGGGGGGGGGGGGTCCGGGCCGAGCCCGGCGCTCCCCGGGGTGTCAGCATGGCGATCGCCACGGGGGGGGCGGGTCCGGGCCGAGCCCGGCGCCCCCCCGGGTGTCAGCATGGCGATCGCCACCCGGGGGGGCGGGTCCGCTCTGAGCCCGGCGCTCCCCGGGGTGTGAGCATGGCGATCGCCACCGGGGGGCGTGTCCGGGCCGAGTGGCGATCGCCACCCTGGAGGGCCGGTCCGGGCCGAGCCCGGCGCTCACCGGGGTGTCAGCATGGCGATCGCCACCCGGGGGGCGTGTCCTGTCCGAGCCAGGCGCTGCCGGGTGTCCCGGGTGGCCATCACCACCCTGGGGGGGCGATTTGGGCGGAGCCATGCGTTCCGGGGGCATCCGGGGGGCCATCGCCACCCTAGGTTGGGCGTGGCAGGACTCGCCCAGCCCCTCCCAGGGTCCCTGGGAACATTGCAGGCATGTGGTTGCTGAGACCCAGACCAGGCCTCTGGCCACAGATTCATAGCTTTGCAGAGACCTAGGGCAGGGATCTGCTTCATCTGCAGAGAGACGGAGGTTCTATAGTGCCCCCAAGATGTGGGTGGGCCCAGCCAGGGGTCAAGGGGCATGGAAGGACTCCTGGCAGAGGGGCAAGGACCCTCACTCCTGAGGCGGGGGTTGAGGGATGGAGCCACCTCAGTGGAGGGGTGCTGCACTGCAGGGTACTGGACTGACTGAGGTGATTCAGAGAAGCTCCCAGTGCTAATGGGCCTCGCTCAGGCGGCCTTCACACTTCAGAGGCAGTGACTACTGCTCCTGCCTTCACCCAAAAGCAAGCTCGCTACACCCTGCCCCATAGCAGAGCATGCCTAGGCAGTGAGTGGGACACCTTCCACCTGCTTAGGAGAAGGCGGGGCAGTAAAGAATGGGGGGAGAGGAAAGAATGTGGAGCATCTGCAATGAAGAGGTGCTTGAGAAAGAGGCTGGGAAGCCTGACTGGAAGGTTTGTTCTGTTTGCTGGGCCGCTGCCCCTTAGGAAGCGCAAAGAGCATGGCTCTGAGGGCTTCCTGTGTGCTCTGAGGGCTTCCTGAGTCAAGTTCCACAGCCAACTGGAATTGGCCTCAGTTTCCTGGTCTGTAAAATGGATGAAGCCTGTCCCAGTGCCTTCACTGATCTTTGATGGCCAATTGAGATACTATATAAAGAAAATGAGGGAAGAAGTGAGAAAGAAAAGGACAGACAAAAAAACACAAAAGAAAGACTGAAAGGAACCTGTAAACCCATTGTCACTTAAATAGGGAATATAGTCAATAGTGTTGTAATGATGGTATGATGCCAGGTGGGTACTAGAAATATCGGGGAACACTTTAAAGTATATGATTGTCTAACCACTATTCTGTAACTAATATAAAACCTGAAACCAATACAAAATAATGTTGAATGTAAAGAAATGAAAATTGGAGTGAAATTTTTATAAATTTCAAAGTTTAAATAAAAGCTGTAAAGGAAGGAAGGGGAGAATAAAAAGTGTTTTTCATTTTGCCACTTCATTAAAAAGACAGTTGTCTTTATGTGATGCTTTTATACTTTTCTAAGTCATTATCTCATTTTAATTTCCGGGCAACTTAAAGACAAGGTAAGTATTCCCTCCACTATTCAAAGAAAGGAAATCTTGGTGTCTGGTCCTAATGATTCAATCGTCAAGCCCTTATTGTAAAGCAGGGTTAGTAAAATTTTCTGTGCAGGGTCATATCTATACTAATAAAAGCCTTGGGGGTGATCAGGCCAGCAGGGGAGGGTATTTGGGGGCAATCAGGCCCGCAGAGGAGCAGTTAGGGGTCAATCAGGCAGGTAGGTGAGCGGTTAGGAGCCAGCAGTCCCGGATTGTGAGAAGAATGTCCAACTGCAGGATTAGGCCCGATTCCTGTGTGGAATCGGGCCTAATCCTGCAGTTGGACATCCCCCGAGGGGTCCCATATTAGAGAGGGTGCAAGCTGGGCTGAGGGACACCCTCCCCAGTGCACGAATTTCGTGCACCGGGCCCCTAGTTTATATATATTTATAATTAATTTTAAATTATTTTTTTTTAGATTTTTAACATAATGAGTAAGAAAAGAGGATGCAAATTCAGCGATGATCTAAGAAGTGAATTTCCTTTTATTAAAAAAACCAAAAGCGATTACAATATAGACCAAATTTTTAATCAAGAACCCCCTCCTTGGGCTGAAACTGGTTTGGCTCAGTGGATAGAGCATCGGCCTGCAGACTCAAGGGTCACAGGTTCCATTCCAGTCAAGGGCATGTACCTTGGTTGCGGGCACATCTCCAGTAGCGGGTGTGCAAGAGGCAGCTGATCGATGTTTCTCTCTCATCGATGTTTCTAACTCTCTATCCCTTGAAAGGGCAGAGCAGGACAGCACAAAATGTACTGTACCCTCCACCCTGTGTAACTATATATATGACTCCTTTTTCTTAGAAAACCGCGAGAATGTAACAATTGCATGAACCTGCCAAAAGGAATGTAGAGAGGTGGACTCAGTCCACTTTAGGCAAGCTGCCCAGTGTGCCTTTGTGTAACTGGACCCCTCACCCTACCCCTGACCAATCATAAACACTCTCCCTGCCCACTGCTTGAGACACCATTTAAAGCCTTTATTGTGTCGAGAGAGGGTCTCTTTTTCCCCGGTGAGCGCTGGAGATGAGAGCTCGTGCTAGCACGAATAAAGGTTCTCTTGCAGTTACAGCGGGTCTTGGCTCCTTCCTGGGGGGGTTTTGGGGATTCTGAACACTGGGCATTACATTTGGGGGTGCGTCCGGGATCCCCAAGCCCTCCGAGGGACCCCCAAACCCGGAGAACCTGACTGGCCACGGTAGGTGTCTGTTTTGTCTTTTGTCTCTTGTGTGAGCTCAAATCTGAATTTCTGGCAGTGCCCGAAGCGGTCTAGGCGGACGCGCTGGAGGATCACGGGCTAGAGGCATCGGGAGACGTCTGGATCCTCTATCAGGAGGGATGTATATGCCCCTCAGGAGGGATGTGTATTCCCCTCCGGTTTCTGGGACGAGGTGGGTCGCTCCCGCCGGTCGGCGTGAGGCCGTCGTCCACGCTTCTGGTTCTGCTCCAACGGACTCGCGTTGGAAGGCTTTTCTTAAGGATCCTCTGTTTGTGTGTGTTGATTTGTTTTTGTTTTGTTTTGTGGACTCTCTTGACGGACATTATGGGACAGACTCAGTCCACTCCAAGTGGGTGGAAAGGGGAGGTTAATCTCCACCCCCCCCCCCCCGAAGGCCATAGAGCTTCCTCAGGCAAATTAATCAGGTGTCTGTTTAAACTCTGGTAAATATCTAGTAGGAGTCAAAAACTCGGACTGTTTGGTATATAAATATAAATGTGAAAATATTTGTTATCTCTTTCTGCTGTTTAATTTATTTAAAGATAGGGCGGACCTGCTGTGGCGGAATACAGAGGTCTTTAGCAGCTGCTGAGACACCTTTTTCAGAGTCCTTTGTTCTCCGTCAGAGAGGGAATCAGCCCACTTAGATGATAAAAATTCCTCTGTTTGTATAAATGAAGGTTTCAGTTTGCTCTGATTTGTGAATTTACTGTATTAAATTGAATTTTAAAGTTCTAAGGTTGATTTAAAAGTATCCATTTATAACATTTCAAAGAACAAAGGAACTTTTATTTACAGCTTCCTTATCTCTTTTGGTGCTCGGAGACTCCCAGCTAACAACTTCACAGGGCGGAAAGATTTACAGGCCTGTGACATCATAGTCCAAGGTGGAACTAAGGCTGAAGTTACTATTAACTCTTTATAGACCCCGTTAACCGTTTGTTTAACTTACTGTTTTCAGTTATTAGGATCCTCAGAGAGGACATAACCTGGACTTTCCCTTCCTCTCTCATCCTGATTCTAATAGCATCTGTAACTGGATTAAAAATCTTTTCTTTCAGGAGGCCATCCAGGCTTTAAGCTCACAAGAAATCTTCTCCTGCGAGAGGAGAGAGGGACCCCCCGGAAGGGGCTGGAGGCTCTCCCTCCTGCGAGAGGAGAGAGGGACCCCCCGGAAGGGGCTGGAGGCTCTCCCTCTCAACAGGTTTTTGTTTTGTGTTTTGTCATGTTGGTATCAGGACTGTTTGTTTTGTCTTTTTGTCTTATATTTTCTGTCATAATTGGGCCCTATTGAGTTTTGATTTGTCAAGGTTTTGTCAGTTTGTTATCAGTTTGTTAAAATCCTCTTAGAGGACATTGAGTGGTTCTTCCCTTCTAGTTTAACCTTTGACTGTGTGATTGAATTACGGAGCTTTTATCAAGGTTTTGCCTCTCCTGAAACAACGCTCCATGTGTAACCTGTCCCTCCCCGAGCCGGACTGCAGGATGATTTTTCCTTCAACACACTGGTCCCGCCCACTGGCCTATGGCAGAAGCCAGAAAAAGCGACGATAAGAAAGGGAGGCCCCCATCAGGGGACTTAGAGGCAGTGTTCCTGTTATCTGCTTAGATCCCAAGAATATAAGAATACTTATTTACTGAAATGATATAAGGACAGATGTTTGTTTGATATTTTGTTGTCTGCCTGGTTATAATTATTTGTTCATATATAGAAGAAAAAACAACAACACATTTAATTTGTTTAAGGCTGAGTGCTCTGACAGGTAGCAATCCCCCGAGTGGCCACTGGGATTCTTTTTTCCCAGGGGTGTTTTCTCTCTGTCAGAGGGGGAATCGGCCTGCCTAACAACATTTCTGTCTATATTTATTAATTTAAAGATATAAAGTTATAACAATTGTAATCCAAAGAGATTCAAAGCAGGGACCACATTCTAAAATTAACTATAAGAAGGAAGCTGGAGCTGGCAAAGTCACCAAGTCTGCCCATCAAGCTCAAAACCTAAATGAATCTTATTTCTGACACCCGCCACCACCCAGTCTTAATCAGTGGTGGAGGAACGGTCTCAGAAGTATTTGTCTCAATTGGCCATTAAGTTTGATATGATTATTGTACATTGTAAAACCTTTCAAAGAAAAGGAAAATATTTTATAGGCCACTTGGTCCTTGTGTGTGTGTAGCAACTCTTAAGTTATAATTTTGAAATCAGTAATTTTTAATAGAAACACACTCAAGCAGAGTGGCTTTTCAGAAAGGTCAGGGAGTCTGATTACAGTGTAGGGGTCACCGGTTCCCCCACACCACCTTCGTTAGCAGGAGGCAAGCACTTTTCCCAGTGGGAACAGAGAGTGGACTGCCAGATGAAAACGCCTCGGTGGGACCCGCGCCGCGCTCCCTGCCTCCGCCCACCCGGTGTCCCTCCCCTCCAGGGATTGTTTTAAGTGGCTAGAGGCAGCAACAAGGAGGGAAATTCCCTTGTGACCCCCTCCGCCCCAATGAGACCCAAGAACCCTCGGCAACTCCTTGGACACTTTTCACCGTGTTCTGTTAGGGGGCTTAAAGGCGGCAGCTAGAAATTCCCCATTCCAGGCTTATCAGAATCTGAGATTCTTATCTATAGGAAAAATATGACAGTTTGAAATTCAAGCGGCTGAGCCTGCTCCCTTCTCCCTCTGCCTTTTCTAAATATTTTAAAGTAATAAAAGATTTGAGGCATGGTTATACATTTTTGAAAGACATAAAAGAAAGTTTAGAGACTAATTTAAAATTATAAAACTTATAAAAGTTTATATATAGTAAGAAGAAGAACAGAGAAATATTAGAAAGAAGAAAAAGCCAGCAGCAAATAGGAAGGAATTAGTATACCTATTGTAAGAAGCAGAGGCACAGGAAGAGAAAATGTCCTGGCAGGTTAGCTAGAGAAGCAGAAAGGGGAGACTCAGACTCCAAGGGTCTTTAACTTAGAGGAAAAGGACTGACAGGACCGGGGTTCCTTTCTATTAAGCCTCCAGGGTAACCTTAAAAGTGGGGGGCAAACCTGTTAGTTTCCTGGTGGACACTGAAACAGCCTATTCAGTCTTGACAGGGCCGATGGGACCCGTAACCTCTAAGAAGACAGCAGTCCAGGAAGCCACCGGACAAATTGCCTGTTTTCCTTAGACATCAAAAAGGACTATGGACCTCGGAAAGAACACGGTAACTCATTCATTTCTGGTCATGCCAGAATGCCCGTACCCCCTATGTAGATGTGACCTCCTACAGAAACTATTTGGACTGCCATCATATCCTTTGAGGGGGATAAAGCGGGAATTATTAGGGGCAGTTGGATACTACAACCTATGGATACCGGGGCTCATAGAGATTGCTAAACCTCTAGACTCAAGTACTGGGGGAATGCAGCCACTGAACTAGACCGAAGTAGAACAATGGGCCTTTGAGGAGCTAAAGAAAGCTCTCATCTCAGCACCTGCCCTAGCCTTGCCAGATGTCACGAAGCCCTTCCACCTCCACGTAAGTGAGGTAAGAGGCATTGCCAAAGGGGTTCTCACTCAGACTCTAGGTCCCTGGAAGAGACCTATAGCCTGTCTGTCTAAGAGACTAGACCCCGTGGCAGCAGGGTGGCCAGCGTGCCTCTGGGCAGTAGCCACCACAGCATCGCTGGTAAAGAAGGCAGATAAGCAAACTCTGGGCCAGGAACTAGCCCTAATAATAACCCATGGTGTGGAGGCCCTCCTTCGAGGTGCCCTGGAGAGATAGATGTCAAACACCAGGATCACCCAGTGCCAAGCTCTTCTCCTGGACCAGCCCTGCATCCGGTTCCATAAGACACTGGCCATCAACCCTGCCAGCCTGCTTCCAGAGCTTCCAGATGATGAGCCAGAGGAACCCATTCATGACTGCACAGAGGTAACAGACGCAGTACAAACGGCTCGTCCAGACCTGAAAGATGCCCCATCATCATCACCAGACAAGGTACTATTCACGGTTGGGAGCAGTTATGTTCAGGATGTCATCCGATGTGCAGGGGCAGCAGTAGTCACCCTGAACCGCACCATTTGGGCGCAGTCCCTAAATAGAGGAACCATAGCACAAAAGGTCGAGCTTTTGGCCTTAATCCAGGCCCTCCAATAGGAACACAGTGCCATCCACCAGAAAAGAGGGTTACCAACTGCAGTAAAAAAGGAAATTAAAAATAAGGAGAACATTTTAGCCACATTAAAGGTCATCTGGCTCCCAAGGGCAGTTGCAATAGTGCACTGCAAAGGACATCAGAAAGGGAAGACAATTGAAGCCAGAGGAAATAGAGCCGCAGACCAAACTGCCAAGGAAGCCGCCCAAAAACCAGTGGGGCCTTTACAAGTTTTAGTAACCCTGCCGTACCTGGACCTATGCAGACCCCCTCCTGCACCAAACAAGAGGAGGAATTGGCAGAACAGAAGCAAGCCATTAAAGAACCGGATGGTTGGTGTACTCAGACTGTTGGTCCCAGAGGCTATAGGTTGGACGTTAGTTACCCAGTTATACCAGGCTACCCACTTGGCGTCACCAAGACTTCTGAAGTTCTGCAAGGCAGGTACTCTTAGATAAAATAATTAAAAGCATAGTCACTAGAAGTACAGTTTGTGCACAGATAAATACTAAGCAAGGTAAGAAGGTCCCCCTAGAAATTCAGGCCCCAGGGAAATTCCCCAGGAGAGCATTAAGAGGTAAATTTCACAGAAATTAGGCCACCAGCATCAAAGTACAAATACCTGCTAGTTCTCATAGACACCTTCTCGGGTTAAGTCGAAGCATACCCCACTAGGGCAGAAACTACCTCTATAGTTGCTAGGAGATTATACCTAGATTCAGGCTGCCAGTAGTCATAGGATCAGATAACAGCCCCGCCTTTATAGCCAAGATATCTCAAAATATAGCTCAAGCCTTAAGACAGCCATACGCGAGACTCAAAAAAGAATTTAACTAAATTTACCCTAGAAACCGGTGAAAACTGGACCAACCTCCTACCCTTCACCCTCTTATAGGCCAGGTGTACCCCCTACCGGTAGGTGTTTCCCCCTTTTAAAGATCATATATGATAGACCTCCCCCTGCCGCTTCCTTTCCAGGATCAGGAAGGAACTAAAAGCTGGAATTCATAACCATTCCCTTACTCAAATCCTTACAGGCTGTGCAGTATACCCAGAAAGCCACCCATAAGCTTGTTCCTGTACAACCCTTCCAGCCCAAGGACTCGATATAGGTAAAGAAGTTCACTGCCCAAAGACTCACCCCAACCTGGAAGGGATGCTACACTGTTATCCTGAGCACGCCCACGGCTGTTGAAGTAGACGGCGTCCAGACCTGGCTACACCACTCCCAGCTCCTGCACCAGGAAACGGCCTAGATCCTGGCAACCAGCGGCCTCACCCGTGAGATCCCTAGCCTGGACTCCACGCAGGCCAGGAAGAAACTCGACACCTACAGGAGAAGAACTGGAATTCACTGTGGACAGTACTGTTGGGGACTGTAGTACTCAAGGCCTTAACCAGAAGTAAAAGACAAAGTAAAAATACAAACCGTCTCATGATTGAGCCGGGTGTCCCAAGACAAGGGGGGAATGAAAGGGCAGAGCAGGACAGCACAAAATGTACTGTACCCTCCACCCTGTGTAACTATGTATATGACTCCTTTTTCTTAGAAAACCGCGAGAATGTAACAATTGCATGAACCTACCAATAGGAATGTAGAGAGGTGGACTCAGTCCACTTTAGGCAAGCTGCCCAGTGTGCCTTTGTGTAACTGGACCCCTCACCCTACCCCTGACCAATCATAAACACTCTCCCTGCCCACTGCTTGAGACACCCTTTAAAGCCTTTATTGTGTCGAGAGAGGGCCTCTTTTTCCCCCGTGAGCGCTGGAGATGAGAGCTCGTGCTAGCACGAATAAAGGTTCTCTTGCAGTTACAGCGGGTCTTGGTTCCTTCCTGGGGGTTTTTTGGGGATTCTGAACACTGGGCATTACACCCTCTCTCTTCCTCTCTGTAAAAAATCAATAAAATATTAAAAAAAGAACCTCCCCCCCCCCCCCCCCGAGTCAATGGTGTCCCACTTTACCAATGTTAAAATCTGGTCACCTTATCCAAGACCAAGGTGCTAGTAAAATGGGTTTCATTCTGAGGTTTCTTTTCTTGGCCTGCAATCAGAAGCCATGGCCTCTTTTTTGTGTGTTCACAGACAGATTGAGCTCTCTGTTGTCTCTTCTTTTGAGGACAATAATCCCTTTGGATCAGTCCCTATAACCTCACCTAATCCTAATTACTTCCAAAAGCCTCCACCTCCAAATACCACCACATTGGGTTAGGACTTCAACATATGAATTGGGGGTGTGTGTGGGAACATTTGGCTCATAACAAATGTCAACATAAGTCCACTCATTTATACAGTTAAAGAACATTAATTTGGAGAGTCTACTGTTAGACATTGTTGTTGTCCTCATAGAGCTGAGATCTTTTGATCTTTTTTTTTTTTTCTCATGTCTACTTTGGCAAAAATTCCCAAAGTAATCATCAGAATCCAGGAGAACTGTATTTATGGCTCTATTTTTCCTATCATGTGATGTTCTCTAAGGTCTTTCTCTGTTGTTGCTAGTGTTATATCCATATATAACACATGTACTGATTTCCCAGTGTGTGTGTGTGTGTGTGTGTATGTGTGTGTGTGTACACACACACACATATATATAGTGATTAATTTATTTAAACTCTACTTCTTATTCATATTTTCAAAGGATGATACAGGGGAAAGATGAGAAGATTTTGGGCAGTGGGTAGAAGAAAAGACATAACATGAGTCCAAAATGATACAACAATAATAATTGAAAAAGAGTGAAATAGTAAAAATAGTTTACGTCCAACTGTAAATATTTGTGTTGTTAAAGTACATACCCTAAATCTGATTAAAATCATAACTTACACTTTACAACTTTTTTCTACAATTTAAAAAATTATGTCATTCTCCCTTAATTTCTTAAAACTGTATATTTTGGAGGAAGCTATCATTCAGTGTTGTTTCATATAATTTAGCTGTCATTGTGATTTCATCTTGGAAAGCACTACAGCTTTCTTTGCTTAAGGGTTCTTGTGCCAAATTTATATACATAAATTTTCAGCTGGCATTCAAGGCCTTTCACACTGTGATACAGACGTAACACTATTTTTCCTTCTTCTCACCTATACTTCCTGGCCAAGTCTCACATTGTCCAGCTTGCCAGGAAAACTGGATTAAATACTGTTTGCTGAACAACTATAAATCTTTTTCACGTCTGTGACGTTTTTGCACTGTCCTTTTCTAGGAATGAAAAACACACATACACACTGAAGATACATAAATCCTAGGGAATAATTCCCATATTATATTTCTGAACTTTCCTAACCACTCCTATGATTTTTACGTCATTAAATATCCAGTCACATTTTACAACTAAATTTAAAGACAGATCTTTAAGTGTTTTCAAGTCAGATGAAATGAATAGTGATCAAATAAATAATTTTTATGTGGTTCAAAATCTCTAAAATAAAAGAAATATGATATATATTTCTAAAGTATAAAATATATACTGTTTTATTTATTTTTGTCATAAGTTGGTAACTGTAATTTTTTTCTGTGTCTCTCCAAGTTAGCTGGCTTGGACATAAACTCAATATCCAATTGTAGTAACTGTGTGCAAACAGTAACTCCCAGGAGGTGAGTTTATCATTCATAAGACATGGCACATAGGAGAACCATAGACAAGAAATGCAAAACCCAAGTTGGTACTCAGTGTGTCTAAATCCTAGGCATAAAGCTGTTTGAAGATTGTGACCTATGGGTGCAATTTAAAACCCTGTTTTGGAAGAGAAGGGGAGAGAGAAAAGGTTTTGGTAAAGCTGAATCCATAAGACATTCTGTCTAATCATGATGAGGAAGCTGTAGGCACAAGGTTGGCAGTCATGAGGCAGGAACCCACACCTTGGTCAGCTGGCTGGCTGTGGAGCTGAGAGCTTCATTCCAACCTCAAACAAGAACAATCATGTGTTCAGAGCTTGTCTGAGCCTGACACTGCTCAGGTGCTGGGGTATTGATGAGAACAAAAACCAAAGCCCTGCTTTCATAAAACTTACATTCCAGTGTCACAGGAAATAAACAAACACACTCTATCATGTCAGAAAGTGGTTAACAGTCAGGAAGATAAATAACAGAGTAAGGGGGAAGGACCACTAAATTAGATAAGGTGAATAGCAAAGACCTTTCAAATTAAGTGAAATATGACCGTGGGCTTGTATAAAGTAAGGAGGGAGCCCTAAGTATTTCTGAGTAATATACCTTCTGGGCAGAGAAACAAAAAGAGACACATGTCCAGGTTAGAACATACTTGGTTGGAGGAGGAAACATAGTAAGGAGGTTGGGACAAAGTGAACAGAGTGGCTTGAAGAGGTTTTTAAAAATATTTTTTTAGTGAATATTAGGAAAGTCCAGTGTACATTTATATCCATTTGTAAAAATACACTCTATATCAATAAGAAGATAGTAGAATTTAAATGCATTTTTTTCTGAGTTAAACAAGAAATGATTGTTCTTAATTATGCTTCTACATGAATAAGAAGGTAGTAGCTTTAAACCAATTTGTTGCAGGAACAATTATGTCTGATCTACCTATATCTTAGTGCAGTCACTTCATTGTCAAAGTTAGATTGAATGACAACCATCTTGCTCAAATTTTCTGATATTTGGTGAAATATAAGAATTCAGGTAGCACTCAGCATTTTATTATAAAAAATAAAGAAATTTATGGTCATGTTTCTTTTCTAATACAAAGTCTAGGTATTTGTCTCAATATAGGAATAATCAACTCAGAAATTCCTTTGTGAAACATTTCTCTCTAAAAAAATATTTTGACTTTTAAATTTTTGTAGGTTAATATAGCAAGATTTTTTTATTATTAGACAGCAATGCTGAGATAAAAATATGTTCTTATAAAATAAGTAAAAATGTTTCAATTTATTCTGGCTATAGGAGATATGCAATTTATCAAAACCAATGTAGTGGTGAAAGTATGAGGACTATTTTGAGAAATGAAATCTATTTTTCAAGAAACTTAGAAAGGAGATCATTTGTCCTTATTTTTAAACCATAAGACTGAAGTACCTTGGCATATTCTCATACCTGGGTGAGTCTCATTAGCAGGATGTATAGCACTTGGATATAATCTAGGACAGTTGAGCTTTTCTATATGAAATTGTGACCAATTTGACAGAAATTATTAATATTAAAAGTTGATATAAAACAGGAAGATATGATAATACTCTCGTTATTACAAATAATAAAAATATGTCTTTTACACATTTATACTATGTACATAGTATAAGTATATATTTCATATATATAATTAAATGAAACAATACATTATTCTTTTATTTATTTTTCTTTGCTAGGTGTTATGTCTACAGTATAACTAATAATGACATAGTCTATGTCCTTGCAAAACTTATTTTCTTTTATTTTTCCCCCCACAATGAAAAAGAGGTATTTAATTGATGTGCTCAAATGCATATTGAAAAAAAAAAAAAAGTAAATGACTCCATCCCTGGTATGTCAAACTAACCTAGACTAAATCTAGACTATGCCCTGCTGTGAATAACTAGGAAAAAATATTAAAAATATAACAATAATTTGCTTAACAACATTGAAAATCTAACAAAGTTCTGCAAATGTATGGTTCTAATATCTGAGAAGAGAAGAAATCTAGGTGAGGAAGCTCAGTTTGGGAGCTGCGTTTGCAATAAGAGTATATAACAATTCTGGAAGAAATGGCCTAGAGCTATCTATATATATAAAAGCCTAAGCAACCGTTGCAACCGAAACAACCAAACAGATGACCAAACAGGCTGCGTGGGGTGACCAGGCCGGCAGGGGGCGAGGCAGTGAGGGGCGACCAGGCAGGCAGAGGGGAGCAGTGAGGGGTGACCAGGCTGGTGAGGGGGGGGGGGCAGTTGGAGGCAACCAGGCCAGCAGGGGTGGGCAGTTAGGGGCCACCAGGCTGGCAGGGGGGGGTAGTTGGGGGCAACCAGGCTGGTGGGGGGGGCAGTTGAGGATGACCAGGCCATCAGGGGGGGCAGTTAGGGGTGATCAGGCAGGCAGGCAGGTGAGCAGTTAGGAGCCAGTGGTCCCAGATTATGAGAGGGATGTCCAACTGCAGTTTTAGGCCCGATCCCTGTGTCCGAGGGTCCCGGATTAGAGAGGGTGCAGGCTGGGCTGAGAGGACCCCCACCCATGCACGAATTTTGTGCACCAGGCTTCTAGTGGAACCGTGAAGAGCTAAAGAAACTAATATTGGAATACAGGATCTGTAAAAGAGAAGAGATACCCGAGAACTTTACAGGCACTTTTGGGGGACTCTGTAGAATATATACATGCAAAATTAAGGATAGAGTAGGCAAATCCTGGCCCTTGCAGGGATGAATCCTGATTTTGAAATAAAACAATTTCTGATTGAATTCAGTGATCTAGAGTTCTAAACCTCTTGGAAAGCTGCCATTCTTGATTATAGTAGCGCCCAGGCCTCACATAGTATGTACAATGTACCACGTACAATTTTGAGAGCAGCAAGGTATAGCAGGTAAATGAGCAGATAAGATGGTGTCATTGAGATTCAAGAGGAACCACAGTTCATGACAGGCCTCTCACTGGGAATTCTGGGAAATATAGCTCCCAGCACCTCCTCTGTGATGCAGGGGCCTGAGAAGGACATATTGGTAAATGGAGAGTTGACAGTGGACAATGCAGCACAGTGAGGACAGAGATTTGGACAACATGATTAAGAAATTTTACTTAACACATATAATACAATTGCACCTAACAATAGAATTTATATTATAAAAAGTCAATCTATAAAAATTGACTGTATATGAGCCATGAAGAAAGACTTAAGCAATATTAAAATTTGCAATCATATGAGCATGTTCTCTACGTAGACAGAAATAAAGCTAAAAATACTAATATAAGTAGAACATAACAGTATATAATTATGAAAAATAATTAGAAAATGAGTGCTAGCAAAATGAGTGTTAGGTAATAAAGCTAATAAAATATCAGAATTGTAAGGAAAATAAACCATTTTTGTGAGCCATTGATAAAGTATAAGTGAATCAAGGCATATTCCATATACAATAATATAGTTCATAAATATCAATTCTCCTAATATTGTTCTTTAGATTTCTTGCAATTTCAATAAAAGTTTTAACAGTTTGTGCATGTGTGTGTATGTGTAAATTTAAAAATTGTTTCTTAAATTTATACAAAAATGCAAAGGATTTAGAATATCAGTCAAGTCTAATTTTCTGGCAGTTCTATCCAACTAATTCTGTACTTCAGTTAGATAAATGAGTCATGAATTTCAAGAGTTTCCAAGAGTTCTTCATTCTTACTGACCCTCAAACTTTTATCAATTGAATGTAATCATGCTTTTTTTTTCTATATAAAATGTGTGCGTGTGTGTTTTGTTGGCAAAACAATAAGAGCAAGAAATCTCTTGGGAAGAGAAACAATTCCTCTTTGATTGTTAATCAGCACATTTAAGGTGATAATGTCTCAGATCCTTTCCCCCCCCATCTTTTTACTGATCCCTGCTACTTCAGCTAAAGAATTCCTTTCTAAGAAGCTAGCAATACAGACCTCCCTCTTGTACCATGGGGGGAAGGGGGGGATGTACATGCTGATGTCCATGAATCTGTATCTTTAACTTTGAAAACTGAAGTTGCCAGTTTAAAACATCAGTTGGCTTTCCTAGACAAACACTTTAATCACATTTAAGAATTTTAAATACAATAAAAAAAAAGGAATGCATGGTCTTCCAATAAAAAATATTTGAAGACTACGAAAAAAAAAAATATGGCAAGGAAGGATGCACAGGGGCTGGGATTCATTAAAACGTCTCAAAACAAACCATCTCTGGACAACCTGCTCTTAGAAACGAGACTTCTCCATGTTGCAGCAGTCATGAAGGAGATCGATACTTGACATTCTAGAAATAATCAAATATTGGTGACATTTGTCATAATGATGACATTACATATATCAGTGACAAAGAGAGAATTGCATAAAGCCTCTACTGGAGAAAGTAAAGGAGAGAATATTGTTTCTTACAATCAAATGTCACTAACAAATAGAGAAAGGTGAATTTATACACTAAAATAGCTTGTTTTATAAAAATATTCTTTCAATAGAGTCAGTCTGGGCAATTGTATCACTTTAAAACGTGATACAATTGCCCAGCTGATGTGGCTCATGGTTGAGCATCAACCTATAAACCAGGAGGTCATGGTTCAATTCCCAGTCAGGGCACATACCTGGGTTGTGGGCTCGGTCCCCAGTAGGGCATATGCAGGAGGCAGCGGATCAGTGATTCTCATCATTGATGTTTCTATTTCTCTCTGTTTCTCCCTTCCTCTCTGAAATAAATAAAAGTACACTTAAAAAATTCCAAAAAAGTGATGTAATTGATGTATAGTATAAATTGATGTATAGTATATAAAGCATATATCTAAAGAAATAAAGCCTTGTTAATTATTTTAATAGAGTTGGCTATTTTTTAAATGTTTGACTTAATCAGTGAAATACAATTTTGCCAGGTAGTTTCTGATTTTATATAAAAACAATGATAGATTAACTGATCTTACAAAAGACAAATATTCATTAAACATTTTTATGTATCTAGAAATTATTACATGGGGCTTAGCAATACCTGGGTTACCTATTTTTAAATTTTTTTCTACATAGATCAATATGATTTTATAGCATGATATATGTTCTGCCTTAATTTTATTGTACTCTTGTAAAATAGTACTTGGCATATACACACAAATTATATATATATATATATATATATATATATATAGCCCAATGCATGAAATTCGCAGCCCTGGCTTCATCTGGAAGGTCATCCAGAAGGTTGTCCAGATGGTCATTCTGCTGTCTGGTCTAATTAGCATATTAGCTCTTTATTATATAGGATATATATATATATACACACACACATATATATACACACACTAATATAGTATGCAGGATTTAGTATATGGAAGTTAGAAAAATGGGAAAAATGATTGCATAAAAAAAGGAATAAATGAAAAAAAAAAGCATTAAAATCTGTCACATCCTTATAAGCCATAACTATACTCAGAAAATTCCAATATGATTTACATTACTTAAATATTAAGTCTTGGGTATGTTCTCAGTACATTTCAGGTAGCAGTGGCATATTATCCTTGAAAGGTAGTTATTCTTATCCTTAACTGTGTTATGCCCCAGGGAAAAGGCAATAATTGAAAAAGGATATGGAATAAGGAAAAATGCCCACAAAACTAGATGTGATTCCTAAATCTACCCACTATCAACGGTGAAAGCTTGAGGAAACTATTCAGCTTTCCAAAGCTTTCATTTCCATCTCATCAGCCACCTAAAGTATTCTGCATTTGTGTCAATTTATATTTTACATAGCACTGGCTAAATTATTTTTTTAATGTGTCTCAGCTCTAGAAGGGAACAGTATAGGAAACTACTGTTGAGGATACAGAAGCACGTTATTCAAAAGTTGAAAACTTAACCCTCCTTTTGTCGCTGTAACTTGTTTCCTGAGTCCATGCAGCCCAGCTGGCTCACTTCAAAACATAAAAATAAAAAGACACAAGTTTAAAACTTAAGATCTTAGCTTAAGAAGAAGAATTTGTACAAAAATTTGAATTACTTCAATAGTTTCTTGTTCAGGATATCTATGAGTCAACCTTCTACCTGTCATGAAGATCTGTTTATGGCAAGAGTCTTGTAAACTAAGAGCATAGAAACCAATAGAAAGGAGAATTTTTACTTGGTTTTAATAAGTATTTTGTGGCTGGTGTGCAACACATTTCTATATGTTGAAATAAATAAATGCTTTGTGGAAAACTAGAAAGATACATGAAACCAATGTCTTGGAAAGGAAATTATATTTAGACTAGAGGCCCGGTGCACAAAATTCATGCATGGAGGGGTGGTGTCCCTCAGCCCAGCCTGCACCCTCTCCAATCTGGGACCCCTTGAGGGATGTGCAGTGGGATCGGGCCTAAATGGGCGGTTGGATATCCCTCTCACAATCCAGGACTGCTGGCTCCTAACTGCCCTCCCCTGCTGTCCTGATACCCGCCAACTGCCCTCCCTTTCAGGCCTGGGTCCCCCCAACTGTCCTTCCCTGCAGGCCTTGTTGCCCCTAACTGCTCTCCCCTGCAGGCCTGGTCCCCCATAACTGCTCTCCCCTGCAGGTCTGGTTCCCCCAACTGCTCTCCCCTACAGGCCTGGTTACCCCCCAACTGCCCTCCCCTGCAGGCCTGCCTCCCCCCAATGCCCTCTCCTGCAAGGCTGGTCCCCTCAACTGCTCTCCTCTACTGGCCTGGTCCCCCCCAACTGCCCTCCCCTGCAAGCCTCCCCCCCCCAACTGCCCTCCCCTGCAGGCCTGGGTCCCCCACAACTGCCCTCCACTGCTGCCATGGTCCTCCCCAACTGCCCTCCCCTGCAGGCCTTGTCCCCCCCCAACTGCTCTCCCCTGCAGGCCTTCCCCCCCCTCACAACTGCCCTCTCCTGCAGGCCTGGTCAACCCAACTGCTCTCCCCTACAGGCCTGGTCCCCCCTCCAACTGTCTTCCCCTGCAAGCCTGCCCCCCCAACTGCCCTCTCCTGCTGGCTTGGGTCCCCCCCAACTGTCCTCCCCTGCAAGCCTTGTCACCCCCCAACTGCCCTCCCCTGCAGGCCTGGTTACCCCCCAACTGCCCTCCCCTGCAGGCCTGGTCTCTCCCAGTCTCTCCCAACTGTCCTCCCCTGCAGGCTGGGTCCCCCCCAACTGTCCTCCCCTGCAGGCCTTATCCCCCCGGCCAACTGCCCTCCCCTGCAGGCCATCTTGTGGTGGCCATCTTGTGGTGGCCATCATGTGTTCACTAGGGAGAAGCCATCTTTGACCACATGGGGGTGGCCATCTTGTGTCTTTGTGTGATGGTCAATTTGCATATTACTCTTTTATTAGATAGGATGGGTGACCAAGGAGAGCTATTGCTTTATTTATATTCCTGGGATTTTTTAGAAAAAAATAAAGTATTCAACATTATTTACATAGTTTATATTAATTATTAGCATATTTTCTGGCATATAAGACAACTGGGCGTATAAGATTTTCCTGGGTTAAAAAGTCATCTTATATGCCGGAAAATACAGTATATACATATATACATATTATATATATGGTATATATACCAGAAAAGCAGAGTTACCATATTTTCCCGCATATAAGATGACTTTTTAACCCAGGAAAATCTTATACACCCAGTTGTCTTATACACCGGAAAATATGGTAATTAGAAGGCAGATAAAACTTTATTGAGAGATAAATGAAAGCAGGATATTCCAAAGTCACACTTCCCTGGAGATGCTCTAGAGATGAGTCTATAATTAAAGCTTCACATTTACATCAGCACTACTCCTTTCCCTGCAGTCTGGGTCTTACCTGCACCTTGAAACCAGGCACCAGGAATAAGGAGTTCTTGCCCCGTTCCTCTTACACTCCACTTTTCCTCCTCACTGTGTTGCTTCTGGTTCTTTCAGGATTAGGGTGTAGGAATTTCGCACAATAGAAAAAAGAAAAGTAACATTTCACTTAGTCACTCATGGGTTTCTCTTGACTGTTGGCCACTCACTGTTATAGCAGAACACAGAATGGAGGCTAAGTGTCCCATGGGAAGATCACCTTAACATGAGAATCTGATTTAGGAGAACTGATTGCTGATATCACAAATATTTGTGCTGCTGAGTTGACCAGTACTTATTCTCTCTTCTTCCATTGTCATCATGGGTTGGTCCAGCCAGTGAACTCCAGCCTTCAACAGTCTTGGGATGATAGGTCGGCACAAGTACTATTTTCACATGTCTTCATATTTCTGGGACCGCTGTGAGTTTCCCACAAAAACTCTCCATGCTCTGCTCTAATGGTAGTAAAATTAGGCAGGCCTACAATTTTCACACCACTGCTTATGTCTTCTTGGGTACTGAGAGTCCAGCTTTCTCATTCTTGGCGACATCTAAAATGTCTTTAAGAGCTTCTTTTCCTGACTCCTCCAATAAGCTTGGAAATATTACAGGACTCTGAGTCTCTAGAAAATACCTTAAATTAACCTACGTTTTTTAATGATTCTGTAATATACAGAAGTTCTTGAGAGTTATGTGTGCTGGGTTGCTTTCACTGTCTCTCATTATTCCCTGCAAGGCTGTGTCTGGGACTGCTCATGAAAATGTGCAGGTAATTTCACCTATTATCTTCTGGCTTAGTGCTTCTGACAACTCAGAGACAAAATGAAAATTCCCATTCATTACCTTTTTCATACTATAAAGAAGGGGTGGGGAACCTTTTTTCTGCCAAGGGCCATTTGGATATTTATAACATCATTCACTTAATACAATTCACTTAATATAAATTTATGTTGCTATGAAAATAGCTCCTAGATTTATTGAATTTTGAGTCCCACCTATGGTTGCCTTGGCAAGGCCAGACCAAATAATTTTGCAAGCCTTATACAGGCAGTGAGTCAGATGTTCCCCACCCATGAAGCTTGACAATAGAAAAATGTTAATACGTTAATCAGGAATTGAGGCTGAAAGTAAGAAGTAATGATAAAAATGAGTGCAAGTGTGCTGGGGCTGACCAGCAGACCCTGAGCGATGGATGAATGATTACTCTGACACACATTTCTGTGAAAGAGAGGTTAAGGGACTGCTTAGCTATAGAAACCAAACAGCCCTATTCACCTGCCTCCTTAGGCTTTTATTGTAACAACAGCTTGAATTAAAATGAACCTCTAGATACTATCAATAGGGTAAGTGTCCTTGAGAAAACATATGTATCTGTAGTGTCTTTTAAACAGGACGTTTAAAGACTAAATATAAAGATTCCAGCAAAACACCTGGGGCTCAGACTTGTTTGGAAAAGTCAAGGCAGGGTCTGCTACCTTTGGCAAGGCCCCCTAAAGGCCTCTGACCTTTCGGAGAATCCTCCTTACAGACTTTCCAACCAAGTCCCATGTTTCCCCACATAAGTGCACTAATACCCTTTTTAAAAATAGCGTTAAGAAGTAGGTATTTCCTATACTTATAGACTGACATAGAGTTTTAAGTATATGATAAAATAATAGTTATGAAAATGGAAAATTTGAAATCTATTAATAGTGATTGCCTTTGGGAACTACCCTGGACATTGGAAATAAGAAAACTTCTATTTTCATATCCTGTGTATTATTGCCTAAAGGCAGCTGTGTGTGTTATCAGAAAAAATGACTGATCAACCAATGTTATCTGACATTGGTTCAACTTTTCTCATACAGAAAGAGAGAACATGAATATATATATATACTAGGGGCCCGGTGCACGAAATTCGTGCACTGGGGGTCAGGGGTCCCTCAGCCCAACCTGCCCCCTCTCATACTGGGAGCCCTTAGGGAATGTCCTACTGACGGCTTAGGCCCACACCCCAGGGAGCGGGCCTAAGCCACAGTCTGGCCTCCCTTTGTGGGAGACAACTGGGCTGATCAGGGGAAGGCACCAGCCCCATCACCCCGCTGCTGCAGCCACTGCCAGTCACCGCAGCCACCAAAGTGTTTTCATCAACACGGACTCCAGTCCCTTCACCAAGAAAAAATGACAACTTTCTTTAAGCATTTTCAAGATGTGTCTTTCATAGGACATGCATTTCTTTTTTATCCTCACCTGAGGATATGTTTCCATTGACTTTTAGAAAATGTGGAAGAGAAAAGGAAATTCAGAGAGAAACATCAAAGTGAGAGGAACACTTTCATTGGTTGCCTCCTGCATGAGCCCTGATCTGGGCCCCCACCAGAGAGGAGCCATGCCCTTGATCAGAATTGAACCCAGACCCTACTGTCTGCAGGCCGAGGCATTATCCACTGAGTTAAACCGGCTAGGGCAGGATATGACATTTCTTAGCCCTCCAGCAGTGGACCTTCATTTTTTTTCTCCAGAAGTGTGGTGGAACAACCCTAGATCACCTTTTTGGATCCTTATTACCCAAGTTACTAAGAGTATTACCAGTGGCATACAGGAAGCTTTGCCAATGTGCAGTCAGAAAAGGTGTTTCCTCTATAGTTCACACCAAGTTTCTGGCCGAAACTTTAGGCCTGGGCAAGTCCCTCCAGCTCCCTCTGATCACTGGCTCAGCCCCTGCCCAGGCCTGCCCAGACCGAAAGCCTCTTGGGCAGGAGCGGACCCCCAGCTCCCTAATATCAATCGCAGGGGGTCTGCTAGTGCAATAGGCCGAAAGCCTCTGGCAGAGGCTTTCGGCCTGGTGCCAGAGCAGACCCCAGCTCCCTGCCCAGGCGATTGATCGCAGGGGTTCCGCTGTTGCACCAGGCCAAAGCAACTCCCAGCTCCCTGTGATCAATTGCAGGGGGTCTGTTCCAGCACCAGGCCGAAAGAGAGGGTTTCAGCCTGGTGCTGGAGCGGACACTCAGCTCCCTGAGATCAATCACATGGGGGTCCGCTGGTGCACCAGGCCAAAGCAACCCTCAGCTCCCTGCGACCGATTGCAGAGGGTCTGCTTTGGCACCAGGCTGAAAGCCTCCACCGGAGGCTTTTGGCCTGAGGCTGGAGCGGACACCCAGTTCCCTGATATCGATCGCAGGGGGTCCGCTAGAGCAGACCCCCGCTCCCTGCGGTCCGTTGCAGGGGGTCCGCTCAGGGCGCCTATGTATGCAAATTAACTGCCATCTTGATTGGGTTAATTTGCATACTCACCCTGATTGACTGGTGGGCGTGGCTTGGGCGTAGCGAAGGTGCAGTCAACTTGCATATTACTCTTTATTAGGTAGGATATATATATATATATATATATATATATATATACATATATATATTTAGATATACATATATATGTATATATACACATATATATACACATATATTATACATATATATAATATTTTTCCTTAAATATACCCATATAGTGCTTAGCAGGGGATATATATTCATTCTTCATTTTATTTACCAAACTTTAAAAAATGCTTGTTGTTTGCCAGACAGTAAAGACAAAGGTTATGACACATTCTCTATACTTCAGGAAAATATAATATACAAAACTATGAAATATTTTTAACAAAAATGTCATGGTAAAGTTTAGACACTTTATTTCACTAGCAACTATTTCACTGGGACTGCTAAACAAGTAATTTGACTTTTCTGTTTTTTTCAGGCAGGAAGAATAAACAGAATTTCTGATACAAACCATATATTTTAATTTGCTTAAGTTCTTTTATAAATTTCTCATAAAATTTTAAACTAATAACATCAGTATCAATTAAATCTTAACTATTTATACTTACATGTTAATATTAAAAATACTCTTTGAAATAATGTTATAAATTATTTTTAACATGCTCAAAACCCTGATGTTCATCTATGGCTAATGAGAACTAATTTTGAAGTTTCAACGTTATAAACTACTCTGTGCATGACTTATCTAGCCAAATCCTTAGCTACTGTAGTTAAAATGCCCAAACTGCTCATTCTCCGAGAGGAAGAGATGTCTGATTAAAATACTGCTTTCTTCTGCCCACTCCCTGCCTTCCTAGAAGAATAAATGCTTAGTGTATCCACTTACTCCCTTCAGGCATTCTGTCAGTATTTGGCCACTAAACCTCTTAGTTAATACTGCCATGTTCTGATATTGATATTCCCAACAACCCAAGGGAAAAATCTTATGACATTTCCCCCCCAATGCCAATTTGAAGTAAAGTAAGATCTGAGAACAGCCATTGCTTTTCTTCTCATCAGAAGAGGAAAACAAGCAGCTTCTTATTCCATGCACTGCACCTCAATGCCAAATTCTTTCTGCCAACAGTATAAAGATTTTTAAACAGCAGAATGCTGTTTATATAGAATCAGTACATATTTTCCTTTTTTAAACATATCAAAAATGAGAATATATACAGGCAGGAACTTTGCTATGTTCTGATAATTCTTAGATAACTTTATTAACTTAATAAATATTTATTAAGTGGATATAATGCACAAGGAATTATTTTAGGCATTTGGGTATATCTGTGCATAAAAGAGAACAGATTCCAATTTCATGTAGCTTATATTTTAGCAAGAAGGGATAGACAATAGAAATTGATATAGTGGATGAATTATCTCATATTTATAAGTATGAGGACTAAAGAACATTTATTAATATACATGGGATCAAAAGCGTCAAGGATTGGGAGGAGCAGAATGCAATGTTAAATAGAGTGCTCTGACAATTTTCATTTACATGATGAGATTTGAACAAGGATTTAAGAAGGTAAGTGATTTAGTCATATGAATTCCTGGATCTATTCTAGAAGTAATGCATAGCAAATGTACAATCTTTGTGGTTAAACCAAAGAGCCAGTATAGCTGGAATATCTTGGTGGGAGTGAGGGTTGGAAGAATATGAAATGAGCTCAGAGAGTTAAGGGAGAGATGGAGGAGATACAATTATACAGGGCTCTATAGACTGCATAAGGGCTGTGACTTTTACTGTGAATGAACTAGGATACCATCACAGAATTTGAGCCAGGGGTGACATGATCTGACTTAGGTTTCGAAGGACCCCTCCTCCTCCTCTGTATATGAATTCATTGTATTGGGCTAAAAATAGAAGCAGAAAGGCCAATTAGGTGACCATTGTTTGAAGGAGTTACTAGCAGAGCAGGTGAGAAGCTGCTGGATTCTGGAACAGTCAAGATTGTGGTGGGAAGGGTGGGAGGATGGAGTGGTGGGACAGGGGACAGTCAAGAATGAATCCAGGAATTTGGGGGTTAAGCGACTAAAGGGATGCACTTGGGTGTAAGTATATTTGGGAGGATGTAAAACAGGAGTCAATACTGTACATATTCAGTTTCAGAACTACAATAGACATCCATGTAAAGATATTAGTAAGAAGCTGATAATTAAATTTAAAGTTCAAAAGAAATGTAAGGCTAAAGGTATGCATTGAGAGACCATTAGCATGCACATAGTATTTATAGTCAAGAAACTGCATGAACTCACCAAGGGAGGGAGGCTAGTTCAAGAAGAGTAAGGCTAAACTCTGAATCTTGATATATGTCACCAGTTAAACATAGGAAATATTATAAAAAAAAAACAGACAGTCATGATTAAGAAGGAACACCTATGAAGTAGGGGGAAATAAAAGCAGATAGTGGTGCCCTTAAGGAGAAGTAAATAAGTATATGAAATAGAAAGTGAAATTTTGAATGAAGTGCTGCTAATAGACTCAGTAAAATGAGGACTATGGACCTGGCCAGATTGGAGCATCATCCTATGGACCAAAGAGGGTTCAGATTCAATTCCCAGACAGGGCACATACCGAGGTTGTGGGTTTGATTCCCAGTTGGGGCATGTTCAGGAGGCAACCAATTGATGTTTATCACATTGATGTTTCTCTCTCTCTCTCTCTCTCTCTCTCTCTCTCTCTCTCTCTCCCCCCCTTCCTCTCTATTTAAAAATAAATAAAAACATATCCTTGAGTGAGGATTAAAAAAAATGAGGACTGTGAACTAGACATTAGATTTAACAGTGTGGACACTACTAATGAACTGCACAAGAGCAGCAACATAGGAGATGGGAAAGAAAAACCAGATTATGTCAGGATCTAACAAGAAAATGAAAAAAAAAGAAATTGAAGAAATTTAATATATGCAACTCTTCCAAGGAGTTTCAATGAAAAACAAAATAATCCTTCAAGGTAAGAGCCATTACTATTTAATAGGTCAGAAAAACAAAATTGATAGAATATATAAATTGACTAAAGTCACACAGCTTGTACAGGATAGAAACAGAATTTAAAATTCAGTCCTGCCTGATTCTTTCTGTTGTACTCTTGTTTTCCCAAGTGGCCAAAGAGATTGAAGAATAATCAATTAATTCTTATTTTATGTGGTTTTGTAAGAATTAAGTGGTTTATACAAATTTTATAGCACAAAATCTAGTACATTAAAGGTAAAAAAAAAAAAGTTAGATTTCTCCTCCTTATTTTCCATGCTCCTGTTTACTGTCTGAAATATAGAGGATTATTGGTAAATATAAATCAAATACTTATTGCTTATGAAATATGATACAGTCAAACATATTATATAGTCTACTAGCTATATATGAAGTTTGTAACTTATATTTCTTCCTCTAAGAGAGGACTGTAACCAAACCCAAGTTTAGGTGCCTGTCACAATGAAAGCCAAACTCATAAGACAGGTGCTGCCGAAAAGGAAAGAGGTTTATTCGAGTGCTGGTATCTTGAGAAGATGAGGACTCCTATCTTCTCAGTGCAGAGAGAGGTTTTTATAAGGATGGAGAGGGAAAGCAGAACAAAGAGATCAGGGGGAGAGGTTGTGGACATACCACCTCTCCTGGGAGTAAAGGAAGGGGAAACTGAAGGGGAGTGCAAATAGGCCATTTTTCAAGCTTCCTCCTCCTTTTCTGTCCTACCTCTCTTCAAACAGGAATTTGTAGATTTACAGTGGATACTTGTGGGTCTTCATGGCTGGTGCCAAACAGCCCTTCTCCCCAGGAACAGGCTGTTCTAAGCTGTAAAAAAAAGATAAGAAGTGAAAATACAAGACTTTATTTACACACTCTAACAAAATAGCTGGCTCTAGCCTTGAAAACATGCCGATTACACAATTTTTATCACTTAATTGAAACGTTAAATTATGGTTATAGGACAACAATAAATGTAGGTTTCACCTTTTTTATGCTCATATCTTGTTAGCAGAAAAAAGGGAATATTGTATCTTATTCATCTGAATGATAATAAAATATGCATATATAATTTAATGTTTAGTAAGTCATATATATATATGATTTATATTACCCTAAAAATTAGCTATTCATCTTCATAAAAAAATGCTAGGATCCTCCATAAATTTTCCTATAATATTCTTTTAAAGTATATATTCTATTAAAATGTTTTTCAAAGTTCAATGATAGCACAATCCTGAAAATGAACAGCATGTGGTATAGGAATATTCACATTAGTTATATAATTATTTCAGCCATTGGGCAGAAGAAACAAAATAAATTTAAATTCATATGAAATGATATTATGGGACTAGTGATCACACATAGATGTTTACATTCCAACTCCTTAAAAAATTACTTGGAAAATAAATGGGATCAAATTATAGGTGTGTTTAAAAAATAGTAATTAGTCCAATCTTTCTAGAACTTAGACAAATAAAATATATAGACAATTATAGCTGTATATATGTACACAGGTAAGAAGAGAACATTTTGATATTTGAAGTCTTTAAGAGTTTCAAGCTTTTAATATTCTTTCCAACCCAGATTAGGAAAATGCCCAAATAGTCTTTCAAAATTACGTGCTACCTTAAGGCTGAGAATTGGAAAGAGATAATAAATATGCAAATGAATAAACTGCTTGTGGGAGTTTGGTGATCTGGAAAGCTGTACTGAGCTACCGTTATCAGGAGATATCTCTGAGGGATATTTGATCTGAGTGCAAACTGACAAGGAGGAAGTCAGGCAGGTATTCCAAATAGGGGTTAAAACATGTACATCTGCCTTGAAAAATATCAAAACATGCTCATGAATTTAAGAATCAAAAAGGAAAAGTTACGTGTGCCTAAAACACAGTCAGTATGTGAGAAAACCATAGAAGAGATGGTTGGAGAGTTTTGCCTGACAGATTACACAGGATTTTCTATGCCAGAGTAAGGAGTGTGGACTACACTGTAATGGCGATGAAAGCCATTAGAGAACTGTGAAGTGAGGGAGTGAGGTGAATTCATAAAGGCTTCACCAAATCACTCTGGCTGATATATTCAAAATGGGCCAGAGTGACCGAAAGGACTGACTATTAGAAGGTTGTCAAGGTAGTCCAGGTGACTGACATTAGTGGTGTGAAGTATGATCTTCACAAAGAAGAAAACGCAAGACTTAGATAGAGTAATTTTAACAGGTTGAATAAGTTACATATTTTTTTGTGTGTGTGAAATGTGAGGCTGTGTCAAAGGGAAGAGTAAACTATAACTTTGACTGTGTATACCAAAGTTTGAACAGATTGAGTTTGAGATACTGGTGGTAGAATTCCAAAATTCTACCACCATTTTTAAGACACCAAAAATGGCAACTAAAGTTTATCAGGACGATAGAACCAGCTATGTAGTTTGGGGCACCATCAGTCTGTTATCAGACTAAAGGGGTCCATCCATCTACATGCATCAAAGCCCAGTAAGACAGAAACAGGAGTTTGCAGCAAAGAAAGTAAGGGTTTATTTTTAGGAAGTGGCCAATGCCAGAAGACAGGTTAGCTAACGCTCAAAGACCTGGCTCCTGAAGGCTTCCAGGGGATGGGTTATATAGGGGGAAATCATGAATCATGGTGACTAAGGGAGTTAGGGTTCTGGTCAGGGCCCTGATCTCTCTAATGGTTGGATGGTGCTAGGGGAGGGGGTAGTTGATCAATGCATTTGGTTTTGATATCAGCCATGACATCACTTCTGGTTTCCCTGCTTTTCTGGGCCTGGAGCTGAAAAAAACAACTGAGGCCTAGATGTTATCTCTAAATTGACCAAACTCTATCTCTGCAGTCAACAGGTTGAAGGAATTGTTCCTAAGATTGTTTGATGCTGATCAGAAACTCATTGTCCTGAGGGTTTAAAGATTAAGGTGAGTGGTCCTATAATGGAACTGGAGAGAGGTAAAAGTCAGGGTGCTGGATGAGGCCAGTGTGAATCAAAAGGAAAGAAAGGAGAAAGTCATATTAAAGAAATAGTTTCTATGCAGTTGGTTACAAATCTACAGGGGATAATTAAACTATTAGAAAAAAATGGCCTTAGCTTAGTCACAAAGATTTGGGAACTTCACAAAACACTTCTTTTATATTTAAAAGCCTCTAAACTTAAGAGCTTGAATGGGAAAAAGAATAGTTTAGAATCTAAAAGAAAGAGGTAGTGAGGGACACAGATTCACCTCTATTCCTCTCTATCCCAAGTAGTGCTACCTTCTTTACTGGGAAGAACTGGAACACATGTTATGTTCCTATAATAGAAGTGGTGTATTTACTGACAGTACTTATTGATAGATGTACATAAAAATGTGCACACTGTCTTCAATGAAGTTATAATTCACTTGTAAAACAAAACCATGGACTGCTTGCTGGTTATCTCAAGATTCACCACTACACAATATTTCAGAGAAAAGTTGTACAAATTCAATTTTAAATTGGATTTTCACTATCCCACTCCTACATGGCCTTTCTTAGCCAGCTTCTCTCATTGCCAATCCCCGCTGTAATAGATAAATCTCTCCACAATCCCTCCCAAACTTAGTCTATTTTTTATCACTCTATCTCACGTTGTTCCCCATTATATTTCTACCTCCTTTCTATAGATAAATTCAGACTTTTTTGGCTTCTTTAAATTTTTCAAGCTACACTTTCAAAGTCAAGACAACAGAAGATCAGCAGAAAAGCTGATCAAACAAAAGATCTTTCATAGAAGAGGGGTGTGTGTGTGTGTGTGTGTGTGTGTGTGTGTGTGTGTGTAGTTGATGTTGTAGAAGAGGGTTGTGAATACTACACTAATCATTTTTGTCCAGAAAGATCAGATATCATCTTTGGCATTTTTTAACATATAAAAATGTATGAGAAATTTTCTCTCAAAAAGCATGTTCTCTGAAATCACAAAATAGTTAAAATTTCCAATTTTAAGTTTTAAGTGCTAAAATCAGAAACTCATACGCTTTCAAAAAAGAAGCTTATAAAACAATTAATTTGTCTCTATCTTAATTAAATAATGAAGCAATTCAACCAGCTCAGCTTTTACATTTAAGCATAAGCAATCTAAATAGGTACAGAATGCTGTCTTATAGTGGCTCAATAAGACAGTTTAGGCAGCAGGCAGGAACATTTCAACTCTTTATGTTGCTTCATTTATTCAGAAAGTGATAACAAGACAGAAAATCATTAAGAAGTTTTCTGCTGAGATGATGGTGCATTTTTCAGAGTTTGTCTCTAGATATACTACAAGATATAAAACTCACACACATTTAGAGTTTAGTACAAGAGCTATTAGATCTGATATTAAAAACATGAACCACAAAAAGAAAAAAATTGATAAATAGGATCTAATAAAATAAAAATTTTTGCTTTGCAAAAGACCATGAAAAGATGACAATTAAAATTTTTTAAAATATATTTTATTGATTTTTTACAGAGAGGAAGGGAGAGAGATAGAGAGTTAGAAACATCAATCAGCTGCCTCCTGCACACCCCCTACTGGGGATGTGCCCGCAACCAAGGTACATGCCCTTGACCGGAATCGAACCTGGGACCTTTCAGTCCACAGGCTGACGCTCTATCCACTGAGCCAAACCGGTTTCAGCGAAAAGATGACAATTAAAGTTTTCAGAAAAGACTTCTGCAGTACATTTTTTTACATATATGCCAATCACCTATGTAATTTAATGTTATCTTATATAGAACATATAAGATTCTAACATAATAGTTTTATCTCCCTAGACCAACTTGAAATAAATATAAGTATTCTAGTTATTAATGATACCATTGTAATTAGCTAGTTATTAATAACAGGAACAGAACAAAGGGAAGACATGACATTATAGGTATGTTCCCTGTCAAACACTTGGGGAGGGAACTACATGGGAAGATAGATGCATGCCCAGTAAAGTTGGGATGACATAGGGAAGGTACTTGTCTGTTAATCACACTGGGGGACAGAGATGGTTCACCAGAATTGGGCTTGGCCACTTCAAGCATGCAGAAATTTGGGATATATAATCCTCTGAACATAGAAGTTCTCTCTCTTGATTCTCTTGACATACTCGTCTCAAGGCTCACACGTGGCTTCCTAGTATCCTCCCCTGTAGACCACAACCATAGGGACACCCATACATAATGGACTAATGAACTGTAAGTAGCCTGATTCTGTACTGGACCCTGCTCCAACATAGAACAGAAATTGTGGACACTGGCTCTGATTTTAGCGATACTGAAACCCCAGCTACAATTCTATGACTGGACTAAGGGAAATGGGACTTTGAAAACACTGGGTTGTAATTCCACAAAAATAAAGATTTCTATTATACCTCATCCTTCTTATTCCAGCAGTACCCCCAAGAACCCTACTTCCAATGATAACATTTTCATCAAAAGAATTGGTTCAATTTGCAGTCTACCTGGTACTATAGTGAAAGCAGAAGTTCTTAATTCAATTTTCAAATAATTATTTAATCTACTACTTCCAAAATTGCAATTACTTTCCTGCAAAAGCCAAATGACATAAAGATGAGGAAAGCTTTGTCCTATACAGTGTACCTGATGATAACTTGGACAACAGAGAGAGAGAGAGAGAGAGAGAGAGAGAGAGAGAGAGAGAGAGAGAGAACATGCTGGGAGACCGTTTATAAGTATAATAAAAATGGCCTGGGTAAGAGTAAATGAAATCCTGATTGAGTAGTAGCAGGGTAACTAGAAAAAGAGGTGACAAATAAGAAAAAAATATTTACAGAAATTATTCTACTTATTGCTCTTCTTAATCCATTACTTTTTTTTAAAAAAATGGTAGCATAAATGGAAAGCTTTTAGTGATATATTGCCAAGAGGTAAGGCAGGTTAAAAAAAATAAGACAAAATGGAAGTATAATAGTATAGGTTACTAAAAAGTAGAAGGTTATGTTTGAAAATTTGAACATAATCAACTAGAAGCAGTATTAAGCAACATAATTATTTGTGATTATATACTTCAAAATGAAACGTAAATTGTATCTAATAAATATTCCAAATCACTACATTTATTTCCAATGATGCAGATGACTTAACAGCTTTTAAATATACATATTTTTTCTTTTAAATATAAGCATAATTAATATTAACTCATGGTGAGCCTTTGAATTTACTTTCACTCAACAATGAAGTACTTACAGTAAAAAAAAAATATTTCAACAACTGATTGAACATCCATAGGCAAAAAAACAAAAAGACTTAATACTACACCTTACAAAAATGAATTGAAAATAAATGAAATACTTCCATGTGGAACATGTAATATAATATATATGAAATATTCTTATACTTTCAAGGAGAAATTATCAGTCAATTGATAGGCCCTTATATATCATCACTACTGAAAGCAAATAGCTACCTCAAGTTTAGTAGAGGGAAGTACCTCTGGTAAAATGTAGAATTTCATGAATAGATGCTTTTCTCCAGTGGATCAGCAGATTAAATCATCTACTTATAGAAAATTTTAATGTTAGTTTGTAACTTAAAAAGAATGTTTCCTACTCATGTAACTATATTGTTCTTAAGTTTGTAGGCAAAAGTGAATTGATAAGTTAAATTTGGACATATTGAATAGGAACACATTGAATAGTCAGTTGAAAGTAGAGGACTGAAACTCAGAAGAACTTTGGTGCTAATAGAAGAAAGTTAATGCCAATAAATATAATTGGTATGTAGATTGCATTTCAGTAAGACACAAGAAAGGACTCAGTATGAAACCCTATATGGCTATAACAGAAAGACAGAAAGAGCAACGAGAAAAATGTGACCCAGACATTCAATAAATATTTTAATAAAACCTACAGGGCAAAAACAAATGTTGAATGTACAAAAAAGTAATTTCAAGTGCAATTTGCCTCACCTTATATTTTTCATCTTGCTGTCATTATTTATAAGAATTCTGAGTATCAATTATATCACTGAGTGTATATATAGAACATAAAAACTGACAGTTGAAAGAAAGGCTGATTCATGTTTCTAATCTTTTATCCCTTATAATTATTATGTACTTATTTTAAGAAGACAATGAAGATATGTTTAAATCTAAAAAGCAAAAAAAAAAAATGATTGTGAATGAAAAAAAAAGTTTTCTGTAGTAAACCATTAACTATAGCTTTTCAATAATAACATTAAAACTTTGTATTTTTTTTTTTCAAATGAATTTGACTCCCTTCAATTGATCGCTACCTAGATTTCGACAGCCTAAACTCTTTTAAAAAAATGTGGGGGATAATTTGGGAAACTTCTGAAAGTTGTGGGACTTTCTGTAGGAGAGTAGTGTAGCACACAGTGTTGTTAAAGATTCAGTGAATTAACCTTTAGATGCCACTAAACAAAACTCTACCACCATTTCATGACTATTGTCTTTATCAGATGAAATCTTTGTATCTCAAAAATAAGGACATGGGTCTTATTGCTCTTATAAGTTCAAAAGTATATAAGTAGAAATAGTAGAGTGTCAAAATTACCCTTGACTTCTTCTCAAATAACTCCAATTAAAAATACAATTGTATACAGTGATATGCATTATTATAACATATTGCACTCAGAAGAACAAAATATATAATTCCATTGAGGAATCATATTCAGAAATTAAATCATTCAAGGGCTTGACCACTTGGAAATTTCAGTAACTTACTAATATATATGCAATTGAATATCTAATTTAATTAGATTTAAAGGCATTAATGATCCTGATTGCATTGATAAAGGAGAGACTGCTAATTCATGATAAGTGGTGGCAAAACAGTTATTTAAATTATCACTGATAGCCACTTCTTATCAAGTGCCTATAAATGACAAGGCTTTGAGTACCAGGTAGAACACTTGGTACAATAAGGAGTATAAATAGGGCTGTTGGTTGCATCTAAGTACATACAGTGAAGAACTTGAGGAAGGTAAACAATGTGCTTAGAGCTTTAAGTCCTCAGCTTGAAGTCCAATTGAGTGATCAGAAAGCTCCTAAAAGGAACACATTTCTCATCACATCAGAAATGCCCTTAAAGTCCTAATCTTTAAGACTGAGATTTCAGAAAACCAAACTAAAAGATTAACAATGCTGAAAATAGCTGAGTTTTAATGCAAAATTTAATTTCCAACTTCTTAGCATTTTTTGGGTTAAAATTAGGGTATTTATTGGGGAGGTAAGGGACCCTGAAAATGGAGATTAAGGACATACTGAAAGGTTCTCATAAAGCTGGATAACTTGAGTCTTGAATCTTCTGAGCCCCCTTTGCAGCCTCTTTTGGTACTTGAGGATGTGAGTCTCCTCTTGCCTAAAAATTTTAATTCTGCTCCCCTCAAGAAATTGCCTTGTAAAGTACTTCTGATCCTTCCTTGATTCTACACTTAATACTTCTATTTGCTGCTAGACCAATAAACAGACTCAGATACCAGCAGGCTCAGAAGACAAGGTTCAAGTTTAACCCACGAGGAGTATTGATACTGAAGACAAGAATTACGTAATTTTGCAAATTAAGATAGAGAATCATTGGAACCATGCAATGTTGATTCAAGAAAATAAATTATTAACATAAGCACATTCTTGCAGAGATTTTGAATTCACTGTGCTATCTTGAGTGGCTAGCAGTGACTTAAAAGTAAAAGTGTCCAAAGCGTACAGATGTTGGAATACTTGAGTAGATTTAGCATGTAATATCTGCTCACTTATCCATTAACCATGTTTCCCAGGAGAGTCCAGAGAAAACACTAAAGCAATTCTATGAGAAATAAATATATGAGGGTAACCCAGACATCTTTGTTGAGCTCTCTGATGGCTACTCACCATAAGCCAAGAATGGCAGTGGGGACAGTTTCAGAGAACTGTTCAGGTATGGAGGTTCAGGTCATCTCCAACAGACAAGGAACCCTGGCTAGCTGAGGCACTTCCTGACAGTAAAGGGAATATAAAATTATAGTGTAAGAAAGTAGATGCAAATACCTGTTGCAATCACATGATAATTTGCAAATTGAGAACTATAAGAGTTTGAGTATTTTCCCTTTAGCTTATAGAATTTTGAGTATGTATTTTACTACCAATTTTTTTTCCTTTACATCTCCCATGATCCTATTCTTTAACACAGTATGTTTTAATTGTTATGGACCTTACATTTCAGTATGTAAGTTATCAGATATTAAAGTGGAGTTTGACACAGTTAAAAGAGGAATCAAGATTACCTAATGATGAACAAAAAGAGTCATATCCTTTTAAGATGAGAAGATTAGTATGTTTTTCAATTGTGCTAACAATATATGTATCCTATTAGGCAGAAGAATGAACTCATTATCTTTATTTGGAATTTATTCTAGTTAAAACAGATGAGAAGATGCCAAATTGACAAGATATAAAGTATAGTTTTGTATGAAGGCAATTTAGCTAAGCTGGAGCTGTGTTCCCAGAATCCTTCCCTACATGGTTCAGGAGAAAGTTATTTTTGTGAGATTTGGAAGAAGTGAAGCAGCAGCCATATTTTTATCCTCTGAAAGTTGGTACAGGGCACCAGGCACTATAGTAGTTCATGTACATTACCATGGGTCTATTGAACTTGATAGGTGTGGAGCAGCACCAGATCCTGCCAAATCTCTTTCCTTCCGTTTTTCTGAGTCTTTGACCAAGTGTTTGTATAACTAACTCCACGATGAAGTGCCCTAGCTCCTTTATCTGGGTTGGAAGTAGTGAGAAGCAGATGAAAGTTCCAATTGCTTTCATGGGTTCTAGTTGCCTCACAAATTCCAGTTTGGGTAAATATGACAAACATCATGCAAACTGAGACCCATTCATATACAGAATCTTCACCCATTTCACAATTGTGTAAGGTCTAATGTCTATAATATCTGTATCCTTTGTAGTGTCTGTTTCTTAATGAACCCTAAGATAAATATAGATGATAGATAGATAGATAGATAGATAGATAGATAGATAGATGATAGGTAGATAGATAGATAGATAGACAGATAGATAGATAGATAGGTAGATAGATGATAGATAGGTAGATAGATAGATTAGGTAGATGATAGACAGATGTAGGGAAAGTAATGATAGTAAAATAATTATATCAAATAGTAGTATTTCAATACTGCATTGTTTTATATTACCTGAAAGAACATAACTTATGTAAGTTCCACGATTTGGGTATGCAGAGCAAGCAAGCAAACAAACAAAAACAAGATAGATAAATAATATAAATAAAACAAGGCACAGATTTTTCTAGGGCCCCTTTGTAAAATAAATAAAAAATATAAAAAAGTCCTCCAACCATCAAGTTTAACAAACAAAAACATGATTTAACAGCTTCATGACCAATTATTTAAATGGTATATTTAAAAATGTTATTATAGAATCACATCAAATTTGGAATCCTTTAATCAAAATTTTTAAAGTATTTCTGTTTTAATAAATTACATCCCTGCATTTTAAAAATGACTAAAAAGCAATTTTTAATAATGACTATACTGTTATACTTTAAAAACAATTTTGGTAGGCACAAATGCAGTTGATATTTATGGAGTACTTGCTTTTTGTTGAAAACTACACCGATTAATTTATATTTATTAATTTTGTCCTCATAATTCTTTATAATATTAAGTGCTATTTTGTGCTAGCTTATAACTAGAAAAAGTAAAGCACAGGGAGATTAAATCATTGTCTGAGGAAATAGAGCTAATAAATAAGAAAACCAGAATTTAAACTTAGGTTGTCTGACCTCAGAGTGTTGGTACCTCTTTGTCAGCCACCTTTGAAATTATAATGAAAATTATATAAAAATACCAAAATATGAATGTACACTAACACTAGTAAAGTGCTGAAGTCATTATTCCAATATTTGGAATCATATTTTATTATTAGGTGACCTGACAACATGGAAAGAAGGGTCAAGTGAGGAAAGGAGGCTATGTTTACACCTATGTATAAATATATATGTACACATATATGTATATCTATACACACACATATATATATGTATACATGCATAAACAAGTTAAGTGAAATTAGATCATTGATAATAAAACATGGAAGCACTTTCAAATATTTTCATATCTCTGATATCTGCAACCATGTTCCTAAAGCATATTAATGCTTCTGTATTGTGTTTTAATTATAACTATTGTTTTCATTCTCCTGCTATAGAAAATGTTTTAGACCCCCAATACTGCATCAAACAAAAATATTTTCCATGACCTCATTTCTTAATAAAGTTTAACCACAGGTTTTTATTAAGTAAATACTATGGTTTGCATTATTATGATCATGTAAATATTGGTTATATTTGCTCCCTAAAATGCACTATAATCATATAATGTGAGAGAGTGGTTAACTAATATTATTACACAGAGAGAATAATTATCATGGTTATTTTCTCTTTTTTCTATTCTTATCATTAATTCTTCCCTAAGCCCTAGTACCATATTTGGTATGTTCAACCATATTTAACATGCAATTTTTAAAAAACATGATGGAAGAATCCCTCCTGGATCCGTCCCTTTTCCTCCTCTTCAGTTGGTGGATCACTGGCATGGAAAGAGGGTACAGGTGAACTGCATACTTGTCCAAAGGATGATAAAGCAATACGTTAGTCTTTGTATTGGAAGTTTCCCAAAATTCTGTATTTTCCTTTGAACATGTCACTAATTTACTTAATGCTGCTGTTTCCAGGCAGTATTTTATCTCCTACCTCAGTGAAGCAAGTATCATCAGAGTATACAAACATTTTCTTTGTCAGAGTTGGGATGGGTGAGTACACAGGCAAAGATTGAACTCTGCAAAGAAGTCGATATCTGTGTGTTACTGACCCTTTCATAATATGCAATCCACCTTTCTGATTTCAGCTCCAGATCACACCTCACCATGTTCAAATGTACCTGGTGTCTTCACTTCCTGAGCTTCTCCATAGTTCTATCTTGTAAATTTAAAGTCAGTTTTCTGAGGTTTATGATGTCAGTTAGTACTTTTCTGTGATTTTCCAGTTGACTTTTCTTCTATAATTTCATCTCACATTGTTCTGTTCTAATGTAAACATTGCATTTTTATTCTTTTATGTGCACTATTAAAAATTACTCTTAGAAGACATAACTGTACATTATCTAGTATTACTTAAAAATTTCTTTATTTTAAATTTAGTCATTAATCTATATTGTCTATGTAGTTCAAGTGGTGCACTTCGTAATAAGAAAAATTATAAATTGGAAATTCAAGCCAGAAAATGTGGCTGCTATCAAATTATAAAGCTAATTTATTGACTTATTTTTTGTTGCCAAACAACTTATCTACTGTAATCTTAACCTGAGTATTGTATATTATAAGAAAAAGTGAATCGGAATGATTAGGAGGGAAACACTTTGTAAATTATATTCACTTTCCATAGAAATATAGAGATTATTTATACCAGAAACTATATAAAACCATAATACTAAGTCCACACATTTTATAAATAGTTTTAATAAGGGGGATGTCTATTAATCATCAAGGTTTGAGATGACATAAGAAATACTGGAGCCCTAGCCAATTTGCCTCAGTGGATAGAGTGTACCGAAGGGTCCTACGTTGATTCTGGTCAAGGGCACATACATCATTTGCAGGCTCCTCCCCTGGTTGGGGCACGTTCAGGAGGCAACCAACTGATGTTTCTCTCACATTGATGTTTCTCTCTGTCTCTCCCTCTCCCTTCCACTCTTTCTCAAAATCAATGGAAAAATATCCTCGGGTGAGAATAAAAAAAAAAAAAATACTGCAAACAAACTTCCAACTTGGGAAAGAAATGATTTGGAATTAGATGAAGGGGTCATGTTATCTAGGATCCTGTCTAGTCTTTATGAGTAGTTTTCTCTTTCTGAAGTAGGAGTATGAGGATGGAAGTCTCAGCACATATTTCTGAACTCTTTTATCTCCTAACTCCTTGACAGGATAACTCAGCCATAAAAATTGCCTTAGCTAATTGCCTTTAGCCAACTAAAAATAAAATCCCCCACATAGCTCTCATTTCTCATTAATTCTCCACTGCCCAACAGACTCTGACAGCTGATCTTCACAGGCATTGAGGATTCTCACATCAACTAACGTGAGCAAAGCAAGAAAGACCCCAAACTCTCACATTTCCTAGGTGACACAGGAAAGACCTTTAAAAAAATACAACAATGCTAAACAAACACAAGAAAACTTTATCCAAAATAAATGCAAACCCTTGAGGATATGCAATTAGAGTAATTTCTGAGAGTACTGGAGGAGCAAATAGACACCTTAAGGACAGGATGGTCGGGTAGGCAGACAGGCACCTCACAGTTGGGGGTAAATGATAAAACAAGGTTCAGAACTCTGGGGTGTAAAGAAAACTAAATCCATTTCCAAGGGTGTAGACATTTTGACGGACAAAAGAAAAGCCCATTCACTAAGACTCCTCTAACCAGTTTAGAGTAAGTCTAATGAAACAGAAGGACCCAGGCCTGCTTGGGACTAACTCTGCAGAGGGACAGACACAGTTGCAGATAACAGGGTATAGTTGGAAAGGGATGGATAGCATACAGTACTTGGATGATCTAAACCCAGGCATGCTGTCATTGATACCATAACAAAGAACCTGATGTTAGCTTGGATCAAAGTTAAACTTAAATAAATACTCCCATATTATTTTTATTAAATACTAAATTTTGTTAGTATGATTTACAATAAAACCAGAAAAATAGTATTTTATATGATGAGATTCCTATTTGGGTAATACTACGTGTTGGAATAATGTGAGCAAGTTTCCCAGTACAATTTTTATAGTATATCACTAGTGTTCCATAATTTTGTGTAAAATAGAAGGAACATGAATTAAAGATTATCAAAGCAAGCAATGAGGAGGAAGAAAAGTTTTATGGGGCCGCTGCAACAATCTCGAAGATGGAGGTTCCTGCAAATATTAAAATACATCACTAAGCCTTTCTCTACACCCAAGAATCACAGGTGTGCATGATTCTAATTTGTGGTACCCTTGAGAAATAGGAAGTTTATTTTTCCACGCTTTATTTGCTGACAATTTATAAAATCCAGAATCATTTGCAGTGGCTGTCCATGACTTAAAAGCAGACACTGGGTGTGAGGTAGTAAGCAGATGAGTACTATAAGAAATACAATCAACAATAACAGAAGTTATAGAAGTTCCCAGATAATATCTCTGCATTTGGGCTTACTTAAGAGAGTCAATATAGGACACCAGCAGTCAGCAGCTCATAAGGCAAAACTGGTACGTTATCTTAATAACCTTAGGTCAGTCTTCAACAGTTAGATCTTAATTAGACTGAGTTATCATGCAGTGAAAAATGAAAGTGGAAAACCTAAATTTTAAAAACATCTATAGACATTTATTTAATTCAATCAGTAAGACAGAGTGCTGTTTGTTTTGGCTGGCTTTGTGGACAGAGTAGAATCTTGCTTGCCTGGGTTTGAATCTGGCTCTAAAATCCACTAGGTCCATGGATCTGACTAACTTACTTTACTTCTGTGTCTCAGTTACCTCATTTTTGAAATGGGCATAATATTATGAACTATCTCCTAAGGTGACGGTGAGGTAATGAACTCATAAATTAGTAAATGTGTATAAATTGCTTAGGTTAGTACTTGGCACATAGTAGACTCCATGCAAATGTATACTGTTATTATCATTATTTTAGGCAATGTTATAAACTTTACTTTGTATCAGGAACTTAGGAACCATTTTCAGTTCTTCCTAATATCTACCTCTCCCTTTACCTGAAAAAAGATAAATATTAAATTTTGCATCTAACCTCACAATTCAACATAATGACTATTGAAATAGAAAAATGAATGCTAAAAGCTGTCAAAAAAGGTCAAAGTAAGTGTGTGATGTCAAAGATAAGAATATTATCAAAATTCCCCAAAGTTAGGTAGACCTTTTGGTTCCCTCTCATCCCCATTACTGTGTTCTTTACCTTCTGCTGGTGTTACTGTTTTCCAGGGGTTATGCTCTGTGGTCTACATGTGGTCTTATCTTGATAAAATGGAAACAATCTAATTAATTAATTAATATTAAGTAATTTATTGACTCTAGCTTGCCTTTCTGGTATAACATAATTAAGAAATTTTTAACTACCAGACATGTCCAATAGCATGAAAGGATACTTTACAATGTATTATGCCAACCATTCCAAGTGCTCTTTGAAAGCAGAAACACACTTTTTTTCCATTTTGTTAATCAATGTTTAGCAATCACTAATCAATGATCAATGAATGTTTGCTGTAGAGCTGCACCTTTCTCTTGATATATGTCAATGATAGATATAGACTGTTACAAAGACCAGGTATAGGCACATTTAAGTTAATCAAACATAGTTACTAATCTGAAGAAGTTAAGATACAAGAGATTAATAAAATTTCCCTGGCCAGATAGCTCAGTTGGTTGGAGTATCCTCTGGTACACCAAAAAGTTGCAAGTTCTATTCTCAGTCAGGCCACATACCTGGGTTTCGGGTTCGATCCCCAGTTGGGGCATATATGGGAAGCAACCAATCTATGTTTCTCACATTGATGTTTCAATGTCTCTTTTTTTCCTCTCTCTCACAAAATCAATTAATAAAAAAAACACGCCAAAAAGCCACATATCTTTATGTGAGGATTAAAAAAAGAGAGAGAGAGAGATTAGTAAATTTATCCAGTAAAGGTGGGACCTCCAAAATCTTTCAGAGCTTTGCCAGGGAGTACACAGTTATCCATAATAAGTTTGACTATAGGTGGGTCACATCAGATATCTGTATTATTAACGTTCTCTTCCAAGCCTGGGCTTATACATAAGGTTGGGACCATCCAACTTTGAGCCTTGGCTAGAGACACCCTACAGACCACCTCACCTGGACCAGGTACATCCCACGAGAAACTCAAGCCTGGACCTCCTCTTAATCTAACAGGCTTAGCCTAATATTCCTTATGTACCTCAGGAAAATATATTCCTGCAATGGAGAAGGGAATCAAACCCACAACCCTGCGGTCTGATGCTCTAATCACTGACCCAAAGTGGCTAAGGCAGTTCTGTTATTGATTTTTATTATTATAACATTCACCCGAGCTAGGAGACTGAGGTTACAAAGGTTAAAATGTTGACTAATACAAAGGGCAGAGTTGTAGTCATACCTGGGCAGTTTAACTCCAAGGTCTGACTGTATGTCACATCTAAAAATAAATACTGGGACCTTTTTGGCCATTATTGCCAGGCACTCTCACCTACACTCTTGTCATGCGTTACTAACTGTCAAGGAAAACAGGGAAATCATGTAGGTGATCTCACTGGTCCTCTGAGTCCAGGAGGCTCTGAGGGAAACTAGCAACACCACTTACACAAGCCAAGCTGAGAATGCGCCTTGTGCTGTGAAGCACTGACAGCAACAGAATCAAAGCTGTGTGTCATACTTTGAATTATACCCTAAGCTTTAGAAGGCATCCCAGCATCACCTTTCAGAATTGTATGTGTTAGTACTATAATTTTTAAGACTGAGTTTTATGGAACTATACATGGTCCTTAAAAAACACACACACACAAAAAAACAACAACAAATCACTAAGAAGTCACAGACTTTGAAAATTTACCCAGGAAATCTAGGAAGATGCTCTTCTTGCAACAAGAAAGGCAAATGCAGAACCGCAAAACCACCTTTATAATGCCACAGAAGAACATTTTCTGTGATTTATTTTATCACAGAAATAAATATGTGATCTTGTGGTTCTGTTTTCCTGACAGAAAATAGAAGTACCTGAATGGCACCTCACAGCACCAACCCATAAAAGATATCTCCATTTCTGCCTCTGTTTCTGCACCTTCAAAAAGTCTTGTTGATAAGACTATATCATAAGATGTTAGCACCAAATGTCTGTTAACAATCAGCCCACCTATCAATAATACAATAACAGTTTTACTGATATGAATTCAAAATATATTCTTTTTTAAAAGATCATTCTGTAAATAATGCTAAAATTAAAATCTATAATAATAAAAGCATAATATGCTAATTAGACCAGACGTCCTTCCCCATGACCTTCCTGACGAAGCTGTGGCTGCGAGGGCCGAGGCAAGCCACCGCGGCTGCGAGGGCTGAGCCCCTTGCATGAATTTTGTACGTCGGGCCTCTAGTGTTAATATAAGAGAAAAACTGCTGCTGCACAATAATCATTTGAATTGAACAAACATGGAATCAATACTTGTTCTTTCAAAGCATTATGAAGTAAAAGTACATTTGACCATGTATTCTAATCTTTCATTCTGTTTCCAAGCTAATGGTAACTGTTCTTATCTTTTTACTGATAACAATAGGCCACAGCATACATTCCCTTGCCGTGTTCTATAAACAATCTCTTAGAACAGCAGCCTCTTAAATTGAGTAGGTGAGACACAGCAGGACTTGGAGAGAGTAGCCAAAAATCAGCAGGTTTATAGGATCTTCCAGCAGATAGATGATTTTAAAACTTGAACCTGCTGGGACTTTGTTCTCTGAAGGTCTGTTTGTTTTTTGTTGTTGTTGCTTTTGCTATATATTTTGACCCAGTGAATGTCACATTAGCACACAGTATAGAGAAATTCTGACACCTAGAGCAGAGGGAGTTACTCAACAGTAGGGGCCATTGTCAGTGAGCTGGCACTTAACACTGGAAAAACAGAGACGAGCATAATTATGTGATTGTACAAAACCAATCTTGAGAGTATATTTTTAGTATTTGGATTCATATGAGTTTATTGTTTTCAGAATTGTTTGACTTAAGACAAACTACAACAAAGTGATAAATGAAGTAGATAATAGAGAGTAATTAAGAAAAATAATAATTAAATGCTTTTTCTTAGTCATAAAATTTCTTAAGTAACACTGAGTCTGGCTGCAAAATAACATTTTGTAATTATGGTAACTGGTAACTACACATTTTTGAGGTTTACATGTGCCAGGCACAGGATAAAAGTATTGCATGCATTATTGTTAATTCTTATAAGAATCAATTAAGGTCATTATACTTTCTTCACTTTAGATACAGGAAAAATGAGTCTAAGTTCATTTAAATAACTTTCCCATAGCTGGCTAGCATCCTAAAATCATGGTGGCACAGAAAAGTAACCAATTTTAAATGGCTCACAACAAAGTCGTAGTATTACTGCCTCCTTCTGGTAATAACTATTATAATTGTGTGTTTTTCAATAAATGGTTTTATAAAACACAAAATCCACCTACACCTGAATTAAACAGTAAGGAATTCATTGGCTCTATAACTGGCAAACACAGATTAATATGAAAATCAAAGAGCCTATTTTATTTTATCTCTTCATTATGCCACCCACAATTTTGTCTTGGTCCAAGGCTGCAGCTGCAACATAAGATAGATGACAGCAACAACCCAGGCACATAGGCTACCTTATCATATCGGTGGAAATGGAGAACCTTGACACACCATCAAAGAGAAGTTTTGAGCTTCACACTAATGGGGCCTTTCTAGACAGATTTGTAAATCAGTGCATGTGTTTACTAATGGCTAAGACATCTCTACACGTCATTATGGAACAGGGACTAGGACTTAAAAGCCTATGTCTTGGACAAAACTTCTGACCTAAAGTGGGAAAAATCTTGATGTTTAAAAAAAAATCCTTAAATGCGAATCAGAAACATTGTGAGAAAAACAAGATTAGCAAATGTGAAGGCTGGAGATAATGACACACTCTAAATCATGTGAGTTCTCATAGGACGTATTAAAGAATTTAGGCCTTATTCTAAATTTAATTCAAAGATTTAAAACAAAAAAGGCATATATTCTAAATTAGGTTTTAGAAAGATTGATCTGGCTTTTGTGTGGAAATTTGATTTCTAGAGAATAAGTGTAGGGAGTCTGGTTCATGCCAGTAGTCTAGTGAAGAGATGATGATCACTAGACCCAGAACTATATCAGTGCAGATGAAGATTAGTAGATTGACTTGACATATATTTTATAGACAGAATCAACAAGACATGTAGATGGCCCTATGTAAAATATTTAAATATCATCTACTTTAATTAAAAATACTCAGGTATTAAAACATCAATGAACCTGACCTAGCTGGTTTGGCTAAGTGGATAGAGAATTGGCCTGTGGACAGAAAGGTTCAATTCCAGTCAAGGGCATGTACCTCTATTGCAGGCTCCTCCCCACCCCGGGCCCTGGTCAGGTGTGAGCAGGAGGCAACCAATCCATGAGTTTCTCTCACATTGATATTTCTCTCTGTCTTTCCCTCTCTCTTCCACTCTTTCTAAAAAATCAATGGAAAAATATCCTCGAGTGAGGCTTAAAAAATAAAACACAAACAAATAAACAAGCAAAAACCAATGAAACCAAAAGCTGGTTCTCTGAAAATATAAACATAATTTGTAAACCTTTAACCAGACTCACCAAGATAAAAAGAGAGAGAGTGTTCAAATAAATAAAATCAGAAATGAAAGAGAAGTAACAATTGACACCCTGGAAATACAAAGAACTGTAAAAAAATAGTACAAACAACTATTTGCCAACAAATATAGAGTCCCAACAAGCAAAAGGCCTGGACCAGATGGCTTAACAGGTGAATTTTACCAAACATTCAGAGAAGAGCTGCCACCTATCTTCTCGAAATATTTCACAAAATTCAAGAGGAGGTAAGACTCCCAAACTCATTTTACAAGGCCAGAATTATCCTAATTCCAAAACCAGATAAAGACTCTACAAAGGAAGAAAATGTAGGCCTGATGAACATAGATGAACATAGATGCAAAAATGCTCAACAAAATATTAGCAAACAAAATCTAGCAACATTTTAAAAAGATCATACACCATGACCAAGTGGGATTTATTCCTGGGATATAAGTTTGGTATATTAATTGGAAAAATGATAATGTGATATACTACATTAATAAAATGAAGGATAAAAATCATATAGTCATATCAATAAATGCAAAAAAATATTTTGACAAAATCTAGCACCCATCTATAACAATAAAATCTTAATATGCTAATTAGACCAGACATCCTTCTAGACGACCTTCTGGACAAAGCAGTTGCTGCGAGGGAAGCCCGTGTCCCAGGTGCCTGCCGGGGGCCATAGGGAAGCCCGGGTCCTGGGTGCCAGAAGGAAGCTGGTGCCAGCAGCCAGGGGAAGGAAGGCCTACTCTTGCACAAATTTCGTGCATTGGGCCTCTAGTTTATGATAAAAACTCTCAGCAGAGTGGAATAGAAAGAACATATCTCAACATAATAAAGCTGTATATAACAAACCTAAAGCTAACATCATACTCAATGGGGAAAATTCAAAGCATTTTTCTTAAGATCAGGAACAACCAGGGATGTCCACTTTCACCACTCTTATTCAATATAGTACTGGAAGTCATAGCCATAGCAATCAGATAAGAAGAAAAAATAAAAGGCATCTAAATTGGAAAGGGATATGTAAAAGTGTCATCATTTTCAGATTACATGATACTGTATATAGATAACCCTAAAGACTCCACCAAAACCTATTGGAACTGATAAGTAAATTCAATAAATTAGCAAGATACAAAATAAGTGTCTGAAAATTGGTTGCATTTTTATACAGCAATAATGAACTATCAGAAAAGAAAACTAAGAAAACAGTCCCATTTAAAGTTGCATAAAAAAATAAAATACCTAGGAATGAATGTCATTGAAGAGGTACTTGGAAAATTGTAAGACCCTGAAGAAAGAAATTGAAGAAGATACAAATAAATGATAGCATATATTGTGCTCATGGATAGGAAGAATTCACATTGTTAAAATGTCCATACTACCCAAAACAATTTATAGATTCAATGTAATTCCTACCAAAATGCCAATGATGTGTTTCACAGAATTAGAATTAATAATTCAAAAATGTATATGGAAACACATAAGACCCAAAAAGCCACAGCAATCTTTTTTTTTTCTTAAATCTTTATTGTTCAGATTATTACAATTATTCCTCTTTTTCCTCCCCATAGCTCCCCTCCACCTGGTTCCCATCCCACCCTCTGCCCTTACCCCACTCCACTGTCCTCATCCATAAGTCTATGATTTTTGTCCAATCTCTTCCCGCAACCCCCACACCCCTTTCCCCCTGAGATTGTCAGTCCACTCCCTTTCTATGCCCCTGATTCTATTATATTGACCAGTTTATTCTGTTCATCAGATTTTTCATTCACGTGATTTTTAGATTCACTTGTTGATAGATATGTATTTGTTGTTCATAATTTTTATCTTTACCTTTTTCTTCTTCTTCCTCTTCTTAAAGAATACCTTTCAGCATTTCATATAATACTGGTTTGGCGGTGATGAACTTCTTTAGCTTTTTCTTATCTGTGAAGCTCTTTATCTGACCTTCAATTCTGAATGATAGCTTTGCTGGGTAGAGTAATCTTGGTTGTAGGTTCTTCCTATTCATCACTTTGAATATTTCTTGCCACTCCTGTCTGGCCTGCATAGATTCTGTTGAGAAATCAGCTGACAATTTATGGGTGCTCCCTTGTAGGTAACTAACTGTTTTTCTCTTGCTGCTTTTAATATTTTCTCTTTGTCTTTTGCTCTTGGCATTTTAATTATGATGTGTCTTGGTGTGGTCCTCTTTAGATTCCTTTTGTTTGGAGTTCTCTGTGCTTTCTGGACTAGTAAGTCTATTTCTTTCACCAGGTGGGGGAAGTTTTCTGTCATTATTTCTTCAAATAGGTTTTTAATATCTTGCTCTCTCTCTTCTTCTGGCACCCCCATAATTCGGATGTAGTACACTTGAAGTTGTCCCAGAGGCTCCTTACACTATCTTCATATTTTTGGATTATTTTTTCTTTTTGCTTTTCCGGTTTGGTGTTTTTTGCTTCTTTGTATTTCAAATCTTTGACTTGATTCTTGCGATCCTCTAGTCTACTGTTAGATCTCTGTATATTATTTTTTATTTCAGTCAGTGTATGTTTAATTTCTAGTTGGTCCTTTTTTATATCCTTGAGGGTCTCACTAAATTTATCGGCCTTTTCTAGAAAATTCTTGAAAAACCTTATAACCGTGGTTTTGAACTCTATATCCAGTCATTTGCTTTCCTCTATTTCTTTCATTTGTGACCTGTTTCTTTGTCTCTGCATTTTGGCTGCTTCCCTGAGTTGGTAGGGTAGCTTTGTGTGCTAGGTGTCCTATAGGTCCCAGTGGCTCAGCCTCCCCAGTTACCTGAGGTGGACACTCTTAGTGCACCCCTTTGTGGGCTGTGTGCACAGTCTTATTGTAGTTAAGACTTGATTGTTGTTGGTATCACTGGGAGGAATTGACCTCCAGGCCAATTGACTGTGAGGATCAGCTGTGTCTACGCTGGAAGAACTTCTGTGCTGGAGAAACCCTTATGAGACAAGACTTGCTTCAGTGGGGTTTTGGTGCTCACTGAGTCTGGCCCCTGAGTATGTCCCTTATGGATCTGAGGAGTTGTAATCTGGATGGTCCTACTCTGGCCCCTGGGTACACTGGCTCTTGGATCTTCAAGGAGGTGCTAATTTAGCCTCTGCCTGAGGCCACCCAGCAGGAGCTATGGAGAGATCTGTAGATTCCTTTTCTTTGTTTGGGTTTTAGTGGTGCCCAGATGGGGTCGAGCAGTGAAGCAATGCAAGCTGCTGTGGGGACTTGGGCCTTCTTTTGGATGTTCTGGGTCTCACTGACTCAGCTGCAGTTTGTTAGTTAAGTTTAGAATCCAAAGGACCAGGCCATTCATATGCAAAAGTCTCTGTGCTCAGCTTGGATGTGGCAGAGTCTCAGGGCAGAGCAAACAGCAATGGCTTTGTGGGGTGGGATCACAGGTCTGAGCAAACAGCAATGGCTTCCTGTCAGCTCTGCCCTAAGAGGCCCCTGAGTCTCAGTGTCCCATGGTAATTGCTGCAAGCACCTCTGAGAGAAAGCCACTCTCGAGTTCTGCCCACTTCCAGACAGTCCATTTTCTCCCCATATGAGTCTGGGTCCCCAGAGTCACACTGGAACTGGAGTTCAGAGCAGTTGGGAACTTGTGTCTCCCTCCCACTTGAAAAAGCCAGCTGCGTACTCAGTTGCCAGCCCTCTCCATGCACACGGGCCTCCGTACCTCTTTACTTCCGCAGCTCCTGTGAGTCTCAGTGTGCTTTTCTCTTTCCTTCTAGTTGTAGAATTTCCACTCAGCCAGCCTTCCTGTGGTTCTGGATGATGTCCCTTTTGTCTTTTAGTTGTAGTTTTGAAGTTGTTGTGCGAGGCAACTGTTCAGGTGTTTACCTATGCCGCCATCTTGGTTTCTTCCCCATAGCAATCTTGATAAAGAAGGACAAAGTTTGAGGAATCATGCTACTTGATATCAAACTATATTACAAGTCCATAGTGATCAAAATAGCATAGTATCAGCAAAAAGACATATAGATTAATGGAACAGAACACAGAGTCCAGAAGTAAACCCACACCTATATGGTCAGTTAATATTTGACAAAGGAGGAAAGAACATACAATGGGGTAAAGACAGTCTGTTCAATAAATGGTGTTAGAAAAATTGGACAGATATGTGGAAAAAAATTAAAACTAGATAAACTTCTTACACAATATATAAGAATAAACTCCAAATGGATTAAAGACGTAAATGTAAGACCCAATACCATACAAGTCCTAGAAGAAAATATCGGCCATGAAATCTAGTATTATTATTATTTTTTTTTTAATCTATCTCTTTGAGGAAAGGAAACAAAGGAAAAAAATAAATGGGATAACACCAAACTAAAAGTTTTTGAACAGCAAAGGAAAGAATCAATAAAATGAAAATACAACCCACTGAATGGGAGAACATATTTGCAAAGATACATCTGATAAGGTGTTAAGATTCAAAATTTATAAAAAACTAATACAACTCAACACCAAAAAAAACAAATAATCCAATTAAAAATATGAACAAAGGATCAGAATAGATACTTCTCCAAAGAAGACATACAGATGTTCAATATACATATGAAAATATCCTCAACATCACTAATCATCAGATAAATGCAAATTGAAACCACAATGAGATAGCACCTCACATCTGTCAAAATGGCTATCATCAATAAATCAGCAAACAAATATTGGCAAGGATGTGGAGAAATGGGAGCCCTCTTGCATTGCTGGTGGGAATGCAGGTTGGTGCAGCCATTGTGGAAAACAGTATGCAGTTTCCTAAAAAAATTAAAAATGGACCCATTTTATGACCCAGTGATCCCACTTATAGAGCTCTATTCAAATAAACCCAAAAACTAATTAGAAAGAATATATGCACCCCTACATTCCTTGCAGCATTATTTATAAATAGCCAAGCTGTGGAAGCAACCCAAGTGTTCATCAATAGACAAGTTGATAAAATGTGGAGGTACATATATAGAATGGAATATTACTTAGCCATAAATATTACCCTTTACAATTGCATGGATGGACTTGGAGAGAATTATGATAAGTGAAATAAGTCAGTCAGAGAAAGACAAATGCCATATTATTTTACTTATATGTGAAATCCAAATGACCAACATAAATGAACAAACAAAACAGAAACAAACTCATAGATACAGAGAACAGACTGATGGTTCCAGAGAGGAGAGGGGTTAGGGGTCTGAGAGAAAAAAGATGAAGGGATTGCAAAGTACAGACTAATAATTACAAAATAGTCATTAGGATATAAGGTACAGCCTAGAAAATATCCTATCTAATAAAATAGCAATATGCAAATTGACCGTACCTCTGCTACACCCACAAGCCATGCCCACCAGCCAATCAGGAGCAAGTATGCAAATTAACCCAACCAAGATGGCTGCAGCCACGGAGAGAGCAGGAGGCTTGGGTTTTCCCAGCAATGGAGGAAGCCAAGCTTTCCGCACACCCTGGCCGGCCCAGGCCTCCACTCAAGGCTACAAAGTTTCAATTACAGAAGATAAATAAATCCCAGATATCAGGGCCTCCACGTGGGTCACTGGGGGGCGTGGCCAGCATGCAAACCACCACAGGCCCCTCACCCAAGCTTCCCCATGCCCCAAGGGAACCCCCACCCTGATCCGGGATACCCTTCAGAGAAAACCAGCTGGCCCCCACCCATGGACCAAGCCTCTATTCTACCTAATAAAAGAGTGATATGCAAATTGACCATCACTCCAACACACAAGATGGCTGCCCCCATGTGGTCAAAGACGACTGCCTCCATGTGGACACAAGATGGCTGTCACAAGGTGGCCAGCAGGGGAGGGCAGTTAGGAGGGACCAGGTCTGCAAGGGAGGGCAGTTGTGGGCGATCAGGCCAGCAGGCAGGGCAGTTGGGAAGGACCAGGCCTGCAGAGGAGGGAAGTTGGGGGTGATCAAGCCTGCAGGGAAGGGCAGTTATGGGTGACCAGGCCTGCAGAGGAGGGCAGTTTGGGGTGACCAGGCCTGTAGGGGAGGGCAGTTAGGGGCAAACAGGCCTGCAGGGGAGCAGTTAGGCTTCAATCAGGCTGGCAGGGGAGTGGTTAGGGGGTGATCAGGCTGGCAGGCAGAAGTGGTTAGGGGCAATCAGGAAGGCAGGCAGGTGAGCAGTTGGGAGCCAGAAGTCCTGGATTGTGAGAGGGATGTCCGACTGCCCGCTTAGGCCCGATCCTACCTGGAGGATTGGGCCTAAATGGGCAGTTGGACATCCCTTGAGGGGTCCCAGATTGGAGCGGGTGCAGGTTGGCCTAAGGGACACACCCCTCATTCATGAATTTCATGCACTGGGCCTCTAGTCTATTTCTTAAATACATTTTATTGATTTTTTACAGAGAGGAAGGGAGAGGGATAGAAAGCTAGAAACATCGATGAGAGAGAAACATCGACCAGCTGCCTCCTGCACACCCCCTACCGGGGATGTGCCCGCAACCAAGGTACATTCTAGTCTATATATATAAAACCCTAATATGCAAATAGACTGAACAGCAGAACAACTGAACAACTGAACAACCAGTCGCTATGACATGTGCTGACCACCAGGGGGCATGCATGAAACATGGTGGGCTTTGGTAGCATGTGGCAGAGTGTGGAACATTGCAGGTGTTGGCCCCGGAGCATGGTAGAGGAGGTGAGTGGGAGCACCAGACCAAGGCAGGGTGCCAGTTGCTGTCATCAGGAGAGCCTCTGGTGGTTACTGAAAATTCTTTGCTCCTGCACACAATGGTCCCACCCTGTGCTTGCATCTGCTGCTGGTGCCCAGCACCAGCCCTGATCGCTTGTCACCATCAGCAGGTGCAAGCAGCAGTTGCTAGCCCCCATCACCCCTCAGAGCTTCTCCACCTCTCCCTGCTCTTGAAGGGCGATCAGGGCAGCAGCTGCCTCTCGCACCTGCTGACAGTCCCAATGGCTCTGCGCCATCAGCAGGTGTGAGTGGGGCTGGCACCATCAGTTCATGGGAGTGGTGGTGGTGGGAGAGGGGCTGTCGGCAGACAGGGGACTGGCGATTGCAGTGGAAGGGGCCAGGCAGGGGCACAGAGGTTGGGCTGAGACCCACCCCTGTGTCCACCATAGCCTCGCGGCCCACAGTTCTTTTCAAGGTGCATGAATTCGTGCACTGAGCCCCTAGTAGTTAATAATAGTGTGAAACTATCTATGATGCCATTTGTGTATTAGAAATATTAAGGGCAACACTTTGTAAAGTATATGATTTTTCAACCACTATGCTATACACTTGAAACTAATCAAAATAATTATGCATGTAAGCTGTAATTGAATTTTTTTTAATTTAAAAAATAAGCAAGATCAGGTATTTCTATCTACTACTATGATAGCTTTCAAAGGTTATCTTCAAAAATAGTTAAAAAATACCCTTCAGATAATTTATGGTTAGGAAAATAGATAATTCTATGATAAAAAAGACACACAATTATCATTGCTGTGGTTTGGTAAGAAATAGAACTAATGAGCAAAAAAAAGAGTGCTACAGAAACAAGTAGAAATAAAGAGAAGAAACAAACTTAGTCCTAACTTGCCTGAGGATCAGAGAAAAAAATGAGAAAACTCTAAGTATCACATTATTGAGAAACACTTATAATTCCATGCTCGCCATCAAGGCAAGTCTGTCAACAATGTACTTCAGCAATATGAAATCTGAAAATCTGGAAGATCATCTAATTTTGTAACAAATAAAACAGAACTTTGAAGTCAGTGTTCCACTTAATGGTCACAGTCCCTTGTATAAATAGACTTGTTTAACCAGGGCTGCAAACACAAAGTCAAAAATTGCTTTCAACTCATTCAGCCTTACATTTATTGAATGCCAATTGAGTGCCAAGGTAGAACTGTTTCAGTCCCAATAAAAACACAATTAATTGAAAATCACCTCTCAGTCAGTCATTCAGTTAGTTTTTCAGTTAGCTATTCAACTAATTGTGAAATACTTACTATGTGGGCCAGTCACACTAACCACTAAGGATATAATAATGATTTTTAAAAAGACACACCCTCTGTCCTATTATTATTAGTGTGCACATAAATTGATATGCTATAAAGAAAAGAAACAGAGCAGAGTTATAAGTGTTTATAATATTTAATTAGTAAAAGATCTGTGGGCAATCTCCTCCAAAGTGATGATTTTATACAAACAGAGGGATCAGTAATCTGAGGGAGAGAGGAAAGTACAATCAGGTGGAGGAAACATCAGATGTAAAAACAAATGTTGAGAGAAGGCATGGTGAATATGAGGGGCTGAAAGAAAGCCATTGTAGCTGCAATTAGGGACACCACCACCACCACCACCACCACCACACACACACACACACACACACACACACACACACACACACCAAAAAAAGAAAAGCTAGTGACATGGAAGTAAAAAGAGATCTTGGTTTCATCAATAGAGAGATGCAGGATGGAAGACAGATTGGTGTTGCAGTGAGTGGGAAATTAAGAAAAGAAAGAAAGGAAATAGAGTGAAGTGGAATATATAGATAAGCCCTGTGAGGATTTTGTGCAGAATAAGAAAGAAGACTGTATTTGGACAGGTATTTGGGGCCAAGTAAGAATCCATTGCTTTTCTTTTTCAATTTTTAATAGGATGTACTTGAGTTTATTTAAAAGCCAATGAGAATGATACCAGTGTGAGAGAGGTATAGAAAATCAAAATAAGAATAGATAACAGATAATGTAATGAGAAAGCAGATGAGAGGGATCCAGAGTAGAGATGAATTATTCTTAAGCAGGAGAATGTATTTCATTGTAACACGGGGAAGAAGAAGAGGAGGGGAACTGATGATACTAGTAATCATAATAATCTATGTATATAAAAGCCTAAACGACCATTGCAACCGAAACAACTGAACGGATGGCCAAACAGGCTGTGTGGGGTGACCTGGCCAGCAGGGGTGACCAAACGACTGAACAGCAGGCTGTGTGGGGCCACCAGGCTGGCAGGGGGCCAGTGAGGGGTGACCAGGCTGGCAAGGGAGGAGTTGGGGGTGACCAGGCCGGTAGGGGGTGCAGTAAGGGGTGACCAGGGGGTGGGGGTGGCATTTAGGGGCTGCCAGGCCAGTGGGGGGCCAGTTGGGGGTGACTAGGCCAGCAGGGGGGCTATTGGGCCAGCATGGGGGGGGAGTTAGGGGCGATCAGGCAGGTAGGCAGGTGAGCAGTTAGGAACCAGTGGTCCCAGATTGTGAGTGGGATGTCTGACCTAAACCAGCAGTCGGACATCTCCCGATGGGTCCCAAATTGGAGAGGGCACAGGCTGGGCTAAAAGGGAACCTCCCCCTCCCCACGAATTTTGTGCACAGGGCCTCTAGTGTAACTTATAACACAGCTAACATTTAAGAACTGTACATATGAAGAAATATAAAGCATAAAAATATATTTTCTTTCCCAAGGTCATCTTTTTACAGAGTTGGAAGAAGTTGAAAGTTGGGTATTCAAGGAGAGCAGAATAGTGTTGAATAAGACATTTGGAAGAGAGGCAGAGTTGACCAAAAAAGTAGTACGATTGCAGAACAGTGTTGGAGAACCCAACTGTGGTTGGTGGTTAAGAATTTATATAAGAAAATTTTGAGCTGTTATATGAAAATCTTGTGTAGTGATTGAATGATCATCATCAATCTTGGAATATTTTTATTAGATTCAAAGAGGATGAAAGTTTGCAATATATGTGTAACAAATATTCAGAGAGGTAAGAAATATGTATATATAGCAAGCATATTTTAATATATTTTTATTGATTTTAGAGAGGAAGGGAGATGGAAAGAGAGATAGAAACAACAATGATAAGAGAGAATCATTGATCAGTTGCCTCCTGCACACCTCCCACTGGGGACCTAGCCCACAATCTGGGCATGTACCCTTACCAGGAATCAAAATGACCTCCTGGTTCATAGGTCGACACTCAACCACTGAGCCACACTGGCTGGGCTATAGAAAGCATATTTTTTTTATAAAAGTCACCATAAATTAATAAAGTTGAATATCAAATAAGTGAAAGAGATATCTAATGAGTTTTTAGGGAACAACAAGTTCAAGCAACTAAAAATTTTAATGAAGTAAAAACAAAAAAACTGGAGGCAGTTGAACAAGCCATAGGCAAGGAGACACTGGCCATGGAGCATGATTAATGGAGTACTGATTTTTTGAAGATTCAGGTTATGAAATGACTCAGTGAGTCAGTGACTTAAGTGGAGGAGATAAAAAAAAGGTAATTTATTGTCAAGAATTTTAAGAGCTGATGAGCACTAGAGCTGGAAACATTGTATACATAAACATTGATATTCATCCATATAAAGTTAGGACTTGGGATAAAGAGAAATATCTAAATCATGTACCAACATTTTTGAGGAGTGGAGAAGATTAATGGTAATGTCCATGGGCTATCTATCTATCATCTATCTATCTATCTATCTATCTATCTATCTATCTATCTATCTATCATCTATCTATCTATCATCATCTATCTATCTCTTACTAGATTGTAGTTCCTTGTAAAAATATTATTTTATATTTTAGTGTCTCTAGTCCAATGTGAAAATATATTTATGCATTTTAATGTTTCTTTTAATTTTTAAAAATATTATTCTACAACTATGTGTTCTTTCTCTTCCTTTATATTTCAACTTTTTAAATCCAGAAACTCAGAATCAATAAATAATTCTTCCACTATAAATCTTCATAGGCCTATTACTCTATGTTACAAATCTACATTAAACAATTGGTATTAACTAGATATTTCCATCAAATATGACTTTTCTGGGGTAAAGAAATCACAATGCTCATTTCCTTGACAAGTATAGATTTACAAACCATGGAAAATGAAATGAAATAGTCCACCTTGCACCAGAATCAGTACATTATTTGTCCTCTAAATTATTGAATCACGTTGTACTATATTACTTTTTTCTTTCCAGTGCATGGAACAGGTGATTGTTATATATTCTAAGTTTAGATAAGAAAAATATTAGTTCTGCTTTTATACAAAATTATCACTTCACATTTCCTGTAGTATCTAATTCATTAGATACATATTCATGGTGTTCCTGTACTTGAATTTTATTGGTAACAGTGAGAAGTTATTTCTGTTGCATTTCATGAAGTCTAACCACAAGCCACTCATTTTTCTAACGTAAGAGTGACTGGAATGGATTAAAGGAAAACTTCAGACTATAAGAAATGTTTAATGTTTGCTTCCTCCTGACCTGAAGACATTGATATATAACTTGTTAGATGAAAGAAATTTCCTGTTCTCTCTACCCATGGACTAGATGCTTTTCTGTGTGAAAATATGAGTGGTTAATGTTAGCCTTCCTTAGCTCTGACACCTTATTTGAGATTAGTGATGGTCAAAACTTTGGATTGGTGTTCTCTAAACTTTCAATTACCTAACTCAGTAATTTTCAACTGGTGCGCAAGGCAGGCACAGTGGTGTGCTGCAAGAATTTTTAAAATGTGCAATACCTGATTATTTAATCAGGGGCACAGATCTCTTTTTCATTAGCTTATCAAATAAAAAAATGACAACAGCTAACACAATAGCCATTTAGTATGAATGAATCAGAACCATGCCTATTTTTTGTCAGATGTGCAAAAAATGTAATTTTTTTTTTAATGTGTCACAGAACTTTAGTTCCATGATATGTGTTCCAGGAAATGAAAAAAGTTAAAAATCATTGGCTTGATAAAATCCTATACTTAACTTCTCTTGCTTTTATCACCATCTGTGTCTTGACAAAGAACAATAAATTTTAGACTTTCAATCCTGTATAATAAAAGGCTAATATGCAAATCGACCGAATGGCAGAACAACTGGTTGCTATGATGTGCACTGACCACCGGGGGGGGGGGGAGCAGATACTCAACACAGGAGCTTCCCCCTGGTGGTCAGTGTGCTCCTAAAGTGAAGCCAGGTTCAAGGCTGGTGAGCACAGCGGTGGTGGCAGGAGCTTCTCCCGCCACCGCCACAGTGCTAAGGATGTCCAACTGATGGCTTAGGAGTGAGCCTAAGCCATCAGTTGGACATCCCTCAAGGGCTCCCAGTCGGTGAGAGGGTGCAGGGCAGGCTGAGAGACCTCCCCCCGAGTGCACAAGTTTTGTGCACTGGGCCTCTAGTTTATTATAATAATCATGGGAATAACCTAATGATAAAATTTCTAAGAAATATGTTGTGAATAAAGACATTATATTTCTTTTACTTAAAACACAAACTGTGGAAAAATTATATTTACCCTGATATAAGGGTCACTACACCTTACATTTTAGTGACTCTGGTCCAATGTGAAATAAATGTCAAAGACCTGTGAGGTGAAATTTTATTATGGAAGGCGGTGACATACATTGTAGATTATTTTAACTCTTAGAAGAGTCTTGCACCCTTATACTTTACCCAGACAAAAGGAAATAGATTAGATTGTTACATGATGATTTCCTATTAATATTGTATATAAATCAACAATGTCTGTGGTATTGATCACCTAAATGGATAGAGTTGATCTGCCCAGGTGAGTAACTTCTTTCTCCTTTAACATTCCACATATGTATGTATTGAATGTGTACACTTCTTAATAGAAAATAGCTTTCCAGAGAAATCTGTATTATTCTCAAGATAAATGAAACTATGCTCTTCATTATAAGAATCTAAACAAGCTCTAAAAATGATATAATTTATCCTAAAGGGAAATCTTAATTATTCAAGGTATTCTTAACCATTCTCTATGTTCAGAATATTGTAATAAAATAGTTTTGAATGTATAAAATATAATTCTATCTCTACCTATGTAGGTTTTGGCAAAATAAAGTTAATTAATTATCCTATCTAATAAAAGAGTAATATGCAAATTAACCATCACTCCTCTACACCCTCAAGCCATGCCCACCAGCCATGCCCACCAGCCAATCAGAGTAAGTATGTAAATTAACCCCAACCAAGATGGCTGTGGCCACAGAGAGCAGGAGGGAGGCTTGGGTTTCCCAGGCAATGGAGGAAGCCAAGCTTTCCTCACACCCTGGTGGGCCCAGGGCTCCACTCAAGGGTACAAAGTTTCAATTATAGAAGGTAAATAAATTCCAACAGAAATGGTGGCAGCCACTGAGCTGGAAGAGCAGGAGGCTAGGGTTGCCTGCCCTGGCCTGCCTTGGCCTCCACTTAAGGCTACAAAGTTTCAATTATAGAAGATACATAAATTCCAACAGAAATGGCTGCCTCCCGGAGCAAGCAGGAGGCTTGGCTCCGCTCCAGGCTACAAAGTTTCAATTGTAGAAGATAAATAAATTTCAGATACCAGGGCCTCCGCTTGGGTCGCCGGGGGGCGTGGCTGGCCTGCAAACTACCACAGGTCCCTCGCCCAGGCCACCCCACTCCCCAAGGGAACCCCCACCCTGATCCAGGACACCCTTCAGAGAAAACCAGCTGGCCCCCACCCATGCACCAGACCTCTATCCTATCTAATAAAAGAGTAATATGCAGATTAACCATCATTCCAACACACAAGATGGCTGCCCCCGTGTGGTCAAAGATCCTGCCCCCATGTGGACACAAGATGGCTGCCACAAGATGGCCAGCAGGGGAGGGCAGTTGGGAGGCACCAGGCCTGCAAGGGAGGGCAATTGGGAGGGACCAGGCCTGCAGGGGAGGGCAGTTGGGAGGCACCAGGCCTGCAAGGGAGAGCAGTTGGGGGCGATCAAGCCTGCAGGGGAGGGCAGTTAGGAGTGACCAGGCCAGCAGAGGAGGGAAGTTGGGGGCAAACATGCTGGCAGGTGAGCAGTTAGACATCAATCAGGCTGGCAGTGGAGTGGTTAGGGGGTGATCAGGCTGGCAGGCAGAAGCGGTTAGGGGCAATCAGGAAGGCAAGCAGGCAAGCAGTTGGGAGCCAGCAGTCCTGGATTGTGGACTGCAGTCGGACATCCCTCGAGGGGTCCCAAACAGGCTGGCAGGGGAGCAGTTAGACATCAATCAGGCTGGCATGGGAGTCCCAAATTGGAGGGTGCAGGCTGGGCTGAGGGACCCCCCCCCCCCCCGTGCACGAATTTCGTGCACTTTGCCTCTAGTACTGTTAATAATCATCCTGAGAATCAAAAAGAGGAGCGATTGTATGAAACCCCCTTAGAAACAGAGTTGATACAAGTCCTTATAGCAGAACAGTTAATTATTGAAGACACATTAAATCGGTCTGTTGTCTTGTTAAGTTGCAACTCGTATTAGTTAGGTAATTCTAGCTAGTATGACAAACTAAAAATAGACTTACACATAATAAAATGTTATTTTCTGTTTACATAATCATCCGCAATCAGTGTTCCTGAATGACAGCAAACTTTTTTATGTTGTGAATTAAATAATCAAGCTCATTTCACCTTGAAACTTTATCATTTCTTAGGGTTACATGGATATCTACACCTATTTGGTGGGAAAGCTTCAGTGTGGGGTGGTGGTAGGGGCACACATGAATCTTAAAATTGTGGCTCAGAAATAAGTAAATAGACTCCTTGCAAACCATTAGGAAAAAAATATGAATATATACTGTACTCTACTTAGAATTATGGAGCTGAAAAGGACATTAGATGGCATCTAGTCTACCCATTTCATTTTACACAATGAAAAGAAAGGATTCACATATGTATAAAAATTTTCAACTAGCCTATTTATCTATGTACACAATTAATTTTAGTGCAGTAATCATTAGCCAGTTTACTTAGAGTGACTGATACCTGCAAATGTAACATCACCCTCATAGAGCAGGTGACTCACAGCTATAGCAATCAAGCTCAGGGCACACATGCCAGTGACACTGCTCCTATTTTTAGCACCAGGGTTTTATACAAAATTCATATTCAATAAGATGAAGTGATTGGATTGGTTGTTTCAAGGGTCTATGTAAATTTTGAAACTCTATGATTCTACCTGGAGATAGTCCAGTTCTTTTTTACCTAAGGAAATAATAGCTGCATATGTCCCCTTAATGGTCATTGCTTAGGACCATGTCTAACAAAGTAAAATGTAGAAATATTTCAAAGATTAGTTAGGTGGATGAATTTTTAAAAATTGCTGTGTCTAGAAATAGTCACATACTCTTTGAGCTCAGAAATTTGTATTTTATGAAAAATATGTGGCTGTCAGGCTGTGTGACAAGAAAAAATATTCATTACCTCTGTAAGAATAATTAGGATATTAATAGAAAGGTAACTACATACAGTCTTGTTCTACTGCTTCTATGTGCAATTTATTAACTGAATTTAATATAAATAAAAATAACTGTGGGGATTAATAACAAAATTGCAGCAGATGCTAAATTTCAATGTCTTTTTTATTATCAAAAATTTTAAAGTATTGATTCATTATATTGTTGTCTACATTTTCTTACTTTAGCAAATAAAAGAAACAACAAGTAAATTTCTACGGCAAAATATTTTGAAGATAATGGAAGTACCAATATAGCAGCAATTTAGTAAGTTACAAAAATAACATTTCTAAACCAGGCCTGAAGCCTATACCAATAATACAATTATACGTAACACCGTTACTCTGTATAGAAATCGATCTTTCACTGAAATAAGAAGTTACCTCTAGTTTCATTTTTTCCATAAGTGCTTTTGCTTTAAATTGAAGCAGTTTTAAATTCTCCAGTGGAAACTCCACCATTCTTACAATAACGATGGCAAATGCAATTTTTATAAAGCAAAATACCAAGTCAACGCATGAGTTTTAGGTTTCCTAAAGTAAAATCATCTGGAGGGCTACTAAGGGGCAGGAGACAATGTGTGTGTGTGTGTGTGTGTGTGTGTGTGTGTTTTACAATAAAATTGCTATATTGCTCTCCATCAAAATGCCTAGAACAACTGCAATTTAACATTAATTTGACATAAATAAAACATTCTTAAAGACATGCCAGAACATTAGAAGCTTCACTAATAAAATGTAGTTTATTTTCTTAACACAGAAAAGAGACATGTCTTTTAAGAGCACATATTTGGAGTCAGACTGCCAAGGTTCAAATCCCTACAAGTACAGATCGTTTTGTAAAAGGCCTTTTTATCACTTTCTGCTTCAATTCCCTTACTTATAAAATAAGGATAAAAACTGCACTTACTTTTATAAAATTGTAATGGTTATATTATTTAAAACACACAAAGCAATTAGAATAATGCCTATCCCATAGTAAGTGCTGCAGAAATGTTAGCTAATATTATGATTAGTGTGTCCCAAAGAGAATCACGAAAATAATTTCTCTAATATTTTCATCAATCTGTGTCTCCTTTCTCTGTGGCATTCCTGAATCAATAGAAAAGAGAAATGTGTTTTGTTTTTTTCTTTTAAAGCAGGAAGCTTACAATTGGAAATGATTTAATTCATGGAAAAATTTATCTACTTGATGTAGTAGTATTAAATCTTAAAAAGATTAAAGGACTTTTCAAAGAAATACCAAATTTTATTTGGTATTTACTTTTAATAGGATAAAGAATCATTCTAAGACCATGAGTGTTTAATATTGTACTACTATTTAGGGTTTAATCAAATCAGATAATTATAAAGAAATATAGAGGAGGGGGTATTTTTGGCAAAGATGAGGGCTGAGGTGCGTATTACCCTGCCTCATTTATAGGAGGTCTTAAAGGAATAGTTGGAATTATCCCAGCTAGGAAAAGTGAAAGGGTTATAATATAAACTATTAGAATATTCTAGGCAAAGGAAGCTGTTTGAGAAAACCTCCATCCCATCAACAAAGTAGGTGTGCAGGGAATTTTAAGATACTTTAATCACTTTGCAAAGATGTGAGAGGTAGGCAGGGTTTTGAGGGTACTGCATGTCATGATAGGGAAATTGCCTCCTATGAGGCAACACATCTGAATGATTGGTATGCCTTCTGACCACAGCACTTAATCACAAACATCTGTTCAGAGTTTTATCTTCATCTTTTTACATATTATTTTCTGAAAATTGTCCTTGAAATTTACCACATTCAGCTCAGTAATGATTTGCCCCATCAATGTGCCCTAACAGACATTGCATAAATTTATATTTAGACATTTGCTGCTACTGGGAATTCTTAGACTAATTGACAACATTATATTAGCTAATATTTCAAAATAAAATGATAAAACTTTCTAGAACTCATATTCCTCTAAGCAAAAGATACCTAATGGAAATTTACATCCATGAATGGATGAGCAAAGGAATTAAAAGTATAATTGCAATTTTGAATAAGAATAGCATATTTAATACTTACAAATTTTATTTTATTTTAAATAGATATTTATTTTATTTTATATTATTTTCCAGCTCTGTGGTGGTATAATTGAAAAATAAAAAGTGTACCTATTTAAGGTTACAATGTGATGATTTTATATAAATAATATATTGTGAAATTATTACCACATCCAGCAAATTAACACATTTGTCACCTCACATAGTTACCATTTTGTGTGTGGGTGCTAAGCACACTTATTGTACTCTTAGTAAATTCCAAGTGGAAAATACAGTATTATTAACTACTAGAGGCCTGGTGCACAAAATTCGTGCATGGGAGGGGAATGTCCCTTAGCCTGGCATGTACCTTCTCCAATCTGGGACCCTTTGAGAGATGTCCGACTGCCAGTTTAGGCCCGATCCTAATCCAGGACCACTGGCTCATAACCACTCACCTTCCTGCCTGCCTAACGCCCCCAACTACCCTCCCCTACTGGCCTGATCTTGCCCCCAACTGCCCTCCCCTGCCAGCCTGATTGCCCCCAACTGCCCTCCCCTGCCGGTGTGATTGCCCCTAACCCCCTACTAGCCTGATATCACTCCTAACTGTTCTCCCATGCCAGCCTGATCTCACCCCTAACTGCCTCTGGTTTTGTCTGGAAGGAAGGTGGACATTTGGAATATGGAGTGTTGACCCGGTATAATTAGCATATTACCCTTTTATTAGTATAGATAGATTATATAGGATGGGATTGCATAAATGGAGGGGCATAAAGACTTTTTCAGCAGGAGGAGATGCTTTTGGCAGACAAAAATACATAACCCCTATATCTGGACTGATAGCCAGCCATATGCACTATATTGCCAAACCGGTTATTAAAAAATTGAACCACTTTCTTACACCTTACACCAAATAGCTATTGTCCTTAAAACCCCTCCTGAGCCCCCACCTTAGGTTCTACCTTGACAGTTCACCCATATTAGGTTCTGATTGGTCGGTTTCTATGCCAGTCAGCATCAAAAGCTCAACCTCTGAGGCAGCCATTGGTTCTTCTGGGAATTCCAGAATGGCTCTGCTGACAGCTGTCTCTCTCTCCAGGCCTATCTCTGAGCCTGATCCGTAGCCTCCACAGCAGCTGCTGATCAGGACCTGCCTCTCTCATGCTGCCCGCCTTGCCCTGCCCACCTGCCCACCTGCCTGCCCGTCCACCAGCTATCAGCCTTGCTGTGATAGGAGCTTATGGGATGTGGGGGTGGGACTGAGAGGTGCTGTATGCACTTCCTGGTGACCGTTTGTTTGGTTGTTTTGGTTGTTATGGCTATTGGCCTTTTATTATATAGTCACCATAATGTATATTTGATTAGAACTTATTCACCTTACTAGAGACCTGGTGCATGAATTCATGCACCAGTAGGGTCCCTCAGCTTGGCCTGCGGGATTGGACCAAAACTGTCTCTCTGACATCCCTCGAGGGGTCCCAGATTGTGAGAGGGTGCAGCCCAAGCCAAGGGACCCCACTGGTACAGGATCAGGGCCAGGGAAGGAGGCAGGAGGGCTCCAGGGCATGTCTGTCCCAACTGGCTTAGTCCCAATTGGCCAGACCCCAGCAGCAAGCTAACCTACCGGTCAGAACATCTGTCCCCTGGTGGTCAGTGCATGCCATAGCGACTGGTCGACTGGCTGACTGTCTGCCCCCTGGTGGTCAGTGCATGTCATAGCGAGCAATTGAGCGACCTTAGCATATCATTAGTATATTATGCTTTGATTGGTTGAACGGCTGACTGGACGGCTGGACACTTAGCATATTAGGCTTTTATTATATAGGATAACTGAAAATTTGTATGCTTTTAACAAATTCTCCCCATTTACCTCACCCCTCAACCCATCCTAACCACCACTATACTCTTTTTCTGTGAGCTTGCCATCTTTTGATTCCACATACAAGTGAGTTTATAAAATATTTGTCTTTTGTGTCTATCATCCAGGTTAATTCATCTTGTCATGCATGGCAGTATTTCCTCCTTTTTATGACTGATATAATTACATATCAAAATTAACAAGCATGCCGAAACCGGTTTGGCTCAGTCGGCCTGCGGACTCAAGGGTCCCAGTTTCAATTCCGGTCAAGGGCATGTACCTTGGTTGCGGGCACATCCCCAGTAGAGGGAGTGCAAGAGGTGGCTGATCAATGTTTCTCTCTCATCGATGTTTCTAACTCTCTATCCCTCTCTCTTCCTCTCTGTAAAAAACCAATAAAATATATTTTAAAAAAAATTAACAAGCATTTTTCATAGTTGTTTTTTTTTTACACAAGTTTTAATTTTTTTAATCCTAAAAATTGGTATGAAACCATGAAAGACCCCAAATGGCCAAAGTAATATTGAAAAAAAAGAACAAAGCTGGAAGCATTCCACTTCCTCATTTCAAATTGCATTACAAAGCTATGGTAATCAAAACAGCATAGTAGCATTGGCATAAACCCAGACACAGACCAATCAAATAGAATAGAAAACCCAGGTATAAATGCACACATATATGGTCAAATTCTTTTTTGGGGGTAGCCTTTTTGGTTTTAATGTATAGAAACATTAACTTTATTGATTTTGTTTATTAGTTCTAAAAGGTTTTTGTAGTGATCACGGTTTTCTAAATGTAAGACATGCCATCTGTAAATAAAGACAATTTTACTCCTTTGTTTCTTATTTGTATGCCTTTTATTTCTTTTTCTTGCCTAAATGCTCTGGCTAGAACTTGCAGTACTATTTACTCTAATAAAAGAGAAACATGTAAATTGACCATGACTCCGAGACACCCACCAGCTAATCAGGAGGGAATATGCAAATTAGCAGGACAAAGATGGCGGCAGCCCCGTCCCCCAGCCACTCCAGGTGCTGAGTGGCTGGGCAGGGCAGGACGCCTGCTATGAAGGGGAAGGCGGGGGGCGGAGGGAGCTTACAGGAGCAGTGCTCTGGCTGGAGTGAAGTGAAGACTCCGGCCAGAGTCAGCGAAAAGCCTGCAGACTCTGAACGGATCAGTGAAGACTCCAGCCGGAGCAAAGGCGGAAGGCGGTGGCAAGAGCAAAGGCCTGGGTCCTGGGTGCTTGAGGAAAACCGGTGCTGGCAGTGAGGTGAAGGAAGGTCTATTGCATGAATCTTCGTGTAACGGGCCTCTAGTGTTGAATAAAAGTAGTGAGAATGAGCATCTTTGTCTTGTTCCTATGTAATAGCTTTTAGATGCTTACCATTGAAGATGTGTTAGCTGTAGTTTTTCATATATGGCCTTTATTATGTTGAGGTACACTCCCTCTATACCTAATTTGTTGAGAGTTTTTATCATGATTGGATATTTAATTATTTTAATGCTTTCTTTGCATCTATTGAGATTTTTATCCTAATGTAGTATATCACATTATGATTTACATTGTTGAAACATCCAAGAATAAATCCCATTTGCTTATGGTGAATGATCCTTTTAATGTGTTGCTGAATTTGATTTGCTACTCTTTGATTAGGACTTTTACATATATATTTAAAAGGGATATTGCCTATAATTTTCTTTTATTATATTGTCTTTATTTGAATTTGTATGAGAACAATGCTGGCCTCATAAACTGAGTTCGAAAGTGTTTCCTTTTTCTCAAAAATTTTGGGAGCATTTGAGAAGCACTTGTGTTAGTTCTTTAAATGTAGGGTAGAATTCACCAGTGACGCCATCTGGTCCTGAGCTTTTGTTTGTTGGGATAATTTGTATTACTGATTCAATTTCCTGCCTCAATGTTAGTCTGTTCAGATTTTCTACTTCATGTTTCAGTCTTGGTAGGTTGTATATCTAGGTAATCCAATTTGTTGTCTTATAATTGTTGATAGTAGTGTCTTGTGAGCCTTTGTATTTGTATAATATGTTGTGATGTCACCTTTTTCATTTCTAATTTTGAGTCCTCTTTTTTATTGATTAGTTTTGATGAAGCTTTGTCAATATTGTTTTTCTTTAAAACAAAACATAACACAATTCTTAGAATTATTGATTTTTTCTTTCTTGTCTCTATTTTACTTATTTCTGCTTCAATTTTTATTATATCCTTCTTTCTTCTAACTTTGAGATTAGTTTGATCCTTTTTTCTATTCCTTAAAATATAAAAGTTAGGTTGTTTACTTGATTTTTATAAACATAGGCATTATTGCCATAAACTTCCCTCCTAGAACTGCTTGCTCTATCCTATAAGTTTTGGTGTGATGTATTTCCATTTTTGTTTGTCTTAAGATAATTTTTATGTCCATTTGCTTTCTCTTTTGACTCATTGATTGCTCATGAGTGTTGTTCAATCTCTCACATATATGTGAATTTTTCCGTTTTACTCCTGTTTCATATCATTTCTAGTTTCATATCATTGTGGTAGCAAATACTTATTTGGTGGTTCCATGTTTGCCTGAATCTTCATTATTTGCCTACCCTTCATTGATGTCTTTTAAAAGAATTAAAAGAATTTGAAGGAGCAATCGCCTTTTCCAGTTTCTGCAGACTGGTTTCAGCAGGTAAAGACCTTCTCTTGTCTGTCCCCTGGGCTGATGAGATTACCTCTGCAATCACAGTGGATTTGGGTTGGGACATGCTCATGTGGCTACTGCAGGGTCTGCAGAGGGGTCTGTGGTTGGCAGCACTGTTACCATTGGCTTAAAGCATGTATCCTGTGCGGTGCCTCAGCACACTGGGCTGCCTCCACGTCCTTCCTCAGCAGGGCTGGTCCTGAGACGTGGGTCTGCAGATGTCAGGCTTGTTACCAGGTGTACAAATGGGAGTGGCTCCTACCTGGTCCTTGAGGCTCCCACTGGGTCACTGAGCAGTGTGCCTTGGCGGGCAGGATTGGACCTCCTGCCAGCTTCCTGAGCAGGCAAGACGGCCCCCAGACCTTGATTAAGAGGGGCTGAAGAGTAATCACAGGGCTGCTCCGGATCTGCAAGTTGGTGGGGCTGCCTCTGGGGGCAAGGTTGAGCCTGTCTTTTTGTGGGTCGCTTGGCAGCCAGGAATGCTCCTTGCTCCTTGACTGTGGCTGAGGTACTAGAGCTCGGTCTTATGCTGCTTCAGGGTCTACAGCTGAGAACAAAGTTGGCAAGTCTGTTACCCAAGACGCATGATTCCTCCTGGGTCCTTTGGCCGATGGTGCCAGTGGCAGGGCCGTGGCAAAGTCCATAAGGAGATGGGGCTGTTTCCAGGTCTGTGGCCTGGACCATGGTTGGCAAACTTGCCACCTGGGCATGGGACTGTCTTCTCAAAACAGCACTCCTTGGTTTTGGGCTCCAGCAGGACTTTGGAGCCTAGATCCCAAAGCTCCCACACAAACATGTTTGCCCAGAGATGGCTGCCAAATTATTGTTGCTTTAGGGGGGGCGACAATTAGAGGATCTCTTATCCTATCATCCTGCTGACCACTTTTTTAAATATGTAAGTTTGACTGCTCACAGTGAATGCATTAAATATATTTTAATAATATAGGCATATTTTAATTAGCTCTTCATATTAATTTTCTTAATTGTAAGGCAAAAATAAAAATTTGGACATTCTTTATATAGTACGATATGTGGATTAAGTATAAGATTAATATTTGAAAAAAATAAAGATTTTGGAAATTATAGTCCTATACTTACTAAAGATTATTATTTTCTGGTTCTTCTTTAGCAGGTATTTGTGTCTCTTCATTTAAAAATATATCCGTGAAAGCACATTTTTGTCACAGGTTCTGAATAGAATATTTGATACACAAAATCCATTGGTACCAAATTATATGTAATGTTTAACTGTCAAGATTAATTACTTAAATTTAACTTGAAATAATTCTCTGTAAGAAACAAATTGATAGCTGAAGCAATTAATATTTTAACAACAGCATCAAATACACAATAAACCAAAAATATCCCCTTAAATCATGTCATTTTTAGCTTCAAAATTATTTCAAAAATACAGGTAAAAGTTGAGTAGTGTTTAATGTGATGCATGAACATATTAGTTTATTTTAAGATTAGGCATTTAAAAATTAATTATACTTCCCTCAGAACAAATATATCCACATTTCTCTAGAACTATGTTTACTATTTGGGAGGTTAGGTGAACTAATCTTTAAATTTCATTCCTTCTAAAGACTCCATGATTCTACCCTGTTATTTAGCTGTCGTTGTTTTTTCATTATATTTTTCAATTCCTGCATTCATGCACTGGTCAAAGAGCTTGCCATCAAAGAAATAAAGAACTTTGGCATTTTCTGAGTCCCTATATTTTTCTCTACATTCATTTCTCTCTTGCAAACAGCATCAAGTCTGTAAACTAGTCTATTCTGAAGGAATTCCTTAAGGTCACTAACATGGTAGCCTGCTCAGAGCATTCTTAAATTTGTTCTGTCCAGCACTTGCTTGTATTTGCTGAGGTACCTGGTTTCGTACAAATGCATTACAACTTTTCATCTTCCTTCTATAGCTCACAATAGTTATCTGGCTCACCATTATTTCATTTAATGTACTTTGCTTCTGGGTGGTTTTTGTCTCAAGGTATCTAACATATCTATGTCCATATTGCCAAATAGCAAAATCAGTTTGTATTCAATTTCTTCTTCTAGATGCTATTAATTCCAGCTACAGATGAAAAACCTTCTTCCATGGCAACAACATGAGACCATTTTACTTAACAATAGCATTTTCTTTTAAGGTTTGAGTTCATTTTATATATTTGGCAGTGAAACTTCAGCCCTCAAAAGTCTTTTGCTTATATTATTTCATTGTTTAGGCTTTATTAACTTGGATCCACATTTTAAAATGTGTCTTCTTTTTTATAAAGTGATATAATTCTAACTCTATTTATGTGATCATGTTTTGATTTTTCCTTCATAATGAAAAATGACAAATGGGGCATAGAAACATGTGGGTAATGAACTGAATATTAGTTCAGTCTTTCAATGGCAGTGAAATATTTACAGGATTCCTATAACCATGGTTTATATTTTAAAATGCTCATTACCCCTTTCTTTAAAAAATTCTAACACAATACCTCTTTTAATAAAGAAGTTATACTGTCACAGCCTATTAAACATTAGGTCCCATGTCACAATTTTGATTCCATCCCAGCTTAAACAAACTGTATTGTTACAGAGATTCGGAACAATCAAACAATGCAGGAGGAGAGTTTGGAGAGATTCACTTTATTATTCACTGTGGTGGGCTTAGAGAAAATGAATTCAAATTCTAAGCAAAGCTACAAGCAGAACTTCCCTTTTTATTAAGGAGCCAGCCCTATGTGCACTTAGTGGTTATCTCGCTGCTGGCCTTGAAAACAACACAGTTCTATCCAATTAAAAAGTGCACCTGGCATGGCATTGAGAGTATGGGCATATCTAGTGTCTGGCCTACAAGGTCAGGCAGCTAAGTTTATCTTTCTCATTATTCATGCAGGCTAAAGCAAAGTTACTTTTTTTTTTTTTATAAAATAGGGGTTTTCCCTCTCAGTATGTTTAAAAAGAAAGAATGGCTGATTTTAGCTTCAGTTCTATTCCAAAGAAATGGGTGTACAAGAACGTTAAACAGATTAGTTTTTGGTGTAGGACTGACTGGCTTGATGGCAGGGGTGATTGGAGTAGCAAACCTATTTCAGACGGCAAAGTTGGTGACAAGGGTAAAATATGTGAGATAATGAGATAAACCTAAACCAATTAGGATCTTCAAAGTTCAAGCAGAGGGACTATTGCTGTGAAGAGTCCTAAGAAAATGCCTAGATCTAAGCCAGCACATGATAAAAGAGATATTCTAGAGGCAATCTACAGTGAATATAGAGAAGGCAACAAAAGTTATCTGTGCCCTTGTTTTTAAACCTTTCTGCCATAGGCTTTGGCTTTAGAGAATTCTGCATACCAAAAGCAGGCTAAACATAAAACTAAATATACATACAATGTATATTTGAGAACCTATGGGTGCCTATGTTACTCAGGATCTTTTAAAGCTCAACACTGGCACAACACATGCATAATCCAAACATCAAGTCTCCTAACACTATTGAGACTCCAAGGAAATCCTCTCACCTCTTGCCACCATTTCCAAATTTAAAGATAACTTGTTGGTTGTTTCACTGCTATCATGGCAAAGAGACACAGTCTAATTATGAGGAAAGATAATTAATAAACTTGGTAAACCTCAGATTACATGAATATAGCAGATGCTTGCAAATTAAAATTTTATGAAAAGTTTTTTAAAACCTAAAGAGATTTTTTTTACTAATTTTAAATGTGAATTAAATAATGTAAATCAAATATAGTACGTGTGAACTAAGCAGTGAAGCAGGAATTTTGAGGAACATAGGCAGGCTTAGGGGTTTTTTAGAATTGGGGTCCATGGGAAAAACACAGGGGCTGCAGAATGGGAGAAGGTACATTTCCATAACACAAGGAAGCCAGGTGCAGTTACATTTCCATAAGACAAGGGAGTCAGCAAAGGTATATTTCCATCAGACAAGGGAACTGGAAGTAGCCAAGAAAGGTCTATATTTACAAAATAAAGAGAAGGAAACCCTTCATCCAGAAGGAGAAGAAGAAAGCTCAAAGGGAATAGGAAAACAATAAGGAAGGAGTGGGGGAGAACCTCACAAGTCCCATGTGAGGTTCCACCTTTGAGCCCAGGAGTTACTATAGTAACCAACTCTAAGGAGATGGTGACCAATCAGAGGAGATATCAAGGCACCAGGATCTGCAGCCTATACAAGCCATAGGGATAGGGAACCCAGTGGGACCCTTTTCCCCCTCCCCACGTGGGAGTTCATTCTGTGGGACTCTTTCCCTCTCCCCATGTGGGAGTCTGTACTTGTTCTTCAATAAATCTCCACCTTTGCTATACCACTTTCTGTCTGTGGATTCATTCTTTGATTCCAGCAGACAAAGAATCCGGGTTCCAGTCCAAAAATTCTGTATCAGCAGCATTCCAATATTTCTAGGAAATTAGAAAAGAAAAGCATTTGCATGACTATGAAGAAGAATAAGATCCAAATAATTCCAAAAATGATTTCTATTCAGACTATTTTTCTGACAGACATCAAACAAGTTAACTTTTGGTAATTTTTTTTTTAATTAACAAGGAATTTTTTTTTTCTGGATTTCTTTATAATATTGTAGCTTGTAAAAATATTTAAAGAGTTTAAGAAGTTCTGTATAAATTCATACAATGTTTGAATATTATATATGTGGTTAATGTCTGAATCTTAGTATTGCTTTAAAAAATATATTGGTAAATGTAGTTTTTCCTGCTTCAACAAAGTAAAATGTCTCCAAATTGAACTTATTAAGAGACTATTTAAGAATTCCAATGAGTCAAGAAACATATAAGTTGGCACTACTATTGGTTATACACAAATTATCTTAAAATATCAATTGTAATAATGTTAATTTGTGATTTATCTGAAATATCATGAACATATATTTAAGTATATATTTATTTATTTTAGAGAGGAAAAAAGGAGAGAGGGTGAGAGAGAGAAAGAAGGAGAGAGACATCATGTGAGAGAGGAACATCGATGGGCTGCCTCCCATATACACCCTGACCAGAGATCAAACCCACAACCTGGGCATGTGCCCTGACTGGGAATCAAACCTGCGACCTTAGGAGCACTGGGCAACACTTAACCAACTGAGCCACACCGACATATATTTTTATGCTGATTTATAATTTATTTTACTTTACATTCAAACTTCATCAAAGAATACATTTACAGTAATATTTAAATAAAGTTATTATATTTGATATATTGCTGACTTTTAGTAATAAACATTGTTTTCATGTATTTTTAAATTTTGATTTTAGAGAGGTAAACTTTTCAAAGTAGGAAGACAGATAATATGTTGTTTAACAATATATTAGCTTAATTTGTAACCTTTATGTGAAGCCTTCATTTGTATTCACTCAGTGTCTTGCAGACATTAGCAGCAGTCCTGAATATCTGAAAGAGTAATTTTTTGGTAGATTTCCTTTAATTTATTTATCCTTTGATCACTCTTTTATCAACTACTAATAAAAACAATAATCAACAGTAAATGTAGTCTAGAGATTTAATCATGGTTCACATTTTAATGTTTCTCTTTTATTTACTTTATCAATCTCCACTTTCATATGAAACTCACATCCTATAGTATTAAAACTTGTTACAGTTTTTCCCTATGCTCTCATTCAATGTGTAAATTTGTCCTACTTTTCTAATCAAATACACATGAATTATAAAAGAGTTGTTTTTTATAACTGATATAACCTTTGCATCAATTGAAGCAAAGGTTATATCAGTTATAAAAAAAGTTGTTTTCACAGATTAAATAAAATTTTCTAAAAATAACAAATTCATAAAAAATAATAATGGCCTTTGATAATTTGTAGTAATATTCCTGCTGGAATAAGTTTTTTTTCAAGATTAAAGAATTACTTATGAAGCATAGATAGACATGAATGATTTGAAGAAAAGTCTTCACATATTCACATTCACATTCCACTGAATATCTGAATATATCAGCACAAACAATTAGAGATAGACTTGTTGAGAGTAAAATGTAATATTATAGATGACATCTATAATGATAATTTGAACAGTGACAATTATTATTTTTTTCTGATAAAACAATGTATAGTTTCAATAATTAATGGTAATGATGATGATAATAATAATAATAGGTACTAATATCAGTTTCTGACTTACAAAAGACGTTCCCAAACCCAAATTTAAAATATTCATGCCAATTTAAACTGGAAAAATATTTTTATGATATTTTAAGAGAACATAGTTAATGCAACACACATACATTTTAAAGCAATACACACATATTTTAATGTCTACAGTGCATTATCACTCTATATCTAATACTTCGTTATGGAATCCTGGAATAGTTTTTCTCCAAGTGCATTTTCAATCTTATAGTGAATGAAACAATCAGTAATTCCTTAAAAACTAAAACAAAAACATTTTTATCATCCAGGCATTTAATTAGAACTTCAGAAATAGATTAATTGTAATTAAAAAACATATAGTTTGGCATTTTTTAAAGGCATCTAAATTAGCTTGGTTAATTAAATTACTTTACTTTTTGCTTTGTCGGTAAACTTAGTCTCTTCCCATGTCTTTAGAATTGAAAAGCAAATAATCTGTAAAAATATATTATTTTTTAATTTTAACTCTTTGAAACTGCAAACTCTATTAAAGCAGATTTCACTTGTTTATAATAACTACACTTTAAAATGTATGTTTGATATCTTATATAATTTCATTTATTTTCGTTTGCTTGCCAGAGATCATTATGCAACATAATTTTCTCCATCTTTCCTGTCTTGGTAAACAGAGTATATACAATTTTAAATAAAAAAACCCTGTATTAATCATTAGGTAAGTGAAAGGGTTAGAGAGAATTAAAATGGGGCAGAGGAAACTTATTGTGCTTAGCAGGTATCTTGCAGAAAGCTTGCAGCCTTGAGCTTGGCATAGCCTAGACATCTGGTGATGGGACAAACCAAGAAGGGACCAGACCCTTATGCCAGCAGAACTGTTTGCAGCCAGGAGCGGTTAATAAAAGTCTGCCTCCCCTTTCAGTCATTGCTGGTTCCTTTTTCGGACTCAGCCCACCTGCACCCAGGTGCCTGAAATAAAAGTTCTTTTGATACATTATGGCCTTATGTCATAGGTGCGCGACCCCGGCCCACTCCGAACCTTTCAGTAAGTATTAAATAGCTGTCAATCCAGCTGCTTCTACATTTCATTCATTCAAAAAGTATTTATTAATTGTCTACTATATTTTAAGCCCTACTGTAATTATGGGACATAATAAGACTAACTTTGGGACATACATTTTATTTGAGAAGGAGTGTACAGACCATAAACAAGAAAAAAATTCTCACACAAAACAAGAATAGTATTACTAGAGATTCACGTTTGGATGAAATTTGAAGAGAGTATTGTGATATCAAACAATGGGGAAGTACCTTTAAATTGATTGTTTGGGGGAAACCTTTTAGAGTTGGGGCTTTTGCATAAGACATAAATACTAAGAAGCCAACCATTTGAAGTTTCGGGGTAGAAATGTTATAGGCAAAAGAAACAGTAAATACAAATGTTCTGAGTTATCTAAAAGAAAGCCAATTATAGCGACTAAGGGGCAGAATTATTGATGTGACTTCTGATAGAGGAGCAAGACTAAATGCTTGTAAGTCACTAAAAAGAATTTAAATGTTATAAATATAGAGAAAAGTTTCTAGTGGGCTTTAGATTCTTGAATATTGGATGTTTCAAATGTTCATTCTAACTGATGCCAGGAGAATGGAGGAAGAAGAGTGCTTACATACGGAACAGAGAGAAGGCTTGGCCTAATTTGGTAGACTGGTCCAGACATAATATGGTCAGGCCAAATATGATAGTGGTTCTATGGAAAATAAGTGAAAGTATTTGGAAATAAGGCCCAAAATATTAGCCAAAAGAAAGGAGGGATTAATAATGATTGTTGGTTAAAACTCTTAGTTTAAGCAACTAAAGTGAGTGAGTGTTGGAGCCGTTTTCCAAGAAAGGGAAGCATGGGGAACAACACATTCAGGGGAGAAAAACATGAATTCCACTTGAAATGAACACATATCTTAGTTATCTAAGTGGAGATGTCTAGTAAGCTATTGTATTCATAAATCTGAATTTCAGGTGCAACGTTAGAGATAGACTTTGGGAGTCTCAGCAAATGAATGTTATGTGTTGTCATACACCTGAATGATGATACCCGAGGAAGATGAATTCAGGGAAGAGGACTGTGTCTGATGACTGAGCACTGGGGCACTCAGTTGCCTAGAGTCAAATGGCATTAAAAAAGGATCCAGCTCTAGACACTGAAATGGGGCAATAAGGTACTGTTATGCCCAGAATTCGGGGTCCCCAAGAAAAACCACCAGGGAACCAAACGAGTCCGATGCAAAAGCAAAGAGTCTGTATTCAAGCTGGCTTGAGCTCTGTCCCACACTCACACACACTGGCGCAGCGGCGAGGTGGGGAGAGGAGGAGCCTTGGGAGAACAAAGGCTTAAAAAGGGGGTCCAAAGCAGTGGGCGGGGGGAACGTTTGTGGCCCCGTTGATTGGTCAGGGGGGAGGGTCAGGAGTCTGGTTACACGGGGGGTACTGTGCAGCTTGCCTAATTTGGACTGAGTCTACTTCTCTACATTCCTATTGGCAGGTTTATGCAACTGTTACATTCTCACGGTTTTCTAAGAAAAAGGAGTCATATACATAGTTACACAGGATGGAGGGTACAGTACATTTTGTGCTGTCCTGCTCTGCCCTTTCAGTACGAGAAAATAAAGTGCAATAGATAAAGGAGAATACAAAGGAATACACTGATTTAAGAATAGGAAGTGGTATTTTACACTAAATGCTGCGGATATCCATTAAAATGAGAAAGAAAAAGCAACATTTGCCAACATAAAAATTTCCTTAACAAAAGCAGTAGCCATGAGGTGAGGAGGGAAGAGAAAATGAGGAAGTGCACACAGAATAGACTATTAGTTCAAACTTCATTATTTTTATGAAAGGGAAGAGTGAATGAGGCAGTGTCTGGAAAGAGACATGGTATCAGAATAGATAAACTGATGATTGTAGATAAAATGGATGGATAGAAGGGAAGATAGAGAGAGATACATTTTGATTGGAGGAAATCAGAGCATGCTTGCACATTGATGGGAAAAAATAAAAAAGATACAGAATACTTATGAAAGTGACAGAATAATTGAAGGAGCAAAGTAGTTTAGAAAGTGATAGAGCAGAGGTGGGTGAATATTGTTTTGTAAAAATTTAGAAAAGAAACTGAGAATATAGGGGAGTCTTGATGACAAAACATATGATCTTGACAGCCCAGGGAAAGAGTTTGGGAGGATGGAGGAAAGTGCAAAATTGGGCTGGATTAACTGAGGTAGAGAGCACTTTGGAGATAAAAATCTAACTAATGAGGGATGATCTGGGGGGCCCAAATATGGAGGTTGACTCAGGAAAACGGAATAAAACATCACGGGAGTAGTGCTAGCTAGCTCTCAGAGAGTACTTCTCAAACTATTTTTGGTGAAAGACTATTTCCCCCAGTGCTTCATAGAAGAATACTTGTGTGAAAAAAGAATTCTGAAGAAAAAAACACATCCTTGGGTATTGTGCCGATGTCAGTTTCTGTCAGCGTTTGTAAATGTTTACCCCAATTTCTGCATTACTTCTTTGTGAATTAGTAACAAAATGTCGCCAAATGATGTCAATTTGAAAAACATACTTTGAGTAAGACTGCCTTAGACAAGTGAGAGAAACCAGATAAAGCTGTAATTTACAACAGTGTTCCCATTTTTATTTGTGAATCCAATAATGATAAAATTTAGACAAACTATAGTACATTTATTAAGTCATAAATTTTATTTTCATTTATAAATTATATACATGTGCTACTGAACTAATATATAATGTTTAAATAAAAAGAACAAGGTATTCACTTAAAAAATGCCTGTGAAGTCACTGCATAAAACATGAAAACTCATAATAGTACCTAAAATTATGGCTTTCATAAAATTTAATGCAGAAAGAAATTGGCACCAATCATAAGGTGTATTAATCTAGATTAAGAAAAAATTTACTCAGGCCTTCATGTGATGGCACACCTAAGCACCATTCATAAAATACCATTTTTTTTTATTATTATGGTAAGGCTATGCTTTGTAACACTCCTAATAGATGTCACCTTACTTAGTACATAAGGATTTCAGAAACTGAGCAATAACAATTGTTCAGCCCTGAATATTATTACACCTGCCGTATTCTTCCATAGACAGAGGTCGCGTATTCCAGAGGAGAACTGGGAAGGAGAGGTGGGATTCTGAAGAAAACACAGTGGTAATTGGGGGTAGTGTGGGATGCTAGTGAAAATGCAAGCTTTCCAGAAGTAGCTTTTGACTAAAATCAGTAGGCTAAGAGGAAACATAAGAAATCCTGCTAGAAATAAATCCTACTGAGCATTTAATTATTTTTGCCCCATGAGTTATATTCAGAGTTAGGTAGAACAAAGCAACTGAGATAGAAAGAAGATTGCACTTCATTAGGGAACAGATTCAAAAGCCTGAATTAATTCCATTAAAAATCACAAATTAGCTTGGATCTTTATATATCACCTTGTCCCCCATCTGTAGAACTAAGAATGTAACCCTGCATTTCTGTAGAACTAATAATAGTCACTATAGTTCTATTATGTGCCTGAGGAATAGTGATAAAGGCCAATACTCACTCTCTACACTCTAGATCTCAAAGCCTAAATCATGCTGAACATTAGTAGAAAAAACATTTTAAATTGTATAAGAAAATTACTTTTTATATTAGCTTGTATAGGACTTATCTATTTAAAAATTGAAGACAGATATTTGCTAACATATGCAAATTAGTAGCAAAGTTTTAGGATAGATTTGAGATTTTATGCATGTGTGAAGGACAATCTTACCAAGAAGGTTTAAAGGGCAGTGTTGCAAATTAGTATTTGTTTCTAATGACGCCCTCCTAAGACTACTCCATCCTGGCTTACATATTGACAGACCATAGGTTGCCATAGTTTCTCTGAGACTGCTAACTATTAAAGAAACCCATTTCCTCTTCTTTGGCACACACTAATGGCCTCATTTCTCAGGCTCATTCAGAGTCAGATGTATCCATGTGACTGAGTTCCTATCAATAGGACAGGAGCAATGATAATGTGTTCCATTTCTAGTTATGGTCAATTAAAAGCTTTTATCCACTCATTTCTTTGTGTGTTTTTTTAATTAAATTTATTGGAGTTTTTTTATTCTTCTGTTAGGTGCATGCAGAGGATAAGAAAGATCCAGGCCTTCATAGAGATTTATAAAATAGGAGTCTGGTTCATTGACTAAGGAGGATACATGATATGCCACCCTATACATTTGTCAACTATTATTTTGCAAGCAAAATATAAATTTCTACTGTGTTGCATCATTTGTTTGGTTAATTTCTATAGTACTTCACCTACCCGAAGTAACACAATGAGAAATAGCCATAATATAAAAGAGAGAATGTTGAAAAAAACACCTACATTACAAGGAAGCATATTAGTATCTAGAAGACTCACAAGAAGAAAACACTTCTGAAATTATATAATGTAAGAACCAAGGAATACATTTAGAATGTTGTTGGCATGCTTTATAAATGGCAAGGAACTTGCTTTTATTTTTGAGAAAAACAGGGCCATAAGGAATAAACCAAAAGAGATTAAGAGGTAATAAGATAAATGAAAGATGACAGTAAAAAAAAAAAAAAAAAAGTCTATATTGTTGAAAAGGAAGAAAAAATTTGACACTACAGAAAATTGAATCAGTAAGCTGGAGGACAATATGAAAATTTCTCCTAGAATGTAGAGAACAAAGGGTTACTCATTAAAAATGTTAAAAAAGAAGAATGATAAATATCCAGTTTAGATAATGAAGTGAAATGATATTAATCACTACTTTACCAGAAGCAAATGACTAACTAAAGCTCCTGACGGTAAGGGATCTCATAGTTTGCTCAGGAATGTCAATAAAGAGGACCTATTATGATACCATTTTGAAATGCAAAGATAAGAGAACATATTATCTAAGTGACCTAGAAGGAAAGCCAGACTGAAAAACAAACATATATGGATACTAACAAAGGAAGAAAAGTCAGTCATTCTTGTGATGGTGCCAAAACTCAGGAGGCACAGTTTTCAGAATATTGAGTTGGAGGAAGATGTACCCTCAGAATATGAAGGCTTTCTAAGCAGTCTTTCTTGACTCAGAGAAAATACAAATATTCTCAGGTACATAATATTAAAATATTAAGACTTTTTGATTTCTAAAATTTAATATATCTAACTAAAAAGAGGTAAAGCGATGATAAGAATTAAAGAAGGACAATTAAAGTTTAGGTAATTAAATGTGAGCATTGAAAAAACTAATACCAAAATTTGCAGTCAATTTTTGTAAACCTGTAAAAAAGAAAAATGGTTTATGTTAAATATATCATAAAATTTTTAAAAAATCATCTGTATTTAAAATGACATCATTGAGAACGTTTTTCAAATGGATGGGATAAAGCAAATATAAAGCATATTAAATTATTTTGTTAATATAGGCTTCTGAAAATATTACATAAAAATTATATTAACTAGGAAATATAGGCTGAAGACATTTTTTATAAAAATTAATACTATTGCCCAGCCAGATGCTCAGTTGGTTGCACTATGTCCTGTACACCAAAAAGGTTGCTGATCCAATTCCTGGTCAGGACACATATCTAGGTTCCACTGGTTGGGGCATGTAGCAGAGACAACCAATCAATGTTTCTCTCGCACATTGATGTCTCTCTCTCTCTCCCTCTCTCCCTCTCTCCCTTCCTCACTCTCTAAAATCAGTAAAAATATCCTTGGGTGAGGATTAACATTTTTAAAACTATTATAAATCAAAATATTGGAGAGGAGTGTATGCATAGAGCAATATTACATGTAAAAACGCAAGAAAATTTTAAAAGCAAAGCAATTATTAACTGACAAAATAGATATGAGACAATTTGTAAGAATTAAAACAATATATTTGAAAGAATTTATTAAGATAAATCTCTCATTATGTGACCAAAAGTCAATTTTAACTACACAATATTTATAATAGACTTGAAATTAAGTAGCACTAAAAATAAAAAATATGGGCACATATAGATAAGCAATCAAATGGACGAGTGTTTTACAGTTTAATTTACATGATATTTTTCCTTGTGGGGCTCCATATAGGATGGTTGTATTTAATGAGTTCTTACACTATGCCATAAACTATTCTATAATTTTATAGTGATTAACTCATGTATTCCTCTAAGCCACTCTGTAAATTAAATACAATATGATCTACATTTTAAAGGAAGATAATGAAATTTCCATAAGATCTTATAATTGGAAAATTATGGATCTTACACTGAAATCCAGACCAGCTGAAATCATAGCCCAAGTTTTCAAGTTCAGTCCATCTCTATTATGATAAAATTGTCATAAAATTTGTGCCCCTTGATCATACTGCATTAGATAGAAAACTATAAGCGATAAAAACAAATGCGCATCTTTCATAAACATATTTAGTTAAATGTAAAGTATAATCATAAAGAATAATTTTAAAAATGTCAGTAGCACATAATTTAATAGGTTGATAAAAACTATTTTGTTTTAATCAGTGTACTACTGAACTTACAAATTTCATTTAACAATCATAGCAACTTTTACTATTAGAAAAATAAAGTGAAAATATATAGGTCTCATTCTGTTATAGAAAGTAGTTCAAAGTTGTATAGCTATTAAGTAAAGCCAGTATTTTTATCCAGAGCTATGGACTCCAAATCCCTTTATGTAAAAATAAATTATGTTATAGCCTAATAAAATAACAAGGTGAGTTTAAATATATACTAGTATATGAAATTTCCAGATTTCTTGAGGCATTATTGACATATAAGATATGTAAATTTAAGGTATACAAAATGATGATCAGGTATATTGTGAAATGATTGATACAATAAAATTAGTTAACACCTCCATCCCTTTACATAATTACCTTTTTTGTTTGTGTGGTGAGAGAAGATGAAAACAAGTGTAACAAGGAATCAACTTAAGACAATGGAAAAAAGAATAACACAACTAAAGGAAGTGTCTGAAGTTCTGTTAAAAATAAAATGAAGTCAAGGTATAACATAAAATTGACAAATACATTCAAGTTACTTTTCTGATCAATCAATAAAAGAAATAAGCAAAAAATAAAAAGGTACAGAGAAAAGAGGAATTAGAATAAGCATTTAAATTTAGAAAAATAGGCTATTAAAAAGTTAAAATTACTGCATGAATTCAGAAAATTAAAAATCTTAATTGTTTTTGAGACAAACAATATGTTCTTTTTTTAATATGTTTTATTGATTTTTTACAGAGAGGAAGGGAGAGGGATAAAGAGCTAGAAACATCGATGAGAGAGAAACATCGACCAGCTGCCTCTTGCACACTCCCTACCGGGGATGTGCCCACAAACAATGTACATGCCCTTGACTGGAATCGAACCTGGGACCTTTCAGTCCGCAGACCGACGCTCTATCCACTGAGCCAAACCGGTTTCGGCAACAATATGTTCTTAATGTGACTAAAGCATAAGTTAAAATATATGAGAATACTTTTTAAAATTAGAAATAAGTAAAAATATTTGAAGTATTATTCCAATAAGAGTTTCTTGACATGGGCTGTGTTAGAGTCCAGGTCTATCACACAGTGTATAATTTCTTTGTTCTTGAAAGAAGAGGAAAAAAAATGTGGATAATCTCTTGATTCATTTTGTGAAGTAGATTAAGTCTGATATCAAATTCTGATAAAGTTACCAGGAAAACAACATAAGCATACTGCAAAACACTAAAATCCCCACCATAACCACCACCTCCACTAAATTTGCATGCTTGATGGGTTTGAGCAAGGACTTATATTTTGTAATTAGAAAGATGAAAAATAATTTCCACATACCAAATATTCAATAATGGTTCCTAAGGTATAAGGTGTGATTCTTAATTGGCTCACGTACTCTGCAACACCCTCAAGGGAAGTCTGTGAGGTTTGGTTCAGATACTTTATACTTTCCTGTTAAGGGTTAGAATCACCAAACACTAAAATACCCTCTTGTTTAGAATTTACCTACAAATACAAAATGATCTCTTACTCAATTTCTAGAAATATCCTATATAATAAAAGGGTAATATGCAAATCAACCAAACTGTGGAACGACCGGTCACCATGACACGTACTGACCACCGGGGGGCAGATGCTCAATACAGGAACTGCCTCCCGGGTGGTCAGTGTGCTCCCACAGGGGGAACACCACTCAGCCAGAAGCCAAGCTGACGGATGGCAAGCGCAGTGGTGGTGGTGGAAGAGCAGCACTAAGGATGTCTGACAGACGGCTCCCAGACTGTGAGAGAGCACATGCCTGGCTGAGGGGCTGCCCCTCCCCCTGTTCCCCAAGTGCATGAATGTCGTGCAGTGGGCCCTTAGTTATATATAAACTAGAGGACCGATGCATGAAATTCGTGCACGGAGGGGGGGTTGTGTGTCCCTCAGCCCAGCCTGCACCCTCTCCAATCTCGGATCCCTCTCACAATCCAGGACTGCTGGCTCCCAACTTCTTGCCTGCCTGCCTTCCTGATTGCCCCTAACCGCTTCTGTCTGCCAGCCTGATCACCCCCTAACCACTCCCCTGGCAGCCTGATCGACGCTTAACTGCTCTCCTGCTGGCCCAGTCACCCCTAACTGTCCTCCCTTGCAGGCCTGGTCGCCCCCAACTGCCCTCCCCTGCTGACCTGATAACCCCTAACTGCTCTCCCTTGTTGGCCTGGTCACCCCTAACTGCCTTCCCCTGCCAGCCTGATTGCCCCTAACTGCCCTTCCCTGCAGGCCTGATCACTCCCAACTGCCCTCCCTTGCAGGCCTGCTCCCTCCCAACTACCCTCCCCTGCTGGCCTGATCGCCCACAACTGCACTCCCCTGTTGGCCATCTTGTGGCGGCCATCTTGTGTCCACATGGGGCAGCCATCTTTGACCCCATAAAGGTGGCCATCGTGTGTGTTGGAGTGATGGTCAATTTGCATATCACCTCTTTATTATATAGGATATTACATCTAAAATTTAATATCTGCAATTAAAACCAAATCCTTGATTTTCTCCTTATGATGCAAAAATAAGCAAAAAGCAAAGCCCAAATAATTATTTATTGAGAGAGCCCCATAAATAATTCTTAGTATATTATATAACCAAGTATAATTTACATTAAAAACAGAAAAATGATTCAACTAAACTTTTGAAGGTCTATTTAATGAAAGATGATAATATCAAAAACTATGTGCCAGGCAGTCTTGTAAATGTTTTGCATACATTACCTCATCTAATTCTTTTAATAACTCTATGTGGTAGAGTTCTCTGACATGAAAACTGAAGCCAAGGAAGTTGAAAATCTTGTCTGGGAACACAACTAATATGTGCCTGGACACACTCATGTAGTCTGGATTTGATGAGTTCGTGCTTGTAAAACAACACGCCATAAAACATTAACAGTAGAAAGTGAGAGTAGAAATTGTCATCATTTGCAGATTTTCAACCTAAACAACCATTTAGAGGAGCAAGTGCTCTTAGCAATACAGCTTCTTCCCTAGCCCTAACTCATCTTTGTCTACTATTAGGAGATACACAAAGCTCTCTCTTCCCCTGTCACTACTCCCCTTAACAGGGACAATCCCAAACAAGATTTATGGAGATCTCAGCATATCATGCTCCTGGCAAGACTGCCCCTCCCTCAGTTTACACACTGTCTGCTTCCAAACAGTTCAACTGATTAATCCTAAAAAGGAAACTATAATTAGAATTGATTACCCAATTTTCTCTCAGAAACCATCAGTACTAATCTAAACATTTTATAGCCCTATTTATTCTAGATACAACTAAAATCCTAAAACTTTCACAATCATCCATATGGTTCTATACATCCCTAATTGGACCCAATGTCTTACCATTTCCTTACTCTCCAAACTGTCACTATATCCTCATATAGATATCAGAGATCCTTGCCAGTATTCCTAGTCCTCCTTATATCCTGGATTTAAGAGAGTTTTGTACTCCTTTCAATTGACCCAACTTTGACGAATAAAACATACTAGTAAATGAAAATGTCATGTGCTGTGCCACTTTTTGGTACAAATATTAGAGAACTAGTTTGTGATTCCTCATGTTTTCTCTTTTTCACTGAGGTAATTACAGAAATACATGTTAGTATAGAGATGCCAAAATATCAAAGTGACCCAGAATAGGGACTTAATATGAGAAGGCTAACCTCTATTTTGTAAAACTACTGTTTGAAATTCACGGCTATTTTTTTAGACAGCCTCTTAATCTAAAAAAAAAAAATAACTTTGCTTTCTAGCCTGCTTGAATAATAAGGAAGATAAACTTAACTGTCTGACCTTGTAGGCCAGAGACTAGATACGCCCATACTCTCAAGCCATGCCAGATGTATTTTTTAATTGGATAGAACTGTGTTGTTTTCAAGGCCACCAGCGAGATAACCTCTAAGCACACATAGGGCTGGCTCTTTAATAAAAAGGAAAGTTCTGCTTGTAGCTTTGCTTAGAATTTGAATTCATTCTTCTCTGAGCCCACCGGTGAATAAAGTGTGATTCCAAACTCTCCGAGCATTACTTGATTCTTTCCGGTTTTCTGTAACAAATACAAGGCGCAAAGTTGCCTTGGAAGGTTTTCTAGATCCACCAGCCTTTGGGAAAATTTTATGATGTTATTTTATTATGCCAATAAGATTCAAAGGGTCATTCATTTTTAGGGTTGTCAAGAGTTGAAACTGACTCAATGACATATGACACATCATGCCAACAACATATTAGAGTTGATTGGACAGGTACCAGAAAAATCCCTAACCCTAGTTAATCTCAACTCAGTTTATTCATGCTTCTAGATGAGCAGCTAGAACATGACAAGAATAATCACACCCTTGCTGACTTATGATTATAAATCTCAATTGTCCTTCCTATATTTTCTACTGTTTTATATATGCAGCTCTTCAAGATGGCTATTCACAATTTCCCCCCTCTCTCAAATATCCAATTTACCCCCATCTCAGCCCATGTTATTTTACTGAGAAGATAGAAGCCATGACAAAGTAAATGTCAAACTCCCCACTCCCACTGCCAAATCTACCAATCTACCTAAATTTATACCCATATATTCTGCTTTCAATCCTATTAAAGTAGAAGAGCTGTTCTTGCTCCCCTCTAAATAGACCATGCCAAGTGACCTGGATCACAGGCTCTCCCCTCTCCTAACTAAAGACTATCTTTCTAAAAGTATCCCCTCTATTTAAACAAACAAATATGTTTCCTTTTTATTGGGTCTCTCCCCCAAAAAATAAAAATGTAATTCATATTTTCTTAAAAATTAATTTTAAACTATCTTGACAATCTCTCATTCTTCTGCTATCCTAAGATTCTAAAAATAATTGAACCCTTCAATCCACTGCTACAGCCAAATTCTTAATTGAATTTTACATATTTGTTTACCTCCTTCTTCCCTTTAGAAACATTTTTTTAAAACTTATCTTCAGGGACGTCATGACCTTAACCTTACTTTGCTGTCTTCCTCAATTTCTTTCTACTGTCTCCTCTTTTTTTGATTGAACTCTATAAATTAGAGTATCATAAGGTTTAGTCAAGGACCATTTCCTGTTTTCTTCACCCATTTCTTAGATTATCTTATCCAGTCCTGCATTTTTGACAATAAAATACTAAATACGAAAGTTATATTTCTATCCTGAATACTTCTTATGAGCTTCTGAACCAGATATGGCATTTCCTGTTTGATGTCTACATTCAGGTGCCCAATTAGCATCTCAATTTTAATTTGTCCAAACCACATTTTTAATCAATCCACCATTCCTGAGTCTTATCCATTTCTATAAATGGGGCCATTGGCTCACACCCAAACCTAGAAGTTATCCTTATTTTTCTAACTTGGGTCAGCAGGCAAACAAAGCATGCTCTTCTGATGATGATGGCAGTGATGGAAGAGAAATGGTGAAAACTTATAATGCTTTTTTAAAAAAAATAAATTTATTGGGGTGACATTGGTTAATAAGGTCATATAGGCATGATCTGTATATTGCATTGTGTGTCCACCACCCAAATTCAAACATCATCCATCACCATATATGCTTCTTAAAGACCAACCTTTAAATTGGTACTCTGTTATTCCTGCCTACATACTATTGGCCAAAACAGTTTAAATCACAAGCTTATAGTTAAAAGGAGTCAAAATTAGGTCAACAATTTACTACACTATCTCTCTAACTTTGGTAAACTTGTTTCTGAGTTAGGATATTATTGGAGTTCTAAGCAATAATAAATAATGCTTGTTTAATAGAGGGTTTTTTAAGTATGTAAAGTATTTTCCCATGCATTGTATGGTTATTTATATTATTCTACCTGATCCTCAGAAAATACTGCAATATACATATTTTCACCAGTTTACAAGTGAGAAAACTAAGGATTAGAGAGGTAAAATATTTTTTTTTACCAAATTATTTATTTATATTTGAAAATGCATTGGAATCCACTGCTTTTGTTTAGTGTCTAACCATCTGCTCCCCCTTTCTCTACTGCATCATAATGTCTCTGTAACTTCCTATATAATAAAAGCCTAATATGCTAAGTGTTTGGTCGACAGGTCGGCTGTTCAACCAATCAAAGCTTAATATGCTAATGATATGCTGAGACCACTCAACCTCTCACTATGATGTGCACTGACCACTAGGGGGCAGACAGTCAACTGGTCAACCAGTCGCTATGATGTCAACCAGTCGCACTGACCACCAGGGGGCAGACGCTCCGATTGGTAGGTTAGTTTGCTGCTGGGGTCTGGCTGATCGGGACTGAGTGAGATGGGCTGCACATGCCCTCCAGCCCTCCTGTGGTCCCTCCCCGGAGGGCCAATGTTCTGCATCTCTCCTCAGCCCTGATCATGCATCGGTGGGGTCACTAGGCCTGACCTGCACCCTCTTGCAATCTGGGACCCCTCAGGGGATGTCGGAGAGCCGGTTTTGGCCCGATCCCACATGCCAGGCCAAGGGACCCCACTGGTGCATGAATTCATGCACCAGGCCTCTAGTATTAAAATAAAACAAAACAAACTTTGGAATATAACATATTGTAAATTGTCTACATATGAAGAAAAGATTCTATCCTCAGTGAAGAATGTGTATTTATGTTACTAATAACACCTCACCTTGTAAATTTCACAGTGATTCTTTTAGTCAGGTTTGATGGATGATGATTTACTATTGCATTCAAATCTTTTGACAACATTGCTGCCAAGCCAATAGCCCTTCCAATGTATTATGCAAGAAATCTTGAAGGTAAGAGATAAACAGAAGGACTTGTATGCATGCATATAAGCATAACCAATGGATGCAAGACACTGCAGGGGGGGGGTGAGGGCATGTGCGGGGAGTAGGGGAAGGTCAATGGGGGGAAAAGAAAGGAGACATATGTACTTCTATTTGTAATACTTCAAACAATAAAATTTAAAAATAAAAAGAAATCTTAAAGAGATTACAAAATAAAGGAACCCTATACTTTCAGAGTATTTTCTTGGTGTCCTTGTATTTAGATGCTAGATAGTAAAATGGGATTTTTTCCATAGTTAAAATGGTATATCAAAAGATTAGAGTTTAGGATTCAAAACAAAGTGTTGTCCTTGTTTTGGTCTTTATCTCAGAAATCATTTGGCAAAACTCTCTGGGTTCCTTTCAGGATATAAATGTTTGCCACTTGAGGAGGATACATGACTTAGAATTTTCAATAAATGGCATGATTTTCTAATGTAGTAAAAAATGGGAACGTTGGTCCTGTTTTTAACTATAAAGAAATAGTGGTATTTATTATCAAGTCTGCAGCTTCATGAAGAAGAGGGGTCTCTTTCAAGCATACTTACACGAATAGGCCCCCATTGGCTTTCTTCCCGGCTCTTTATCAGTTCAGCTATGATGGCTATCAAGTGGGTTGACCAGGGCCTTGCAACAGCTGCTAGAGACACGATGTAAATGGCTTAAAATGTTCTACCAAATATTGTTTTTTCTTTTTAAAATTTGTTCTCTTTAGTATTTGAGGCAAATTTCATGTCATCATGCCACAGCCATGGCTCTGCTCCAGGGTATAATTCACAAATATAAGTTGTTTGAACCTCTTTTTAAGTGTAGTTAAATCCATGATTTGAAGGAGCAAGCATGTTCTGCTTTTTCATAGCAAGCAAGTGTCTGACACCTGGTAAGCAATCGTACATTGTTAATGAGCTAAATCAGTTAATTGGTGCGAAGTTTTCACAAGGAATAAGTAATGAATGCAAGTCTAGTCAACATTATTAGTATTGTGCTTTATGAAAGAAAAATTATAAAGGGAAATAATGCTTCAATATAAAGTATCAAAATTTCTATCAGCTTTAATGTATTACAAAAAAGGAATTGTCAAATAGTTAAAATAGTTTCATTGAAAAGAGAAATGTGATTGCTTATAAAACTTGGAAAAAGTTATGAAACATAAAGCTGTGATAGCTCTGTGTGTAAAATGACCAGCAGGAAAAAGAAAACCCAGAAGAACAAAGAAATTACAGATCTATTTTATAACAAAATCAATAATACAGAAAAAATGTCTGCAAAAGCAAAGAAAACGATTTTGAGATTTGAGTCAATCCATAAAAAAATGGTAAAAGGTTGAAAGAAATATTAACTTTTCACATGAAGATATATTTGCATACATATGATTCACATCTTACACAGATAAAATATATAGTTGTTATAAATAGGTGAGTACTTAGTGCCTGAAAACTTAACTTCCCAACTCATCTCTGACTGTATTTAATTCAATAATTTATGATATATCATTAAAAATTATGAGCTAGACTTTTCTCATGTATAAGACAAGAGAAAACAATTAATATAACTTTTACACAAGATTATACAGACACACAAGTCTTAAAATAAACTATAAGACATTTTCAAATCTATTACTCAAAATTGTAGTCTGCAAATAAGATAATAGATTTAAAGGCATTTTTATATTAGAAATCATTCCACAGATATAACATAGCTTTGTAATTTTATCATGTATTTTTGACCTGTATATTTAAAGAATTTTTTAAAAGCAGTTCTATATCATGGAATTGAAAGAAAACTTTGTCAATGGCTTTCAATCACATTTGCAATCCTATATAATAAAAGCTTAATATGCAAATTGTTCAACCGGGAGTTCAACCACTTGCTATGATGTGCCCTAACTACCAAGGCATGGCATGGAACATGGCAGGCGTCAGTGACGTGGCGCTGGCAGTGGGCAGCAGTGGAGGCTCTGCCAGCCTGATGGGCCCCGACAAGAGCTGGACCACAGTGGGATGGTGGAGCAGATGAACGGGTGGCACCAGGCCAAGGCGGGTGTGAGTGGGGCTGATCGCCCTGCTCATCACCCCACAGACAGTGACCAGTGGCAGCAGGGGGCGGGGCTGCTACCCAGCTCCCAGGCCCTGAGGGAGCTGGGCAGGTTGGGCGGGGGGGGGGGTGGCCCTGACCTATACCCCCACAGATGGCGGCCAGTGCCTGGAAGGCTCTGATCACCTGATCGGGGCCAGGCCCTGGGCTGGGACAGGGAACTGGGGGTGGGTGGCAGTGACCAACCTAACATGGCACCCAGGTAGGGACTGCAACCTCGTGCTGGCTACCTGGGGTGGGGGTGATGGGGATGGAGGTGCAGTGAGAATGCGGGGTGTCTGCTGAGCTCACTCTCACTCCTCCTGCTACCCTCCCCTGGGATGCCAGGGCTCACACAGTGGGAAAACCCCCAGGTCAGATGCCAGGCACCCAGGAGAAGCCTGCCCCACACCCATGCAGCCTCTTCCAGGTGAGCAGGGCCTCAGCCACCAGGACTCAGGGGCCAGTCAGGCTCCCCGTGGGTTCCTGCAGGAGCTGGTCTGGGAGGCCAGGGGGAGAGAGCTTGCTGCCAGCCCGGCTTCTGTGCGGTGCCACTGGGCGGCCCAGAGGCCCACACTACGCCCCAGCCCGTGGCATCTGGCCGCGCTCACTGCATCTCTTGTGGGAACTTGGGAACCATGATTCAGGTGGAGGGGGGTGCGTGGGGGCCCAGGTGCTGCCCAGGGCCCAGAGGTCAGCTGGGACCTGCCCTTCCACACCAGATGCTCACGCTTCGATCGCAGGCCAGGCCTAGGGACCACTTTCATGCATGAATTTCGTGCACTGGGCCTCTAGTAAAATATAAACTCCCAACCTATTTTATGGATTCCTACATAATCAGACCCCAGCCTTCTCTAATTTTTAATTTATAATGTTTCTTCATTGTTTATTACCTTTTTGCAAAACTAGTTTACTCCAGGGTTGTCTTAATTATGACAATTTTATTCCCACTTTAGAAGCTTGCTAGATATTTCTTCTTTCTTTAACTGACCTACTCCTGGTGACTTAGACATCAGGCCTTCCAAAATCACCTGTTCTAAAGTAGCATCCAATGACTCTATCAAATCATCTTACGTTAATTCTTTTAAGAATACTCATCACCGCCTCATACTTTGCAGTGTCTTTATTTCCTTTATCTTATTTATTGTTAACCTCCTTCCCCTTGCATTAATATCCATGAGTACAGGAACCTTGCCTTCATCACTGTATGCATAATACCTAGAATGCTGTCTGGCAAAGAATTGATTCTCAACATATGTATATTACATGACCATAGAGAACTTCCAAGCTGAACATGTCCTTTGATATTAGAGTTTCAGAGAGATGCACTGTTTGTCCAAGGTACACCGATAGTTTTCTATATCTGGATTCCATTACCTCTCTACTTTACCATGGAGATTAGCACTAATTAACTCTCTTATTGGTTTCATTATCACAATTCACAATTTTATGTTCAAACTTACTGCAGGCAGCTTAAATCTACTATATTTTTATAAAGTTGAGGAATATTTTCAGAGTTCTAAGAAAAGAACAGGCATCCGGCCCACCAAATAAAAAAAGAATGCTGAGAAGTTGACCCAGATCAATCATCCCCTCAAGTAACAGAAGGCAAAAGTGTATGGATAAAAGAAATACTTTCAATCAGAAGAATCCTGTAGGCACCTAAAACTCCAGATTGGGGAAGTGATATTGGAAGGAGTTAGATTAAAAGGCTTATTGTTTTTTATGATTCCAAAGTATTGTTTTCAGTAGTTTCAACACAGGCATTAAAAAAAAAAAAAAAAGCCTAAATAACAGTCATAGTCTCTGATGGATATTTAAAGAAAAGACAAAAGTCCATGCAGTTGGCTCTCTATATCCACAAGTTTCTTATTCACTTTAATTGTGGATCAAAATATTTTTTTAAAGTTACATTATTACTGATTTGTACCATGTAGTTAGGCCTATGAAGGTTGTGTCTGTACTGAACATGTATAGACATTTTTTTCTTGTCATTATTCTCTAAACAATACAGTATAACAACTATTTATAGTATAGCATTTACATTGTATTAAGTTCATAAGTAATGTAGAGATGTTTTAAATATATGGCAGGATGTGCATAGGTTATATGCAAATACAGTGCCATCCTATATAATAAAAGCCTAATATGCTAAGTGTCCAGTCAGCTATTCAACCAATCAAAGTGTAATCCTATGTAATAAAGAGGTAATATGCAAATTGACCTCCAACACACAAGATGGCTGCCCCCTTGTCATCAAAGATGTCCACAAGATGGAGCAGATGAACGGGTGGCACCAAGCCAAGGCGGGTGTGAGTGTCCACAAGATGGCTACCACAAGATGGCCAGCAGGGGAGGGCAGCTGTGGGCGATCAGGTCAGCAGGGGAGGGCAGTTGGGAGGGACCAGGCCTGAAGGGGAGGACAGTTGAGGGGGACCCAGGCCTACAAGGGAGGGCAGTTGGGGGCAACCAGGCCTGCAGGGGAATGCAGTTAGGGGTAATCGGGCCAGCAGTGGAGGGCAGTTAGGGGTGACCAGGCTGGCAAGGGAGGGAAGTTAGGGGTGACCAGGCCAGCAGGGGAGGACAGTTAAAGGCAATTGGGCCTGCAGGGGAGCAGTTAAGTGTCGATCAGGTGGGCAGGGGAGCGGTTAGGGGTTGATCAGGCTGGCAGGCAGAAGTGGTTAGAGGCAATCAGGAAGGCAGGCAGGTGAGCAGTTGGGAGCCAGCAGTCTTGGACTGGAGAGGGATGTCCCAGATTGGAGAGGGTGCAGGCTGGGCTGAGGGACACACCCTCCCATGCACGAATTTTGTGCACTGGGCCTCTAGTATACTAATGATATGCTAAGGCTGCTCAACTGCTAGCTATGATGTGCACTGACCACCAGGGGGCAGTCAGTCAACTGGTCGACCAGTCGCTATGATGTGCACTGACCACCAGGGGGAAGACACTCCGACTGGTAGGTTAACTTGCTGCTGGATCTGGCCAATTGGGACTGAGCGAGACAGGCCGGACATGCCCTTGAGCCCTCCTGTGGTCCCTCCCCAGCTGGCCAACCTTCCGTAACCCTTGCTGGCCCTGATTGTGCACCAGTGGGGCTCCTTGGCCTGGCCTGCGCCCTCTTGCACTCTCGGACCCCTCCAGGGATGTCGGAGAGCTGGTTTCAGCCAGATCCCGCTGGCCAGGCCCTGGGACCCCACTGGTGCATGAATTCGTGCACTGGGCCTCTAGTTTTAAATAAGAGACATGAGCATCTGCAGATTTTGGTATCCATGGGGAGAAGGACAGGAAAGAAGATGAAGAGGAAGACAAAAAGAAGGCAGTAAATATATACAACTAAATGCTTAACAAGTAATAAAACTCCAATCAGCTAAAAGTTCTCATTTATGTCACAAAGTCATAGTTTATATTTACCTTTTCCTTCTTTTGTTATTGATTTGCCCTCAGTCAGAACTTTAGCAAGTCAGGGTTTTACCTCATGGAGCAATTTATACCTTTATTACTGAAGTTAAATAAGGAAGTATGAAAGTAGTTCAGAAAGCACATAAGTTGCTTGATTTTTATTCTTTCTTAGATAACCTGACTGGAGATCCTCTTAAAAGAAATTTATTCTAGTTAGTGGAAGAGAGAGTACACATTCCTGATGTATCATCAAGAGAGCCACTTCTTTTGTTTTGAACACTCAGTGATTTTGACTTTCTTTGCAAATTTTAATATTTGATATAGAAGTAATAAGAAGTCACTATGAGAATACTTAGAATTTTAAACCTTGTTTTTTTTTTCTTTTACCACATATTGGGTAGTTATAAGGAGATGCCTGTTAGTTTATATGGATTTTAATAATTAAAAAAAAAGAATTTATTTTTTGCATTATTTTCTGGTTCTATAGTTACAAAGTTAGGTTTAGAGATAAAAAAAATAAACCAATTAGTAACATGATATGAAAGAAAAAAAATCAAGTTGAGATTCTTCCTCTTTTAATCAAACACAACTTCTTTTCTTATATTGCTTAAATGCTACTTGATTACATAAAGATCATTTTGTACCTTTGCTATTTCTGTTCCAAGAAAGGGACCCCAAAAGTGCTGACACAATCTTTTTATTTTTCTCCTTTTAAATATGCTTTTATGTGACAGGTCAAAACTATAGGTTATAGAATAAGATTCCAAAGAAATGAAAAAGTGAACTATATACAATTGCAGTGGCCTCTTGAGGCTTCTCAGAATTAAGGTCAACTCAAAAATCCCGTCGGTAGTTATTACCTCCATCACCTGTTGTTAAAACAAGCCCACAATCTGCTTTCTTCTCTTCTTGGATGCCCCAGAGAGATTGCTATCACTGCACTTTATATTCCCTTCCTCCTCACCTCATTATGAATTTGAGACACAGAAAGAAGATGATTTATTCCTCTTAACCCTCAAGAAAATCGCAACAGACGACTGCTGGAGCCAATCTCAGAGAACAAAGGTCTATTATGTATTCTACCTGCTGCTCCTACACTATGCAACAGTCATTCACCGTAAACAAGACAAGCAGCATCCCCAAAGAGTGGCCATGTAAACATACGGGTAGAAAAAAACACACAGTAAAAACACATTCAGGGGCAGAAATTAAAATATATATATTTTTACTCTATCTCCAAAATGCCTAGTAAAGTGCCTTGTAAAGTGTATGGATTCAATAAACATTGTTGGTTAACAATTGGGTTGAGATACTGTAGGTTGAAATCATTCGGTTAATTTTTTTCTAATAATTTAATTTGTTTATATGTGGAGGGTAAGTGGGAAAAGAGAGATGAGCTATAAAAGCATGCAATTCTATTATCTTGTGATATCCATACTTAAACTCCCATATATTCAATCCTTTAAAACTACATCTGAGTGTCAGCTTACTCCATATTTTTGCATATTTGAAACTAGTCATATAAAAACGATTTATGGAAAATGTGTACTTTTTATCGATGGCTGAGTTTTCAAATTTATTTCACTTATCTCATCGTAGATTCATGATAAAAAAAAAAACACATTCAGCCATCCATAAACATTTTGTTTTTTTAATGCAAATTGATAATCCTATATGAAGTGAGAATTCACACATTTCCTATAAAGTCTTTAGATAATAACAGCTTTGGGTGAGTACCCTAAGTTAAATAAGGAAGTGTGAAAGTAGTTCAGAAAGCACATAAGTTGCTTGATTTTTATTCTTTCTTAAATAATCTGACTGGAGATCCTCTTAAAAAAAATTTATCCTAGTTAGTGGAAGAGAAAGTACACATTACTGATGTATCATCAAGAGAGCCACTTCTTTTGTTTTTCTAAAGGGAATGTATTTGATAAAATTATGAATACATACTCACGATACATCTACAGCACTACCCTTTTCAGGCCTGCCCAGTTAGCTGTTTTCCTTAATATTCAGGTATAAATATTGATCTGTCTGCTTTTTGAATCTCCCATAAACATTTAATAAGGTAACCTTTTTTTGTAAAAACAAATCCTTTAAGTTAATTTTTTTCATAATGTTGAACAATAATCATTATTGCTCTTCAACAAATATTCTGGGTCTCTTTCTAAGCCAAAGGTAGAAGTGTACTTTCCTGCCCCCATATAATTTGAAGCAAACCTAATGGAGCAAAAGTGACTTGGGTCACTCTTGGGCAGGGGCTTCAGAACCAAAGCATGAACATGTGATACTGTACTTCCCTTTTCCTGGATGCAACCTCTTCTTGCCTGGGTTCTTTTGTAAGTATAGAGAGTAGAACTTCCTGCCAACCTGTTTTGAGAACGTATAATCAGTAGGAAATAAATCTTGGTTGTATTTAGCCACAGAACTTTGGAGGCTATTTTTTTTCTGAGGCATAACCTATAAATTAATCTTTCTTAACAAGCACATGTAAACATCCTATTTTTTTTTTTTTTTTGGAAATGTTGACAGAAAATGTGTATTTGCCTATTCTGTACTATATGCTCTAAGCTTTGTCTAGAAAATGGGCATAAGGGCCCTGGCCAGGCAGCTTAGTTGGTTAGAGAGTTGGCCTGATACACCAAGGTTAAGGTTCAATTCCAGTCAGGACTCATATAAGAATCAACCAATAAATGCATAAATCATTGTTTCTCTCTCAAACCAATACATAATTTTTAAAAAGAGAATGGGCAGGAAATAAATGGATGAGAAAAGAGAGATTGGGCATAATATGGCAGTGTACTATTTTAACAACTACAGAAGAGTTAGTAAAAGCTTATGTAATCCACTTTAATTTTAATGACTGAAAATGTCTGATGTAATATTCAGCCATTAACTCTAACCTCCTGCCATCCCCAAATGCTTTCTTCTTAAACACTGTTGCCCACTGTAGTTGCTTTTTGAGCAGTTTTAAAAATCATAATGACTGTGAGGAATTAATTTCAGAAACACCTTACTTTGTAATATATATTTTAGGCCTCAAAACCAAATAAGTTGTTTATAAGGTTACTAGACATATAGAATGCATTATCTTCTCAGGAGAAATGACTCATGTTTATTTTTTATATTTATATCAGCTTCCATTCTCCTGCGGGGAAAGAGAAAGAATTTGCTAGATTATAACAAATATTAAAGCAATGTCCAATAGGAGAATGCAAATCAAGTTGAACAGAGACCTTTGCTAAAGCTGAAATCAGCCTAGATTTGATGGATTTAAGAAACGGACTGGCAATAAAATAAGCCAAGGATTATAAAGAACTTTACATGTGGTAATCGCTTTAGCACAGCTGGACTCCACCAGCATCCTTCATCTTCTCCTCATTAGATTTCTGTTTCTCAGTGCTGCCACGGCTAAAAGGCCACAGGACTGTCCTTCCCATCTCCCCAATTAAATCATTGCAATTTGTCCACAATGTGTCTAGTAAGTATATTTAGTTTCTAGCTCTTTCCCTTAAGTTCTTACTTTTAGTTTTTCTAACTCATTGAGTAAAGGTTAAGTTATTGATTGAAATAAATATTAAACAATATTAATTTTAAGCTGTAACACAATAAACTATAAAGATTAAAGAGCAGCCTTTTTAACTGCATTAAAAACTGTATTTAAATACCAGCCTTACCACTTAAAAAATTCTGCACTTTGGACAAGAACTTAAACTTTTTAAGTTGCAATTAAATTATCTTTAGGATTGTGTTGAAGATGATAATGATGTTAGTAGTATTTACCTCATATTTTTTGTCAGTAATAAATAAGATTACATATATAACTAAGATTTTTATTGGCTGTTAAATTTGAATTTCAAACAAATAATGAATAATATTTTAGTAGGAGTATATCGCAAATATTTAAACATACTTATACTAAAAAAATGGGAACACACTAATATATAATATATACACATATACACATACACACATTTCTAAATTTATTTATCTGAATTCATAATTAACAGGTATTAACTGCATTGTTATTTGCTAAATTTAGAAACCATATATATAACCTCCAACACTTTGTAAAATATGATGTTAGCAAAGTGATAACTGCTATTATTATTATTGTTGTTATTATTATTATCATCATCATCATTATTATTATTATTATTATATCAATCCTTGGAGTATTCCTAGGCTTTTATATTTGGAAGCAAGCATGATTCAGCATTAATAGAAACATAGTCAACTATATTCTTCTGAGGCAAATTTAAATCTCATTTCTTTACACCTTTTCCTCTACTTATCTGCTTATTCTAAGTACTTCACTCAGAGATTATCTTATTCATTTAATACTACCTGGGGAAGATCAACTTCTCAGGTGGCTCCCTTGACCCTGCCACCTGGCATCCAAGTCCTTGTGTGATCCCTGCCCTTGAATGTGGTGGGACCCATGACTTATTCTAACCACAAACATATGGCAAAGATGACAGAATGTATGTGATTATGTGTATGTAACTGTGTGATTATATTACAATATTATAATGCCCGCCTTGCTTGAGTCTCTTTCCTTTATTAGTTTTAAAAAACATGTTAAGGCTCCCTCCATTGTAAGCAACCTTGGGCAACATCTAGAAGCTGATGATGGTCTCTAGTCAGCAGCCATGAAGAAATTGAAGACCTCAATATTAAAACCACAGGGAACCGGATTCTATCAGGAAGCTGAATGTTCCCCCTTGGTTGTTTTCCATTAAAGCACCAGATGAGGCTGTCACCTTGGCCAGCAACTTGATTGCAGCCTTATGAATTCTTAAACAAAAGACCTAGTTAAGCCATACCCCAATTCCCAATCCACAGAAGCTGCAACATATTAAATATTTGATTTTATACCACACTAGAGGCCTGGTGCATGAAATTAGTGCACGGGTAGGGTCCCTAAGCCTGGCTGGCAATCAGAGACGATCTGTGGGGCGACTGGCAGGGTGATTGGGGGTGGGGAGCTGTGGCACCCACCTTGGCCGGCCTGGCGTTACCTGCTCACCAGCCACGCCCGCCTCCCCCACCACCAGTAGCCTCCCTTTATGGAGTGACTGGTGGGGCAATCAGGGCTCCCGCTGGCACCCATTTGGCCGGCCAGAGGCCTGCAGTCTGGGGGTAGCTCCTGCATTGAGTGTCTGCCCACTGGTGGTCAGTGTGCATCATAGCAACCAGTCATTCTTCAGGTCATGCCACCATTCGGTAGATTTGCGTATTAGGCTTTTATTATATAGGATATTAAATGTTTGGTTTTATATCTGTGGTAATTGTTACTCAGCAGCAATAGGTAACTAATAAACTACCTTCTGATACCACTGTAATTAGCTAGTTATGAATAATAGGAACGGGGCAAAGAGAGAAACCAAACATTATAGGCATGTCATTTGGGCAGCTAACCCAGGAAGCTGTAATTTTGCACTCCCCAGAGAACCACCAGCCTATGCCTTGCAAAACACTGGGGTAAAGGATCCAACAAAATGAAGATAGATGTATGTATAGTAAAGTTGGGGTGACTAGGGAAGGTGTCTGTCAGTCAAACCTGAGGATAAAGATGGCTGTCTAGAATGGTTGGCATAACACAGCAAGCACAAGGAAGTTTGGGAATACATAATCCCCTAAACAAAGGAATTCTCTCTCTCGTTGCTCTGGGCTCTCTTGTGCTCTTGGCTTTCTGTTGGCTTCCTTGCATTTGCCTGTGTTTCCTCCATAGCCACGTGGCCCTGTGGCCCCCCACATGCAATGGGTTGATGGGCTGAAGCAGGGAAACACAGATTAAACTAGCCTCATGCCGGATTGGGCTACGCAGACATGGAAAGGAAACTCTAGACACTGACTCTGATTTTTAGCTCTACTGAGGCCCCAGCTACACTTTTATGGTGGGACAAAGGGAAATGGGACTTTGGAAACTCAAGGGTTTAATTCCATGGGAATAAAGCTTTCTACCCACAGCTCATCCTCCAGTGTGAGTCTCAGAAAGCTCTTTTTCTCAGCATAGCACAAGAAATCCACCCCCACAAGCAATCAGGGGAGATGAGGACCTCTCCCCTCTGTTAATACTTCCATTTATGTTACTGGTTGACCATACTTGAATAACCATACTTGAATGCAAACATTTGAATGCCTCAGTGATGTTCTATGCTAAACAAGAAATTAACTCTTCCTTTTTTCTTAGCTAACATTTGAAATACATTATTCTAGCACTTATTACATTGATTTGTAGTTGTTTTATGTTCACATATTATATCATCTCCTCTATAAAAGAGGGATGCTGGCATATATTTTGCTGAGTGTCGGTGAGATGTGGCTGTCATACATTGCCCAGCAATCAATGAATAACAATGTCAGTATCTTAATAGGACTTCCTTGGGGGTTAAGGACTTCTGATATATTTGTCTTTATATGTCTTTACCTAATATATGGCACTTATTAGGTAAGTTGAAGATGTACTAGAGTGTACACTACTTTAATGAAAATTAGATCTTGTTTGCTTGGTAAACTCTGAAAAAAAGTTGGTTTAGATTTTTTTTCTAAAAATTTTCACTATTTCCCTAATCATGCATCACCTAACCATGAATCTGTAAGAAATATGAATTTTTATTTGGGGGCAGGTGGTGGATTGCAAATCACATTATAAACTTCATATCTTTGACTGTTCTATACTAGTAAGTATATTTCAGTAATATTTCTATTAAATTGAACAAAACGATGTATAGCCTAATAGAACATGCAAAAAAACTTTCTTTATATTGCTACCACATGAGTGAAGAATAAAATAGACAACGATCTTTTTTTTTTCTAAGCTTAAAACTAAACAAAATATATCAGTAGAAAGAAGATGGTTAAAAGCATCAAGTTCTCCTGACTCTGGCTTTCTCTTTACTGATTTCATTTTGTCTATTGAATTCCTTATCTGCCAAATATTAATAAAATTAAGAAAATAATAGGATTAAACGGTAAATATTTCAGAACACCAAATATTTAAAAGTTGTAGAGTCTCCAACTACAATATCGATGACTACCACGTCATAAAATAAAATCCAAAGTGACATAAATCATTATTAATAAATATATGATTGGTAACATGAATTAGCATAATATTTTTAGGTCTCTAGTTCAAATCATGTTTCTGGTGTCCAGAAACATTTCTATTTTTAATAGCCAAGCCTTTGACTATGATAAATGCAGTGATAACACTACATTTTAACAGTTTTTTTGAGATAGTAATCTTTGAGATGAAGTAGTTTATCTTGACTGCTGTTTTTTTTTTATCATTTACTCATTTTCAAAATGAGCTAGAGTATTCATAGACATTTTTATCAGCCTCTTTTTTCTCTTCAATGCAATCATCAAGTAGATTATATGTACTGCCATTCCAATTTTATTAGGTTCATTTTGTATGACTCTGAATTTTTAGTTCAAATTCTTTTATTGAAATCAACAGCCTTATCATTTCATTTCATTCAAGAATAGAAAAACCATCATTTCACAGAGTTGGCAGCTTTTCTGCTTCAGAGATTCTGTAATTTAGTTGGCTACTCTAATAGGGTTATATTTCATGTATGCTGAATGCACCCTTTATGCTTGTGTTACTGCTTAGAGAACTCACAGACAAAATAAAGTAGTTTATTGCATAAGAGATGGCAATTGCATTGACCATTAACCTCAATAACTTGCAAAGTCTGTAGAGAAGCTTATAAACCACTTTGTAGTCACGTTAAAGTGGTACCCGATATTTGTTCAAGCTGAAGCACTGCTATATAAAGGAAAGTTTTACATTCTCTTTCTTGGTGAGCAGACCTATCATTTCAAAATCAAGTGTATTTTGTGCACACACACACACACACACATGAAAAATTTTGCTTTAGGGATTTTGACTTACACATTCCACTGTATATGTATGTGAATAATATTTATGTTGATCAAATTTTAGTTCTAATTAGGATGCAAATAAATTTTATACATATAGTAAAATGCCTCTGTTAAGTTTTAATGCAACTATATTAAAAATGCATAGTCACATGCATTCTTTATGCAACTGGTAAATCAGATAATTATAACCAAATAAATATATTACATATACTTGTTCAGCATAAAATAAGAAACCATTTAAACAGTAATTTCCTTTAGATCACTAATTTCCATTTAATTTCTGCTTTGCAAGCAAAGGCATATATTATTTTCCAATTGCTTTACAAAAAAAATAATTGAAATTATATATATTATTAAATTACATTATTTTCTGAATATAGTACTTGTGCATGTTAATTTAGTATTTACTTTTAAAGCTATGTTAAAAAAGCTTCAAAAACTTAAATATGATTTTAAACATTGATTAATAAAATAAACTTATCAAAAGTAAATTTAATGTGAAATAAGTAGTTTACAAATGGAGAATGTTAACTAAAAGAAAATGAGAAACCCCATACTTACAAATGTGCATTATAGAGCATCACTATTCTTTAATATAGATCAGGTTATACCCAAAGAAGTAGAAATTGGGTAACCTGGTAGCTCTCTCACCAACATTCTGATTCTCTTATGTTTAGAAGACATAGAATCCTTTACACTGAGTGGCCAGATTATTATGATCTCTGAACGCATAATAATCTGGCCACTCAGTGTGTGTGTGTGTGTGTGTGTGTGTGTGTGTGTGTGAGTGTGTGTATATATATATATATATATATATATATATATATATATATATATCAGAGGTAGAGGTCCAATGCATGGATTCATGCATGGGTAGGGTCCGGCCAGCCTGGCCAGCGGGGGGAGGGGACATGGGCAGTTGGCCATCCTGCCTGCTGGTCGAACTCCTGGTCAAGAGGACAATTTTAATATTAGCCTTTTATTATATAGGATATACACTGAGTGGCCAGATTATTATGTGTTCAGAGATCATAATAATCTGGCCACTCAGTGTACATAATGGAAACTTTATACCACCCTTTAGAAGAAAAAATTGAATTTGTCAATGAGCAAAAAATAAAGGTAGAGAAAAGGGAGTTAAATAAATAAATATCTAACTTTCCTAATGTATAATTCTCAAATCTAAACTACTTCAAAAATCTGAATAAAATGTGACATTATAATAAAGAGGGAGCAAAAAAGCAAATGAAAAACTAAAGTTATAGCTACCTTTAGGACATTTTTATTTTTTAAAGAGCCTTGGTTTTTAAAAGCTTCTTTGTGAATAAAGGACAAGACTTTGAAACCAAAATGGTTTCAAGTTGGAATTTGAAGTTTGGCCTAAAATTAACTTGTTCAAAGATCTCTATCATAGATGAATGGGAGGACAACCATAGATCCGTTAAACCATCAAGGAAGAGATAAGGGAAAAAAACCAAAACAAAAAACTCTCTGATCCAGCCTTAGCCTTCCACACAGGAAAAAAAAAAAAGTTTCCTTTAGAATATAATCTTCCTTTATGTGGCTTTGAAGATTTAATGTACAGTATTGGTATTAAAAAAGAAAATTCTAAGCAAAAGAAATAATTCAATGTATATTATCCATTGAAAGGGAAGTTCCATAAGGACAAGATTTTTTGGTAATTAATATTTCCCCACAATATAAAACATTCCCTGCCACATGGCAGATATTCGATAAATATTTAATGAATTTAGTCCCAAATAAGGAAGACAAGAACTAGAAAACTAAATATATATCACAAAAACACAATCTCAACAAAACCTTATGATTCTCACAGAAAAAGTACAAATAAGTCTCTTTAAATTAAAAAACTAAAAAACAAAGAAAGATAATTTGCCAGTATTTGGGATGAAATTTTTTAAATGCCAGTAATAAATGTAATTAGATAACAAAATAAGCATTGTTGAGCTACTTAAAGTTATGAGATATAAAATTGAAATAAAAGAAATGTTTGAACAAAAGAAAATTTGAAAACATGTTCTAGAAACTAAAAAATATAATCTTTTCAGGTAAAACTAAAAAAAAAAAAAAACTACTGTAATGTTTATATAAAACAGAAATGCTGAGAACAAAGAAGCAAGCTTGACAAAAAAGACTTTAAATTTGTTTTTAATAAAAATTTAATCAAAACTCCCTTTCTTTTTTAACATAATTAAACTGCATTTTCTTTTCCTTGCTTTATATCTCCTTCATTATATGTAGTGATCAGATCTTAGATTCAAGCAGAAAAGGGGCAAACCGAGTTATTATCTGGTGGTTTTAGGAGTATATATTTTCAAGAAATGTATTGTTTGGAAAAGAGAGCTTACTTGTGGGAAATAATAGGTAAATCATTGTTAATAAGATTACAAAATAAGAAGACATTTATTCAATTAAATATTTCAAATTTAAATACTTTAAGAAACACTAATATTATAAAAGACAAATTTATTTTACTTTAGTTTATGAATTAATATTTATCAATATTTCTACTAATTTGATACAACCTATAGTTTTAAAACTCAAACTGTACAATACTTAATTTTTATCCAAAATGATCTGACAAAGATAAAACTCTTCAGTAAACACTGAATATTTATTTTATTAGAAAATCATGATATATTCAGATGTCCAAATATTCTAAGAAATTTAAAAACTAGGTCAAATTAAAAATAAACATCAATGCCTTTCCCATTTTTAATGTAAAAATTTTCCTTTTTTTAAGTAAAGTTTACTCATTATTTTAAGTAAATCTATTTTCTCTAAAACTGAGACTTCTCTCAACTTCTGATTTCCTCATGGATTAATTTTCAACATCTTTCTAAGTAGGTATATTATTAGTTATTATAATTAATGTATTAAAATTGATAGTAGATGTTTATAAATAAAACATAGATTACAGGAGAAAATCTGATCATCGAACTACTATATTTATCCCTCATAAAGACAGCCAGTCCTTTTTTTTTTTTTTTAATTCTCACCTAAGAATATGTTTTTATTGACTTTTAGAGAGACGGGGGGGGGGGGGAGGAAGAGAGAGAAAGAGAAAAAGAGAGAGAGAGAAACATCAATATAAGAGAGAAACATTGACCAGTTGCCTTCCATAAGCTCCCCGACTGGGGCTCGAACCCCCAATGAAGTGAACCACCCCACCGGGGCTCTATTTCTTATTTAAACTGAAAGACATGGAGCTTCCATAGGAAGATATGGATTACTCAAATCAATACAAGTATCTCATTGCCAAATTCTTTAAAATTATTTAAACTATTTCTAACATTTAACAAAGGAATAATTTTGGTGATTAGATATATTTTTCTTTAAGGTTAAAGAAAACCATACTGTTACTTCATAACTTATTACAACTTCATGTAAACTGTAATATAAATATATATTTTAATTCTCCACTGAAAATGACCTTTTAGAATAACTACATTATCTAAAGTTTAAGATAAGTTTATTTAATACTCGTACCAAATTTTAAAACAATACAAATTAAGTATAATAAGACCCCAAAATAATCACTATTTTAACCTACTTGTTGAATAGTAAGTGATAAGACCTTTTAAAAATATATTTATATACATAACAAATTAGTTTTATGCTATTAGTATGGTCTTTGGGACTTTTGAGTGGAGATGCATTTGCATTTCCACAGTTGTTGAGTCAAAAATATTAAATGAAAATTCTCTGTAAAATTCTTAGAGAATATTTGCTTCTACTATAATATATTTTTTATCTGAAATCTCATACATTGAACCACTTTTGGTAATTGGATTTCAAGTGACTTACGTTGCAACATAATTTACATTCATCTAACAGAAAAAAAGCACACTCTCCACCACAATTTAAAATAGTATGCTCTCAGATTAAAACAATTTAAAATGGTATCTTTTAATGTATGCCCTCCCTCTAGCCATTGAATATGTGGGTTCAAATGAGATATGACTGGGTAATTACTTTGAAAGGTGTGAGACCCTAATTTGAGGCAATTTTTTTCTTATGTGCTTCAGAAATGTTCATTTACTTTCACACAGTAGTTTACCATTTAATTTGTCTACCTTACAAATATAAAGGAGCTGTTTCAAGTCTCTTGAATGTGTCTATTACTTCTTACCTCACAGGCAGAATGTATTTTCTCCATTTTTTTACTTGACCAATATCTACTTATTACACGTCTCACATAGATATAGCTTCCTCAAGACAATCTTCTTCTGATCTGAATATCTAATTAACTTACTCATTGTACACTCTCAGACACCCATTCATGACACTAACCCTAATTTTGTGATTATTAAATTAATATCTGTATATTCAACATTTTACATTTTGTACACAGCCCATAGTACACTACTTGACACACAGTGAGTGCACAGTGAAGACCGAGGTGAATCATAAATTACTGCAGAAAAATGAAGACATAACCTATATTTTGCTTTGTTCTAGTCAGTTAAATACAGACTCTCTTTAAATGTTTTTCAATGAGTTCTCTATAGAGATTTTGTGAATCCTCAGTAAAATTTTCCTGAGTATTACAAAATTGCAAAGAAAATCCAGAAGATTGCACTCTTGTACCCAAAATTAATCATAGTGAGCATAATTTTTAAATGAAAATATTGCACATTATCCTTTGCATATTGACATATTATCACTGTGGTCAGCTGTGGCTCAACAAGTTTGGTATCTTGGATTGCCATTATTAATATACTAGAGGCCCAGTGCACGAAATTCGTGCATGAAGGGGGGTTGTCCCTCAGCCCAGCCTGTACCCTCTCCAATCTGGGACCCCTCAAGGGATGTCCGACTGCCCGTTTAGGCCCAATCCTAGGGATCCCAGCCTGATCACCCCCTAACCACTCTGCTGCCAGCCTGTTTGCCCCCAACTTCCCTCTTCTGCTGGCCTGGTCACCCCTAACTGCCCTCTCCTGCAAGGTTGATCACCTCCAACTGCCCTCCCTTGCAGGCTTGGTCCCTCTCAACTGCCCTCCCTTGCAGGCCAGGTGCCTCCCAACTGCCCTCTCCTGCTGGCCATCTTGTGGTGGCCATCCTGTGTCCACATGGGGGCAGGATCTTTGACCACATGGGGGCAGCTATATTGTGTGTTGCAGTGATGATCAATCTGCATATTACTCTTTTATTAGATAGGATAGAGGCCTGGTACAGGGGTGGGGGCCAGCTGGTTTGCCCTGAAGGGTGTCCCTGATCAGGGTGGGGTACCCTGGGGACGTGGGGCGGCCTGAGCGAGGGGCCTGTGGTGGTTTGCAGGCCGGCCACGCCCCCTGGCAACCCAAGCAGAGGCCCTAGTATCTGGAATTTATTTTCCTTCTACAACTGAAACTTTGTAGCCTGGAGCAGAGCCAAGCCTGGGGCTCCCTCCGAAGCCTGAAGCCATTTGTGTTGGGGTTATAATTGAAACTTTGTTACCTTAAGTGGGTGGGCCTGGCCAGGGTGTGTGGAAAGCTTTGCTTCCCCTGTTGCCGGCGGCAACCCTGGCCTGCTCTCTCAAGCTCCATTCTGCCGCCATTTGTTTGAATTTGTTTACCTTCTATAATTGAAACTTTGTAGCTTGAGTGGAGGCTAGGCCTGCAACGGCTGGCAGAAAGCTTGGCTTCCTCTGTTACCTAGGAAACCTTGCTCTCTGTGGCTGTAGCCATCTTGGTTTGGGTTAATTTGCATACTCGCTCTGATTGGATGATGGGCGTGGCTTGTGGGTGTGGCTTGTGGGTGTGTCGGAGGTGTGGTCAATTTGCATACTTGTCTATTATTAGATTATATTCAAATGCAAACTAAAAACAGTGTTAAATTAGGAAAAGTAGCTGTGATCACAGGAGAAATGACATGTATTGAGGAAAAATATTTGTTCATAAAGCAGATGGATAGCCCTAACCGGTTTGGCTCAGTGGATAGAGTGTCCACCTGCGGACTGAAGGGTCCCAGGTTTGATTCCGGTCAAGGGCATCTACCTTGGTTGTGGGTACATCCCCAGTAGGGGATGTGCAGGAGGCAGCTGATCGATGTTTCTCTCTCATCGATGTTTCTAACTCTCTATCCCTCTCCCTTTCCTCTCTGTAAAAAAAATCAATGAAATATATATATTTTTTAAAAAGCAGATGGATAAATGTTTTATAATGTAATAAAAACATGCATGTTCATAATATATATTCCAAGCTATTGTATGATATTTGTGTTTCTGCACAACCTTAAAATAGTGACATGGGTTGTATATTTTTAAAATTACTTATCAAAATCATTTAAATAATAAAATGTTATAAAACACTTATTTAAAAATGTCCTCTACTTGTGATTAAATTGTTCTATTATCTTAACTGTAGTGGTGTTGGTCATACATATTTACACGTGTGCTAAAATTTCATAGAACTAAACACACACACAAAATGCATGTAAAAATGGTGAAAAGTGAGGTATGATCAATTTCCTAGTTTGAGTACAATTGTTATACAAATCATTACGATTGGTGGAGGTATATTAGATCTCTATGTGTTGTTTCTTACAACTGTATGTGAATCCACAACTATCTCAAGTTAACCCTCTCCACACACACACTATCAATTCCTTGTGCGTATTGACTCAGTCTTATTCAGCATTGTATCCTAACATCTAAATAGTACCTTGTACTTTGTGGCCAAAAAATAAACAGCTGTTTAATAAATACATGAATTCCTATGGATTAAACATGTAAGAAAGTGGAAGCTTCAACACAAAAAATGTAATCACGTACAATACTCATTCCCTGCAAATGACTAATGGATATTCAAAGTTCATATTAATTAGTTCTGTTTTTTGAAATTATTAGAATTAAAATTGGGTGTAAAACAAGAGCAGTAGCTTTTGAGACCAAAATATTTCTCTCCTTCATTTTAAAATTAACAGGAGTAATATAATATAAATTAGAACACTTTTGTATTCCTAAAATTATCAGGTGATATATATCTTCTATTATTTTTAAAAGACAATGCCACCACTACCACCACCACAATAAAAGAGAAAAAAAAGTATAAGACTACAATGCTTTTTTACAATTTAACATAAAGTGTCACACGTTGTTATAGTAGAGCTTGAATTTCAGTCATAATAGATTTATAAAGCCTCCATGCACATCAAAATGAGAAGCCCTTAGCTTTATTTCTCTTAATTTATTACCAATTATTATCATCACTAGAGGCCCAGTACATGATTAAATCATGCACGTGTAGGGTCCCCTACATGCTTTCGCTTTCAATCATGGGGGAGCTGGGTGCCTGTCCGCTGGTGCACCAGGCCTTTCAGAAGCCTCCGGTGTGGACAGGCACCCAGCTCCCCCGCTTTTGTTGGTCCGTGGCAGGACGTGAGCTCACTGCCCCAGAGGCCCCTTCTGTGCCACAGCACAGCCATGGCGCAGACGCTGAGCTCGAGCCGCTGCTGGCAACGCAACCTCAATGTCCTGCCAGCCCAATCGGCTACCCCGGCCACCCCGAGTCCCGCCCCCCTGCGCCTCCAGGCCAATCGTGGGCATAGGGAAGTTATGGTCAATTTGCATATTTGTCTATTATTAGGTAGGATCATTAAATTTTATTATATAAATACTTCCCTAAAGTTTGTTGCACTCTCTTGATAACAGCAGAATAATGTTCCAATTTTATGTAAATAATCAAAATGATGTTACATTTCTAATAACCATTTTTCAGTTTCAGTTTCTTCTGAGATTCTTTATATAAAAATTATATAAGCTCTCCCATCCAAGTACTAACCAGGACTGACCCTGCTTGGCTTGGAGTGGTCAATGGGGTAAAAGGAGACTTGTGTAATATTTTACACAATAAGAATTTAAATTAAAAAAAAATTATATAAGCTCTACACAGAAGTAAAATCATAAAAGAAAAATATAAATCTATATAACAGATCCATGTTTATATATCATATCCCCACTGCAAGCATTCTTGTATCATGTCGATCACTTTATTTCTAAGTCTTTTCTGCTAACCTAAAGATGATATAGATTTTGTCATTTTTATACATTGATGTTGCCTAATTTAACAACTAGCTATAGGCCTTTAAAACTCTAGATGTTAGATAAATATATTCACAATAAATCTTTGTACTATTAATGCTAATAAATATTAACAGGCTTTTCAAAAATATAATTTTGCCAACAGTATATTTCACAGACCTAGAACAAACTCTCCAAAAATTTATCTGGAATAAAAAAAGACCCCGGATAGATGCAGCAATCCTGAGAAAGTAGAACAATGTTGGAGGGATCACAATACCAGACATCAATCTGTATTACAAAGCCACTGTTCTCAAAACTGCCTGGTACTGGCACAAGAACAGACATATAGACCAATGGAATAGAACAGAGAACCCAGAAATCGACCCAAGACATTATGCTCAATAAATATTTGACAAAGAAGTCAAGAACATACAATGGAGTCAAGAGAGTCTCTTCAATAAATGGTGTTGGGAAAATTGAACAGATACATGCAAAAAAATGAAACTAGACCACCAACTTACACCATACACAAAAATAAACTCAAAATGGAAAGATGGGAAACCATAAAAATATTAGAGGAATTCACAGGCAGCAAAATCTCAGACATATGCCAAAGCAATATCTTCACTGATACAGCTCCTAGGGCAATGGAAACTAAGGAGAAAATAAACAAATGGGACTACATAAAAATAAAAAGCTTCTGCACAGCAAAAGAAACCATCAACAAAACAACAAGAAAGCCAATCCACTGCATGGGAGAACATATTTGCCAATGTTATCTCTGATAAGGGTCTAATCTCCAAAATTTATAGGGAACTCATACAACTTAAAAGGAAGATAAATACTCCAATAAAAAAATGGGCAAAGTACCTAAATAGACACTTTTCAAAAGAGGACATACAGAAGGCCGAGAGACATATGAAAACATGCTCAAAGTCACTAATTATCCAAGAGATGCAAATCAAAATGGCAATGAAGTACCATCTCACACCTGTCAAAATGGCTATCATCAACAAATCAACAAAGGACAAGTACTGGCGAAGATGTGGAGAAAAAGGAACCCTCATGCACTGCTGGTGGGAATGCAAACTGGTGCAGCCACTGTGGAGAACAGTATGGAGTTTTCTCAAAAGATTAAAAATGGAACTCCCATTTGACTCAGTAATCCAACTTCTAGGAATATAACCCAAGAAATCAGAAACACCAATCAGAAAGAGTATATGCACCCCAATGTTCATAGCAGCACAATTTACAATAGCTAAGGTTTGGAAATAGCCAAAGTGCCCATCAGCAGATGAGTGGATTAAAAAAAATGGTACATCTACACAATGGAATACTATGCTGCTGTAAAAAAGAAAGAACTCTTACCATTTGCAACAGCATGGATGGACCTGGAGAGCATTATGCTAAGCGAAATATGCCAGTCAGAGAAAGATAAAGATAAATATCACATGACCTCACTCATTTGTGGAATATAATGAACAACATAAACTGATGAACAAAAATAGATCCAGAGACATAGAAGCATCAAACAGACCATCCAACCTCAGAGGGAAGGCAAGGGAGTGGTGGTGGGGAGAGGGGGTGTAAGAGATTAACCAAAGAACTTGAATGCATGCATATAAGCATAACCCATGAACACAGACAGTAATGGGGTGAGAGCATGTGCTGGGGGGTAGGAATGGCTTTGGAGAGATCAATGGGGGAAAAGGAGACATATGTAATACTTTAAACAATAATAAATTTAAATATATATATATAATACTTTAAACAATAATAAATTTAAATATATATATAAGATATATATATAATTTCATATTTTTTTTCCAAAGTAAGCCAGAAGAAAACAATACCAAATGTGTTCAAAATTCTCTACAGGCTTAAAATAAGGGGATATTTTATGTGATGGATTAAAGGCAGAACATATTTTATAATTTTACTCAGACAAAATATACTACTTAATGTATTACATAAATTATATTTAATATAGCCCTGGACAGTTTGGCTCAGTGGCTAGTGCGTCGGCCTGCAGATCAAAGGGTCCTGGGTTTGATTCCAATTAAGGGCAGGTACCGCGGTTGCAGGATCCTCCACGGCCTGGGCCCTGGTCTGGATGAGTGCAGGAGGCAACTAATCGATGTGTTTCTCTCACATCAATATTTCTCTCCCTGTCTTTTCCTCTTTCTTCCACTCTCTCTAAGAATCAATGGAAAAATATCCTTGGGTGAGGATTTTAAAAAGTGTATATATATATATATACACACACACACACACACACACACACACACACATATACATACATATGTATATATGTATATTTAATACATAGTTACATATTAACTTTTTATACATACCTATATAATTATTTACATATAGCTTACATATAAATATATGTGTATAATACATAAAGTGTGAGAATTCTTGAAATCACACATTAAACTTCAAAAATTGAAAGTTAATTTTTAATTTATTAAAATTCAATATATTATATTCAAAATCAGTATCCTATCATTAAAATAAACATTTACATTATGAAGTCAATAAAAATATGTTATTGCTGCAAAAATAGTTGGCATATGGTAGTGTTAGTAAAATTCACATAGTTAACTCAAGTAAGAGCACTAATATTTTCTTCAAGTGCCAAGCTGTGTAAAGATAAATATATTTATACAAATAGAAGCTGCCACCCATTGAGAACAGTCATTATAAGTATTTCAATAAGGTTATATGTGGTCTCCCTTGCTTACTGATAAACACCCTAATTCGAAATGGAGGCAATATAAAGAAGATGAAGCTTTAATTATGGCTGGTGTCTGGTGGGAGACAAATAGCGTTTAAGTTGTTAAACAATAGATACTCTGGTTCTAATAAAACCTTTAAAATTATTTAAAGAGCAATGTGAAAAACACAATCCTTTGGTGAGGCCCTCAGCTGTAATACTTTGATAAGCACTAAAAAAGGAAAATCACAACACAGGCATCTTGCTGCTTTTGCCTTGATGTTCCAAGTGGAGAGTCATTTTGTGCCAATAGGCACTGCAGAAACCTCACTCAGTTTCTCTTCCAATATGACAATTTGCCTCATGTTACCCACAATGCCTCACATAGTGATTTTGCTTTGAAAACAGATTTAATTGAGCCTTGCTGAGCTTCATTAATGTGTCTGTTTAAATTGAGCAAACCTAATTATCCCACAGGAAAGTTATGCCACCTCTGGTGTGACAAAACTAACGCGATTAAAGTTAGCAAGATGTAATAATTGAGTATTGTGAGCATGCAGTATATCTAGTAAAAAACAAACAAACAAACAAAAAACAATTCATTATACCTCAGGGACTGGACAGTTTGTAACATATCCACACCATCCATAATGTACATTACTAATGCAATATTATCCTTGGTTTAAAGGTTCATAAAACTCAGAATCAGAGGGCCACTATAAGTCTTAGGAATAGATATCTAGGTAGACTTAAGATGTTTTATATCATATATTTTGTTTCTACACTGTGAAAACCCAATAATTTTCTAAATAATTCCTAAGATATGGACTTCAGCTCTGTGGATATTATCCTAAAAACACACACATTAAATCAAAAGAAGCCATCATTTCTGGTTTCTGGTTACCCATGGAAGGAGATTAGAAGTTGCCACTTCATCCTAACCAGTAAAATCTAAACAGAAGGGCGAATAAACAGCTTTTTTAGGATCTGTAATAGGAAGGACACAGGAAAATGGATGATCTAAGAGTGCTGGAACACAGGTGAATACAGGGAGTGGACTTTCCAGAGCAGACACACAAATGGGAACCACCACAGGAAAGGAGTGTCCGGATAGGAACACCTGGACTGCAATCAATAAATTACTGGAAGGTCAATATGTGCAAGTCTAAGAGTTAAGAACTGCATAGGTACCCCGTCATGGAAGAGCCTCCACATTTTGTGAGCGTTACCTTAAGAAAGTCAATCAGATTCTCACAGAAAATATCTGAGGAAACTGCCCTCCTGCTTCTGGCAGAATGAGGACTAACCATTCTGAAATATACCAGCACATGCTGTTCTTCTTACCAAGGGATGTCCCCAGCAGGAATTGTCTCAGAGCCTGGCCATCTGGGATCTCATCTGAGCCTAACTCACTGGAGGGAAGGAAAATACCGAATCCTATCCCACTCTAACCATCCGGGGTAGAAAAAAAAATGTAGATATAATTTTATGTGGATAATAATTACATGTGAAATTCATTTGGTTATTCAGTCAATTTTTAATATGAATAAAAACTATACTACTTACCAATAAAGATTACTTGTCTTCCTCTATTCTACAGAAAAAATAGTTTCCAGTCACAACACCTGGTAACTTTGTAAAGGTTTGTTCTAATGTGGAATGTGAAAACATATAAAAAAGTTTTCATCATCCATTTCATTATATGTTATATTTTGAATGAGTCTGATACCCATGCATAGTTTTGTACCTTGATGCTCTTCTTAAATTTAGAAATCACGAATATACTACATTCCGCGGGTATTCCAAAGACTGAGACAGTTCTTATCAAACACTGTTGGTTATTTTCCTTGAAACAGTGGGTTCTCACTGTTTACTTCAGAGAAGATGTCTGCCAAACACCCAGTGTGCATAATTACAGTTTGTCTGTTAGTCATTCTTTCTGTTAAAATGGTGTTTCGTGAATAAAGTGGCTAGTTAACTTGCAACTTAAAAAGCAGTACAAGTGTTTTTCATGAGGACAAACATGGGAGAGGGTTATTCCACAGAAGTGCTTGGTGCACCTCTCCCGTTTTGTTACATAGCACATGCAATGTATATGCAAAGAACCAATTTTAATTGTCCTTCAACAAAGACATTTTAAATTGAAACCGGTTGATTTTATAATTATATGTATAGCAGTCAAAAGTAGGAACTGTAAGTGCTAGTGCCACCATGTTGATTCCTACTAAAGAGCCAGCGTTTTTACCCACTGTTGCTTTTGCACCATCAGTGCAAATGTCAACCCAGAAAAATGTAAATAACAGCACAGTATTACCAGGAGAACAGCATTGACCTCATGGACCTCTTCAAAGTGTGTCAGAGAATCCCAGTACTCTGCAGACCACACGTTGAGAAATCACTTCAATCAAAAAGGGCAGCCACAATTAAACTCCAGACATTTGTTGCCTTCAGGTCATTCAGGCCAAAAGTGGCCATACCTTCAGCTAATAGGACAACTGGGATTTTTAAAAAATAACAACACTTATACAATAATAAGTAATTCAACTTACATCGGAGTCTTGTCTTGACCAGCCACAAAATGAGTAGATCTCCGCACCTGCCCACCAGAATCTTAAGTTTATACTAGTAGCCCATTTGCAGGAAGAATCCTGCAAGCAGCCACTGCGGCTATGTGCGCTGCCACTGCCAGCGCCGTTGTGGCCACCGTGCCTGCACCTGTGGGCCGCTGCTGCCCGCCCCGCCCTTCCCGGGCTTTCCCTCTGGCAGCCACCTTGCTTTCCACTTTTCCTCCCTCTTCCAAGTTGTCTTCGGTCTTCACTCCTCCCTCCCTCAGCGTATGCAAATTAACCGCCATCTTTGTTGGGTAATTTGGCTGGTGGGCGTGGCTTGGGCATAGCGAAGGTGTGGTCAATTTGCATATTACTATTTTATTAGGTAGGATAGAGGACTTATCTGGGTCCAGCTACAAATTAAGTCCAGAGAGCATCAACAACACTGCCTCGCTCAGGGTTACCTCCTTGGAACAGCCTGGCTATGAAATGGAGGGCAGAATATACATTCCCAGGACAAGCAAGGGAGGAGGTTAGGAGCCTCTGATTTCCTGGCCCAGCTCTCAGGTCAGCTGGTGGTCACATCCTCTCTATGACCTCCTCCAACAAAATAATACAGTTCACCCTAACAGTGATGGCGAACCTATGACACGCATGTCAACACTGACACGTGTAGCCATTTCTTATGACACGTGGCCGCATGCCGAGGATGAAACATTTGCTGCTCCTGAGGATGAAACATTTGCGACTAGAGTCTTGGAGTTAGTTTTTTCCTCAAAGTGACACACTACCCGAGTTATGCTCAGTTTTTTGGCGAAGTTTGACACACCAAGCTCAAAAGGTTGCCCATCACTGCCCTATAACAACATGGGGGGGAGGGGAGGGGAGAGGAGGGAAGTGGAAGGGAGGGATGGGGAGGGGAGCCCCCCCCCTCCCCACCCCACCTCCTTGAAAACCTGATTATACTTTTGACTTACAGTCAGCACTTTGCATTTGGGGATTCAATCAACTGCAAGTTGAAAGTAGTGCTTACTATCAGTGGTTGGGAACCTGCGGCGGGGAATGCGAAAATAGTGTTTGATCCACAGTTTTTTGAAGCCGGCAGTGTAAAACCTTCAGATAGGAAGGGCTGACTGTATTTAATGAAAAAAGCCTGTGTATAAGTGGACCCACCCAGTTCAAACCTGTGTTGTTCAAGGGTCAGCTGTGCTGTAAGACAGGTTGGGGGGTATTTGAAATGAGGTTGGCGGTGGTACCTGTGCTGGCCCCACTGCTATCATTTTAGGCAAGTTGCTAGTTCTGTATGTCTTCATTGCTCTGTCTAGGCCAGTGGTCGGCAAACTCATTAGTCAACACAGCCAAATATCAACAGTACAACGATTGAAATTTCTTTTGAGAGCCAAATTTTTAAAACTTAAACTTCTTCTAACGCCACTTCTTCAAAATAGACTCGCCCAGGCTGTGGTATTTTGTGGAAGAGCCACACTCAAGGGGCCAAAGAGCCGCATGTGACTCGCGAGCCGCAGTTTGCCGACCACTGGTCTAAGCAATGGAAAGTGGACCATAGAAAAAGGTAAGTGATGCTTATTGCACTGCAGTTTTTATTTAATTCTCCCAACATTCTTATGAGATTTGCATTGTTTTCATCCATTTTCAGGTTGGGAAATGGTGGAGCAGAGTTTAAGAATTTTTAAGTGGCAGACTCAAGCCTCGGTCTGAAATTTCATCAGAGTTTTATTAAAATTTGCCTAGAATTCTATAATAACAAGTACTAGAAACTACCATAAATGTAGTTCCTCTGCTGTGTATGTATTTCCATCTAAGATATGTATTCTTCAGTGTTTCTTATTTCGTTGAATGTTTTTCTGACTAAACTTAGTACTCAAGAGTTTCTCAAAAAATCTCTCTCAGCTGAAACTCCCTACCTTGAAATATGCTCTTTGATATGGCTATAAGCACAGCTACCTTTGATCACAAAAGACAACTGTGTCACATTTATTTTCCAAGGGCTTCATTACCATTAATTACCTCACGGAGAGCTTTCCCTGACACTAAGATGTCTGCAAAATGGCAGTCTCTGCTCAGGTGCCTTTCTGATCATTTACTAAATCGAGACAAAACAAACCTCCACTAAAAATAATTTTTCCATATTTTCATCTTTTTATAATCATCAAAAAACTTCATTACAACATTTAGGCATCAGAATATGTAGGGAAAAAAAGAGGATTTTTTTTTCTGCAAAACAGTTTATATTCACCCTCCAGTCACCACATGAAATGGCTGACACTCTTGCACTGTTCCAACCTTCTATTTATTTGCTCATTAGCCTACTTCGGACGTTTCCAGGCGTGTTTCTCTCAGGGGCCCTTTATACCCTCAACAGTAACTGAAGACCCCAAAGAGCTTTTGTTTAGTGGGTTAGATTTTTAGATATTTAACTCTATTGGCAATTAAAATTCAGAACATTTAAACATGCACATTTATTTATTAATTTAAACATATTAATAAAAGTGTGTTAACAAATTAACATTTTTATAAAAAACAAATGTACTTTCCAAAATAATTGTTTTACACTTTCAAAATCATTGTTTGATATTTTTGCAAATCTATTTAATATATGGATTAATAGAAGTCATCAGGATTCTTATCTATTCTTATATCTGCTTCTGTATCAATCTATGGCAGTGATTTTCAACCTTATTCATCTCATGATGGCACACACAAACTAATTACTAAAATTCTGTGGTGCACCAAAAAATATATTTTTGCCTATCTGAAAAAAAAAAGGTATAATTTTGACTCCTTCACACCAGATGGCCATTTTTGTGTTGCCTGTTGTCATTTTACAATCTAAAGGGCAAGAGGTCAGTGCCTCTGACTAAATTTAAAAATGTTTTTAAAAATTTTGTGGCACACCAGTTGAAAATCACTGATCCCATGTTACATAGCCTCTGAAAAATTCCACTGTACACTTGTGAAAAATAAGTAAAAGGGCAAATGGTATCTTTGTCTTTTTTTAAAAATCAATTTTATTGAGTTAAAATTTACATACCACCAAATCCACTTGTTAAAAATATATGATTCAGTGTTTTGTAGCATATTTAGAAAACTATGTAATAATCACTATAAGCTAATTTCAGAATATTTTCATCAATGCAAAAATAAATCCTAAACCTATTGTATATTCCTTTCCATATTTCTTCCCACAGTAACTTGCAAACATTATTTTTTTCTATCTCTATATTCCGGAAATTTTATGTAAACAGTATCATAAGATATGTGGCTTTTTCTGACTGGCTTCTTTTTACTTATTGTACCATATTAGAGATTTATCCATGTTGCAACATGTGTCAGTACTTCATTCCTATTTGTTGCCAAATAATATTCCATTGTGTGGATATACTACATTGTGTTTACCTATTCATTAACTGAAGGCTCTGAGGAATATTTTTCCTACATTTTGGCTATTATGAATAACTCTGCTATGAACTTTAGTGTACACAATATTGTTTGGACATATATTTTTATTTCTCTTAGATGTATAGGAGTGGCATTTCTGAATCATTGGTAACTTGAGTGTATAATATTTTGAAGAACTGCCAAAATGTTTTCCACAGCAGCTGCACTGTTTTACGTTTTCACCCTCCCTGTGTAAAGGTCTCAATGTATCCATATTCTCACCAAAACTTATTGTCTATGTTTTTTTTTTTATTTTAGTCAGTATAGTATGTGTAATACCTCATAATGTTGATATATAAAGACTACTTATGTTAATAATTTTTGTATTTATATATCTTTAGAGAAATGTACAGTATATTTATGCTTTGTCCATTTAAAAATATTTTTAATTTTCTATTACAGTTGGCATACATTATTATATTAGTTTCAGATGTACAACCCAGTGATTAGACATTATGTAACTTACAAAGTGACCACCCAATACATCTAGTACTCATATGACATCCTATGTATTTATTATAATACTAGAGGCCCGGTGTATGAATTTGTGCACAGGTGGGGTCCGGCCGGCCTGCCCTGATTGGGGCAGATCAGGCCCGGCCAGCTGGGGAGAGGGGCTGCAGGCAGTTGGCCGGCTGGCCCTGCCCCCTGGTCGAACTACAGGTTGAATTCCCAGTCAAACTCCCGGTCAAGAGGACAATTTGCATATTAGCCTTTTATTATATAGGATTATTGATTATATTCCCTATGCTGTGCTTTATATCCCCATGACCTTTCTATAACTACCGATTTGTAATTCTTAATCCTTTCACCCATCCCCCCAAACTCCCTCTCATCTGACAACCATCAAAATGTTCTCTGCATTTATGAGTCTGTTTCTGTTTTGCATAAGCCAAGACAGGCTATATGTGTGTGAAATCCACTTGAAGTGGCTTTGGTGGACCCACAAGTAGGGTGGAGTGGGGTTTCAGCAAATCACAATGGCAAGGCAACTGTCGTTGGCCAGTTTGATGGAGACTCACTCCTATCTTGGGCCTGGGCTAGTAGGGGGAGGACTCCTCAAAGGAAGAACAGCTCTTGTCTGGGAGAAAGCTGCATCTCCAGACCTCATCCCAAAGACAGACAATTTAGTTCCTCCTCACATGTCTCTGGCATGTTGCAGCTGTTAAAACAGCACTGGAGCTCAAAGGGAGTGAATCTGAGTAAGTCTATATCTGGGTCCTTTAATGAGGAACACCTGAGACACCAACAGTCCTCTGTCTCAGGCAACTGCAGTCCCTGTTGGTTTTCACATCCAGCTGTTGTCAAGACTTCTTTTTCCAGCACTGAAACCCTGGGCTGGCAGCCTGGTGAGGGGCTGGGACTCCTCGCTCCTCAGGGGAGACCTCTGCAGCTAAAATATCCCTCCCAATGTTTAACTGCCACACTTGAGAGTGGGACCCGCACATTGTGTCTCTGCCCCTCCTCCCAGTTGCCATGTGTCGGCTTCTTTTTATCCTTAGTTATAGTTCTATTCAACTAGATTTCAGGCGGTTCTGAATGATGGTTGCTCTGTAGTTTAGTTGTAATTTTGATGTGGTTGTGGGAGAATGGGAGTGCTGTGTATACCTAATCTACCATCTTGATCAGAACTCCCTCTTTGCCCATTTTTTAATTGGGTTACGTGTCTCTTTATAATTGAGTTGTAAGAATTCGTTATATATTTTTGACATGACTTGTTGTGATAGTTAATTTTATGTGTCAACTAGTATGGGTCACCATGCCCCGATTTGGTCAAGCATTATCCTAGGTGTTCTTGTAAAGGTGTTTTATTGTATGAAATTAACATTTAAATCGGTTGACTTTGTGGGAAGCAGATTACCCTACACAATATGGCTAGACCTCCTTCAGTCAAATGGAGGCCATGATAGGCCACACTGACCTCTCCAGACAAGGATTCTGTGAGCAAACTGCTTTTGGAAAGACTGCAACTCATATGGGCCTCCAGCCTGCAGGCCTGCCCTGTGGATTTTTAGTTTACCAGCCTGCCACAATTACGTGAGTCAATTCTGTAAAATAAATGTGTGTGTGTACACACACACACACACACACACACACACACACACACACATTTCCTCTTGGTTCTGCTTCTATGGAAAACTGAGACTAATATGGTTCCTTATCAGATATGTATTTGCAATTTTCCCTCTGTCCCTGGGTATTTTCCCTTTCTTTTGAAGCATAAATTAAAAAACAAACAAATAAAAACAATACTTTTATTTTAAAGTTTCACTATGAATCTTCTTTTTTTTTTTAATTGTTTAAAGTATTACAAATAGTAGTACATATGTCTCCTTTTTTTCTCTATTGACCTTCCCCCGGCCTCCCCTACCCCCGACACATGCCCTCACAGCACCCCCGCCAGTGTCTTGTGTCCATTGGTTGTGCTTATATGCATGCATACAAGTCCTTTGGTTGATCTCTTACCTTCCCCCCAACACTATCCAGCCTTCCCGCTGTAATTTGACAGTCTAGTTGATGCTTCCCTATCTCTGTATCTATCTTTTAATTCATCAGGTTATAATGTTCTTTATTATCCATAAATGAGTGAGATCATGTGGTATTTTTCTTTCACTGCCTGGCTTATTTCACTTAGCATAATGCTCTCCAGTTCCATCCATGTTGCTGCAAATGGTAAGAACTCCTTCTTTTTTATAGCAGCATAGTATTCCATTGTGTAGATGTACCACAGTTTTCTAATCCACTCATCTGCTGATAGGCATTTAGGCTGTTTCCAAATCTTAGCTATTGTAAATTGTGCTGCTATGAACATAGGGGTGCATATATCCTTTCTGATTGGTGTTTCTGTTTTCTTGGGATATATTCCTAGAAGTGGGATTACTGGGTCAGATGGCAGTTCCATTTTTAAATTTTTGAGAAAACGCCATACTGTTTTCCATGGTGGCTGCACCAGTCTGCATTCCCACCAGCAGTGCACGAGGGTTCCTTTTTCTCCACATCCTCACCAACACTTGTCGTTTGTTGATTTGTTGATGATAGCCATTCTGACAGGTGTGAGATGGTACCTCATTGTCGTTTTGATTTGCATCTCTCAGATGATTAGTGACTGAGCATGTTTTCATATGTCTCTTGGCTTTCTGAATGTCCTCTTTCCATATATCTCTTGGCTTTCTGAATGTCCTCTTTGGAAAAGTGTCTATTTAGGTCCTTTGCCCATTTTTTGATTGGATTGTTTTATCTTCCTTTTGTTAAGTTGTATGAGTTCCCTATAAATGTTGGAGATTAAACCCTTATAGGAGATAACATTGGCCAATATGTTCTCCCTTGCAGTGGGCTTTCTTGTTGTTTTGTTGATGATTTCTTTTGCTGTGCAGAAGTTTTTTATTTTGATGTAGTCCCATATGTTTATTTTTTCCTTAGTCTCTCTTGCCCTAGGATCTGTCTGTAAAGATATTGCTATGACATATGTATGCAATTTTGCTGCCTATGGAGTCTTGTATTTATGGTTTCCTGTCTTACATTCAAGTCCTTTAACCATTTTGAGTTTGTTTTTGTGTATGGTGTAAGCTGGTGATCTAGTTTCATATTTTTTCATGTATCTGACCAAATTTCCCAGCACCATTTATTAAAGAGGCTATTTTGGCTCCATTGTATGCTCTTGCCTCCTTTGTCAAATATTAATTGAATATAATGGCTTGGGTCAATTTCTGGGTCCTCTATTCTGTTCCATTGGTCTATATGTCTGTTCTTGTGCTAGTACCAGGCAGTTTTGAGAACCATGGCTTGGTAATATAGTTTGATGTCTGGTATTTTGATTCCTCCAACTTTATTCTTCTTTCTCAGGATTGCTGCAGCTATTCGGGGTCTTTTTTTATTCCAGATGAATTTTTGGAGAGTTTGTTCTAGGTCTGTGAAATATGCCATTGGTATTTTAATGGAGAATGCATTGAATCTATAGATTACTTTGGGTAGTATGGATATTTTAATGATGTTGATTCTACCAATCCATGAACATGGTATGTTCTTCCATTTTTTTATGTCTTCCTCTCTCTCTTTTTTCAATGTCTTGTAGTTTTCCAAGTATAGGTCTTCTACATCCTTTGTTAAGTTTATTCCTAGGTATCTTAATTTTTTTGGTGCAATGGTAAATGTTTTTGTTTTTTTTTTTCATTTCTCTTTCTGTGAGTTCATTATTGGTGTATAAAAAGGCCATAGATTTCTGGGTGTTAATTTTGTATCCTGCTACATTGCCAAACTCATTTATTAGGTCTAGTAGCTTTTTGATGGAGTCTTTGGGGTTTTCTATGTATAGTATCATGTCATCTGCAAATAAGGACAGTTTTACTTCTTCTTTTCCAATTTGGATGCTTTTTATTTCTTCTTCTTGTCTGATCGCTATGGCTAGTACTTCTAGCACTATGTTGAACAGGAGTGGTGAAAGTGGGCATCCTTGTCTTGCTGTTCTTAAGGGAAATGGGTTTAGTTTTTGCCCATTGAGTATGATGCTGGCTGTAGGTTTGTCATATAGGGATTTTATTATGTTGAGGTATGATCCCTCTATTTCCACTTTGCTGAGAGTTTTTATCAAGAAAGGGTGTTGGATTTCATCAAATGCTTTTTCTACATCAATTGATATGATTATGTGATTTTTGTCTCTCAGTTTGTTTATGTGATGTATCACATTTATTGATTTGTGGATATTTTACCATCCTTGTATCCCCGGTATAAATCCCACTTGGTCATGCTGTATGATCTTTCTAATGTAATGCTGAATCTGATTTACTAGAATTTTGTTGATGATTTTAGCATCTATGTTCATCAAGGATATTGGCCTGTAGTTGTCTTTTTTTGTGTTGTCTTTATCTGGTTTTGGGATTAGGGTAATGCTGGCTTCACAGAAAGAGCTTGGAAGTGTTCCTTCCTCTTAAATTTTTTGGAATAGTCTGAGGAGGATAGGTTTTAGTTCTTCTTTGAACGTTTGGTAGAACTCCCCTGTAAAGCTGTCCGAACCAGGGCTTTTGTTTGCTGGAAGATTTTTGATTGCTGTTTCAATTTCTTCAGTAGTTATTGGCCTATTCAGGTTTTTTTGATTCTTCTTGGTTGAGTTTTGGGAGCTTGTATTTTTCTAGGAATAGGTCCATTTCATCTAGGTTGTCCATTTTGTTGGAATAGAGTTGTTCATATTATTTTTTCATAATCCTTTGTATTTCTGTGGGATCTCTTGTTATTTCACTTCTTTCATTTCTGATTTTGTTTATTTGGGTCCTCTCTCTTTGCTTCTTGGTGAGCCTGGCTAGAGGTTCATTAATCTTGTTTATCCTTTCAAAGAACCAGCTCTTGGTTTTATTGATCTTTTGTATTGTTTTTTTTATTTTTTTGTCTCTATGTCGTTTATCTCTGCTCTAATCTTTATTATTTCCTTTCTTCTGCTTATGCTGGGCTTTCCTTGTTGCTCTCTTTCTAACTCTTTGAGTTGTAGGTTTAGATAATTTATTACCATTTTTGTGTGATTTTTGATGTAAGCCTGTAGAGGTTCTTCCCCCTCCTTCCTTATTGTTTTCCTATTCCCTTTGGGCTTTCTTGTTCTCCTTCTGGGTGAAGGGCTTTCTTCTCTCAATTTTGTAAATATAGACCTTTTGCTTTTCTCAGCTCCCTCAATCTATGGAAATGTATCTGTTGCAGCTTTTCAGCTTTCCTATTCTATGGAGATATACCTTCTGCTGCTCTGCAGCCCTGCACTTCCTCCATGGTCCCCTTAATTTCTAAAATTTCCCAAACCTGTCCTATTTTACCCCTGAAATTCCTGTTTCACTAGTATTATTTTGAAAATAAATTTCTCCTAACAGACTTACAGAAAGGGTCCAAGGTCCACTCTTTGAGGTCTCCTGAACTTCTGTCAAACCATAAGTATTATCACACTGTAGCAATCATTTTAATTGAAACCTTAGCATTTCTAATCCTTTAGCAGGTGGTGGTTCAGCCTCATACCAGTAAAATATTTATTTTGTATTATCTTGAGTAAGGGAATTTAGAATAATGACAATGTGTAATGTCTTGTGGCAATGAAGTGAATATTTATGGATTTTCTAAATACAAGTTGAAGCTGGATCCCCCAACCCACCTCAGGATTTGAGTCTTTAAATCAGGAATTAGATCAGTTTTTAGAGGCAGAAATAGAATAGTGGGGACTAACTGAAACAGGAATTTTTAGGGGTGAAAAAGACAGGTTTATGAAATTTTAGAAATTAAGGGGACCATGCAGGAAGCACAGGGCTGAAAAGCTGCAACACATACATTTCCATAGAATGAGGGAGCTGGAAACAGCAGAAGGTCTATATTTACAAAATAAGGTGAAGGAAGCCCCTCATCCAGAAGGAGAAAAAAGCCAAAAGGGAATAATAAAACAATAAGGAAGGAGGGGAGGAAAAACTTCGCATGTCCCACGTGAGGTTTGACCATTGAGCCCAGGAGTTACTATAGTTACCAGCCAAAGGGAATAGTGACCAATCAGAGGGGATAACAAGGCACCAGGATCTGCAGCCTTTATAAGCTGCAGGGAAAAGGAACTCAGTGGGACTCTTCCCCCTCCCCACGTGGGAGTCCATTCTGTGGGACTCTTTCCCTCTCCCCACGTGGGAGTCTGTACTTGTTCTTCAATAAAATTTCCACTTTTGCTATACCACCTTCCGTCCATGGATTCATTCTTCGACTCTGTCAGACAGAGAGCCTGGGAACCATCTTGCTCAGGGGAACACTGCATTTTCCAGTCCAAAAATCCCACTTTATAACTATAGTTATAAGAAATATTAATCATGTTCTGTTAAGCATGATTGTCCTATTCTGATTGAGAAAGCACATTCTGACCTGGCTGAGAGTTGTATGCCATGGGACATGGGAGTTAACCTTGGAATGTGGTCCTTTTTCCTTTTCTGAGAACTGACCATCATCATGGAAAGATTAACAACCTTGTTGCTGAAACAATGGAGTCCAGGAGGTGCCTGCCCTTTGCAACCCCCAAGCCCTCATTGCCTGTAACCTGTAACCATTATACCTTGCCTGCCTCCCCATGCCTGTAATCCCTGCTTTCCCATGTAATCTTCAGCCTTCTACCCAATGCAAGCAGCTGACTTATGAGGAGGGTTAGAGCAGATGTTCATGGATGACCTGTTGTTCTCCCATACTGTTGGCATTATTGGAATAAACAGTTATACATGATTCAACCCTGTCTGCTTAATTGGCTCAAGTAGTGACAGGTAGCCCAGACCCATTCATTGTCCTGTTCCAAATTGACATTTTTTTCCTAGGACACCATGACTAATAAAAAGTCCCTTCCCCTAAAAATGGGCAAAGAACCTAAATAGACACTTTTCAAAGGAGGACATACAGAAGGCCAAAAGACATGAAAACATGCTCAAAGTCACTAATCATCTCAGAGATGCAAATCAAAACAACAATGAGGTACCATCTCACACCTGTCAGAATGGCTATCATCAACAAATCAACAAACGACAAGTGCCAGAGAGGATGTGGAGAAAAAGGAACCCTCCTTCACTGCTGGTGAGAATGCAGACTGGTGTAGCCACTGTGGAGAACAGTATGGAGTTTCCTAAAAAATTAAAAATGGAACTTCCATTTGAACCAGTAATCCCACTTCTAGGAATATATACCAAGAAAACAGAAACACCAATCAGAAAGGATATATGCACCCCTATATTCATAGCAGCACAATTTACAATAGCTAAGATTTGAAAACAGCCCAAGTGCCCATCAGCAGATGAGTGGATTAGAAAACTGTGGTACATCTACACAATGGAATACTACGCTGCTGTAAAAAAAGAAGGAATTCTTACCATTTGCAACAGCATGGATGGAACTGGAGATCATTATGCTAAGCGAAATAAGCTAGTCAGAGAAAGATAAATATCACATGATCTCACTCATTTGTGGAATATAAAGAACATCATAAACTGATGAATAAAAAAAGATCCAGAGACAGAGAAGCAGCAAACAGATTGTAAAACTTCAGAGGGAAAGCAGGGGAGTGTTGGCGGGGGGAGAGGGTAAAAGATCAACCAAAGGACTTGTATGCATGCATATAAACATAACCAATGGACACAGACACTAGGGGGGGGGGGTGAGGGCATGTGCTGGGGGTGGGGGAGGTTGGGGGGAAGTCAATGGTGGAAAAAGGAAACATGTACTACTATTTGTAATACTTTAAACAATAAAAGAAAATCCCTTTCAAGTATTTATGAACCTCCAGTTCTGTAGTCCTGGGATTATGCTAACATTGGAGTTTACTGCCCATTGTACTTCACTGTCTTAAAATAATATGTATGAAAAATATTCTCCTTAGAGTCTTACATAGGGCCATATGAACTATACCTCATTTCAGGCTTGTAAAAAAAAAAACAGAAAAAGCTAGTGAAATGGCATGAACAAACCCATCAATTTTGAATATTTGCATGACATATGAAGCCCTCAGATAGGTATTAAAATGTATCTTATTTTAATAAAACCTGGGAATAATCTATGTAATCAGTATTATCCACCTTAAAAAAAAAAGTAAGGCTTTGAGCTCTCTCTATATATAAAAGGCTAATATGCTAAGTGTCTGACCATCTGACCATCGCTATGATGCACACTGACCACCAGGGGACAGATGTTCAACACAGGAGCTGCCGTGACATGCACTGGCCATTTATAGAGAAATGGCACGTAGGACCTGGAGCCGAAAAAGCAATACTCATCTTCCCCCAAGTGGGACACAGGCCCCATCACCACCCTGGAGCAACACCCCACCAAATCGCAGCCAAGTCTGCAGAGACCCCATGGCACAAAATGTGGCCCACAGCCCAGCCCAGCCCAGCCCAGAAATGGTGGCTGTGGACACCGGGTAATGATGTCACACAACAAGGCCCAGCTTCCTCTCCCTAGTGACTAGCCTCCTTGGAGTTTCTTCAGCCCAGGAACTTGACTTGCTTTATAGCCAGGTGGAAACATTTTACACTTTAACCAAATGGCTGTGAAGCATTTTCCTGTGCCTCATCTCATTTGATCCTCACAGAAGTCCTGGAGTAGGTAGATAGGAGACTTGGTGGAATCCTATTTTCTTTTCATTAGCTGGAGATTTAGAAGGCTTAGAAACTTGACCTGACTGAAAAGAAGTAAAAAATGGTGGACCTTGAAAATAACTTCAGGTTTTCTCACTGTGCAGAATATAGTCAAACACTGCTGCAGTTAAATAGTTTACCCTTTGTTCTCCCTGTGTGATCTACAATAATAATCTGCTTTTGTTGATATTTACTGCTGTGTTGCTGACAATTACCTGAAGGAGAAGTTGGGGTGCTTCACTGGGCTGGAAAAAAGTTTAGCTAAATCAGAAAGCAGGTCTAGTTAAGCAAGTGTATCTATATATATAAAACTCTCACTGGCGCAATTGCATGCCTGTGTTTTGATCTGTCATTGTCGATCATGAAATTGGTTGACACTGCTATTATAGAGAAAGGGCGGATAGCAATATTAAAATATTTCTTCTAATTAATTTCCTTTCAATGTGCATGAATTCGTGCACCAGGCCTCAAGTTATTTATAAAAAGCTATCATACTAAGACTAAAATATTAATCAGAGAATAATTTTAGCTAAAGATAACTCAAAAGTGAAAGAATTACACTGAGAAAGAAATAAGAAGAGATAAGACCCATTAATATGTTTTGTTTCAAGTAAAATATGCCTAAAATTTTGTTAAATGAGATAGGCTTTGTTACTGATATGAGGAAACATGTTCTGGGGTGGGGGCTCAGGGAAAGATGGGACATTGAAAATCAAAATGCTTTGAACTCTCATACATTTCCTTTCCTATCACTGCTGATTACAAAGATATTTGCATGTAAATAGGAGTTTTCTTCAGTGTAATCAGCAGGCTGTTCCTTTAGTTTGCTATGCATGATCTCACCATGGATTCATTTTTCCTCAGTAATCAATTCAAATTTCAGAGACACTGGGCTATAACATCATCAAAAAATCCCAGATTAGAAGCAGTCATGAGATCAAAAAGGGGAAGACACTTTTTGTACAAATGTCTCAACAATCTGCAATAATGGTCATTCTGAAGCATGATAAATTCTGGTAGTTTTATGAGACTTAATCATAAGATGTGCAATCAGTATACTAATATGTGGATCTGATGTAGTATCCAAGCGAATTACTGTACTATTATACTCAATGAACAGTTTATTCAAATCTACCCTTCCTCTTCATACCTCTTATAGAATTTAACTGTACTATCTCTTTCTAAATATATATATGTGTCAATCTCTTGCTCTATCTAATAAACTAGTGATATAATTGATCTAGTATAATTTAATAATAGTTATGTTTTTAATAGTTAAAGGTATCTAGTTGAGTATCTGGCCCATAACAAGTGGTAAATAATACCTTGCAGATTAAATTACAGAACTATGTAATATCAAATAGCTCAATGGCTCAGTACAATTTGATGTGATATCTGCTTTCTAACATGAAACAATGTATATATTCCATTAAAGGCTAGTTGTCCCATAAACATAAAAAGTGCATTGAGGAACCAAGAGAAAAAGTAAGTCTCTTGGCAAGCAACTGCATATGAATATCTCAAATATGCAACCAATTTTTTTTTCAATATATAAGAAGAATTTTTCAGAGAAGCCACAATGAGGCCATTGGCATTAAAAAAATAACCATTTTGTATGTTTTGTTTTTAATTTTAAGATAAGGATGTCAGATGAACAATATAAGCTATAAAAAAGAAAGTGACAATAGCTTCCTATTTTTTAAGAAATCAAATTCTCATACTTGAGCAACCTCAAAAACAAAGCATTTTTTTTAAATCCCCTCCCACTAATGTTAAATGACCACCTCTGATTCTTTTACTGTTGACTATCAATTTACACATCCAAATTGACATCATCTAGACTTGAGTAAATAATAGGCACTTTAAATGTAAGACACCCTCCCTCCACACACAGAATCCTTGATACATACCCACTTCTTCTCCTCCTAAAAAGTAACTACCACCATAAAGTCAGCTGCTCAGGCCAAAAAAATATAAGAGATGTGCTTGATTCTTGTCCTACTTTTCATTTCTAATCTACCACAATATGAAGAATACATATTCATACTGTGGGAACCACGTCAAAGGCGCCTGATAGTCAAGGCCAATTAAAGCACAGAGGTCTTGTTGTCAATACACCAGACTGTCCAAGGCCACTCTGGCCTGAGCTAAGATACCATACACAGCTGCAAGGCCACAGCGATCTCACGGTACCCTGTGCCCTTCTATAACCCATATGAATGATGTTACTTTGGCACGAGGCCTTCTTTGTCTAAGGAGTATAAACACATGTTATTTGACCAGCTGAGAGGATCGCTGAGATGAAGCTGGAGAGATGGAGCTGGAAGAGAAGCTCGGAGGTACTTACTACCAGGTGTACCGGTTAATAATGCGGATTTTATCAATAGCTGGAGTTACACATATGTTGGTATATATGCGATTTGATATGTATGCTATTTTATTGTATTGACAACAAGCTTCAAAACTTATCAAATTTTCTGAAGGTATTAACATCATAGATATTTTTACACTTAAAAATGTCAAATTTCATGCCAAAAAAAGAGCATTTGCAGGAAGTTTTAATTCACTACTTTATTTTGAGGAAAAGTGCTGCTGAAAGTGATTGTATACTTCATGAAGCTTATGGTGAACATGCTCCATCTCAAGATACTTGTGAACATTGGTTTAAATGCTTTAAAAGTGATGATTTTGATGTGAAAGACAAAGAATGTCCAGGTCAACCGAAAAAGTTTGAAGACCAACAATTACAAGCATTATTGGATGAAGATGTGTGTCAAACTCAAAAACAACTTGCAGAAAGCTTAAACATTGCTCAGCAAACAATTTCTGATCATTTACAAGCAATGGGAAAGATTTAAAAGGAAGGAAAATGGGTGCCACAACTGAACAAAAGACAAATGGAAAACCAAAAAGTCATCAGTAAAATGTTGCTTCAGTGTCACGAAAGAAAGTCTTTTTTTGCATCAAATTGTGACTGGCAATGAAAAGTAGATTTATTTTGAGAATCCCAAATGCACAAAATCATGGGTTGATCCAAGTCAACCATCAACATCGACTGCAAGGCCAAATCACTTTGGAAAGAAGACAATGCTCTGCGTTTGGTGGGATCAGGAAGGTGTGGTGTATTATGAGCTTCTAAAAGCAGGTGAAACCAATAATACTGATCACTACCAACAACAAATAATCAATTTGAGCCACGCTTTGATCGTGAAACAACCAGAATGGGCCAGAAGACATGGCAAAGAAATTTTGCTTCATGATAAACGCACCATCACACACTTCAAAACCAGTTAAAGGCACATTAAAAGATCTTGCCTGGGAAGTATTAACCCACCCGCCCTATTCACCAGACCTTGCTCTTTCAGATTATAACTTGTTCTGTTCGATGGCACACGCACTTTCTGAGCAGCACTTCAAAACGTACAAAGAGTGGAAGATTGGGTCTCTGAATGGTTTGCCTCAAAACAAGAAAAGTTCTATTGGGACGGTATCCACAAATTACCTGAAAGATGGGGGAAATGTGAAGCTAGCGATGGACATTACTTTGAATAAAGCACTTTTGATGTTTCTCTTGAAATTATCGTGTTTTCTTTGATTACAAAATCCACATTTTGAACCGGTACACCTTGTATGTGAAGCTTCAGAGAACAGCCAGTGTGCTGGGCAGGGGAGACAGGAGAAGCTGCTGAGCCAGCGAGCTTAGGTACCGCTACGATGTGAGGCAGTGAGGCTAGGGGCAGCATGCAGCTGCTTAGACAATAACTGTGGGTACAGAGATGCTACTACTGTGTAGGAAAGCTATGTATTTACCAGCTGGTGTACGGCTGCCTGCCTGTATGGACTTTGCTGTGAAGGACTGTGTTGTCTGATGGCTTTGTGGCCACTGGCTTCTGCAATAAAGACTCATTCTTATACACGCACAACTTTTCATGGCTTCTCCATCTAGGACCCGGTGTCCAAGGAGGTCCAAACCTAGGCAGAGGAACTCGGACCCAACTAGTGAGCAGAAGATAAAGGAGGAACTTGGACTGAGTTCCCAACAGTTAGTACACTGGGGAGGGTTTGAGAAGGAACCTGCCCTGCCATAGTTGGGAAGAATTTAGAAGACTATATGGACTCAGAGCAACTCAGAGCAGCAGTGCTCATGCAGAGCTCTTGCTGGCTCTGACACATATACTATATCACCATCCTGTATATTTCTCTGTGTCTACAGCCCTTTACTCTAGTCACTGCAACCGAATCCTAACGGAGTTTTCAGGGTTGAACTATTTTAGGTAGTCTTAGCTTTCCTTTTGTTCATGTGTATATTATAAATGTCATAAAACAAGTATGTATTCACTTTTAATGAACATTTATATTAAAATAAATTATGCCACTAAAAAAAAAAAAGAATATGTAGATGTATAACAGAAAAAGAGAGATTTGCACAATGCATGTGTGAGTAGTCATCATGTTTGCCTAGGGTGTATCACTGGCTATAGATAAGTATCTGAGTTTTAAAATAAAACACTTTGAGAGCTATATGTGTATTGAGGGGTATGAGAGAAGCAGCTTCTTTGGATTGTTTAAGTAACTACTTCTTTATACATCTTTTTTTTTCTATTTCTTTTTTTTATTGTTGAAAGTATTACATATGTCCCCTTTTGTCCACCCCATCTGCCCCCGCCCCCACTGATGTTGATTGCTGTGCAATTTACATGGAAAAAGAAAATGATTCATAGTGTTTATGAGTGCTTATGTTCATTTTATTTTTATCTTAATTGTCAGCAGGATTAGGTATTCTCTACAGCTGGCTCTTGGCCCTGTGATGTGAAATATTACAACGTAAAAAGAAAGCATGGTTTTGAGATCAGACAAACTGGGGGCAAACTTGACTAATTATTGAATAACTAGAGGCCCTATGCATGAAATTCATGCAAGAGTAGGCCTTTGCAGCCGAGGCAGCCCCGGCTTCATTCAGAAAGTCGTCCAGAAGGTTGTCTGGAAGGACGTCCAGATGGTCATTCTGCTGTTTGGCCGTTCAGTAGATTTGCATATTACGCTTTTATTATTATAGACTAGAGGCCCAGTGCACAAAATTTATTCACGGGGGGCAGGGTGTGTCCCTCATCCAAGCCTGCACCCTCTCCAATCTGGAACCCCTCAAGGGATGTCCAACTGCCCTTTCACAGTCCAGGACTGCTGGCTCCCAACCGCTCTCCTGCCTGCCTGCCTGATTGTGCCTGATCGCTTCTGCCTGCCAGCCTGATCACCCCCTAACCACTCCCCTGCCAGCCTGATCAATGCTTAACTGCTCCCCTGCAAGCCTGGTTGCTCCCAAATGCCCTCCCCTGCTGGCCCGATTGCCCTTAACTGCCCTCCCCTTCTGACCTGTTCACCCCCAACTGCCCTCCCCTACAAGCCAGGTTGCCCCTAAACTGCCCTCCCTTGCTGGCCTGGTCACCCCCAACTGCCCTCCTCTGCCAGCCTTCTTTGACCACATGGGAGCGGCCATCTTGTGTGTTGGAGTGACAATCAATTTGCATATTACCTCTTTATTATATAGGATGTATCTCTCTTACCTTTTATTCCAGTTTCTCTCCAGTCCTCTTTCCTTTCTTATAATAAGCATTGACCTAACACCTCGTTATATGAAAAGACCAATGCCAGGCAAAGAGTATAAAGAGACCTCACTGAATTCTAGTTTGGTAGAGAAATCAGATAGGGGTTATTCAGCGTGCCAAGAGATAAATAAAATTAGCTCTGCTTATAAAATGTCAGGGAAAGTTTCAAAAGAAGAGGAAGCATTTGAGTTCCATCTGACCCATCAAAGGAGGTTATCTCCCTGAGATACATGACAGGATTTCATGAATATTCTTTTCTCAATTATTACTTTTCCACTCTAAGTAACTTATTATCTTGGGAGATTTTCAATATTTCTTTAATGAGAATTAGGTTTCAAATTAAATCTAAGAAAATCATGTTACAGCAATTTAATTCAATATACATTCTGTGTCTACTGTTTTAGGAAATGAGGGTGTTACAAAGATTTATAACATAGGTGCCCTACAATCTATTCTCTTCTGTGAAAGGCTGAGGAAACATGCAAATAACTTTATTAGTTGGCAGATTGTAATAAATTCTATTATACAATCAGGATTGAGGAAAGTTTTACCAAAAAGATGATAGATTTAGTTCTTGATATATTGGTTGTATTTTAATGAGTGCATATATGGGAGGAGGGCTACTCAGGCCCAGAGTGCACATTGAATAAAGGCATGGAGATGACCTTAAACTGAATATATTTTTAGATAATTGACAATATAGCAAAGAGCAAATACAAATTAGGTATAAATATGAACGTGTATTTAGGAAGACAATAAAATTGCAACAAATTATACCATTTTTGAAAAACTAACAAATACCACTCTTAAAGAAAAATTACACTGGACATATTAAAAACAGCAAGGAATACTTTATTCAAGGGTATTGCCATAGATAAGAGATTGCACTAAACTCAGCTGGCAGAAAAAGAGGCAGGAGGATATTTAATCTTGGGTGAGTTAGTGAAAAATTACTGAAGAATATTAGGGAGGAAGTGGGTCAGTATTATAGGTCAGTGTATTTGCAAATTGTTGCTTTTGGAAGTTAGGCATCTACCTTCCCATAGAGTCAGGGAGATGGGGTTCTATCTTTCTTGAGTTTTCTATTTCAAAGGACTGGCTCCCATTCCTCCTTGAGAAAGACATTCTGAGATGTAGAGGAGTTATGCTCAAAGAGGGAAAGAAATAATTTGCAATTGTAAATTTTCTAAAGTAAATGCACTAAGAAAAGGGAGGTCAGGTCTGGAGACCCCTCTAGCCTCCTCTAATCCTCACCACCAGAGGGCTCCCTTTCTAAAGTAAGTACTCTAAAACTGTCTAAAGTAAAGTCAAATTAAGGGGTATGTTAATGGCATCTTAGTCACCACAAAATCATCAAATCCAGAAAAACAAATTAACATTTATTTTAGTGAAATATCTTACACTTGTATATATTACCTTTCTCTTCCACAGCATTAGCTGCATTATCTTTGATTATATCTTCATCTGCTAATAATATCATGATATCATTTCTTATAGAAAGAATTTAGCTTTCCCTCTACCAAGATTGGGAAAAAGTTATTATTAATAGTTTCAGAAAATTTATTTGAGATGTATGGCTCATTGGCAATGTCAAGAAATTTTTAGGATGGTTTTCAAATGTAAAGTGATTACTGTCAATATTCTTTTATATATGAGCTGTAAAATTTTATAGAGTATTTTAAGTTTTCTTGTGCAAAAACTATTCTGAACTGGTAACATACATTCAGCAATTTGCCAACAATATCCTCGTTGTAGTTGTATACTCCGAGGTTTGTTATTTTTGTCAATGTTAGTATTCCATACCAAATGCCAAAGAAGATTATAAGAATCTGCATAGTATGATTAGGCAAGGCCGACTCAGGCCAGTGGCAATGCATGAGTGAGGCACAGTCTGGCAGAGTCTGCTTGGCTCTTGTGTGGTGGATAGCCTGAGTAACAGTTTGCAGAATATGGGGGAAGTATGATGAACACTAGATAGACAGGAACCAGGTGTGGTTAGTTCATAAACAGAAATGCTTGGAGTATGTTCCTAAAGCTAAACTTGAACAATTTCTCTTCCTTTGAAATCACTAAGCAAAAAAGCTAAAAAGCATCTGGCTATTTATATAGAAACAGTGATCTCTTTCATTATTTTTTTTTTCGGAATATGAAGAAATTGGCAAGTTAAAATGATAACTCTGGAATTTTTTTAAAGGACTAATTTTGTAACTAGAAAAAGTTATTTTAAAAGTCTCATTCTAGAGAAATCCTCACAAATATATGCAAGACAGAGCAAATAGAAGAAAATGAATCAAATAGAAGAAAATGAATCAAATAGAAGAAACAAAGAGAAAATTTTAATTGAAAACTAATCTAGGAGTTAGTTTAAGCAGAAAGCCATTACCACCTCTATTCTCTACATATGTATAGGGCAAAATTCTCAAGAACAGTATAAAATGTGCATTACAGGCCATCCAAAGTATGTTCCATTTCAGTGCTTTCACAGATAAAATGCAACACATGGGCCACAGCTGGAAAAGTCCCACAGAGGACTTGAAATAGTATAAAAGAGTGCCCTTAGTGTCACGGAGGTAATTATTTTTCTCATCAAATAAATGTTGTACTTGACTAGTAAAAGGAGAGGGTTGACACTATTTGTCTTGTTCATTGTTGAAACATGATTTATCACAGTTTATTTATGAAAGCCTTATATTTTCTTGTCATATTTTGACTATGATTTATTCAGGAAAAAAAAAGCAATTTCACTTTTTAAATTAAAAGTAATGTACAATCTACTAGTCCTTAAATATATTAAAATTCACAATAATAAACTTGGAAATAAAGTTCAGCTTGCCTTTCTTCTCTAACCGAACCACTCAAAGGAAAAAGTGAGAGGCTAAGAGTGAAATGCCTTCACTTTGGTCTGAAGTCATACATCTTTAGAAAAAGGAATGACAGTCAGTATTTTAACCATATCCAAATTCATTATGGTTTGAGTTATCATATATTCATAGTTTCTGATGTGATACTTTTAGTATTATTTGAAAAATTAAAATCATTCTTTTTCAAACTATGTTCATATACAAAATAACTTGTGTTGCTAATCAAATAGGGAATAAGCTCCTGAAGTATGTAAAAGAGATCTGGCTTTAGGTTAGTGTGACCCCTTTGTGTTCATGGCTGTTCCAGTTTTCAGGCATATTCTCCCACAGTTAATTAGAGATAGTTTGTAAGTTTATTCAGGAAGATTTCAGGTCTGTAACTTTTGTTTTACATTGTGAAGCTCATTTTCTTTCCAAGGGTACAGAATCTAGAATGTTAATAAAATGTTACAAGTTCAGATGATTTACAGTATGAAATTAAAATCACACATTACATAAAAATATATCAAACATAAATCAAATTGATCCAACTCCTTCTCAACAGGAAGTACCCTAGAGTAGTAACAGTACCATTGGGTCTGTGAATTGATGCAGCATTCCTGAAGGGCCAATTTGGCTCCATATATTGACAATTAAAATATACTTACTTTGTATCCCAGCAATTTCATTTCTGTGAATTTACCATAAGGCAATAATTAGATGCACTCACCAAATATTTGTACAAGACTGTTCATCTCAGCATTTCAAATATGTCAAAATATTGAATAAAACAGAACTGTTAAGCAATAATGAATCTTCCAAAGTTTGGTATTGTCAATAATTAGAAATGATTTTAGTAATCTATGTGAAAATATATCCATCATACTTAGAGTAAACTGATGGTTATACATAAATTATAAAATCTCGTTTCATTAACTCATTTTTGAATGTTTTAAATGCACATAGAAAACTTTTTTAAAAAAAGCATAAACCAAGGTATTCACCAATGATTGATATCTTATTTAATAGTAAACTAAAATTCACTTCTAGGTGGATTATATGCCCTAAAATATTTTGACTAAATAAATAAATAAATGAATAAATAAATATAAGAATCCATCAAGAATGTGTATTCTCACCCATAATGTTAAACATTTTTATTGACATTATTGCACATGCAGTAAGTTCAGGGGAAAAATAAAAGAAGCAATACTAGAAAAGAGAATAAGAGAACATAACTTTTTAAATCATAGTATTTTATGAAAAGAAAATTATTTAAAAACTTTAAATAATGTTTTTGTTTTAAAGAATGTGGCTAAGATTGAATCTATGGAAACATAGGCTATGCTGTACTTTACATCCCCATGACAATTTTGAAACTACCAATTTGTACTTCTCAATTTTTTCATCTTTTTTACCCTGTGCCCCAAAGCCCCTCTCCTTTGGCAACCATTGGTCTATTCTCTGTACTTATGAGTCAATTTCTGTTTCTGTGTTCATTTATTTTGTTCTTTAGATTCCACATATAAGTGAAATCATATGGTATTCATCTTTCTCTAACTGACTTTCTCTGTCTTTCTTTTAGTACAATGCCCTTTAGATCTATTCATGCTGTCACACATGGTAAAATTTTATACTTTTTTATGGTGAGCAATACTTCATTGTATAAATATACCACTACTTTTCATCTACTTGTCTATTGGTGGGCACTTGGATTGCTTTCATATGGTGACTATTGTAAATAACACTGCTATGAACATAGGGCTGCATATATCCTTTTGAATTACTGTTTTGGATTTCTTTGGATATATACCTAGAAGTGGAACTATGGGGTCATAAGGCAGTTCCATTTTTAATTTTTTGAGGACCTTCAATACTGGTTTCCATAGTGTCCACACCAATCTGCATTCCCACCATCATTTCCCCCGAAGAGTTCCCTTTGCTCCACATCCTCACTAATACTTGTTGTTTGTTGATTTATTGATGGTAGCTATTCTGACAGGTATGAGGTAATATCTCACTGTGGTTTTAATCTGCATTTCTTTAATGATTAGTGATGTTGAGCATCTTTTCATATGTCTATTGGTTTTCTGTATATCAACTTTGGAGAACTGTCTATCCAGGCCCTTTGCCATTTTTTAATTGGATTATTTGTTTGTTTGTTTGTTTGTTAAGGTGTCTGAGTGTTTTTAATAAATTTTGAATATTAAACCCATGTCAGATTTATCATTGGGGAATATCTTCTTCCATTCAGTAGGTTATCTTTTCATTTTCTGATGGTTTCTTTTACTGTGCAAAAGCATTTTAGTTTGATGTCATTCCATTTGTTTATTTTTTTTTCTTTATTTCTCTTGCCCAAGGAGATATTATCAGAAAAAGTACTGGTGAGAGTAATTTCAGAAATTTTATTGCCTGTGTTTTCTTCTAGGAGTTTTAGGTTTTGAGTCTTATATTTAAGTCTTTAATCAATTTTGAGCCTATTTTTATATATGTTGTAAGAAAGTGGTCTAGTTTCATTATTTTGCATGTATCTATCCAATTTTCCCAACATCATTTAGTGAATAGACTATCTTTAATCCATTGTATGTTCTTGCTTTCTTTTTTAAATATTAATTGACCATTTGGTGTGGGTTTATTTCTAGGGTCTCTGTTCTGTTCTATGTCTCTGTTTTTATGTTAGTATCATGCTGTTTTGATCTTTATAGCTTTGTAATGTAGTTTGATATCAGATAACATGACATTTCCAACTTTGCTCTTTTTTTCTCAAGATTGCTATGGATATTTGGGGTTCTTTATGATTCCATATAAGTTTTTGAATTATTTTTTCTAGTTCTGTGAAATATACCATTGGTATTTTAATATGAATTTCATTGAATCTATAGATTGCTTTGGGTAGTATAGATATTTTAATGAGGTTAATTCTTCTTATCAATGAGCACAGTATATGCTTCCATTTATTTGTACCTTCTTCAATTTCTTTCTTCAGTGTCTTATAATTTTCCAAGTACAGGTTTTCTACTTCCTTGTTAAATATATTCTTAGATATTATTTTGATGCAATTAAATTTAAATTTAGTTTAAAAGCAAAGTGCCAATGCAAGAGTTGCGTGATAGAGGAATAAAGAAAACATAAAAATCTAATTAATCTAAAATGTAATAAAGTTGGCATTTTTAATATTAGAAAAGATGATAGATTATTCAATAAATGGTGATGAGGTAGCAATTTTCAAAGATGTAAGACTAAATTATTCCACATCTATGTCACAAGAAGTTCCAAATGGATGAACAGAGTATAAAAAATAAAACCAAAATCAAACCAGCACTGGAAGAAAATACCATCTACATACTATTTGAACCAAGACAGAATATTTAACATAACAGAGGAATTAAAAAGTACTATTTTTGCACATCAAAATAAATAAATTGTTAAATAACAGAAAAAGTAAATAACTTTAAAAGATAAAATGCAAACAGCAAGTGAGAATATATTTAAAAGATATATGCAGGGGTACCGTGTGCTGGAGCTGGCTCCCATTGGCTCACAGTGTCAATTTTATTCATTTTTCCCAGCTCTACTTTTATAAGTGATGTGGGGTTGATAGCTTGAAATTGGCCACAGAAAGATTGATTATACCACAGAAACTGGCAAACACTACAAATCAGGGCCCACTCTCCCAAGCCTGTTGTTAAACCTTTACTAGTATAGTATTACATACACATTCAGATAACGTACATAGCATGAGATAGAGATAGACAGTGGAAAACAGAAAATAAAAAGAGAGAAGGAAAGTCTGAACCAATAATATATTAAAATATTTAGTTGTGCCATTATTACATAATAGAACATATTCTTTTTTTAATTACAAAAGAAAAAAGCAGTATTTCTCTATTTTTCTAAACATATAGGATTTTTGTCATTATAGTAAAAATAATACCTAATTTCAGTTTTAGAAATACATATTTGTTCTTTTAGCTATATATCTAGCCAAATTTACCCTACATAAATTGTTAGAGATATAATAAAACTATGTTTGTATCTATGCATATATTTACAATATTTATATTTATAACAATAAACTATTAATGCAGTTTGAATGTAATACACTATATTTGTTGATATGGAACATATTTATACTCTATGGTTAAATAAAATTCAGGGCAATTAAATATTTTAGTTAAATATATTTGATTGATAATCTGCCCTCTTGTCCTTTCTTTCCTAATCCTCATTTATGACCATGGGGAGATTTTAAAAAATTATTTAAAAATCATGAATAAAGAAAATAGTGGAGCTAAAAACCTCTAACACAGATGTACAAATAATTACTTAACATAGCTGATTATAAGGCAAAAATACAAACTGGTATTACAGTAAGCTCAGGAAGACTCAGGAATTAGAGGAATGATGTAATAAACAAACAAACAACTAACAGGAAAATAAGTTTCTAGGGTAGGGATATAGACAGGACAGAAATGGGAGAAATTTCCAGGAAAACAATGAAAGAATATAGGAAGATAACAACTGGTTAGGGACCAATCCAGACTGAAACAAAAAACATAGGGATACAGGAAAGAGAAGAAAAAAATAAATATGAAATTAATGTACTAATTTATTACTTGAATGTTCTGAGAAGAGTTTTAAACATTAACAGAAAGTTTGGGAACAAATTAATGATAGATCCTTAAAAACTTAAGCATCCTATATAATAAAGAGGTAATATGCAAATTAACTCTCATTCCCTCACAAGATGGCTGCCTACGACCAGGCCAGCAGGGGGGTTAGTGAGGGAAGACCAAATGACTGAACAGCAGGCTGCGTGGGGGGCAGCCAGGCCAGCGGGGGGGGGGGGGGGGAAGTAAGGGGTGACCAGGCCGGCAGGGGGGGCCGTTGTGGGTGACCTGACCAGCAGCGAGGGGCAGTTAGGGGTGATCAGGCTGGCACACAGAGGCAGTGAGGGGCAATCAGGCTGGCAGGGGGGGGGGGGCAGATAGGGGCAACCAGGCAGGCAGGCAGGTGAGTGATTAGGAGTCAGTGGTCCAGGATTGTGAGAGGGATGTCCAACTGCTGGTTTAGGCTTGATCCCCAGGATTGAGCTTAAACCAGCAGTCGGACATCCCCCGAGGGGCCTGGAATTGGAGAGGGTGCAGGCTGGGCTTAGAGGACCCCCCCATTCATGTATTTTGTGCACCAGGCCTCTAGTATAAAAGTAATTGGCAACTATATCACCTTGGAACAAGAAAAAGTGTACAAGAAATGTAAAGAAATACAAACATAATGCATTGCATGACTGAGTAGAAAATTATTAATACAGAATCACCAGAATATAAATGCTGAATATTGGTCTAGCCCAGTGGTTGGCAAACTCATTAGTCAACAGAGCCAAATGTCAACAGTACAACGATTGAAATTTCTTTTGAGAGCCGAAAACCGACTTCTGTGCCTGGGTCACGAAGTTTCAATCGCACTGTACGTGTGGGCCCGCACGTGGTATTTTGTGGAAGAGCCACACTCAAAGGGCCAAAGAGCCGCATGTGGCTCGTGAGCCACCGTTTGCCGACCACTGGTCTAGCCAAATCTGACTATATTGACAGAATGGACTAATGAGAAGTATGTTTGTGGGCATATATGTAATGGGTGTCTGGGAGGTAAGAAAGTTAAATCTTCATTTTCCATGGTAGTATGCCAAAAGATAGTATCTGAAATAAAAAAGTAAAGTGTTTTCATAAAAAAAAGTTATATAGAAAATAAAGAACTAAATATAGCAGGAAGAGGTGGGGAATGGGCAACTGAAAGATGTCATAGTGCTTTTCCATGTGAAATGAACACAGGAGTAAGATAAGGAGGCTGCTATATCTTCTTTCTAAGCCTTGAAGATCTAGTAGTCATTCAAAACCAATAATTTTTCAACTGTTATAATAAATTAAAAACTAAAGACTTTAAGTAATAAATGTTTAATTACTTTGCCATTACTGGTATGTCTTAATAATTGCCAAAGCCTTGGAACTATTGCCCTGCTTTTGCTCTTGCCTTCTTTGAGTTTATTTTCAAAAAGGATCCAGAGTGATTCTGTGAAAATATATCAGATCACAACTTTCCAATGGCTCCCAAGTTATTCAGAGTCAAGGTCAAAGCATGCAGAATGGTGTACAAGGATCCAGACACCTGTTACATCTCTGACCTGATGCCTACTGCTTTCTCTCTGGCTCCCTCTCCTCCAGGTACACTGACCACTCCTATTAAGGGCATACCGCACTTTTACAGTTGGCACCTGTTCTTCCACTGTTAGCTACAGAGCTAAGTCCCTCAGTTTTATTCTGCCACCTGCTCAGTGAGGTTCCCTCTCACCTCTAATGCACCTTTTACCTCTCCTTCCACTCCAGCACTCTTGATATATTTTTCCTGTTTTATTTTTCTTCATATCACTTAACTTCTAACAGACATTTTAAATGTTCTTTTTTTTTTCTTTCTCCTCCAGACAGAATGTAAACTCTACAAGAACAGGGATTTTTCATTATTTTATTCTCAGTGGCCATAACAATGCTTGATATATAGCAATTCAATAAATATTTATTTAAGCAATGAATAAATTATAATATATATATATATATATATATATATATATATGTATATATATGTATATATATATATATATACATACACACACACACACACACACACACTCTCTTCTCTCTCTCTCTCTTTCTAGTGGACCAGTGCACGAAATTCATGCACATTAAAAGGAAATTAATTAGAGAAAATATTTTAATATTGCTATTTGCCCTTTCTCTATAATAGAAGTGTCAGTGATGAAAGAAAATTAGTAAAATGTATATGAAAATCTCCCTCCTGTCAGAGTCTGGGGTGCGCCACATGACCTAGAGTCAAGTCCCTGCCCACCACCCTCATGCACTTCGAAAATACAGGAGACCCAGACCCGGCTGGCCTCACCCCCATTGGGTGAGACCCAGACCTGGCCAGCCCCACCCCTGTCAAGCCCCTCTGGACTGGGGGTGCAGCCTCAAGTCCCCCAGCCCAGCGCTGGGCGGGGGTGCAGCCTCAGGTCCCCTGGCCCTGGTGCCAGGGCAGGGGGTGTGGCCTAGGTCTCCCATCAAACCTTGCCGGGAGGGGGATGCAGCCTGAGATTCCCCGTCAATCCCCACAGGGTGGGGGGCACAGCCAGAGGTCCCCCAGCCCAGTGCTGGGGTGGGGGGCATGGCCTGAGGGCTCCAGGCCCAGTGCCGGGGCAGGGGACATGGCCTGAGGTCCCCCATCAAGCCATGCCAAGCAAGGGGCTTGGCCTGAGATCCCCTGTCAAGCCCTGCCAGGCAGGGGCTGCAGCCTGAGGTCCCCCATCAAGCCCCACAGGGAGGAGGGTGTGGCCTGAGGTCCCTTGCCCTGGCCAGGCTCCATGCAGCCTCAGGTCCCTGGTTTTCGGTTGTGACATTATGGCATCCTGGCTAATTTTCATATTCCTCTATTATATATATAGACTAGAGTCCCAGTGCACGAAATTCGTGCACAGAGGGGTTTGTCCCTCAACCCAGCCTGTACCCTCTCCAATATGGGACCCCTCAAGGGATGTCTGACTGCCTGTTTAGGCCCGATCCCGGTGAATCGGGCCTAAGCGGGCAGTCGGACATCCCTCTCACAATCCAGGACTGCTGGCTCCCAACTGCTTGCCTGCCTGCCTTCCTGATTGCCCCTAACCACTTCTTCCTGCCAGCCTGATCACCCCCTAACCACTCTGCTGCCAGCCTGTTTGCCCCCAACTTCCCTCCTCTGCCGACCTGGTCACCCCTAACTGCCCTCTCCTGCATGGTTGATCACCTCCAACTGCCCTCCCTTGCAGGTTTGGTCCCTCTCAACTGCCCTCCCTTGCAGGCCTGGTCCTTCTCAACTGCCCTCCCTTGCAGGCCTGGTCCTTCTCAACTGCCCTCCCTTGCAGTCTGGGTGCCTCCCAACTGCCCTCTCCTGATGGCCATCTTGTGGTGGCCATCTTGTGTCCACATGGGGGCAGGATCTTTGACCACATGGGGGCAGCTATATTGTGTGTTGCAGTGATGATCAATCTGCATAGTACTCTTTTATTAGATAGGTTAGATGCCTGGTACAGGGGTGGGGGCCAGCTGGTTGCCCTAAGGGTGTCCCGGATCAGGTGGGGGTTCCCTTGGGGTGTGGGGCTGCCTGAGCGAGGGGCCTGTGGTGGTTTGCAGGCCGGCCACGCCCCCTGGCAACCCAAGCGGAGGCCCTGGTATCTGGAATTTATTTACCTTCTACAATTGAAACTTTGTAGCCTGGAGTGGAGCCAAGCCTGGGGCTCCCTCAGAGGCTGGCAGCCATTTCTGTTGGGATTATAATTGTAACTTTGTTGTCTTAAGCGGGTGGGCCCAGCCAGGTTGTGCGGAAAGCTTTGCTTCCCCTGCTGCTGGCGGCAACCCTGGCCTGCTCTCTCAAGCTCCATTCTGCAGCCATTCTGTTTGAATTTGTTTACCTTCTATAATTGAAACTCTGTAGCTTGAGTGGAGACTTAGGCCTGGCAAGGGCAGGCCAAAAGCTTGGCTTCCTCTGTTACCTAGGAAAGCTTGCTCTTTGTGGCTGTAGCCATCTTGGTTTGGGTTAATTTGCACGCTCGCTCTGATTGGATGGTGGGCGTGGCTTGTGGGTGTGTTGGAGGTATGGTCAATTTGCATATTTGTCTATTATTAGGTAGGATAATAGAGTTAATCTTATTTTCTATTTTATCTATAAACAACACACACACTTTTGTAATAAAAATATATAAAATCAACATTAAAACAAATCTGCATGAGCAAATTAAAAAATGCTGAAATACGGGTATAACGATTTTTGGCTTATGTTGAATGTGGAAAATAAATGAAAAAATATTTTTTAATGTGAATTAAAAACTACCTTAAATATTAAGTTTTTTTTAAAAAAGCTTTCTAACATTAATCTAATAATTTGCATTATTTATCTTGCCTTCTGTTGTTTTCCTTATTCACATATTTAAATGAACATAATGGTCATGATATTATTATTGTTGTTGTTTTAGTCACTACTTATTGGTCACTACCAATTGGCCAGGTCCCTTACTAAGTATTTTATGTATATTCTGTCACTTAATCTTCATAACATGAAGTAGGTCTATTCATTTGTACATTTTATAGATTTTGATTTTTAGAAAGCTGTTTGTTTCCAAAGAAAACTACATATCATTAATTCTAATTACTATATCATAATTAAATGTTCATTCTTAAATTCACTTAACTATTTAATATGTTTCAACTTTAATAAGTCTAGGTCCAAAGTCCTTTACATTCCCCCAATTCTGCTGCTCCAGCTCTTCAATTTTTTTTCTTCTTTCAAGTGCATGTCAATGTGTATCTACAATTGCTCAAGCAATAATCCTGGGGTCACTCTTGACCCCTCTTTATTTCCACTCTCACAGCAATCCTGTTGCCCTTACCATCAAAATACATCCACGGTTTAACCTCTTTTCAATACTTCGCTAAACCACCAGAGTCCAAGTCTCCAGAATCTCTGGACCAAATTAGGTCCAACATTATCAAGAAGATGTGACTGGAGCTGAATCTGGGCAACTGGGGGCTCTCCCCCAACCCTGTCCTTAGAATGGCCATTCTGCCCGCAGTTCCCATAGCCAGAGCCATTTCCAGGATGCAACCTTGAGAAAGGCATTACTGAGTTCATGTGGAATGAATACTTGACTGAACCCTGATAGATCCTCCCTTCCCCCAACTGATGGACGGAGTATGACGTAAACTCCACCTGCAGCCCGAACATTCCTGAACACCTTATATGGACTGTACGTTGAACCACCAATCAGCACCTGCCAAATACCCTAAGCCCCTGATTCCTAAGTCCCTAGGTGCCTAATCATGTACCTTACATGAAACCACCAATCAGCGTGTGCTGAGTACCCTAAGCCCCGTCCGTCCCCTCCTTTCCTCCCCTCAAAAGGCGCTTCCACCCAGGCACGCCCTCTCTTTTTCCCTCTGGAAGGGAGCTGGCAGGGGTCTTCTCTCCAATAAAGCCTGTGTCCTGGTCTCCGGCCCTCTGTTTCATCTTTCAAACCCAGTTCAGGCCTCTACATCAACTTTTAAGATTCTGGAATGCAAATGCGGAGATCTTGTCTTGCAGCCGCCCAAACAGGGCTGGTAACTAAGTTCTCTTTTTTATTTACTTATTTATTTTTCCAGACACAGAGCCATTCGGTCACCACAAGACTCTCTTATGTGGCCTTTTTGGAGCCTCACCCACTTCACTCCCATTCTACTGCCTCCTTAATGCTGGCTACCACTAATGGTCCTCTCTTTCTGTAATTTTGTTATTTCAGGAATGTTATAAAATGAAACAAGGCAATACCTTACCTTTAGGATTTACTTTTTTTTATTTTTTATTATTCAACACAATTACCTAGAGATTCTTTCAAGTTGTACCAATCGTTTGCTCCTTTTTATTGCTGAGTAGTATTTTATGATATGCATGTACCATCCATTTGTTTACCCATTTACTCACTGAAGAACATATGGGTTGTTTTCAATTTTTAGGTATTATGAACAAAGCTGCTATGAATATTTGTGTGTAGGTTTTTATGTGATAAGTTTGCATTTCTCTGATATAAGTAAATACCTAAGAGTGCAATGGTGGTTACATATTCGGTTTTACAAGAAGCTGCCAAACTGCTCTCCAGGGTGGCTGTCTTACTTTACATTTTCACCGGCTCTGTATGGTTGATCTAGCCTTTCCACATCATTGTCAGCATTTGGTGCTTCATCCTTTTTTTATTTTAGCCATTCTGGGTGTGTAGTAGTGATACTTCATTGTGGTTTTAATTTTCAGTTAATGATGTGCTCTTTTTTTTTTTACCATCTGTATATCCTTTTTGGTGAAATATCAGTACACATATTTTTCCCATTTTCCAATGGTTTGTTTTTGTACTATTGAGTTTTGAGAGTTCTTTATATATTCTAAATATTATTCTTTTATCAGCTATGTGGTTTGTAAATAATGTCTCTAAGTCTGCAGCTTGTCTTTCATCCTCCTAAGCGGGCTTTTCATAAGACAACAGTTTAAAACTCTTCCCCCCACCCAGCTTTATTGAAATTTAATGATATACTAGTATGACATTGGTGAGTCTCAGGTATACCATGTGATGATTTTTCACCATATATATTTTAACTTTCATGACGTACAATGGATAATGTGCTTGGTGTGATACCTAAAAGCTCCCTGATTAACCTCTGGTTATGAGGACTGCCTTTTAAAATTTTTATAGTTTTACATTTATATTTATGGTGCATTTTGAGTTAAGTTTTGTATATACCATGAGGCTTAGGTAGAGTTTCATTTTGGGGCATACAGATATCCAATTGACCCAATACTAATTTTTTAACACACTGTCCTTTCTCCATTGAATTGTGTATACAACCTTGTCAAAATCATCTGGCTGTTTTTTGTTTGTTTGTTTGTTTTTTTGCTTTGAAATCTAGTTCTGTATTCTCTATTCTGTTCCATTGATCTCTGTGTCTGTGATTTATTCCTTCATCAACACTATACTATATTAATTACTGTAGCTATGTAGTGGATCATAAAGTTTGCTTCTATGATTCCCTTAGTTTATTCTTCACTTTCAAAATTGAATTAGCTATTCCAAATCCTTCACCTTCCTAATTAAATTCTGGAAAACAGCTTTTCTATATATATAAAAAAAAATTTATGGCAATTTTGTTTGGATTTTTTGTATCTTGAATTGGTTTGGGGGAGACTTGACATTTTGAATATATTTACTAACTAAATTTCTTATAGTTACATAGCATAAATATACTAAAAATGTTAATTCTATTTTGATTATTAAAACCTGCCACCCATCAATCCAGAGTGACCTTCCTCTTTTGATTGACTCTTCCTGCCCTCCATGTATGAGGGTCAGTTTCAGATTATTTAGAAGCAATATTGGATAACAAAAAAATTTTCACAAAGCCATGCTAAATTAAAAGAAATAATTTAAATACTATTTATAATTTTGTAAACATCTTTATAAATATATGAATTGTGTGGGTGCACAGGCACATGTAAAATCTAAAATAATAAAAGCATAATATGCTAATTAGATCAGAAAAATAAAAATCTTCTGATGTCATTCCGGACGAAGCCACGGTGGTGGGGGCCGAGGCAGAGTGGTTAGTGGTAATCAGGCAGGCAGGCAGAGTGGTTAGGGGCAATGAGACAGGCAGGAAGGCCAGCGGTTATGAGCCAGGGGTCCCAGATTGCGAAAGGGATGTCGCAGGATTGGGCCTAAACTGGCAGTCAGACATCCCCCGAGGGGTCCTGGATTGTGAGAGGGTGCAGGCTGAGCTGAGGGACCCCCTGCCATGCAGGAATTTCATGTACCGGGCCTTTAGTATTATAATATTTATGAAAATATGGGCACACTAAAAATTAAATGCAGTAAAATATAAATGTAAAATATTTTGTATTTGATATTAATATTAAATATTAAAATAACATTTAAATATGAATAATTGCTATTCCAAGAGTGACAAATTATAAGTGACAAATTATAAGTATACTGAGGGACACCCCCTCCCCTGTGCACAAAATTTGTGCACGGGGAGGGGGTGTCCCTCAGCCCAGCTTGCACCCTCTCCAATCTGGGACCCCTCGAGGGATGTCCGACTGCCCGTTTAAGCCCGATCCCAGTGATCGGGCCTAAACTGTCAGTCAGACATCCCTTTCACAATCCAGGACTGCTGGCTCACAACTGCTTGCTTGCCTGCCTTCCTGATTGCCCCTAACCGCTTCTGCCTGCCAGCCTGATCACCCCCTAACCACTCCCATGCCTGCCTGATTGATGTCAAACTGCTCCCCTGCCAGCCTGTTTGCCCCCAAGTTCCCTCCCCTGCCAGCCTGGTCACCCCTAACTGCCCTCCCCTGCAGGCTTGATCGCCCCCAACTGCCCCCCCTTGCAGGCCTGGTCCCTCCCAACTGACCTCCCCTGCAGGCCTGGTCACCACCAACTTCCCTCCTCTGCCAGCCTGGTCACCCCTAACTGCCCTCCCCTGCAGGCTTTATCGCTCCCAATTGCTCTCCCTTGCAGGCCTGGTCCCTCCCAACTGCCCTCCCCTGCTGGCCATCTTGTGGTAGCCATCTTGTGTCAACATGGGGGCAGGATCTTTGACCACATGGGGGCAGCCATCTTGTGTGTTGGAGTGATGGTCAATCTGCATATTACTCTTTTATTAGATAGGATTTTATTTTTTTCATTGGGCTTTTTGTACATCTCCAAAAGTTTTATAATGTATACTTGCTTAAATTTCTAAATTTTTACAATGCTCATGCATTACATTTATAAACAGAAAAATGACATAAAACTGGTATATAATGTTAGACATTTTATATTGAAAGGTGAAATACCCAGTTTAGAAACCAAACATTGTATAACTAAAATCTGTATTATTTTATTACTAGGTGTTATACAGATTGTATATCTGTCTTAATTTTATGGTCTTGATGACACTAATGAAATTGAGAATTAGAGCAAAAAACAATAATTTAGAACAAGAATTTTTAAAATTCTCATTTTTAAAATATCTGTTCTCATTGCATTAGTACATTCCTGAACTTATGAATATCTCACAAAGGTGAATTTAAAACAAAGAAAATCTCTTTACAACTTTTAGAAATTGGGCAGAAATTGTATATAAATATCTATATAATCTAATAATAGACAAATATGCAAATTGACCGCACCTTCGCTACACCTAAGCCACGCCCACCAGCCAAGCCACGCCCACCAACCAATCAGGACGAGTATGCAAATTGCCCCAACAAAGATGGCGGCTAATTTGCATATCAAGACAGTGTCGAAAGAAGCCAAGATCTGCAACGGGGAGTAAAGCTTCGACGAAGCAAGCAAGCCAGGGGGGCGGGGGGAGGAGAAGGGAGGAGTGAAGTCAGGGCCGTGGGCGAAGGGAAACGAAGGCGGGCTGGAGGAGAAGGCGGGGCCGGCGGCAAGGGCGGAGCGGAGGTGGGGCCGGGGCGAAGGGAAACGAAGGCGGGCTGGAGGAGAAGGCGGGGCCGGCGGCAAGGGCGGAGTGGAGGCGGGGCCGGGGCGAAGGGAAACACGGGCGGGCTGGAGGAGAAGGCGGGGCGGGCGACAAGGGCGGAGCGGAGGCGGGGCCGGGGCGAAGGGAAACGCGGGCGGGCTGGAGGAGAAGGCGGGGCCAGCGGCAAGGGCGGAGCGGAGGCGGGGCCGGGGCAAAGGGAAACGCAGGCGGGCTGGAGGAGAAGGCGGGGCCAGCGGCAAGGGCGGAGCGGAGGCGGGGCCGGGGCGAAGGGAAACGCGGGCGGGCCGGAGGAGAAGGCGAGGCGGGAGGCAAGGGAGGAACGGAGGCGGGGTAGAGTGCAGCAGGAAATCCCATTGCAGGAATTTTCCTGCAACGGGAAAGCTAGTATATTTATAAAAGCCTAAGCGACCATTACGACCCAACAACCAAAATGACCCAGTTGACCAGTCGCTATGACATGCACTGACCACCAGGGGCAGACGCTCAATGCAGGAGCTGCCCCCTGGTGGTCAGTGCACTCCCATAGCCAACCTCCTGTGACCCCTCACTCTGGCCAGCCTCCCCCATTGGCCCTGATCGGGGGCGGGGGAGGGGACTGGCCAGCCAACCTCTCAGGGTCTCTCCCCTTGGCCAGCCAGCCCCCCGATAGGCCTGTCCCACCTGTGCACAAATTTGTGCACTGGACCTCTAGTTATATATAAATGTGGTTGTGGGGAAAGCCCATGATGTGAAAGAAAAAAGACTATAATTGATTTTAAATATTGTAATATATAACCATAGGATTTGGCCAAGTTGACTAAGCCACATTTTATTATCAGTAAATAAATTAGAAAATAATTCCCACTCTACCTATTGCATATGGGAGTTGTGAGGAAGATACCAAATAATGTGTGAAAGTTACTTGAAAAAACGTTGCACAAACCCTTGTTTTGACAATGAAATTATGATTTCAGAGAAGTAAATAATACAAGAAGTTATATTGTAAACTTTACCCAAATAATTAAGTAGAATATGAGAAAAGCCAAATTCTGAATAAACCAATTTTCTTTTGTAGCAGTTAACTAGTATTTCATACTCATATAAACCCAATAGTCATTAACAAATTAGTTAACTTCCTCCTAATAGCTTAAAAAATACAAGCCATTTTATCAGGGATTTTGTTAGATTTTAAATTATTTTTATTGTATATTACATTACCAACTCAACATAAGTAGTCCAGAAATAAACTATATCTACTCAGGATCTAAATCATGCCCATATTTATTTATAATTCATTATCTTTTTTCAATTAATGATACGTTAGTGTGTGAAAATATAATGTATACTATAGGCCCGGTGCATGAAATTCGTGCACGGGGTGGGGGGGGGGGGGTCCCCTCAGCCTATCCTGCACCTCTCCAATCGGGACCATTGGGCCTAAACCGGCAGTCAGAAATCCCTCTCAAAATCCTGGTCCACTGGCTCCTAATCGCTCACCTGCCTGCCTGCCTGCCTGTCTGGTCAACCCTAACTGCCCCCCTCTGCTGGCCTGATCACCCCTAACTGCCCCCCTGCCAGCCTGGTCACCCCCAACTGCCCCCCATGCCAGCCTAGTTGCCCCTCACTGCCCCCCTTGCCAGTCTGGTTGCCCCCAACTGCACCCCCCCTGCCGGCCTGGTCGCCTCTTACTACCCCCTTTGCCGGCCTGGTCATCCCACGCAGCCTGCTTGTTCAGTGTTTGGTCGTCCTTCACTAACCTCCCTGCCAGCCTGGTTGCCCCACACATCCTGCTTGTTCAGTCATTTGACCATCCCCCACAAACCCCCTGCTGGCCTGGTCGTAGGCAGCCATCTTGTGAGGGTGTGATGGTCAATTTGCATATTATCTCTTTATTATATAGGATATTTGGCATAATTGTAGTGAATAAGCTGATGGTTTAAAAAGTTTATAATAATAAAAGGGGAGTTAAGTAATATCTCTTGGTAGAGTAAAATTGAAAAATAATTATCATGATGCATTTTCTTTTGTCAGCAAAAATAATGTGTGGCTCTAAGCTCTTTGTTCAGTCTCTCATAATCATGGAATGTTCTGCTAGATGTTTAAAAAAATAAATGTAAAATCTTGAATTTTTATTTCAATTGAAAATATGTGGTCAAGAATGACAAGAATCTCCTTTTGCAAACTCACCTGGGGATAGACCAGTCCTGTGGAGGAAAGGAATTCCATTCTTTTGTACCTGTGCTGCCTTCTCTTGAACTTGATCTTAGTTTCTTGGCTAACCTTTCTGGGCCCAATCTAACCCAAAACTCCTTCAGAGGCCCTGAAGTGACTTTGGTAGGGGATCATTGATTCTTTATATCCTATTTCACACTTAATAGCCCTAATAATTTTGAGGGGCCTGAAGTAGTTTCTTCAACTTGTTCATGGTCAATCAGGCACAAATCTATACATGGCTCATTTTCTACATAATGAGCAGGGTCAGATTAAGATATCTGAATGCCCTAAGCATCAAAAATATATAGATATTTGTTTTGTGGAACATTAGAAAACAAACACTAATTTCTAAAATGTATTTGAAGAAATATCATATCACTTCTTCCATGTGTTTCTTAGCATGTTTTGAAATATCAATGGTCAAATTATTTTATGTATTTTATAATTTTATTCCAATTCTTAACTAGCATGTAAGTAAATGCTTATTAGATCTAATAAGTAAAGCTAGCTGGGCTATATTGGACTCATTATATTTGCATTTCTATTAATTCCACCATACATTTGTTACCCTACCAACCATGTATTTATGCTAACTTATACTATGACAATTATTTAAGAAACACTTTTTGAACACAATGTGGAGAATATATTTTCAGTAATTGAATACTTTTTTCTCTTACCAAAAAAAAATATATATATTTTAAAACAGCAATTTGACTGATTGATAGAAGATATCTTTGTCAAAATATTCCACCCATTTTTTTAATACTAATCAATGGATCAGTAAAATTTAATGTAGAAACAGAAAGTTTTCAGAATTTGATTTACTTAAAATTTTCTCACCATTTGTAGGCAAATTTATTTCTTCTGTCACAACTTTTGTTTTGAAAAATGGAAAAGCAAGATAATATCTCCTAAACTTTATCTTCTTATTTTTAAGAGTTATATTATGCTTCTTACTTTCAAGAGCCATATCATTAGAAAAGGCACCATAGATTATGACTGATGTTACTTTTAGCTATAGAACCCACACATTATTTAAAACTAGAGGCCTGGTGCACAAAAATTCACGTACTCAGCCCAGCCTGCGCCCTCCCACAGTCCAGGAGCCCTCAGGGGATGCCCAACAAGCCGCAGTCTGGCATCCCTCTGCAGGAGGCAACCAGGCGGGCTGATCAGGGGACAGCGCCAGCCAGCAAGTTGCCAGCCCCGCCCCCATGATCACTCCTTCACCACTGCTGGTCGCTGCCGCCCCGCCCCATCACCACCCCCTCCCTCTGCCTGCTGGCATGTGCTATGGCTGGCCTCATGCCGCCTGCTTGCCAGCCCCACCCCCCACTGACTGGTCATTCCACTGTTCAGTCTATTTGCATATTACACTTTTATTATACAGAATACCAAGAGTAAGATTTTTCTGTTTTCAAAGCTTCAATTTTCTATACAAGTTAGATCTTAGCTCATTAGTTATGTAGATCTGGTCAAGACATGCTTTTTATCTCCCTTTACTATGTACTGTACTTCATAGAATTCATCTGAGACATATATTCTGAAATGTTTTAATACCATGGAATTATTCCATAGCTAATGTTTGAGTAAGTTAAATGGGTACTGAGAAATATGTGATATTACTTTCAATCTGTTCACTTTTTAAAAAATATGGTTTAAAAAGAGAGGACAGGAGAGGGAGGGATAGAAACATCAATAATGAGAGAGAATTATTGATTGGCTGCCACCTGCCTGGCCCCTACTGAGGATCAAGCCCTCAACCCAGGCATGTGCCCTGACTGGGAATCAAACCATGACATCCTGATTCATAGGTTGACACTCAACCACTGAGCAACACGAGCTGGCTGTTCACTTTTTAACCAAAGGAATAACAGGGAACAGTTATCTGCAAAGAACTTCCTGGCTATCCTATGACTTATAAATTGAGAACAAATGTAGACAGAATCAAAATTTATGTTTTCTAAGTTATATATTAGTTATCCAGCATAGTTTCAAATATTAAATAAAAACTAATTAACTTTTTCCATTGAAAGACATAATATCAGAATACTGATTATGTATACACGAACAATAGGATCATTTTTAGAAAGAATAGGGAAAATACATTAAATGGTTATTTATTTACTTTCAATATCTAATTTTACTGATTTCATAATTATAGCTAGTATTTATTGAACTCCTATGTGCTGGTCGCAATGTTGTGTACTCTAACTGTGATCATTTTGCTTTTAATGTTTTGTTTTGTTTTTTGTTATTCCTCACCCAGGGATATTTTTTCCCATTGATTTTTAGAGACAGTGGAAGGAAGCAAGGGAAGAAGTGAGGGAGGGAAAAAGAGAAAAAGAGAGAGAAACATCAATATGAGAGAGACACATCAATTGGTTGCCTCTTGAACATGCCCAACCAGGGCCAGGGATCGAACCTGCAACCTATGGACATGCCCTTGACCGGAAATGGAACATGTGATCTCTGGCTGAAGTTCTAACCACTGAGAGACACTGTCCAGGACCATTTTGCTTAATGTTAATAACAGTCCCATAACAGTGTCAGCCAGTTGAATTATTATCCCTATTTTACAGATAAAGTGACTGAGAGTGTAAAGATAAAATAGTTTCTTCAAGATCACTCAGGTCAGAAGTAGGCTAGGTGACTGTTCTAGAAGACCCTCTGTTAAATTCTCCTGAATATACCTGAATCATTCTTCTTAACATTTACATATAATTTCATACAACTTAACAAAAGGAAGACAATCAATCCAACTAAAAAATGGGCAAAGGACCTAAATAGACACTTCTCCAAAGGGCACATACAGCAGGCCAAGAGACATATGAAAAAATGCTCAAAGTCACTAATAATCTTAGAGTTGCAAATTAAAATAACCATGTCACACCTGACAGAATGGCTATCATCAACAAATCAACAAACGCCAAGTGTTGGTGAGGATGTGGAGAAAAGGGAAATCTATTATACTGCTGGTGGGAATGCAGACTGGTACAGCCACTGTGAAACACAGTATGTAGATTCCTCAAAAAATTAAAAATGAAACTCCCATTTGACACAAGGAACACACTTCTAGGAATATATCCTAAGAAAGCAGAAACACCATTCATGAAGAATACATGCACTCCTATGTTCATAGCAGTGCAATTTATGGTAGCTAAGATTTGGAAACAGCCCAAGTGCCCATCAGCAGATAAGTGGATTAAAAAACAGTGGTACATCTACACAATGGAATACTATGCAGTTGTAATAAAGAAAGAACTCTTACCATTTGCAACAGCATGGAGAGACCTGGAGAGTATTATGCTAAGCGAAACAAGCCAGTCAGAGAAAGACAAGTATCACATGGTCTCACTAATATGTGTAACCTAATGAACAAAATTAACTGATGAATACCAGGTGTATCGGTTAATAATGCATATATTGTAATCAAAGAAAACACAATAATTTCAAGAGAAACATCCAAAGTGCTTTATTCAAAACTAGCTGTACCCGGCCACGTGTTGCTGTGGATCAGTCTGGTTAAATGGAAAAGAAAAAAAAGAGAAAGTGCACGTTTCTAATATGTTTAATTTCACAATGCTTGTGGGTATACAATATTTTTTGTTGTTCCATTGTCTGTGCAGATATAGAGATTGTCCTTTTTGCCGACTCTAGAACATGCAACATATAATTGTCCATGTGAGAAGCAATCCGTGTGTAGATCTAAACCACACAATTCTAAAGATTGGCCCTGAGCTTTGTTGATGGTGATTGCAAACGCCAATCGAATTGGGAATTGCAATCTCTTAAATTGAAATGGCATATCCGTTGGAATCATAGGAATGCAAGGAATGAGGACATCTTCACCTTTGAAAGGTCCTGTCAAGATTGTTGCTCCTACGACATTGCTCATTAATTTTTTTTTACTGCAAGCCGTGTGCCATTGCAAAGCTTTGGCTGGTTGATATTTCACAACATGATAATGGCACGCCGATTTTCAATTGCAGTACGTGCGGTGGCATCCCTGGCAGATCGAGTGAATTCAAAAATTCTGTTGGATAATTAACCACTCCATCTGCTTCCACAACAGTGTTGACGGACTTGTATGTGACTGCCTCGCTTTGAATGTTAGACTGAATAATATTAAGTTCGTAGACATCTTTGTTCTTGGCTGCAAGAATAGCTCGTTCACTCAGCCAATCGTGATTCTTATAATTGGTTTGAATATTGGGAAATACTTTTTCAACCAATTCTCCTTTTGACGTCACTAAATTGCAGAAGTTATGAGGCAACGAAATTCGTCCTGAGGTCAGATCAACCGGCACCTTTCCGTTCCCAATTTCCAGCAATCGATGTGAGAATATCTCAGCTGATCTATCATTTTGCAGCTGGACACGCATATTTGTAGTTAATTTTAACGTCTTTACGTGTCGCCACGAAGTAGAGTATTTCAGGCAAGCATTTATTTTATCCGCTGGTGCCAATTGAGGAATTACAGGTAATGTTTGCCTGAAATCTCCTGCAAGCAATATTAATGCGTTCCCAAATGGTCTGATGTTTCCACGCAAGTCTTGCAATGATAGATCAAGAGCCTCGAGCGATTTTTTGTGCGCCATTGTGCATTCATCCCAAACAATAAGTTTGCATTTCTGCAATACTTTTGCCATGCCGGATGCTTCGGAAATGTTGCACGTGGGAGTTTCAATGAATTGCATGTTCAATGGCAATTTCAAAGCGTAATGAGCAGTTCTTCCACCTGGTAGCAATGTCGCAGCTATTCCGGAGGATGCAAGAGCTAAGGCTATGTCATTTTGGGATCGAATTGCTGCCAGAATCAATCTAATTAGGAATGTTTTACCAGTTCCTCCTGGCGCATCTAAGAAGATTTCTCCAACCCCATTATTGACAGTTTGCATTATTTGATTGTAAATGCCTTTTTGCTCAAGCGTTAGCTTAGGAATATTTGATTGCACATACGACAAAAGATCACCCGTGTTGTAATTTTGTTCATGACGCAATTCTACATGGAACGAAGTAGCAGCAGATCAATTCGGTGATGGCATTCCCAATTGATTGAGAACTTTGTTCGCAATTTCTAAGCACAAATCTTCAATCATTATCAATATTGAAATGGAATCGTGAAATTGGAAATTTGGAAATCGTAAATGGATTGTAAATCGGAAACATTGAAATAGAATCGTAAAATATTTAGTATAGTGTGTGTTGCTTTTATGTCCAACAGATGGCGCTGTTTTTAAAAAAGCATGTTTTTACCTGTCACAGGTGTGACATATATATAATAGTAGGTATAAGGTATATAAAAACACGTGCGTATTCGAATGCAATGTTGTGTCAAAATTTCAAAGCAATCAGTGAAGAGCTTTCAGAGATTGAAGATTTTGAACAAACGAACATTTACATTTTTATTTATATAGATAATGTCCATCGCTAGCTACACATTTCCCCTATCTTTCAGGTAATTTGTGGATACCATCTCAATCCACAAATTTTGAGGCAAACCATTCAGAGACCCAATTTTCCACTTCTTCGTACATTTTGAAGTGCTGCTCAGAATGTACGTGTGCCATCGATTGGAACAAGTGGTAATCTGAAGGAGCAAGGTCTGGTGAATATGGCGGGTGGGTTAATCCTTCCCAGGCAAGATCTTTTAATGTGTCTTTCACTGGTTTTGAAGTGTGTGATGATGTGTCATCATGAAGCAAAATTACTTTGCCATGTCTTCTGGCCCATTCTGGTCATTTCACGATCAAAGCGTGGTTCAAATTGATTATTTGTTGTTGGTAGCGATCAGTATTAATGGTTTCACCTGGTTTTAGAAGCTCATAATACACCACACCTTTCTGATCCCACCAAACGCAGAGCATTGTCTTCTTTCTCAAGCGAATTGGCCTTGACCTGGATCAACCCATGATTTTGTGCATTTGGGATTCTCAAAATAAATCCACTTTTCATTGCAAGTCACAATTTTATGCAAAAAAGACTTTCTTTCATGCAGTTGAAGGAACATTTTACTGATGACTTTTTGGTTTTCCATTTGTCTTTATTCAGTTGATGTGGCACCCATTTTCCTTTTTTTAAAATATTTCCCGTTGCTTGTAAATGATCAGAAATTGTTTGCTGAGCAATGTTTAATCTTTCTGCAAGTTGTTTTTGAGTTTGACATTCATCTTCATCCAATAATGCTTGTAATTGTTGGTCTTCAAACTTTTTGGTTGACCTGGACGTTCTTTGTCTTTCACATTGAAATCATCACTTTTAAAGTGTTTAAACCAGTGTTCACAAGTATCTTGAGATGGAGCATGTTCACCATAAGCTTCCCAAAGTATACAATAACTTTCAGCAGCACTTTTCTTCAAAATAATGAATTATACTTCCCACAAATGCTCTTTTTTGGGCACGAAATTCGACATTTTTAAGCATAAAAATATCTATGATGTTAAGACCTTCAGCAAACTTCTCATATGAAGTTTTGAAGCTTGTTGTCAATACAACAAAATAGAATGTGTATCAAATCGCATATATATCAACATATGTGTAACAAAATCTATTGAAAAAAATCCTCATTATTAACCGGTACACCTAGTAAAATAGATCCAGAGACATAGAAGCATGGAACAGACTGATGAATTTTAGAGGGAAGGCAGAGATGGGGTGTTAGGAGGGGAGTGATTAACCAGGGAACTTATATGCATAAAACATGGACACAGACAATAGAGTGGTGAAGGCCTGGGAGGGGTGGGTACAGGTTGGAGGGTGTCAATGGGGAAAAAAACAACACACAAACAAAGGGATATCTGTAATAACTTTCAACAATAAAGATAAATTTAAAAAATAAAAATCAAATAAAATGTGGTTTAAGTGCTTCAAGTGGACACTTGAAGTTGAGATGTGTTTTAAGTTAAATACACTAACTTTCAAAGATTTAGTATAAAAAAAGCAAAATATATCAGCAATATATTTAAAATTTGATTACATGTTTAAGTTAATATATTTTTAATATATTGGATTACATAAAATGTATTGGTAAAATTAATTTAATTGATATACTAGGTATTTTGGTGGCTGTTTTTCACTATTAAGTTGTGTTAAAGAATATAATTTGAAGATGAAATTTGCTTCATTAAGCAATTATTAAATCAGACACAGCATCCTGTCTAGCAACTAAAAGAGTTCTCTGAGGTGTTTGCAAAATGGACTTTTTTTTTTATAGGAAGAGAGTATGTCAAGGGAGCTATTAAAAAAGAAAATAAAAGTTTAATTTTAGATCAGGATTTCTTGTTTTGGGGAGAAAGAAGGGCACATTGTGGGGGTGGGGGTGTATCATACAATTGTCTCTAATTTCTTTGAGAATGGAGAGGACCAGGTTGACAAATTATCTTATTGGTGTTCACCAAAAAATTCCAGAATGGTTTATCAAGATTATATTTCTGGGGAAAAAGGAAAAACAGCAACAATTAGGTCAAGTATTACATCTAGGTCATGGCTTTATCACAGGTCATGCCATTTTGGGCCTCTGGTCTTCTTCTCCTTAAGAGTTGGTTCATATATTGTCTCTACATATACTTTTGTAGATTTTGGTTTGTTTCAAATATGTTAAATTTTTACAGAACTGAAAATATGCCTTCTATTTCATTTTTCATAATTTATCTTCTAGCTTGAAATATTGAATACAGGATAGCACATAGTTCTGTGATAAACTGGCCAATGGGTGGCAGCCATTTCCCCCCTTTATTCTTGGTGATGGTAATCTCAGGATTGTATTTGGGTAATCCTTTTTCTACGCAACCATGTGTAACCCATCTAACAATGACATCCTCCTTAACGGTGTTTTGTTTATACACAGGTTAAGGATATAGTGGAATCTAAAAAAATTAAGAAAAAAGTCTGTTCAGAGAATTGTGGAAAAAAAATTTTTGATAAAAAGAGATTACTATGCGGAGTGGAATTCCTCTTCTTTGATTGGATGTTTTGCTTGGATATGATGCCTGGAGGTGAGACAAGCACTCTTCTGTATCACAATGAGGATAGCTAAAATGATAGACTGAGGAAAGAAGGAACCTGGGCTCCTGAGGTAATTTCCTTTCTCTTTATTTATTCATTTATTAGTTATTTTCTTTATTTTTTATAAATTAATACATTTTCATATATTTCCAAAATGTAGAGTAATATTGAGCAGTTTTAGCCCCGGCCTACGTAGCTCAGTGGTTCAGTTCCCAGTCATGGCACATGCCCTGGTTACTGGTGGGATCCCCAGTGGGGGATGTGCAGGAGGCAGATGATAAATGATCCTCTCTCATCATTGATGTTTTAACCTCTCTCTCTCTCTCTCTCTCTGTGAAATAAATTAAAATATATATTAAAAAGATACTTTCAAAATTATTGAGCAGTTTTAGTTGGTGATTAATTTATTCAAATATAATAGGGTCATAATTTACTGTAAACTTTTTAAAATGTAAAATCATCCCTTTCAGAGATTTTCATTATCTTTAATTATCGAATATTTTATAATTTCATCCTAAACACACTGCAATCCCTGACAATTTACAGATTCCAACTGCATCTAAGATTATATAAATTTATATATACATATATATACATATATATATACTTATATATATATCATTATATAGTTTCATGATAATTATACATATTGTATTTTTATTGTGTTTCTCCGCCATTCAGTTTGGATATTTTTTTCTTTATACAGATGTGCTTCATATATCTATGCTTTTAGTCTACCTAAATATTTATATGAATAAAATACATATTTGGAGACAAACATAAATATATTTTAAAACTATAATACAGAATTAGAATTATATAATTCCAAGTTGAAGGACTGTAGGGGGTATTTACTCTAAAGTACTCATTTTTATAATAAGTAAATTGTCACAGAGTGGACTATAGATCTGCTAGGAACAATATTTTCATAAGAAAATAGCTCCTGATATGGCCAACTTGAATATTTTCTCATAAATGATGGTCTAAGTATGACTATCCTTCTGTTTTAAATTTCCTAGACTATCACAAATTCTAAGACCATGCACCCACATTCAGTATTCTGTGGTTAATCCCCTCTCTTTCCACATAAGCAGAACTCCTGGAGTGCTGAGGCTGGGTCCTTAATGTTGCATATATTAGCATAATTCCAGAGCCAGCTCAGAAGATAGGAACAATTTTTTCAGGACAGGTGGGCAGAGATGTGATAATAATATGAGTATAGAATCTACCTATGGTTGTAATTAATAAGTGCTGAAACTACAATGAAATAATTTTGACTCCCAACAGAAGTGGGCTATTGACAGAAAAGTTTGTATTACAGATGACAATATCATGCTGCTTTCCAATGAGCAGTTTAACACACGTCCATTTAAATGCTGAATAACTTGCCCTCATCCCCCCACCCCCAGTGTCTTGAGTCTGTTGGTTGTGCTTATATGCGTGCTTACAAGTCCTTCAGTTGATCTCTTACCTGCGCCCTCCCCCCCCCCCCCCCCCCGGCCGGTGGGTGCGGGGGGGGGGGGGGGAGGTTGAGGGGAGGTCAGTGGTGGAAAAAAAAGAGACATATGTACTACTATTTGTAATACCTTAAACAATAAAATTTAAAAAATAAAATAAATAAATGCTGAATAATATGTTTTACTTCATGGGTTTTGATTTTTATCCCTCAAACCCTTAATCAATCCCAGCCTGTGATCATATTTTTGCTTCACATGCAAAGGGTGTTAAGCTTCCTTTAATTATTTATTATTAACAAATGTAATATTTTATGTTCACAAAGAGCTTATAGCATGTACAACACACATACCCAATAAGACTGATATAAAAATGGTAGTTGAAAAAGAATTAACAAGTATTCTCCATTCCTCTGCTTTTATCATAACTTGCACAGATAACCATAATGGTTTTTGAAATAATACATTCCCCAAAATCACAACTCTAAGGCATTTACTGTAGATACATCTCAGGAAGACCTTCAGCCAGAAGGCATGCCATAAAACATAACAGACTCCTACATTGATCTCATTGCCTCTATTTTTATATAGCATCTAGTCTATTTTTATTCTATAAAGTTACTAAAAACTCAAATTCAATCCTGTTGTTTTTTTTTGTCTTTATAATCTTTCAACTTTTTTATTGATTTCATAATAAAGCTGAAACTCCATATCATTAAATCCAAGGCCTTTCTTAATTTGACCCTTATTAATAATTCTGGCATCATTTTTCAAAAATTGCTCTCCCTGAATTCTGTACCTCTGCCAGTTTCAATGACTGTTAGCTGTCTGACACCCCAAGGTCTCTCTCTCACTTTGAGGTATTTGTGTGGAATATTTGTAACACTTTCCCAATCCCAGCTCTCCACGGTTATGCCTTACTCATTTTCAGCCTCACGTGTGACATCATTCCTTCACAAAGCCTTCATATATATCCAGAATAGTCACTCCTTTAATTTTTACTTAGATCACCTTCTACTGCCATAGGTACTTATCATACTTGTATCTAGGGAGAGTTCATAAAATAGTCATTTCTTAATGTTTAGGGAGAAATATTGATATTTAAACATTTTGAGGATATTATTATTTCTACTAGCATAGTCATCCTGGAAAGAAGTATTTGATCAGTAGCTTTTAGTTATGCATGTGCGGGCCATGCAGAGTGGGCAGATAAGCCATCAAGTCAGAAGCTTTGTACTGGATGATATTCTTATGAGTCAGTGCTTGTACCATAGAGTAGTTACAAATTTTGACAATACACTTGCATTAAAGCCTGGAGGAAGTTTGCAATGGAAATTTTTTTGGTGTGAGAAAACTTGCCCTTGCTTTCTCTCATGTTTAGAGGACTTTTAGCTTACAGGGAAGAGATGACCCAGTCTTCATGAGGTTCAGTAAATCCCCTGGGAAGAAATTTTTCAAGACTACCACACACATTTTTTAATGACCAGTTTGGCAGTACAGTGCATATGGCTGGCTATCAATCCAGATATAGGGATTATGTATTTTTGTCTGCCAAGAGCATCTCCTCCTGCTGAAAAAGGCTCCCCCCACACACACATTTAAGCAATCCTATCCTATATAATCTATCTATACTAATAAAAGGGTAATATGCAAATTAGACCGAGTTGACTGGACATCTTCTGGACATGCAACTTCCTTCCAGACACAGCCATGGTGGTGGAGGCCAAGGCAGAGAGGGCATTTGGGGGCAAGATCAGGCCAGCAGGGGAGGGTCAGTGGGGGTGAGATCAGGCCAGCAGGGGAGGGCAGTTGGGGGCAAGATCAGGCCGGCAGGGGAGGGCAGTTAGGGGTGATCCGGCAGGCAGAGGCAGTTAGGGGTGATCAGGCAGGCAGGCAGGTGAACGGTTAGGAGCCAGAGGTCCCAGATTGCGAGAGGGATGTCCCACAGGGATCGGGCCTAAACCAGCAGTCAGACATCCCCCAAGGGGTCCCTGATTGGAGAGCGTGCAGGCTGTGCTGAGGGAACACCCCCCCCCCATGCACATGTTTCGTGCACCGGGCCACTAGTTACATTATGGAAACAAAACCTAAGTACTACCACAAAAGATACGATTATAAATTATAAAACATATATTCTCTTTAAATGTTTAAAAAATATGCACATTGACAATTAAGGAAATATACTAAATAATGGAGAAAATAGTATGTGGAGTAAATGGCATGAAAATGCAAACCTTGTAGCTTCTGTCCCTGAACTGAAATATGATCCATCACTTATAAGTTTTATAAATGTTTAAAATCCCATTTGCATCATCTCGTTCTGATTTATAAACCAGATAAAGAAAAGTGAGGCTCAGAGGCCCATTTTATAAAGCTTGTCTACTTCTCCAGGTATATGTACGTGAAAATATGGTCTCTTTTGGCCGAGTGGCTTCTGAATTCCTCAGTTATTTTGTTGAACACAGATTTGTTATCAAAACAAATGTATACTTAACTTTTTAAGAATAACAAATATTTTTTAAAAAATTATAACCAGAGATCTGAACCAAGAGCTTCTAAGCTGGAGATGGGTGTTTTCTCTCCCAAATTGTGGGTCTGTGATACTCTCTTTTCTAAATCTTGCAAAAATGATTAAAGCCCAAGTACTGAAGCACCTCACAGTACACAGTGCACTACTCAACGAAAATGTATTCAAGTAAGTTACAGTCATTATGTTCTCTTAATGAAAGCAATTGGTTTATAACCTTTTAACAAAACATTTGTTAAACCTCACTGACCTTCATTCTTCAGTCACAGCAAATTATTCTGTTTTGTATCATTGTAAAGCTTTCGACATGTATTCAGATATTTGATCTCATTTTCTCTTCTCACAACACTCCTCTGTTTTAGACAGAAGAAAAAAAAATAGTGACTTAAGTCTTATTTTATTGTGTTGTGTTTTTTTCAATCTGATGACCCAGATATCAAGCTGTAATGCTGAGGCACTTCAGAAAGGATTATGATTTGCTATAACATACTCTTCAAAACAGTGGTGATGCTTAATTTTAAAATTATCCAACAATTTTGTGCTTTGAAAATTGTTTTTATCATAAAGTTTACATACTATTTAGGTAGTAAAATATGGTATGTAATGAAGAGATGCTTACCTCTTTTTAAAGAAATATCTTCAAAATTTCTGAGATAGTATAATGGTTAGATACAAGACAAATATTCACTGAAATCCCCATTACTTCACTTATTGGCTATATTGTTAAGATGAGTTACTTAATTCTTATCTTTCTTCATCAAAGGCAATTATAATAACTACAATATTATAAGAATTACATGAGGCAGTCAACCTTTGAGCATATAACTCATTGCCTTATTAATTGTTCCTATAACTCTGGCTTTTTATTTTCTTGTTAATGGCATAGCATGGCCATTTAGCCTGACATACATTTTTAAATAAAAATAATAGTTAAGCCCAGCTGGCATGACTCAGTGGTCACGGTTCCACTACCAGTCAGGACACATGCCCGGATTGTGGGCTCTAGTCCCAGTGTGGGGTATGCAGAAGGCAGCCGATCAATGATTCTCTCTCATCATTTATGTTTCTATTTCTTTCTCCTTCTCTTTTCCTCTCTGAAATCAATAAAAAAATATTTTTAAAGAAAGAATAGTTAGAATATGAGTATCTGAGTTCACGTCCAGATTTCAGTTTAGTTTTTAAAGGTTGTGAGGTTTCAATACATATATCTATGTGAAATGCTTAGCATCATGTCACAATTAATGTAGTCACTCATAGAAATGTTACCTTTAATGATAGATATTTTTGTACAGGAGGGTAGTAATTTATTTTTGCATGATGTCAAAATTTAACATTAGGTATAATGCTGTAGCTTTGCCCTGCAGAGATGGAAGAGGTAAGAAAGAAAATTGGATAAGTGCTACAAAGAAATCCTTATTAATTTTTTATTTGAAATAAGTGGCATTCTATACCACTGACAAAAATATTGTGAATATACTATTATGCTTATAATTCATGAACCATGTGAGACCAATGACAATATTATTGATATAACTTTACTTTGCATTTTCATAGCCTTATAAAACTTAGAAAGTTTATTCATATACAGAATTTTACTTAATACTACAAAAAATGTAAGATTGGTTTACTTAAAGTAATTTACTGATAAGGAAGCTAAAGTTCTAAAAAAAATTAAATAGTTTGATGAGGATTAAACAAATAGTAAGTGGAAGAGCTTGTATATAAACCACCGGTCTTCTGGCACCCAAAATAGTAACCTTTTCCCCTAGAATCTTAACGATAAATGTTTTATTTAGGGGTAAATGTTACCTTCTAGAACAGGAGTAAAATCTCAAAGTAATGACTTTCTGTAAGCCAAAAAATAAAAATAAAAAAGACATTCTCCCAAAACAAAACAAAGTAAAACATACAACTATTAATACAAAAATGTCCTAAAACAAGACCATGCAATGTTTCTAGAAAAATGAAGCCATTTTTTCTAAGGAGCCTTTTTTTTTTCCTCCTTAGAAAAGTATTTATAACTAGAAAAATATACTTGTACTATAAACGCATAGACCATGTGGCCGTTTGACTCTGCCAGAAAACCTCTCTCTCATGGAAGCAATGTAATTTAGACTTGCAAAGCAAGCTTTGTTTGCTTGTGCCATGGGTGAGAAATCTAGCCTGTTGCTTTTAAGAAAAATATATGCAGAAATGTCAATGAATACCTCATATTCAGATAAGAAATGAATCACAATTTTTAAAGTAACTCAGAAAAAAAAGCTACTTGGCACATTTTTTGTTGGCTTCCTAATTAGAATTAAACTCCCCCCTTGAGTGAGTGTGTGTGTGTGTGTGTGTGGGTGTGTGTGTGTGTCGTGTATGCACGTGCTTGTGCACGCACGCACACATATATCTCTTCTCTCTCTTTCTCTTTAAATATATACATATATATCTATATATATATATATAGATATATATATATATATAGATATGTATTTTTTTCTCTAGTGGAGGGCAAACTATAGTCAACATATGGTGAATTAATCAAGCATCTCATTTATTGTGTCTGATTGAATTTTAATGGAGCTAATCATCTAATTTGACAACTTGTTGAATTATTGTCAGATATATTATACAATCTCTTCTCATTATGTATGACAGATAGTAAAGTGCTGTAAATTATGGAGAATTGTAGGACTTAAGTTTGTTATAAAAGCCATGTGACAAGCATTTCAGGAGAGGACGGAACTCTGTCCTTAAGTGACCTCTGAAAATTAACAAAGAGCATTCATAGGCAATTTTCCACAGCCTCTTTTATTCTAGTCAAAACAACAGGTACTTACTTAAACAAAAGTGAGAAAGAAAGATAGATAAATACATAGATAAATAAATAGATAGATTTTTTTCTCTTAATATTATTATTTATATTTTACCCAAACTTGAAGACCAAGTTTCTAAGCAACCTTGTTCAACTATTCTAGCCCCAAATTCATTAATACAATAAATATTTGTTGAGTTCTGATCTGGTAAATTGTGGAATTTCATAAATTGGAATTTGTAATATGTTTCTCCCTTCTTTTATTTTATTCATCTTCTCACCCCTTTGTCTTCTGGCAGCCATCAACTTGTTCACTAAATCTATGGGTCTGTTTTTGTTTTGTTTTATTTTTCCATTTGTTTTGTATTTTTAGATTCTACATATAAGTGAAGTAATTTGGTATGTGTTTGTTTTTCTGATTTATTTCACTTAGCATTATACTCTCTAGGTCTACCTCATGCTGTTGCAAATGTCAACATTTCATTTTTTATGGCTGAGTAATATTCTATTGGGTATGTGTTTGTATATTTATACATCATACCCTCTTTATTAATCTACTAGAGGCCCGGTGCATGAAATTCGTGCACGGAGGGGGGTTGTCCCTCAGCCCAGCCTGTACCCTCTCCAATATGGGACCCCTTGAGGGATGTCCGACTGCCCGTTTAGGCCCAATCCCAGGGCAGTCAGACATCCCTCTCACAATCCAGGACTGCTGGCTCCCAACTGCTTGCCTGCCTGCCTTCCTGATTGCCCCTAACCGCTTCTGCCTGCCAGCCTGATCACCCCCTAACCACTCTGCTGCCAGCCTGTTTGCCCCCAACTTCCCTCCTCTGCTGGCCTGGTCACCCCTAACTGCCCTCTCCTGCAGGGTTCATCACCTCCAACTGCCCTCCCTTGCAGGCTTGGTCCTTCTCAACTGCCCTCCCTTGCAGGCCGGGTGCCTCCCAACTGCCCTCTCCTGCTGGCCATCTTGTAGTGGCCATCTTGTGTCCACATGGGGGCAGGATCTTTGACCACATGGGGGCAGCTATATTGTGTGTTGCAATGATGATCAATCTGCATATTACTCTTTTATTAGATAGCATAGAGGCCTGGTACAGGGGTGGGGGCCAGCTGGTTTGCCCTGAAGAGTGTCCCTGATCAGGGTGGGGTTCCCTTGGGGCGTGGGGCGGCCTGAGCTAGGGGCCTGTGGTGGTTTGCAGGCGGGCCACGCCCCCTGGCAACGCAAGAGGAGGCCTTGGTATCTGGAATTTATTTTCCTTCTACAATTGAAACTTTGTAGCCTGGAGCAGAGCCAAGCCTGAGGCTCCCTCCGAGGCCGCAGCCATTTGTGTTGGGGTTATAATTGAAACTTTGTTGCCTTAAGCGGGTGGGCCTGGCCAGGGTGTGTGGAAAGCTTTGCTTCCCCTGTTGCCGGCAGCAACCCTGGCCTGTTCTCTCAAGCTCCATTCTGCCGCCATTTGTTTGAATTTGTTTACCTTCTGTAATTGAAACTTTGTAGCTTGAGTGGAGGCTTAGGCTTGGCAAGGGCAGGCAGAAAGCTTGGCTTCCTCTGTTACCTAGGAAACCTTGCTCTCTGTGGCTGTAGCCATCTTGGTTTGGGTTAATTTGCATACTCACTCTGATTGGATGGTGGGCGTGGCTTGTGGGCGTGGCTGTGGGTGTGTCAGAGGTATGGTCAATTTGCATATTTGTCTATTATTAGATTAGATCAGTGGACACCTAGGTTGCTTCTATATCTTGGCAATTGTAAATAATGCTATAGTGAACATATGGGGGCATCAATCTTTTTGAATTAGTATTATTTTCCCATCAGATAAATATCCAGAATAATTGCTGGGTAGTTTGGCAGTTCTTTTTTTAATTTTTTGATGAATCTTCATACTGTTTTCCATACTGGCTGCAACAATTTATAATTCCATCGGCAATGTGCAAGGGATCATTTATATCCACATCCTAGCCATCACTTGTTTGTTGATTTATTGATGATAGCTATACTGACAGGAGTGAGGTGATATCTTGTTGTGGTTTTGATTTACATTTGCCTGGTAATTAGCAATGTTGAGTATATTTTCATATGTCTATTGACCATCTGTATGTCCTCTTTAAAAAAATGTCTATTTAGGCCTTCTGCCCAATTTTTAATTGGATTGTTTGTTTTTGGGTAAGTTGCATGACATATTTATATATTTTGCCTATTAATCCCTTATCAAATGTATCATTTGCAAATATCTCTGCCCATTCAGTAGGTTGTCTTTTTGTTGTTGATGGTTTCCTTCACTATGCAAAAAATTTTAATTTGATGTAGTCCTATTTGTTTATTTTTTTTCCCTGCCTGAGGAGACATTCAAAAGTTATTGCTAAGACTGATGTCAGAGTTTAGTGCCTGTATTTTCTTCTAGGAGTTTTATGATTTCATGGTTTACACTTAAGTATTTAATACATTATAAATTTATTTTTTTGTATGTTGTGTAAAAAGTGGTCAATTTTCACTTTTTTGCATGTATCTGTTCAGTTTTCCCAACAACACTTGTTAAACAAACTATCTTTACCCCATTGAATATCCTTGCCTCCTTTCTTGTTGATTAGTTGACCACATAAGCAAGGATTTGTTTCTGGGCTCTTTATTCAATTTTATTTTTATGTATTTGTTTTAATGCTAGTTATATGTTTTTATTTTTTATTATTAAAAGAAAGAATCTACTGATTATTACCTCAAAGTAACTTACACACACAATATTATATTGATTATAACACAATACATTTTAAACATTGATATATATATATATTGCTAACTGTTATATAGAATTATTAGATAACACATGTGTAATTATATATTACATTTACTAATATTTATCAAATGTAGTTATGTAATTTATATAAATGTTAAATATAAATATATTGGTAAGTGTTATATATAATGATTATAATTTTCAATGTGTAAAATAAATTAACAAATACTATTAGAGAACAATTTGGAAAAATTATGTAATACTATAATAATAGCACTACTAGAAATAACTACTATTTTGTATTTTTCAATAACAACTGTCTTACAGGGATAAGATTGTGCTTTATATACTTTCATATACCAATTTATCTTACTCTTTTTACTTAACATACATTGTAGAAATTTTCTCTTGTCATTAAAAAATCACACTTTACATGGGATGGAAGTTGTCACTTTTATTCTTAAAGCCAGAAAAAAATCAAAACAAGCTATAAATCAATTATATATATATTTTTTTGGCCTCACAGGAAACTGAGTTTCAAAACAAACTGCTGTCTTAAAATCTAAAAAGATCAGTTTATCCATAGAGATCCAGCCAGGTTTGTTTGCCTGGAGTAGGAGTCTCTTGAGTCATGCATGGATGAGAACACTTAAATGGTAATATTGGCTAATTGCCACAGACTCAGAGTGTCCTAGTATATGAGTGAGAAGCTGTTTGTGACCCTTACTTTTCTCTGTTTAATGTCAAATAACCATGCTTAGTTCTCATGAAGAAGAGTTCCCAAATGTTCCCTTTTGATTTTGGCAGGGAGAGGGGAAGGGTAATGATTGTTATACGTGCCTGGAAGCATCTCCAGTGCAAAGCCCTGTGTTTAGGGAAAATTTGAAAAATTTGCTGAATTATTCTCCCAGGTGAGGGAAGACCATTCTTCCAACTCCATCCTCCTCTAGGTTTTCTGGCTTACCTAAGTTTGGGGAAGAACCCATATTCAACTTTGGTTAGGGCTTCAAGGAAATAGACTGAGAATACTACAGGAGGGGAAAAGTAAGTGTGTGTGTGTACAGACCCTTTTATATCACTCGATAAATACTTATGAATGTCAAATCCTAAAGACATGTGCCCACTAAAATATTGAGATTTAATGGGAAGATTATAGATCCTTCCTTTTTTTTCTACACCTCTGCCTCACACAGACAGGACCCCAGTATTTTAAAAAGTCAATTTCAGCAGAAAGGGCTGTAAGACCCTGACTCTCTGAGGAGCAAAGTGGGGAAAGAAAAAGGCCACCACAGGAAATTAAAGACTTTATCACCTACAGCTATAGCAAATATTAAACATAGCCCAACTCCTAGCCATATTAACATAAATCTTCACACTAAAAGCTTTTTTAACCTCAATTCCTATTACCTAATACAGTGTGTCCACTTCTCAACAAAATTAAAGTCATGCCAAAAGGTGAGAGAAAACAGTGTGAAGAGACAAACTAAACATCAGACCCTGGTTAAGATATTTTAAGTACATTATAATTATGAGACAGGGAATTTAAAATAACCATGAATAATATATTAAGGCCTCTGCTGAAAGTGTATATAGTATACAAGGACAGGTAAGTGATGTAAACAGAGAGATAGAAACTATAAGAAACAATCCAAAGGAAATATTATAAATAAAAGTGAATGTATTAGGAAATAAGAATGATTTTGGTGGGTTCATCAGCAGACTTGACAAGGCTGAGAAAAGTAACTCTGACCTTGAAAATAGGTCAACAGAAACGTCCTCCACTGAAACAAATGAAAAACGAACAAAACATCCAAGAACTGTGAGGCAATTTCAAAGAAATAATTAGTCATAATTGGATCATCAGAATGAAATAAAAGGTAGAGAATAAAGGTTAAAATGTTCATAGAAATATCTTCAGTATTAGTGGGAGAGAATTTTCCAAAGTTAGTGACAGACACCAAACCACCTTAAGGTCATCAAGCTCAGAGAAAAAGGGCAAACACCAACAAAATGAAGTGAATAAACAGAAATCTCTGGGTATATCTATTAAACTGCAGGAATCCAAAGACACAGAAAAAAGAAACCAGAGAAAATAATAGTTTACTTATAGTCTTGTAAGGATGAGAAATCCAATAGACGTATTGTCAGAAACCATGTAAACAGAGCAGTCACATACTTAAAGCACTGTAAGAGAAAAAAAATACCCTCAGACTTATAATTGTGTACACACAAGTCACCCATCAAAACTAAATGAAAAATGAAGACTTTCTCTTGCAAAGACAAAACTGAGGAACATCTTTCTTACTCTTAATTGATGTAAAAATAACTTTGTGTAAAAAGATAACAGTAACAATAGATTGGTTGATAATAACATGTGCAAAAGTAAAATGAATAAATGCAAAGTTACAGGGATGGAAGTGAAGAATTGGAAATAATGTTAAAGTTACCTACCCTATATGTGAAATTATATACTACTATTTGAAGATATATAAGCAACAGATTAATTTTAAAAATAGTGAAAGTCAAGGGCAGTGACTAAGAAAATGACCTTTCAAATCTCAAGAAAAATTTAAAATACTTTGAGCTAAATATAATAGAAAGTACAACATCAAAATTCGTGGGACTCAGCTAATGCAATGCTTTGGAGGGAAATTTTATAGCATTAAATACATATAATAGAAAAGAAGAAAATTCTAAAATCAGTAACCTAAGCTCTCTCTGTTGGAAGCAAGAAAAACAATTTAAGATGAAATCAAGAAGAAAAATAAAAATCTGAGCAGAAATCAATAAAATTGAAATAAAGGAAAATAGTTGATAAAATTAATCAAATCAAATGCTTATTCTTTAAAAAGATTATAAAACTGACAAACCTCTAGCCATTTTAACAAAAAAAAAAGGAAGAAAGAAAGAAAGAAAGAAAGAAAGAAAGAAAGAAAGAAAGAAGAAAGAAAGAAGAAAGAAAGGAAGAAAGAAAGAAAGAAAGAAAGAAAGAAAGAAAGAAAGAAAGAAGAAAGAAAGAAGAAAGAAAGGAAGAAAGAAAGAAAAAGAAGAAAGAAAGGAAGAAAGAAAGAAAGAAAGAAAGAGAAAGAAAGAAAGAAAGAAAGAAAGAAGAAAGAAAGAAGGAAGAAAGAAAGAAGGAAGAAAGAAAGAAAGAAAGAAAGAAAGAAAGAAAGAAAGAAAGAAAGAAAGAAAGAAAGAAAGAAAGAGAAGAAAAAAAGAGAAAAAATTACCAATCTCAGAAATACTGTCTACTGATGCTGTAAACATTAAAGGATACAAATGGAATGCTATGATACTATGGCTTGATATAATGTGACAAGCATGGCACTTCAACTCTGTGATCTTCCTCCCCAAATACTGTCACTCCATTGTAATCATGAGAAAGCCATTAGAAAAATCTCAATTAAAGGACAGTCTACAAAATACCTGGAAAGTACTCCTTAAACTGTTAACGTCAACAAAACCAAGGAAAAACTGAAAAAAACTGCTACAACTAAAGAGGTCTAAGGAGACGTAATGACTAATTATAATGTGCTTTCCTGGGTAGGATCCTGGAACAGAAGAAGGGCATTACATTACAAAAAATAGGAACTCTAAATAAAGTATGGACTTTAGTTAATAATAAATAATGTATCAATAGTTTAATTAATTGTGACAAATTTGTCATAGTAATGCAAGATGTAAATAACAATGGACACTAGTGTATCAGAACCTTTATACTGTCTTCACCAAATTTTGTGAAGCTAAAAATATTCTATAGATAAACCTTATTAAAATATAATATCAAATCATTTACATATATATTTAGTGGATGCATGTTAGGCTATCTTTGATGCCTTTCTGGTTTGTTATTTTGCCATATAGCAAATTATTATTTACTAGAGGCCCAATGCACAGATTCATGCACCGGTGGGGTCCCTCGGCCTGGCCTGAGCCCTCTCACAATCCAGGACTTCTCGGAGGATGTTGGATAGCCTGTATAGGCACAATCCCTGCAGACCGGATCCAGACAGGAGGGAGCCCGATCCTGTGCTTTGAGTGTCTGCCCCCTGGTGGGTGGTCAGTGTGCATCATAGTAACTGGTTGTTTGGGTGTTTGGTTGCTTAGGCTTTTATATATATAGATACTTGAGTCCATCTGAATATTCCAGACACAACTCATATTGAGGGCCAAAATTACTTTCACTAGTATTTTAAATAGAATTTTAAAACATCTGTTAACTATTAGCATAGTTTGAAAATCTTTTTTTTTTTCTACCAGTCAAAAGTAATTATATAAAAATAATATGACTTACTATTTTATGTTGACTTATTTTATTTTTTGAGTGTGGTGTAAGACAGAAGCTTCTTCAAAGCAAATTTTATCTCATAATTCTTCAATACTAAAAAGAAACATTTTAGATAAACTTTATACAAAATTGTTCATGCAGGCTGGCAGATGATACAGAAACCAAGTTTTTATATAAGCCTGAAATTAGTGTGTGTTTTTGTCTGAGACATATATATTTTTCCACTTCATGTTCTTCCTCTTCCATTTTTTTTCAACTTGTATAAATGGAATAGAAAGTATAAATTATGCATACCCCAAATAGGTATAGTTTAGCAGGAGCTGTTAGAGAAAGAAGTCTTTAGGCTCATCGCCAGAAGAAAGTGTTGGAAATGCTGAAAGGGACAAAAAAATGTCAAAATTCCATATAAAAATTACATTTTGACAGCCCTGCTTATATGTTCTCATGAAAATAACAAAACCCTAGGGCTTCAAAACACATGTAACTAGCACTTCTTTTTTTTTTCCAGACAACCCAACCATAATGTTTTAAAATTACAAATTATCTTCAGTGGTTATTTTGGGTTGTTTTTGTGAGTGGGAAGGGCGTTGGAGTTATCATAAAACAATGAGCACATATAGACCAGAAACATGTCAGGTAAAGGTAAAGGGAACCTTACTCTCATTGGCAGGCAGTGAATGAGTCTGCACCATTTTCCATGCTTTTTATGTGTCATAATTCAAATTACATTCTCTCTATAGCTATCTTTGTATAGTATTTTGCAAAAATCGGCACATGCACTCAGGCCCATGCTGCTCACTGGTTGGAGCTTTGGCCCATGCATGGAAGGGTCACAGGTTTGATTCCCATTCAAAGGCACATACTTTGGTTGCAGGTTTGATCCCCGTATAAGGGAGGCAACCAATGGATGTGTCTCTTTTATTTTTAATCTTATGCAAAAAAATCCCACGATTATTTTTTATTATAAAGGTGAACCCCGAAGGCTTATTGGTAGGATTTCTGGTAGTGAGCCTGGGCATGAGGACCTCCAAAGTTTTTGGATTCCCAGCATGGGGGTTCAGTACCAGCAGGGTCTTGTCAAGCCCACCAGCCAATCATGAGTGAGTATGCAAATTAACCCAACCAAGATGGCTGCGGCCACAGAGAGAGCAGGAGGGAGGCTTGGGTTTACCCAGCGATGGAGGAAGCCAAGCTTTCTGCACAACCTGGCCTGGCTTGGCCTCTGCTTTAGGCTACAAAGTTTCAATTACAGAAGATACATAAATCCCAACAGAAATGGCTGCCACCATGGAGCAAGCAGAAGGCTTGGCTCTGCTCCAGATTACAAAGTTTTAATTGTAGATGTAAATAAATCCCAGATACCAGCGTCTCTGCTTGGGTCACCAGGTGGCTTGGTTGGCCTGTAAACCACCACAGGCCCCTTGCCCAGGCCGCCTCACACCCCAAGGGAACTCCCACCCTGGTCTGGGACACCCTTCAGGGCAAACCAGCTGGACCCCACCCATGCACCAGGCCTCTATCCTATCTAATGAAAGAGTAATATACAGATTGACCATCACTCCAACACAAGATGGCTGCCCTCATATGATCAAAGATCCTGCCCCCATGTGGACAGAAGATGGCTGCCACAAGATGGCCAGCAGGGGAGGGCTGCTGGGAAGGACCAGGCCTGCAAGAGAGGGCAGTTGGGGGTGATCAAGCCTGCAGGGGAGGGCAGTTAAGGGTGACCAGGCTGGCAGAGGAGGGAAGTTGGGGGCAAACAGACTGGCAGGGGAGCAGTTAGACATCAATCAGGCTGGCAGGGGAGTGGTTAGGGGGTGATCAGGCTGGCAGGCAGAAGCGGTTAGGGGCATACAGGCTGGCAGGGGAGCAGTTAGGCATCAATCAGGTGGGCAAGAGGAAGCGATTAGGGGCAATCAGGAAGGCAGGCAGGTGAGCAGTTGGGTGCCAGCAGTCCTGGATTATGAGAGGGATGTCCGACTGCCCGTTTATGAGAGGGATGGCCGACTGCCAGCAGTCCTGGATTATGAGAGGGATGTCCGACTGCCCGATCTCACCGGGATCGGGCCTAAACGGGCAGTCAGACATCCCTCTCAGGGTCCCAGATTGGAGAGGGTGCAGGCTGGGCTGAGGGACACTTTCCCCCATGCACTGGGCCTATAGTTTCATATAATAGGCCACTAGGGTTTTGGAGATAGACTGACAAATTGCTGAATCTGGGCCGCATGACCACCACCCTTCATGTGGACTTGGCTGTCCACCCCACCCATGCACCAGGCCTCTATCCTATCTAATACAAATGGCCAAGAGACATATGAAAAAATGCTCAGTCACTGATCATCAGAGAGATGCAAATTAAAATGACAATGAGGTATCACCTCACACCTGTCAGAATGGTTACCATAAGCAAATCAACAACTGACAAGAATGTGGAGAAAAATGTTTAAATTTTTCTATAACAACTACTTACATTTTAATTTTTGATAAATATAGTATTTGTTAGATAAATTCTATTTACTTGTATTAGTAAAATAATTTAGAAAAAATCTATTTGTTTATCTCACTTTTTTCTATGTCCTCAATTGTAAAATCCCTCCTTTTTTAAACAGTGAAACCAGAAGTAGGCCCACACAAGGATTAGATACCTCATTCTTTTTCTATAACTTAGACTTGAAATTTAAGAATAAATAATTTAGTAATAAAAACAATGTATATTTGCATTAAAATACATTTATAGAATACTATAATAATGAATATTTTTATCTACATTTCTGAAATTGATGGAGAATTATTTTAGTACAGCTATTTAAATGTAAAATGGTCTCCATTAAGTCATATCATGATTTCATTAATTTTATTGCAGTCAATAATTTAAATTGCTTAATTAAATTTAATTCATGTTTAGTTTTATAGTTTATAATTAATTATGATGTAATCAGCATACTTATATCCATCAACCATAATTTAAAGAAGTAGCATATTATCACTCTTGTCAGATTTTCTTGATGAAATTCATGTCACTCTTATTAATTTACTCAGGAAAGGTTTTTTTGATACATAAGAGAATAATAATATGACAAAGAAAGAAAACACTTCAGCCCTAGCCAGGTAGAGAATTGATCTGATACACCAGGGTTGTGGGTTCCATGCCAGGACGGGGCATATACGAGAATCAAACAATGAATACATAAATAGGTAGAACAACAAATCTGTTTCTCTCTCTCTCTCCCCTCCCCCACCCCTTTCTCTCTTTCTCTAAAAATCTATATATATAAAACCCTAATATTTATTTTTTCCCCTCTGAATCCCTGCATATAGAATATAATTTTGCATTAAATGATATATTGCCAATAGTCTCTACAAAAAACTAGTCATATTGTAATACACAATCCCAGAACATGCTAGTACCTGCTAAAATACAAATATTATATACTTCTCAAATTTTTGTTTTATATTTCACTAATTAGTGACAAATCCTTTTAGTTTAGTTTTGCCTGAAAGAGGCCAATATCTCAGAAATGAAGCAGTAAGAGCTATTTATATATACACATACAATTCATGATTAAGTAAAAAATTATGATTGAAAAGATATTAATATTTAATTATATTAATAATGAAATTATTTTAAGCATGGGACTTATTTAAATTTGACTGAGATTGACATAATGAATGGAGTATACTCATTGAAATGAACAACTATAATTTGAGAAGTGATAGTGACATGTTATAATACACACAAAAAACAATGTTATATGCCTGATATTTTTAATTAGCTCTTTTGTACTCCTCAATCTTATATTTTTCATTTAAAATAATAGCACAAAACAAGTAAATCATTTTGTTCTTAGTAGCAAAAATTTTAATAATCAAGAGATTCCTTAAATGTTAAAGAAAATGTTTCTAAAAAATTATTTTTTCTCTAATTATGTTGATTTAATGTTTTATGATCTCTGCTTTGAGGGAAAATATGGAGATTTTTTTTTAAAGAGAGGTCTTTAAATTATAGTGATATTTAAAGGCTCAAGGTTCCAAAATGTTTTAATTTATGATGAATAACAGTTATTATTCTAAGCTTGTAAAAAGACAAGGAATACTGCATAAGCAGATTTTCCCCTCTGAGGTATCAATTTTTCCATTAATTTGTCTTTGAAATACATCCTGGGCAAGATGTGCTCTGGAATTACCCAAATCAATCAGAATGCTTGAGTGTGCAAATGAAAAATGTTTTTATGGTATACTAGAGGCCCAGTGCATGAAATTCGTGCATGTTGGGGGGTCTGTCCCTCAGCCTAGCCTGCACCCTCTCCAATCTGGGACCCCTCGAGGGATGTCCAACTGCTCGTTTAGGTCCGATCCCAGTAGGATCGGGCCTAAACGGGCAGACGGATATCCCTCTCACAGGCCAGAACTGCTGGCTCCCAACTGCTCACCTGCCTGCCTGATTGCCCTTAACTGCTTCTGCCTGCCAGCCTGATCACCCCCTAATGACTCCCTTGCCAGCCTGATTGATGCTTAACTGCTCCCTGCCAGCCTGTTTGCCCCTAACTGCCCTCTCCTGCAGTCCTGGTCACGCTTAACTGCCCTCCCCTGCAGGCGGTCCCCCCCAACTGTTCTCCCCTGCAGGCTTGGGTCCCCCCAAACTGTCTTTCCCTGCAGGCCCAGTCGCCCCCAACTTCCCTCCCTTTCAGGCCTAGTCCCTCCCTACTGCCCTCCCCTGCTTGCCAGCTTGTGGTGGCCATCTTGTGTCCACATGGGGACATCCATCTTTGACCACATGCGAGGAGCCATCTTGTGTGTTGGAGTGATGGTCAGTTTGCATATTACTCTTTTATTAGATAGGATAGAGGCCTAGTGCATGGGTGGGGGCCAGCTGGTTTTCTCTGAAGGGTGTCCTGGATCAGGGTAGGGGTTCCCTTGGGGCATGGGGTGGCCTGGGCGAGGAGCCTGTGGTGGTTTGGTGACCCAAGCGGAGGCCCTGGTATCTGGGATTTATTTATCTTCTATAATTGAAACTTTGTAGCCATGAGTGGAGGCCAGAGCTGGCCAGGGTGTGCAGAAAGCTTGGCTTCCTCCATTGCTGGGGAAACCCAAGCCTCCTGCTCGCTCCATGGCCAGAGCCATCTTGGTGGTGGTTCATTTGCATTCTCGCTCCTGATTGGCTGGTGGGCGTGGCTTGTGGGTGCAATGAAGTGATGGTTAATTTGCATATTACTCTTTTATTAGATAGGATTCAAAGTATATTAATTTAAGACACTGAGTAATCCTAATTCCCAGCAAGTTTGTGATGACTATTATATTGCCTATTGATATAATCAATATGAAAATAATTCCACTTCTTAATTCTCCAGTCCTCAACATATAAGTAAGTGGAAATATTATCCATCCAGTTGCTCAAACCAAAATAATGTGGTGATCTTTGACCAAATTATTGATATTACAAAGCACTTAACCTCATGAATTTTCAATGAATGTTTTTGATTATTCTCTTTTCCTCACACTCTAACCCAATCAAGTCTTATAGACTATGGATCCACAATATATTGATAAAATTCACTTCTTACTAACTTCACTACCATAATATAGTTTAAGTCACTATCAGCTCTCACCTGGTTGACAATAATAACCTCCTAACTTGTCCACCACCTTCTGTTCTCAATACCCAATCATGCAACAAGGATTAAATTAAATTTTAAGCCACACTTTGATCAATTCTAGTTTTAAATTTAATATGCTTCCATTGTAATTAGAATATCTGAAACCTGTTATTTTTGTCTTATTTTTTACATAATTTGGCTGATTTTATCTCATGCCAACCTACATCTTACTCACTGCATTACAGCAGACACTGGCCTTTTTTACCTGTTCCTTGACTTTGGCTAATTTAACCCTCTTAATGATTCATCCCTCTGATCTTCCAGTGGATAGTTTCTTCTATTCATGTATGTCAGATCATTAGTACCTTTTCAAATGATTCATTCTTTGCCACCAAGGAAATTTTTCTATTTGTTTTGCCTTTTTTGTAATATTTATTACTACTGGAAAGAATCTAGTGTATCTTATTCAAATCTATAAAGAAATCCTGGCTCATAGAAGGCTCCAAACAAAAGTTTCAAATTAATAAGGCTAGTATATAATACAGTATTGTGTAACAAACTCGTATATGGCACAAGAAAGAAAGAGGTCCAACAAAGGTAGATACTAGCAGTATCTATAAAACCAATTTCAAATATTCTTATAAATCACAAGCCAATTATTTTTATCTTTTGCTGAAATAATATAACATGTACAAATAAGGTAGCCTTGTTAGATATTAATAATATAGTTAATTAACACAATTAATAAATATAACTAAAAGTGAGCAATATAATAAATGTAATAAATGTTGACTATGTGAAGGCACTATCCTAGTCTCTGAGGATAAAATACCTTTCTCTCATGTATGGCAAATGGTTGAAATTATTATTTTTTCCTCTTAGCATCAAAATGTTAATTCTTCATGATGATTTTAATGGAATATAAACAAATTATTTTAATAGCTCACCAAAATATTTCAAATTTATTATAACAAAAAGATTACAATACTGGTTTAATAATAGAGTAACAATGTCTAGACAGAACTTTTTCTTGGAAAAAATGTTTATTAATATTTGAATTTATATAAATCTGTTTTTTAAATTTTCTTTTTGTTGTCTTTTGTTTTTATTATTTCCTCTCATATAGTGGCATAAGTAAGGATTATCTTAGTTTATTAGCTAAAATTAAGAAATATTTTAAGGGAAAATTAATAATAATAGTGAATAACAAAAACCATCCTATATAATAAAAGGGTAATACACAAATAGACTGAACAGCAGAACAACAGAACAACCAATCAAAGCATAATATGCTAATGATATGCTAAGGCTGCTCAACCACTCGCTATAATGTGCACTGACCACCAGGGGGCAGATGCTCCTACTGGTAGGTTAGCTTGCTGCTGGGGTCCTGCCAATAGGGACTGAGCGAGATGGGCAGGATGTACCCTGGAGCCCTCCAGCGGTCCCTCCCTGGTCCAATCAGGCACTGGTTGGGTCCCTTGGCCTGGCCTGCACCTTCTTGCAATCCAGGACCCCTTGGGGGATGTCGGAGAGCTGGTTTCAGCCCGACCCCACAGGCCACTCCCCTTGAGAGGGCATCAGATGCAGGGCTCATGGCTGGAGAGTGCTGCTGCAGCAGCACAAGCCTCTCCTGATCAGGCCTGATTGGGCACGAGCCCGCGGCAGACACAGTGGGGCCGGGATGAGCAGGAGTGGCAGGTAGGAGCTGCAGGCAGAGTTGGACTGAAGGTTTCAGCCCCATCCCTGCAGGCCACTCAGAGGGACCCCACCCATGCACAGATTTGTGCACCTGGGCTCTAGTTATTAAATAAAATTAATGTTAAAATCACTCATTAAGTTAGAAGTTAGAAGCCTTCACTTCATCTTTGAGAAAACCCGATAATTTCAGATTTATCTAAACTTACCTTCTTTCTCCTCAGAAATATAGCACACAACTGTGTAATTTTGGGGAAAATACTACTATAATTTAACCTAAAAATAAATAATCATCACTGAAGTATAAAATATGAATTAGTTTGTTAATTTTCTCAACGTTTATGCAGTATGTGCTACATTCCAGATATTAGGGTGTGTATGTGGAACAGTTACCAAGAGAGATAAATAATGAGGGAATAGGCAGGATTTTTTTTTTTAAACAATAGAGTGTGATATTTCAACTAATTATTCTACTTATGTTCTATATCTTTATTCACTTCACCACTCTTAAAAAGCCATAGAATTCTGGCAGGAAGTAGCTAACACATTTCTTATCTTTTAGTAAATCCAAGATTGTAGCTCTTTATGTGATCAGTCATTTAATTCCACTATTTTACAAATCCATTTCTTCAGAAAGAGTTCCAGTTGAGGTATTTTTAGAATCTCTAATACATTTTTGCCCTAAAGGATTAGATATTTAAATTGAGGGGGAAAAAGTATTTTGAATTTCTATCCTCATTTCAATTGGATTGCCTAAGTAATCATCTGAGATCATTATTTGAATTATTAAGTCTAAGTCTTATTTCATTGGTGCTATTTTGCATGTTTTTTACATCACCATTATAAATATTATTTGACATTCTTTCTTATGCAAACAAATAACAATGAGTGACTTTGTTGTTGCATTTTAATTCTTTTTGGTTGAGGAGAATGGGTGGACATAGGCTGGTAATATCCCACAGGGCAAAGATTTCCTTTTGATCCCTTGATTTCTATATATATTTCAAATAAATTAATAAAATTTAGGGGTTTTTTTTGTTTGTTTGTTTGAGGGACAACATAATAGTGAAACTGAATCCAAGGTAGGCTACCCCTTGCCACGAAAGGCAAACTGTTGAGATAGGTGCTGGTGAGAAAGGAAAGACGTTTATTGCAGTGCCAGTCACCTGAGAAGATGGGGGACTCTTGTGGCAAAGCCCACCTTAGCATCTCAGTACAAGCAGGGTTTTTTATAGGGAGGGAGATGGAAAGCAGAACAAAGAAATCAGAAGGAGAGCCTGTGGATGTGCTGGCAGTGTCCTTGCTGGTCCCAATGTGGATCTTTAATATCAGCATTACTGGCAGTGCTAGCCAAGTCCCTGCAGTTGTGCGATCTATGTCAACTGAAGTTGTGGTCAAAGCCTTTTTTTGTGCAAACAGGAACTAGAACTAGTGATGCCTGCAATAAGGACACAGTCAGTATGTGAGTTCCTCTTATTAGTTTGTTAGTACATTTTATTCTAATTCCATTTCATGGTTAGTCAGAGAAATATAAGGTTTTTATTCCCTGTTACAATAGTAGTGTCCATAACACATTTTATTATGAGTAAAGAGCCTTCCATGCACAACATTAAGTACAATTATAATTTGCAAATAGAAATTTACCAATAAAAATTTGAAAACATTGCTTCCTTATGATAATAATTATGTTGTTTTGTCTAAAATATATAGCGATTGCATTATAATGTACATGTAAGTGACATTATTTTAATTGTTGGTTTCATTGTTGTTGTTTTTTACTTCAAAAGATGAAAACTTTTATTAATTACTTGAAATATTTTATATGGTACCTTAGATTTAGAAAAACAGTACTCATTTTTTGAACTCCTTTTTTCTTTTGATAATAATAAATTTTGCAATATTTACTATAGATTTAAAAACAGGTTTTCAGTCATCCGCTTGTGATAAGGATGTAGAAAGTAACTAGAGACAGATGCTTCCACCCTAACAATCATAACAAGTTGGGGAAGCTAAAACATCAGATCGTTTTTCAACACATAAGAGAGTTAAAGAAGCAACGAACCTAAATTAACTAAATTTAAGAAAGTGAAAAGATAAATAAAATTGACAAGCCTCTAGCTATACTAAGAAAAAATGAGAAAATTTAAGTAAAATCAGAAAAGAAAAAAAAGACATTACAACTGACATCACTGAAATGCATTAGATCATAAGAGACTACGCTGAACATTCATATGCCAACAAAATAGAAAACCTAGAAGAATGGCTAAATTCTTAGAAAAATACAACTTACCAAGATTTAATCACACAAATAGAACATATGAACAGACCAATAATGAATAAGGACAATGACTCAATAATAAAAAAAACTACTAAAAAAGAAAAGCCCAAACCCAGGTGGTTTATGGTGAATTCTACCAAATATTTAAAGAGCTAATGCCAATTCTTGTCAAAATCTTTCAAAAAATAGCTACACAAAAGAGACAAGCAATCTTCTAGATGCAGGGTTCAAAACACTGGTTATAAGGCTGCTCAATAAACTTAGGGGAAGAGGAGGTGACCTTAGAACTTCAACAAAGCGATAGGATGGAACTAGACAACATAAAAAAGATCTAATCAGAAATGAAGAATAAATTAACTGAAATGAAAAATACATTACAGGGGATCCACAGTGGAGTAGCTGAAGCAGAGAATAAAATCAGGTATTTGGAAGATAAAGTAACAGAAAATACCCAATCAAAACAGCAAAAAGAAAAAATAATCTAAAAAAATGAGGATAGTTTAAGGAGCTTCGGAACAACTTTAAGCATACCAACATTTGCATGATGGGGGTGCCAGAAGGAGAAGAAGGAGAGCAAGGAATTGAATACCTATGTGAAAAAATAGTAACATAAGCATACTACAAGTCTGGGAAGCATAGAGAAACCCAAACAAGATCAACCCAAAGAGGCCCACACCAAGACACATTATGGCCTCTATAAGATTTTTTGTTTTGTTTTGCTGAGAAATCTGCTGTTAGCTTGATGGGGATTTCTTTCTAGGTTATAATTTTATTTTCTCTTACTATTCTTAGGATTCTTTATCTTTGCTTTTAAGTTTATTATAATCCATTTTAAATAAAATTAGCTTCAAGAATTTGGATGTTTAAATATCTCCTCAGGTCTGAGAAGTCCTCAACCATTGCTTCTTTTTCTTCCCTTCCTTTTTTTTAAGTTGAAATAAGCTTTCTTTCCCATCTCGCTCTATTTTCCTTTTAAAACTTCAGTTATTCTTATATTGGTCCTTTTGATGGTGTCCTGTAAATAATATACCTTTTTTTTACACATTTTTATTTTTTATCTTTGTTCCCCTTTAACTGGGCAATATCAAAGTTACTCTGTTCTAACTCAAAATATTCTTTATTCTGTTTGGTCTATTCTATTGTTACTTCTCTCTATTGCATTATTTTATTTATTTCATTAATGTACTTATTTCCAGAATTTCCATTTTGTTCTTTTTATGATATCTATCTCTGTTAATTTTCTATTTTTTTTCATGTAGTATTCTCTGGTTTTGTTAAATTGTCTTCCTGTGTGTTGTTGTAGTTCATTGAGTTTCCTTAAAAGATATATTTTAACTTCTTTATTAGGTAAATTATAAATTCACATTTTTGAGTTCTGTTACTAGAAGATTATTATGATCTTTTGGTGAGCTCATATTTGCCAAATTTTTCACGTTCCTATATTAACATTTAATTAGCAGCTATATTTATATTCTCCAATCTTTACTAATTGCCTTTAGGGAAGGAATAACTTTGGACATTCCTGCTAGATATTCTGAGGCTTTCTTAAAAACTGTATGTATATATATCTGCTCCATGCCTTTTTTCTCCCTTTTATGAAATAATTATTAAATTTGTATATATTCTTTTGATTCTCCATTGCACCAGGACAGCTGCTCATATTATCTCTTTAGTTTTCCTGAAGGTGGTACTATAGCTCAAGTTTTAAGTTGTTTTCCTGTCTCACAGACCCTGGCCTGCCCTACTTTCTGCTTGTGCTTCCTAATTATCTGCCCAAACTTGTTTTGCTACTGACCTTGGGAACATGCAAAGGTGGTAGCCACAGAGTGGGGGTATATGTGGGTGAGGCATGTGGAGAACTAGGGGTGGTCACAGGCTAGTGGGAGGATTCATGGCATTTTCCATGTCTCTTTTTTAGCAGCTCATGGGCCACTTTCCTGATGGAGTCTACAACACAGTCAGAAGAGCATATGTCCCTTTAATTCCTTCAGAATATTTTTGCTGCTGTTCGTCCAATCTCCTCCCTCACTGCAGTCATGGAGTTTCCAATTTAGTACCCTGGATGCTGCAAGAGAGAAATGAGTTTCTTTGACACCATTCCACACAGCTAGGGTAGTTATTCACCTACTTTTTTCCCCCCACAGTGGAAATTATGGGTGAAAAAGGATTCACCTAAGCCTAAACTGTGCTGCCACAGGGGAGGGGTGATATAGGCAAATTCAAGCTGTTCCTTTTAACCACTTTAGTGCATCAAAAGTTGTGATTGTGTTTTGTTCCAATGGAGTGCTGGAACTTCTCCCTGGACACCTGGACTTCCACCAAGGCTCTCTCTTCTGTGGGTCACTTCCCAATCCAGTGTTCTCCAGGTACCGCAGACAGCAGCTAAGTGGGTCTGGAGTCAGTTCATAGGCTACTATAGGATCCACATTATTCTATTACTTGATGCACAGGTGGGTCCGACTCCTTCTGGGTCCTTTGGCATATGGTGCTGAATCCTACAACTCCCACGGAGTTGCAATTTTTTGTAATGAGCCCTGAATTGTTGTTGAAGATGGGGGCAAGTTGAGGGATGTCTCATGCCACCCTGATGCTGACTAAGGTCTCTTTCATATAATTTTCCTTGTTTTTGAGGACCTTTACAGATTTGAGTATCACTGGTCCAGTATTGTGTAGAATGTTCCTCTATTAGAATTTTTCTGGTGTCTTTCTCATATTTAGGGAGGGGTTATGGATTTTGGTGAGGAAGTCCACTGTGGTCAAGTACAGTTTTTATAATATCATACCAAGCATACACTACTAGCAACATGACTTACCCCTTTGGACATGACAAAAATTATCTCCCTGACAAATTCTAGCCAGGCTCCTCTGAGCCATGTCCTGGATGAGGCTTCAACCTTGGCCTATAAAAGCTACACACTGTCAATACAGAAGAGTTCAACTACTTTCCTACCCACAGGTTAAAGACTCAAATAAGCCCTCACAATTTCTAACAGGTTAAGGCCACATCTCTAGCCCCCTCTTAAAGTCTCTGCCTGAGAAAGCTCAAGGCTGCCAAGAGAATTTACTGTCAGTTTTAGGGAACAGCTGACAATAGGCCCCATGACTGCCCTTTCTTAGAGCATTTACTAAGAAGGGTTTTACAAATGTGAACCCTCTGTTCCTGTGAGATGTTTATGCATCAATTGCTACTCTGGATTATCTGTCTCAAGGACCTGAAAACCATTCTTTTAAAATTATCATCTTCAGAAAGGAAAAGACCTTTGTCTTCTAGTGTCTATGAGAGAATAGGATCTAACTTTGATAATTACCAGATAACAGACAGAGGCAGACTAATCAGCATCTATCCTGATTAATGCTTTATAATTTTTCAATTCCCTAATTCTATTGACCCCTGATTGCTCCCTCTCTACTTCCCCATTCTCCCTTTGAAAAGCCCAGTCACCTCTGTACAAATTAATGTTGAGTTCAATTTATGCTGGGCTCTCTTTCCTATTGAGTAGAATATTGTTGATTAAAATATGTCCTTATGAGAGAACCAAGATGGTGGCATAAGTAAACACCTGTACTTTCTGCCTCCCACAACCACATCAAAATTAAAACTAAAATACTGAACAACTATCATCCAGAACTGCAGGAAGGCTGGCTGAGTGGAAGTACTACAACTAGAGAGGTAAAGAAGAAAGCACACTGGTAGGAGGTACGAAGGTGGGGAATGGGCTACTCTGGCACCCGGGTATGCCGCTTTTTTAATCGGGAGGGAGATCCCCTCTGCGGAGGCACCTGGAGGAGCAAGGAGTCCCAGCCCCACACCAGATGCCCATCCCAGGGTCCCAGAGCTGGGGAAAGGAGTCCCTATGGGCAGTAAGAACTACGGACTGTAAGAACCAGTACAGATTTGGGCTCAGTGACACAGGCTGCTGGAGACCCAGCTGCTCCTCTAGTAAGGCCAGCACCACGAACTGAATTTACAAGCTCCCACTTCCTCTGAGCTCCAGTGCTAGACGAGGGTCTGGGGGACACAGACACATACGGGGAGAAACTGGACTGTGTGGCATCAGGGCAGGAATGCTGGGGCGGCTTTCTTCCAGACGGAGGTGCTCGCAGAGGTCATTGTTCTCATTCTGGGACCTCCCGGTGCAGGGCTGACTGGCAGCCATTTCTGTTTGCTCTGCCCTAGTGATTCCCTGAGACCCCACCCAAGCTGTGCGCAGCAGCTTTTGCACAGGAATGGTTTGTCCTTTCTCAGGCTAAAACTCTGTCAAACAAGCTGCAGCTGGGTCAGGAAGTCCCAAACCTATAAATACAAGGCCCAAGAACCAGCACCAGCACCTTGCTTTACAGCTGGGCCTCGTCTGGGCACTTCCAAGCCTGATACAAAGAGGAGGAATCTGCAGATCTCTCTGTAGCTCCTGCTGGGTGACCTCAGGCAGTGGCTGACTTTGCACCTCCCTGGGGATCCAAGAGCCAGTATACCCAGTGGTCAGTGTGAGACCACACCAGATTACAACTCTTCACATCCATAAGTGACATAAGAGAGCAAGGTACTGAAAACCTATTTGAAGAAATAATGACAGAAAACTTCCCCCACCTGGTGAAAGAAATATACTTACAAGTCCAGGAAGCACAGAAAACCCCAAACAAGAAGAACCCAAAGAGGACCATACCAAGACACATCATTATTAAAATGCCAAGGGCAAGAGACGAAGAGAGAATCTTAAAAGTAGCAAGAGAAAAACAGTTAGTTACCTACAAGAAAGTGCTCATATGACTGTCAGCTGATTTCTTAATAGAAACTATGTAGGCCAGAAGGAGTGGCAAGAAATATTCAAAGTGATGAGTAGCAAGAACCTACAACTAAGATTCCTCTACCCAGCAAAGCTGTCATTTAGAATTGAACATCAGATAAAGAGCTTCACAGATAAGAAAAAGCTAAAGGAGTTTCATCACCACCAAACCAGTATTATATGAAATGCTGAAGGATATTCTTTAAAAAGATAAAGAAGAAAAAGGTAAAGATAAAAAATATGAACAACAAAGTGACAGCAAATATGTACCTATCAACAAATGAATCTAAGAATCAAATGAATAAAAAATCTGATGAACAGAATAAACTGGTGAATGAAATAGAATCAGGGGCATGGAAATGGAATAGACTGATGATTCTCAGAGGGAAGTGGGTGGGGGGGCACAGGAAGAGATTAGATAAAGATTTTATATGCATGTATGCAGTACCTATGGACACAGACAATACGGTGGCAAGGGCCTGGGGTGGGTTGGGAACTGGGTGGAGGGGAAATATGGGGGGAAAAAAGAGGGACATCTATAATAATCTCAACAATAAAGATTAATTTAAAAAAGTATATATGTCCTTACCAGTTTCACTAATGGCTAGCTTCCTTTATATCTGCTAGTTATCACCTTAGACACCTACTGAATAGGGCTGGTCTAGTTTATCCACTGTAAATTTATTCTTCTATACTGCACTCTTTGGAAGGAAATCAATATGTGCAGCCTACATTTGAGAAGTAGAGAGTCATGTGTCACCTCCTTGAGAGTGAAATATCTACATAAATGTGTGTGTGTGTGTGTGTGTGTGTGTTTACTTAAGTTGATGTTACATGTGTTATCCACATTTATTTAAGGCTTTGAACAGTTAACAAAAATTTTAATTGATTTTAGAGAGGGAGGAAGGGAGAGGGAGAGAGAGAAAAACAACGATTGGCTGCCTCCCACATGTAAACTGACCAGGGATTGAACCTGCAACCCTGGGTATGTGCCCTAGTTGGGAATCGAACTGGCAACCTTTAGGAGGCTCAAGCAACTGAGCCACACCAGCCAGGGCACATGTGTTATTAACTTTCTGATGATTCTCTGAGCTATGTCTTATGAGCTATGAATTTATATTTGTGCACTCTGCTGATGTACGTTTTACTTCATAAAATTTAAATGTGTAATTTTAAATGTACTGGGTTGCTGTAAATATTCAAAGAAAGGATGAATTTCTTTAGATAAATTAAAGAGAAGACTCAAGCATTAGAAGATGACAGGAATCCAGGAAATGACAGGTTTATTTTAGTGCCAAGAACCAAGGCCCCTGATTTCTTACAAGTTTTTGGACTAGAGAAATTCTCATAAACTTTTCAGTGGTGATCTTTCTGTAACTCACTAGAAACACAGGGGTAACTCTTTCTTGAGAACAAACCCAACTAAGTACTTATTTCTTTTGGAAAATGAGTTTTAAATTTACTAAGATAGCTTACATTAAACCTGTATTGTTTTTCAGTCAATACTACCTTTTAGCTAGTAACATTGTTCAGTCAATTCTCTATTCTGTAAAAGTAACTACTCAGAACATACCTTTACTTGATAATACATTTGACTTATATCTATATATCTATATCTATATCTATATCTATATCCATATCCATATCTATATCTATATCTATATCTATATCTATATCTATATCTATATATCTATATCTGTATCTATATCTGTATCTGTATCTATATCTATATCTATATCTATATCTATATCTATATCTATATCTATATCTATATCTATATCTATATCATCGATCTATATCTATATCTATATCTATATCTATATCTATATCTATATCTATATCTATATCTATCTATATCTATATCTATATCTATCTATATCTATATCTAAAAAGCCAGTGACCGGAATGCCCTAACGACCAGAATGACCAGTCACTATGACACCCAGTGCAGCCAGGGAACCAGCCCATTCAAGGGTGGGGTGGCCAGCCAACCTCCCACGGCTCCTCCCCCCAGCCAGCCAGACCCCCGATGGGCCCCAACCACCCTGATCAGCCCATAGTCCCTCCCCCTGGCTGGCCCTGCCCCTGATTGCCCCCCCACCACAATAGGGGGCAGGGTTGGTTGGCCAACCTGGCCAACCTCCTGCAGCTCCTCCCCCCACCTAGCCCCGCTCAAGATCAGACCCCCCACCCCAATCAGGGGCAGGGCCAGTGGCCAACCACTTGCAGCCCCTCCCCCAGGCCAGCCCCACCCTGATTGGTCCCCATGACCCTGATTGGCCCACGGCCCCTTCCCCCAGCCACCTCCACCCTTGATCACTCCCCCACACACCAATTGGGGATGGGGCTGGCCAGCCAACCTCCCATGGCCCCTCCCCCAGTTGCTGACCCCCCTGACTTTCCCCTCCACCCAGCGCCTCCCCATGGCTGACCCCACCCTCAATAGGCCCCCCCACCCCAATCAGGGGTGAGGCCCTCCGGCCAATAGCCCACGGCCCCTCCCTCCAGCCGGCCTGGCCAACCTCCTGCCATCTCCTCCTCCTCCCGACAGGCCCAGCCTCGATCCAACCTGATTGGGGCTGGCTGGACCCCACCTGTGCACAAATTCAGGTACTGGGCCTCTAGTTAGTTTATATAACACCCATGTTGGGTGGGAAAATAAATATTATACTTCCCATTTTACAAATGAGGAAACATGTACAAATGTGTTGGACCATTTTCCTGAGGTCGTTCAGGAAATTAATAGGAGAAGCAATATTTAAGCTAAGATTTTGAATTTTTTCACTAAAGTTTTATTGGCTTGTGTTTAAGTCTGTCTTATTTCAAGACATAAAAGCTAGAAGTCAAGGATGTATTCTTGTACAAAAAGTATTTTATATTCACATAAGCAATTAAGATTTCAAAAATTATTCAGCTTAATAAAGAAAGCATTCCTGTTTTTATACATTTGAATGAATGCTCATTATCTTATCTAAGTTCTGAATCAACAGAAATATGAAGGTAAAATGTCACTGCATTATTATTTTAAGTTATATTTAAAACATTGGATTTAGAATTTAGTGCAGCAGACAGGTTCTGGTCCCTCCTCTGCCAGTTTCTAAGGCTTTTGCATTAGGCAATTATTTAATCAAGCAGAGTTTTAATTTTATCATTTCTAAAAAATAAAAATGGGAACAACTTGCTTGTTTAGTTATTATATGATTAAGCAAGACAATTTTTATGTTTTTATAAAAATGTTATAAAATGGATTGCTTTGTGTTTTCAGTACTTTAGCAACCATTTAATTACATTTAAAAATTATCTGCAGGAAAATCATTTTTTGTATTCTTCCTGCTTTGTGCATTTAGCTGAATCATTTTAGTTTTAATGAATCTGTTTTTAAACATATTTATGGAAAGCCAAAATGTATTTAAGTGTCATGTGTAAAACAGAATATATACAAGAAAGCTAATTCAGAGACATGGTTACCCCACCCCCACCCCGAATATTACAAATATGACAAAGCAATTGGATAGTAATAACTGAAGTTTACTGAGAACTTCCTTTTTAAAGTATTTTCATCTATGACCTTATTTAATCCTCTCCCCATGACTGTGCATGTATACTATTATTTTCTCCATTATACAAATGAGGACAATAAGGTTAGGAACTTAAATTCTTAGTTTTAATCCTCTGGTTTCCTACTTAGTGGCTGAAGTAATGTGAGTAAATTTCTTATGTCTCTGGTCGTAATTTTCATGTTTGTGGTAATAACTCCCACTTCAGAGCATGTTTGTTTTTAATTATTTTACACATAAAATACTGACATTTAAAATAAAATAGTAAGCTACCACTATTTATTGGCTCTGATCACACTATACTGAATAATATTCTTTTTAATGAGGTGTATTTTGTATAATCCAAATTTACCATGACCCAGAAAAGATGTTTATTTTATTTCATATTGTTGAAATATTCATCTAATATCAATTTCCCACTCTTCCTTAAAAATAGAATCCTAAATTTGTACAGTGCAGAAATATTCTGAGCCCAAAATATTGTCTCTTTCTCATATTCGCTTAGCCAGGGCAATCCTGCCAATGTAATGTAAGATGAGGATATTTAGTAAGGTTTTACCCCCAATCTGGGTTCAATATTTATTTTTCTCATTCTATTCTCTATCTACCTGTAACACCACCATGTGATTTAGAGCAGCAAGTGCCATCTGGAGACCATGAACCATTAAAAATGGGAATAAAAGTTAGCGCATTAATGTTAGTGGAATAAAGATATAAAAAAATTATGGGTCCCCAGTCACATTATTGAGTCACGCAGTATGACTACTGGACTGTGTGTCTCTTGATTTCTTTTTGATGATTCAAATGAACTTTCATGTTCTACTATCTCTGGTTGAACACATTAGTAACTGATTCACTGGTATGCTGACTAATGACTTAAGAATCATCGAGCTATATGATTAAATTTTTCCTTTCCCTTAATAGATCCCCACAGGTAAATCTTCAATCATATTAAAGTTAAAAATAATGACTGGTGATACAATTTGGGAGCAGTTCAAGTAATTAATAGACTGTGGGTACATGATTTGTAATTAAACTATTCAAGAGAAATTATTCCAATCTGGAGAAGTTCCCATTTGGAAGTCAGCACAGTCATCTGCTTCAAATGGACACATATTATCCCTAAGTTATTTAATAAAGATTTTTTTAATTCTGTGAACATCATGTGACCTAAATTGCATGAATACACTCACTTGACCTCTTTGCCAACTTTATGACAATATTATCCTTACAGCCAAAATCATTAACTTTAAAAAATGTTTAATTAATTTTAAGAATAGCCTTTGTGATTCAGATTTAAGAAAAAAGTAATCACTTCATAAAAAAGCACTTATTAATTAACATTATAGTCTTTCAAGGAAGCTGTCCCCAAATCAAAATATTAAGTACTCCTAGTGAATTACTTTTTACAAGGTTCTAAGTACAAAGCAGCTCATCTTGCTTTTTTGAAAAGCAGACATCGTCCTTATATATTTTGGAGTGAAATTACTGACTTTATATTTCCACTGTGGAAGACCGTGTGTGTGTGTGTGTGTGTGTGTGTGTGTGTGTGTGTGTGTGTGTGTGTGTGTGTTTGAAGGTTAAAACTTTCTTTAACTCACTTTATGTTGGTTTTTTTTTTCTGGGTTCTTTACCAAAATGTTGACCAAAAGGTATTTTTTTATTTGTTAATTTTAAAATTATGAGAACAATGTAGCAATCATTGTATACCAATCCAGATTTTTAACATATTTTTAAAGTAAGATAATACAGATACAGTTAAAGCTCCCATATAAACCCCTTTATGGCCATATTCCATATATCTCTGTTGTTAGTATTATCTTAAATTCAAATATGAAGTTTCTGAAGCAAAAATTATTATGTACTTACAGCAAAGATTTGTACCAGTTTCTTTTTGCCCCAATTCTCAGGTGATGAAATGATAACTAGACATCATCATTCATCAGAGGATCTGCTGTGGACAAGAAAACCTCGGGAAGAAGAAGAAGAAGAAGAAGAAGAAGAAGAAGAAGAGAAGGAGGAGGAGGAGGAGAAGAGAAGAGGGAGGAGGAGAAGGAGGGAGGGAGGAGAGGAGGGAAGGGAGGAGGAGGAGGAGAGGAAGAATCTTGATGTTTACACAGGAGAGAGAGAGGCAGCTGTTACCCTCAGTTTTTGAGGAAATATCCTTAAAGATGTTAGAAGAAAAATCCTGGATTTTCAGATTTTTTTGAAAGTGAATAAATCTCTCCAGTGGAAAAATAAGACCATTGTCTTCAAGTTTAAAACCAAAAGGTATCTTTATGATCCTGTGACTTCTCCTTGTTTGAAATGTAACACATACCTCTCTCTGGAGTTCTAATTCAGGTCCCAAGTTGCAGTAAGATTTGTTCAGAAAACCATATTAGTGCAGAAATATATAAAATATTTTTCCCATGGTTCCATACTTCTGTCTTTACCTTCTCCTGAAAAATAACTTCAATTCTAAAAGTTATTGTGTTTCCTTCCAGTGTATGTGTGTAGACTTATTAGCAATTAAAAAATACTTGAGAACTGTCTTAGCCTATTCAGACTACCATAACAAATAACATAAATTGGGTGCTTAGGAATTTACAACAAAAATTTGCTTGTTCTGGAGGCTGGGAAGTCTAAGATCAAAGTGCTGGCAGATTCAGTGTCAAGAAAGGACAAGAATTCTGGTTCACAGATGGCACCTTCTTGTTATTTCCTCACCTGGTGGAAGGGGTGAGCAAGCTCTCTGGGGGCCTCTTTTATGAGTTCTAATTCCACTCAGGAGAGCTGTGCCTTCATGACCTAATTACCTCCCAAAGGCCTCCCTTCAAAAACCAACACCTTATCAGGGATTAAGAACTTAAAATTAGATTTCAACAGATGAATCTGGAGGGGACCCAAACATTCAGACATTGGCAAGAAACTTTGTTTCATCAAATGTATGTATCAGTTTAACTATTCTCACATATGTTAGTACTCAAACAGAATTTCTGAAGATTTGAAAGTGTAAAAACAAGTTTTCAAATAATGAAAGGTCTGGGCTTATTTGATTGATATTTTGCTATCAACAAGAATCTAAGCTTTATCATCTTTGGGGAGAGGAAAGTGAAGTTAACTGTAAGTATAACAATTTATTTGGGTATTTCATGGTATCAAATACCTTTAGGTGTGTGTACATTCTAGAAGTTCTGTCATTCTTCCAAAATCAGAATACATAAGCACATCCATTAATTTGTATCTCCATGAACATACATGGTCTCCCTTGAACAAATATTTCTCATTTCTTCTGTAACTCCCTTGGATAATTTAAAAATAGGTATTTTTTTTCTCACCAATTATGGGTAATGAATTTATGACTATATAGTGGACATTTCCAGAAATGGCTCCCAGTGATCTCTACCTCTTGGTATTTATGCCCTTGTGTAACACCTTGTATGGTTGGACCTTTTGTCTTGCTTCTGATGAATAAAATACAATAGTAGAGATGGGGTGTCACTAATATTAGCTTACAAAAGACTATGATTTCAGTCTTGCTTGAACTCTGTTCACTCTTGCTTGTTTTGTTGAAGCCAGCTGCCTTATATTTTTAAAATGTTTCCATTGATTTTAGAGAGAGAAGGGAGAGGGAGACATAGAAACATCGATGAAAGAGAAACATCGTCAGAAACATCAACCTTGATCAGCTGCCTCCTGCACACCCCTTTACTGGGAGATTGAGCCTGCTACCTGGGCTTGTGTCTCCACCAGGAATTGACCATCTTGGTGCATGGGTCAACTGAGCCACACTGGCTGGACAGTTGCATTATTTTGAGTGGCCGTGGAAAAGCCCACAAGTAAGTAACTGAAGGTGACCTCAAATCAAGTTTATAAGGAATTGAATCCTCTCAACAACCATGTCAGGGAGCTTGAACTTAGATCCTTTACTAGTTGAATCTTGCGATGACTGAGGCCTTGTCTGACATCAGGATTGCAGCTTTGAGAGAACCTGAATGAGAGAACCTAGTTAACCTTTACCCGGATTCCCAACCTGTAAAATCTGTGAGGTAATACACGTTGTCGATTAAAGTCACTAATGTGGGCGGTAATCTGTTGCACAGTTATAGATAACAAATGGCATTTTGATAGTATACAAATATACCATTTGATTGGGTGACACCGTAACAAAGAAAGTACAAAAGGCTTTGGAAATGTGCTGTGTGTAAAGGCTGTAAGGATTTTAAAGAGCACATTAGAAAATACCTAAATTATTCTCGACAGACTGCTAATAGAAATCTGGGCTTTAAAGACCTTGCTAGTAAGGGCTCTAAATGAAGTGCGTAACATAGTATTGAAAACTGGAGAAGGGAATTTACTTGTTATGTGGTAGCATAAAAATAGAAACATGGTCATTCACATTTATGTGAAAACCAGAGCATGTATCTAGTGAACTTGGTGATGTAGAAAAGGAGATTTCCAAGCAGAGTTGAAGGAGTTTCCTGATTTTTCTTCTTCTTGCTGTTATAGCAAAATATCACTGGAGAGACATAGGTGGAGGAGATTGACAACCTTTAAACAAAGAAGAACCAGAATTTAATTGTTTGAAAATTCTCAGCCTCTCCAGAAAGGGAAACATGTTAAAATTAAGAAATGACATCTGGGCCCTAGCACAAAGATGTGGTTCAAAAATAACACAAATGTGTGAGTATACAAACCTTTATTAAGACCTCAGAATGATAAAAATATCACAGTATTATTAGGTCATGCAAAGTGCTCTTTAGAAAGTTAAGGATTGGCTTATAGACACAGATAATAGCCTACTAATAAGCATAAGAAAGTTGTGTCTCAGCCATCTCAGGAGGATCCCAAGTTGAAGAGGTTTGTGGATGTGGATTTTATCTAATGGAATAAACTCCAATGGTATTCACAGAAGTGCATAAACTTTTTGAGAAACCAGAAGCACTGCCCACTTGGACTGAAAGGAACAAGGTGTACAAAATAAAAGGTTCTAGGACTCCCCAGAATTCCACTGGGAGGGAGTTGACTGAGCTGCAAACTGAACTGATGGAGCTCCAAACACATGCATGGGGAAAAAAAAAAGGGGATGGTTCAGAGGGCAATTAGATGAATCAATTAGGGCAATTAGAAGGATGGAGCCAAGGGCCACAGAGAACTACTCACAGGCTTCACAGGCTTGATTTCCAACATTTGTCCAGATAAATATCAGAATTGCTATGGACCAGTGTGTTCTTTCTGTCTCCTGTTCCTCCCTATTTTGAACAGGATTATCTATAGCTGTCATCTTATGCCTGTTTCACAATTGTATGCTAAGAGTGTGTGCGGTGAAGGGGACAAATAACTTGTCTTTTAATATCTTTTTTTTTCATAGATTTACAAATCTAAAGGAATTCTGCTCTAGCAGGCTTATTCACACCTGGATCTGATTTAGAAAATGAAGTTGTGAACTTTGACAGGATGTAATGGGACAAAATTTTGTGGAAGTTTGAGAGGAAGTGAATATCTTTTGCATGAGGAAACGACATGAATTCTTGGGATCAGCATGAAAAATGTGTTAGGCAGTTTCTGAATTGCCTCCCAACAAAATCCTTCCCCCTGGTAATTGTGGCATAATAGGGCAAAGGTGTCACTTCCAAGATTCCAATGTAAAAGACTCTCTCTCTCTGTTTCTTTTCTCTCTCTCTCCCTCTCTCTCTCTCCTCTCTCTCTCTCTCTCTGGCTTTCTCTCTGTCTGACTCTATGTCCCATGGTTGTTCTGATGAAGCCAGCTGCAATATCATGAACTGTTGAGGGCAGCCTCTGGACAACAGCCAGCAAAGAACAAAACCCTATGTAGGGGTCCAGGACAGACTGCCTCACAATGGCCTAATGATTATTTCTAATTAAAATCACTTGGCAAGCAGCAGGAGTGGGAGGGGCTCTCTGATTCTTTGTCTCTCTAAATGCAGGAAATAAATATCTATGTGATAATTGCCCTTCCTGCTCCTGAAGACTCAGAAAAAAACCTTATCATAAGAGTTAAAGCTATTCAGTCAAAAAAGCCTGTATAACAAACATTATAACTTCTTTACTAACATCTGCCCTCAGTCCAAACCTTGCTCAGATTCCTTTCTAATTAAGTATCACCTTTCTTTATCCTGTCAGTTTCTCACAAATTTATTTTTGCTAAAAAGTATAAAAAGGTACCTAATTTGATAATTTCTTAGAGGCTTATTTTATGATCTGAGTATCACATTGTGATTCTCCATGCACACATAATTGTTTTTTTCTCCTGTTAATCTAGTCTTGTGTCAATTTTATTTTTTATTATTACTGCAGCCTTAAGAACTCACGTATCAACAACCAGGTGAGTGAGCTTGAAAGCACATCTTAACCCAGCAGAGCCAGGGGTGCAGACCACTGAAGCAGAAATTGGGACACATTTTACACAGCAATAGAGAATGCCATTAGGAATGTCATTTTGATGTTGGAGTAGTGTGCTGCCATGACAAACACTCAAATGTGAGAGTGGAAGCAAAGAACCCACCTAAGCCCTACTGTATTACAGTAGACCAAGGAAACACAGCTATTTAATGCAATGATTTAAATGCAAAACTCTTGCACATCTTTTGTTAGATTTCCCCCTTTTATCCAAATGTATTTCATACTTTGGGTTGCTATTGTAAATGGGAGGGCTACTTTACTATTAATTTCTAATTTTTTTTGTTATTAGCTTATCTATACTAATAAAAGGGTAATATGCTAATTAGACCGGACATCCTTCCAGACAAAGCCACGGTGGTGGGACTGAGGCAGAGGTGGTTAGGGGTGATCAGGCCAGCAGGGAGAGCAGTTAGGGGATCAGGCTGGCAGGGGAGAGCAGTTAGGGGGATCAGGCTGGCAGGGGAGAGCAGTTATGGGGATCAGGCCAGCAGGCAGGTGAGTGGTTAGGAGCCAGCAGTCCCAGATTGTGAGAGGGATGTCCGACTGCTGGTTTAGGCCCCATCCTGCAGGGACATCCCCTGACGGGTCCCAGATTGGAGAGGGTGCAGGCCTGACTGAGGGACCCCCCCTCCCATGCACAAATCTCATGCACCAGGCCTCTAGTATAAATATAATTGATTTTTACATATTTATGTTGTATCAATAACTTTGCTTAAATGGCATGTTAATTCTAGTAGCCTTTTCCCAATCTTTTAGATTGTCCACATAGATGATCCTATTATCATCAATTAACAAAGGTATATTTTTACTCTCACTATCTTTTCTTGTCTACACAGCTGGCTAAAATATCAGGTGCCATGTTGAACAGAAGTGATAAGAGAGGGCTTCTTAATCTGGTTCCTGATTTTAGGGGGACACATTTAGTCCTTTACCATTGACTTTGATGTTAATTGTAGGGTTCTTGCTCTGTAAGAAAGATAATGGTCTATTCATTTCCATTTAAGTTTATTTTTTTTGTTGTTGTGTGTTTTTTTGTTTTGTTTTTTTTTTGTTTTTTTTTTTTTTACCAAGGCAACAGATTTAGAAAAGTGGCAAGAAAAAGAATAGGTAAGAAGTTACTTTTTGTGATGGGCTGGCATTAGTGTTCACTTACTTCACAGAATCCTCATTCTTCCCCTATCTGGGTAAAAGGTATTATTTTGCAGATAGGAAAGGAGAGAAGGGGAAGCCTAATCACACATAGGAAGAAAAAACAATCCATGTGCCAAGTAGTTGAACTTTGATTGAGACGTGGGGCACTAAGATCCTCAGGAAAAGAGCCCTTCATTATCTGTATAGGACTGCCGAGGATGTGTGCTCTCCAGAGGACTATAAAGAGGTGGATAGTAAATACTGTAGTATTAAGCTTTTCAGGCCAAGGGACAAAGTAGAGGATATTATGTAGGTACTTAGGTAACATGAGAGAGAATTCCTTCTCCACCCTATTTTCTGGATAAGTCCACAGGAATGGTGAGTGTGTTTTGCATGTAGGTACCATCAGCTGGAGCCATTCTCTGTAGAAGAGTTACAGGGCAAGGAAAAGGGGCCTTGTGGGATAGGGGTGGGGCAGGGAAGATGGAAATCTGGGTTTATTTCTGCCCAGTGATTTCCAGATCCCAGCAGTCCACTTCTGTCCTCCCAGAGAGCCTGACTTTCAATGTAAGCAGTTCAGCTGGAGATAAGGCATCTATCTCCCTTAAATTGAGATTCCAGGGTGAGGGTCAGGGCCTTGCCCCATCAGTAGAGTCTGCAGTTGATCAATGTCAGCCCCATGCACCCCAAGCAGTAGTGGGACATGGATGCTGAGGAGGCAGACACTGGAAACAGGGGAGAAAGGTGGGCCAGTTAGCTTACTTGAGTGGTGCTCCAGGGTCCAAACAAAAATAAGTACCAGATTGTATCTGGCCCATTGCCTGCAGTTTGCAGGCCTCTGATCTGTCCCATTCCTCTGATTTTACATGCAAGGAAATGGAGACATTGGGAGTTAAAGCACCTACTATATCAAACAAATGATTTGAGAGGACCCATTCACTCATTTAACATACACACTGTTCATGAATTTGAGGTGTGATCGATTATCATTATCTGTCTCTATATAACAAATGCTTTGATTATTCTGATGGAAGTTTCAGATTACTAAAGTAACACAGTGAATCAGGAAAGAAAGACATGACATTATTTCTTTTCTCTCTGGAAGACTGATTATTTCCATAAAGAGGAGAGGAAGAAAGCAAATATATATTTATTCATTATTATTTTCCAGGCACTGAGACATTTCAGGTTTACAATATTTCTGTGATATTGGTAATATCAATACAACTTTACAAATGAGTAAACATATACAACAAAACCAAAAAATTAATGTGGTTATCATAATGGAATTTGAACACAGGTCTGACAACTAGTCAATTTCTAATCCAGTACTCATCCCATAGATCAGTGGTTCTCAACATTCTCAGTTTTGTTACATAATTTAAAATACTATAGTGTTGGATATTCATCAATATTTTACTCTTCTCTACTCTCTTGCTATTTTAGTAGAATTTAGTGCCTTGACTGAGTTTTCATAACATTTTGAGTGAAGGTTCTTACAAATCTGAGTAAACATGGATTTTTTTAAATGTATTAATATCTCACCATGCCATTTATTTATTAGTTTCAAGAAATTTTACTACTTTAGTCACATCACATGATCTGTGTAGTTTGATATTACATTTGATATATATCACAATTATTGTAGGTATCCTATGAAATTAGACATGACAACACACAACTCTGAGTGAGTGTTTAAAGGCCATTATCTCCAGCTACTGATAAAGAGAAGAAACCACTTGGGGATTATCAATTACACAAAGAAAAGACAGTAAAACATAACTTTTATGATAAAATTATAGAGATCAGGAGAGCTTTTTGCCAAGTAATTTGGACATGGGTAATTTAAGATGTGATCTGAAATCACATATACAAGTTAAGAAGTATATTTTAGCTTTCAGAGTTTTATTTTTGATAACTATACTATACTAGAGACCCGGTGCACAACATTTGTACACTGGGGGGAGAGGGGGTCCCTCAGCCTTGCATGCACACTCTCGCAGTCCAGGACCCCTTGGAGGATGTCCCTTCAGGGAGTGGGACTAACCCAGAGGGGTTCCTTAGCGCTGCTGCGGAGGCAAGAGAAGCTCCTGCCGCTGTACTCACCAGCCATGAGCCTGGCTTCTAGCTGAGTGACCATCAGAGGGCAGCTCCTGCATTGAGCCTCTGCTCCCTGGTGGTCAGTGTGCTTCATAGTGATCAGTCGTTCCACCGTTTGGTCGATTTGCATATTAGCCTTTTATTATATAGGATTAGTTCTACATATTTGATTCCCTGCAATGATGATCACCAAGATTTGTGAACAAGGAGAGCATGAGATTACTCAAAGTTAGGAGACTTAGGCATTTTATTTTTATTTTAAAGTACTATAAAGACCAAAGGAGTCATAGGTTTGTTAGGAGTCATAGGTTTATGATTGTATTAGTGTAATAAAAGAGGAACTATAATTTATATCTATAGTAAAGAATATAAAACTAAATTTTTATTATTGATCAACATTTTAAAGATCATAAGGATCATCATTTTTTGGAAAGTCAAGAAGACACCTAGACCTGTATGATTTGATTTGAAAGACACTTCACCTAAATGTTGCCTCCTGAGTTGAATAAATGGGGTAAATAAAAATGAATTATTTTTAAATAAAACCAAAATTTTAAAGGAAATAAACATATATTATGTATTTTTTGTGGAAATATTTGGTAAGAATCATTTTTGTTAAGGAAAACATATTGTTAAACAATTTAAAACTTACTCTGAAATAAAATAAAATCATCCCGTTATTTTTAGAGGGCTTAATTTTTGTCATAGTTCCTGTAATATCCTAAAAAGATAACATTGGATTTATTTGATGACATTAAATGACAATAATAAATGTTCATACTTTATTTTGTGTTTACCCAATTACACATTTTAAGATTAAAAATTACAAATGCAAATTAATAACTATATTATTTTATTTGAGAATAGAAAAATTATTAACATCTATAGTTTTAGTGGATAATTGTGATCTTTTTAACTTGGGAAGAAATCATTAATGTGAAAACATTGTAGGTTTAAATAGCATAAATCAAACCAGAGTTAACCTCAATTTTTTCCTTTAAATATTAATGATATTTTTGTTGCCCAGAGGATATATTTCATAGCATGGTCTCCAAATACTTTACCCTATGCTTTATACATAGTTAATCAATATAAGTACTGACAGTTATTGATCATTAGCTTCTCAGGGGTTTCTTAACCCTTAAATCACTCTAATAATGTTCTCATAAAGTATAGGTTGTTTTCCATTCCTTTTAGTGCACATTTTATGTGCACTATAGCCATCATGCTACTAAGTGGTATCATCTTTGCCATCTGTGAAAAAATATCATATTTGTATAGAGTAAGGGATATAATTCTCATTTCAATAAACATTGATATTCAGCATTACAATCAAAATTCCTCTCTCTCTCTCTTTTAAATAACTTACAACAGTTGTATAATTTAATATCAAGGGATACATTTAATTGTTTATAGTAGATGATAAGCAAGGATCAGATGTGCAAATTTCTTAAAGATTTGAAAAAAATTTTTTTGATTAATATTAGTCATGCATTTTCATAATTCATTGAAGTTGGATAGCATAACTTTGATATTGCTTTACAGAACCTATATAAATATAAATCAAGGTCAGATGAGAGATATTTACCAGCTTATTTTATCTACTCAGATTTATTATTTCTAGAAATGGGAACTATTCAAATTTCAAAAATGTATTTGGTGCCATGTGAATTGCATAACTACTGAATCATTGATAAAACTTTATAGAAACTGAAAATAAAAGCATATATTTTTTAGGATTTTGTACTCCTGAGATATGTTAAACAAACTTCAAAATAACATATTTCTTGGTATTTTAGAACAATCTACTGTGGTCCGGGCTTTGAAGTAAAATGCAATGAAAGTTGGAAATATTGAAGGCTGAGGTCAGTGCAGGTGAAAACAGGAAGAGGAGGGAAAATAGTTTTATTCTTACATTACAAACTTCTCTGCTTCTCCTTCTCATTCTTTTCCTCCTTTTCTCCTTCTCCTCTATCCTATTCTCCTTTTCTTTTCCTCCTACTCTTATTCATATTTATCTTTGTCTTCATCTTCTTAGATAATTAATTATTTTTGATTCTGTCATGCTTGAAGTAATTCATATTTATCATGTGGGACTAAAGTAATGAATCACATGACACTCTAAAGATTCTTATAGTGAATAAAAAAATAAAGACATTATTTAATTTTTAAATTAAAAAACTAGACCCAAGTAGGGGAAAGTTTTCAGTTTTTTTCTTTTCTTTTTTATTATTATTTTTTAAATTTTTGGTCTTCCTCAAGTTTATTAATGTTTGCTTTGATTAGCTCTTAGGAAACCTTTTGGTGCATAGGATGACACTCAACAAAATTAGCGACACCATCAGGGCAGTTTAATTTTTTTCTAATGTTATTTTATTAATTATTCTAGAATGTGGGGTGTTCTTATGACCATAACACAGCCTCCATCACAAAGCTTACAGACTAGTGAGAGAGAAAGAAAAGGTAGACATTGCTATGTAATATATTAAATTAGAATAAGAAAGAACCAGTTACAAGTAAAGCTCACTGGATGGGTATTTTAATGCAGTTTTGGTTCAGAAAGATATCCAAGTCAACATTGTATAAGCTGAGATATGAAAGGATTAATTATAATTAACCAAACAAAGTGGAAGTAGAATGGGAAGAGTGTTTTTCATGTGGGGTAAATGTTATTCATTTATTTATGCTTTCTGGCATGAATGCATTCATTTAAAAACCATTTATTTTGAACACCTACTACGCTTTATCTATTGTTCTAGGCATTAGAAATCCTAAATTGGAGGAGAATTAATACAAAGTGTCTGCCATTACAGAGATTAAAATCTTTTGGCAAAGAGAAGCATTTATGAATCAGAGTAATCTTATGTAATAATCCTATATAATAAAGAGGTAATATGCAAATTGACCCTCATGCCCTTGCATCACAAGATGGCCACCCCTACATTGTCATAATATGGCCACCCCCATGTCGTCACAAGATTGCTGCCCCCATGTCATCACAATATGGCCACCACAAGATGGCCACCCCCATGTCATCACAAGATGGCTGCCCCCACATTGTCACAAGATGGCCGGCAGGGGAGGGCAGTTGGGGGCAACCAGGCCTGCAGGGGAGAGGAGTAGGGGTGACCAGGCTGGCAGGGGAGCAGTTAGGTGTCAATCAGGCCAGCAGGGGAGCTGTTAGGGGGCGATCAGGCTGGCAGGCAGAAGCAGTTAGGGGCAATCAGGCAGCTAGGCAGGCAAGTGGTTAGGAGCCAGCAGTCCTGGATTATGAGAGGGATGTCAGACATCCCCCGAAGGGTCCCAGATTAGAGAGGGTGCAGGCTGGGCTGAGGGACACTCCCCGCCCCAGTTCATGAATTTCATGCACCAGGCCTCTAGTATATGTATAATTGTAACTGTATCATATACATTGTGTTGTAAGTGTATGCACATAATAGCAATGATTTAAGCAAAGGAATGAGAGTTGACTAGACAATGTGATTGGGGTGGTGGATATATAGGACGTGAGGGTAAGGCAGAAATGTCCTATGGTGGAAGTAAAAGTAAGGGTCATATTTTCCTTTCCAAAATGATTAGGTCTAAAATACAGCAATATTATTAAAGAGCTACCTGTGTTGTTTCAGAAGACCAGAGAATAAATTATTGCAACTATTTAGTAATTTCACTATCTTTAAAAGTTATGAGTATAGATGAAAAAAGGAAATATCTTAAAAATATTCAAGTATTTAAAATCAACAAGATCTGACCATTATCTACCAAAGTCAAGTGTATACATACATTATATTACAGGAATTAGAAGCATAGATAAATATAACAGAAATATATGTACATATTGGCACTACAAAGACTCACAAAAAATGTTAACACTATGCTTAGTGTAATAGTCCAATATTTAAAATAACTGAAAACATTTTCAACAGAAAAAATGAGTAATTAAATTTTATATGTTCATACAATAGAATAATATAGAGAAATGATAAATTAATGAACCACTGTTATAAGCAAAATATGGAGGAATGTTGCAGACATAATGCTCAGTGAATAAAAGATAGAATCAAACAAATATAAACTATATGATTTTATTTTATAAAGTTCAAAATTACTCATAACCAATCCATTGAGTGACAAATCAAGTATTTATTTTTGGAGAGGAAAACTACAAAGAGACATGAACAGTGTTTGTTTGTTTTAGTGTTAATCCTATATAATAAAGAGATAAAATGCAAATTGACCATTACTCCAACACACAAGATGGCCACCCCCATGTGGTCAAAGATGGCCAATCCCATGTGGACACAAGATGGTCACCACAAGATGGCCAGCAGGGGAGGGCAATTGTGAGTGATCAGGCCAGCAGGGGAGGGCAGTTGGGAGGGACCAGGCTTGCAGGGGAGGGCAGTTGGGGGCGATCAGGCCTGCAGGGGAGGACAGTTGGGGGGCACCAGGCCTGTAGGGGAGGGCAGTTAGGGGTGACCAGGCTGGCAGGGGAGGGCAGTTAGGGGTGACCAGGCCAGCAGGGGAGGGCAGTTAAGGGCAATTTGGCTGACAGGGGAGCTGTTAGGTGTCGATCAGGCTGGCAGGGAAGTGGTTAGGGGGTGATCAGGCTGGCAGGCATAAGCAGTTAGGGGTCGGGCCTAAACGGGCAGTTGGACATCCCTTGAGGGGTCTCAGATTGGAAAGGGTGCAGGCTGGGCTGAGGGACACACACCCCAGTGCACAAATTTCATGCACTGGGCCTCTAGTTGTATGATAATTTACTGAGTGTATACTTATGAATTTTACTCTTTTCTATATATGCATTGTACTTTAATTTTAAAAGATTTAAAAATAAATAATCAAGCAAATAGTTTACATATGAAGAAACAGGTAAATTGGAGCCAAGGAAGATCATATAGTTTTAGAATTATAGATATTTGTGCCATTCACTTAAAGCAGTGATTCTCAACCTGTGGGCCACGACCCCTTTGGGGGTCGAACAACCCTTTCACAGGGGTCGCCTAAGACCATCGGAAAACACAGATATTTACATTACGATTCATAACAGTAGCAAAATTACAGTTATGAAGTAGCAACGAAAATAATTTTATGGTTGGGGGTCACCACAACATGAGGAACTGTATTAAAGGGTTGCGGCATTAGGAAGGTTGAGAACCACTGACTTAGAAAAGGTTCAGGTGCAACAAAAGGGATTATTTATGGTTTTGGATATTTTAAATTTGAGTGCTTTTTTATACCTAAGGGGAAATGTAAAGGAGGCAATGGACTATAAGTTTCACAGCACATAAGATTTCTGAGCTGAAGAAATAAATTTTTAAGTTCATGTACATATAGGTGTAAAAATAGAATCATGTGAACAGCTATCATTGGCAAGTAAGCAAATTTAGAGTATAAATGAAAGTGGATATGGAGTTAACAAGAGATGTGGCTATATAAATATTATTTGTAGTAAATTTTATCTTGATGGGGAGGGAAAAGCTAAAAAAGGAGACCACTGTGTCTGGAGTAGAAAGAAGGCAAGTGGTAAGAAAAGGATCAAGCTTGTTATTGGTGGGACTTCATTTAAAACAAGAGGGAAAATCAGAAAAGAAAAGAAATGGAAGATGATATATTCTGGGGCAATCAATCATTTAGAAGTCTGCACTGGAAGACTCTCAGGTAGGAGAAAATCAATCAGATTTGATATATAAACAAAGCAAAAAACAAAAACAGAAAAACACACTATTTCTGTCCTTCAGAGACTGAATACATTAACAGAAAAGCCCTTTAAAAAGAAGGAAAGGGAGGAATAACTAATAGTGGAGGATTCCTTAAATACTTGAAATAGTCTCCAAAGTAGAGAAGACCGATACTTTCCCTGAAAACTGGCTTTTCCAGTTCCTCTTTTGTGAAAAGGAGAAAATAGTAAAAGATGCATAAATATATGTAGATCCACAGTTCTACTCTTGAGGAAATGAACTTCACATTTAACTTCTCTTGTTTGGGAATGTAGTGTGGTAGGCAAGCCTAGAAGTAGCAGGAGTTTGTATCCACATGGCTGAAGCACAAATTTTAGATGATAAGCAGAAAGAATATGTTAAGAGGCAATACTTTCTTATTGGAATGAGGTAAGAACAAGAAAGAATAGCATGTGAAAGAGCGTTCTTATTTATAAGCACATTGCCTTATTAAGACAATGGGGAAAATGTTTAAGAATGGAATAGACATATTGAAGGACTTTACCTTTTCCCACATCAGTTCTGTATATGCACTATAGAAATTCATTATGGCTTATAGAACTTTTGCCCACATGTTTTGAACACATTTACATTATTCCAGTTTTTAGAATAATGTAAATGAATATAAATTGCTAATTAGAAAATTGAAGAATTTTTTTAATCTATAATTGCTGTTGTTTTCCACAGAGGAGAAAGTAGGCTTGATATACTCAAATCTTACATGAGAAAGCTAAAAGCAAATATAATACATAGGTTAATAAAAATGTACATGGAGAAGGAAAACACATATCCCAGTATTATAGAGAACATTGATGAAAAGAGTCATCAGAAATGATTTTGATAAAAGATTTAATACCCCAAAGAAATGGAAGGATTATTGATTGTGCCAGCTACATATTGTGTAAAGTTCTGGAGTGGATATTAAAAGTAGGTATGTTGATTCTTATTTATTCTCTCTCTTTTTTCTCACTTTTTTTAAATCTTCCACTCTCTTCCATCTCTTAAAATATTGTTTCTTTGCCTAATTTTTAGCAATTAAGAAGCAAAAAACATATAAAGCACTTCTCACAAATAATTGTATGAGGAAAGTAAAAATCACATATATAAAAATACATCCAAGACTATAAGTGCCATAACTGAAAAGTAGCAGAAATAGTAGAGAGCTGTGACAGACTTTAGTATTAGAATTATTCAACACAAAATGTCTGAAAATATTAAGCTTTATCATATACAAACAAAATAAATGTTTTAAAAATATCTGTTAGAAACTAAAATTAAAAAAAATTAACATGTTTGAGGAAATGAAGTAAGCCTTCTAAAAATATGTGCATGTCTTATCTATCTAATAATTGAAATAAAAATCTCCATAAGTACATTTATTATCAAATTAGAAAGAAACACATGAAGATGGAATTGACAAACTGGAAAATTGATCAAAAGTATATTTATAGAATCCAACACATTAAAAAGAAAAGATGAAAAGTAAAAAAAGCAGGATCAAGAAGGACTGGTAATGAGGTAAATGTCTAACTTATCTAATTGAGTTTTCAAAAAGAAAGGAGACAAAAAATGAGTGAAGGCAATATTCAGAAGGAATAAATGTCTGAAAGTTTGCTTGAATTGATAAAATTAACCAATCTATATATTCAAGATGAATAATAAGTCACACATATGACACATAGAAAACACACTCAGATTTTCAGTTTCTGGTTCAGCATATAAAGATCTTGGAAGTTATTGCTCCATTACAACAACAAGCAAAAAGCTGAAGAAACTGAAAAATCAACATTTTTTTTTTCTTAGATGCAACAGAGAAGTGAGGTCTCAGGTTACTCTTGACTCCAAAGTTGAAGAAACAGGAGGATACAGGGAATCAGTTTATCTGAACAGAAACTTACAAGCTGAAATCTCCCCTGGAACAAATGTCAGGGTAGGAAAATCTGATGTGTAGCTGTAGTCTAGGTGTGAGAACTCTAGGGTGAGGTAAGGGAGCCCACAATGTTGTGTTTTATTGCCTGGTGTTCTACCAGATTCTTAATAGTGAATATCAGAGAAAAATCTATTTTGGCTTTTGTCAGGGGAGGATAAATATAACCATTTAAAATAGCCAGAGCATTTTTTTAATGTTATATATATACTAGAGGCCTGATGCATGGAATTCATGCAAGAGTAGGCCTTCCTTCCCCCAGCTGCCAGCACTGGCTTCCCTCTGGCACCCAGGACCCGGGCTTCCCTCTGGCCGCTGGCAGGCACCTGGGACCTGGGCTTCCCTTGCAGCCTGGCTTTGTCAGGAAGGACTGCTGGCCTAATTAGCATATTATGCTTTTATTATTATAGATTAGAGATAAAAATCACTATAACAGAAATGAGGAATGCCTATAATGAGCTCATTAGTAGTCTGCACATGGCTGAAGAAAGAATCTCTGGGCATGAGTATACTAGTATGTCAGTAGAAACTTCCAAAATTGAGATAAAAGTACAGAAAAGATGGAGGAGAAAGGAGCAGAATAACCAAGACTGTGGGAAAAGTACAAAAGTGTATTATATGCATAATATAAATGCCAGAAGAAGAAGAGAGAAACAGAAAAAAAAAATAATTGAAGAAATAATGCCTAAGAATTTCCTCAAGTTAATGTCACATACCAAATCAGAGATCCAAGGTCAGAGAACACAAAGCTGGGTAAATGCCAAAAAATGACAGCTAGGCATATCATATTCAAACTGCAAGAAATAAAAGATAAAGCAAAAATCCTGAAGATAGCCAAGTGGAGGGGGGATTACCTTACCTGCAGAAGAACAAAGGTAAGTTCACACCCAACTTATTATCAGACTCCATGCAAACAAGAAGAGAGTAGAATGAATAAATATTTAAAGTGTTAAGAGAAGAAAACCCACTAATCTAGAATTCTATACTCTGCAAAATTGTCCTTCAATAATGAAGAAGAAATAAGAGACTTTCTCAAGACAAACAAAATTGAAGGAATTTGTTACCAGTAGATTTGTAAGAAATGTTAAAATAAGTTCTTCAGATAGCCAGAAACTCAGATTTCCATAAATAAAAGAAGCATCATTGAAGTAATAAATGAAGGTAAAATAGTTTTTTTTTAAATTATTTATTGAACAGGTAACTTTTTAAAAATTATAGCACAAGGTATTATATTATTATTACTTCCATGAGTGAAATGAATGCCATTAATGATACAATGGATAGGATAGGGGGGATCAAGACTATTTTACTATTACTAGAGGCTCAGTGCATGAGATTCTGTGCACTTTGGGGGGTCCCTCAGCCTGGCTTGTGCCTTCTCGCAGGGGATGGCACAGCCAAGACTGTGCCCTCAGGGGATGTCCAACTGATGGCTTAGACTTAGCCACAGTCTGGCCTCTCTCTGTGGGAGGCAACCGGGTGGGCTAATCAAGGAACAGCGCCGGCCGGCAAGCGGCCGTCCCCATCCCACTGATTGCCCCTCGTCCGCCACTGGTTGCCGCCACCTCCCCCACTGCCATCCCCTCCTTCTGCCTGCTGGCATGCACCTTGGCTTGCCTGGCGCCACCTGCTCGCTAGCCCCGCCCCCCCCTCACCAGTTATTCTGCCATTTGGTTGATTTGCATATTATGTTTTTATTATCCTATATAATAAAGCCCAGTGACTGAAATGGTGGAAGGACCAGAATGACCAGAGACCAGAATGACCATGGCCCCTCACCCCAGCCGGCCAGCCCTCAGCGAGCGGTTAGGGGCAATCAGGTAGGCAGAGGGGGTCTAGGGGCGATCAGGCAGGCAGAAGCAGTTAGAGGCAATCAGGCAGGCAGGCAGAGTGGTTAGGGGCAATTAGGCAGGCAGGTGAGTGGTTAGGGGCAATCAGGCAGGCAGGCGAGCAGTTAGGGGCCAGTGGTCCTGGATTGTGAGAGGGATGTCCAACTGCCGGTTTAGGCCCAATCTGCAGGATCCCTGTGGAAATGGACCTAAACCGGCAGTTGGACATCCCCCAAGGGGTCCCAGATTTCGAGAGGGTGGAGGCCGGGCAGAGCGACACTCCCCCCACCCCTGTGCATGAATTTCGTGCACCGGGCCTCTAGTATAGGATAAGGTTCTAGAACTACCTATGAAAGTTATAGTGTTATTTGAAAGTTATATGGTAAAATATGCAAAGAACTCTTAAATCTCAACAATAAGAAAATGAACAACCCAATTAAAAAATGGGCAAAAGATCAGAACAGACACATCACCAAAGAAGACATACAAGTGACAAGCAGCATATAAAAAGATGTTCCTTATCATATGTCATTAGGGAAATGAAAATTAAAAAAAACCATCACTATATGCCTATTATAATGACCATCATCCAAAACACTGAAAACAACAAATACTGGCAAGAATGTGGAGCTACAGGAATTCCTACTGTAGCTGGTAGGAACACAAAATGGTACAGCCACTTTGAAAGACAATTTGTTGTGTTTTGACAACACTAAACATTCTCTTGCCATGTGACCCAGCTATCCTTGATATGTACCCAAAGGCATTGGGAACTTATATCTATCCAAAATATGAACATGGAGGTTCATAGCAGATTTATTCATAATTTCAAAAACTTGGAAAGCAACCAAGATGTCCTTTCAGTAGATGAATGGGTAAATAATGTGATACAATAGAGTATTGTTTAGTATAAAAAGGAAATGAGCTATTAAGCTACTAAAATAGATGGAGAGACCCTTAAATGTATATGATTTAGTGTAGGCAGCCAACCTAAAAGGCTACATCCTGCCTTATTCCAATTATATGACATTCTGGAAAAGGCAAAACTATGGATGCAGGAAAAAGAGCAATGGTTGCCAGGGCTGGGATCAGGGAAGGATGAATAGGCAGAGCACAGAATGTTTTTAGGACAGTGAAAGTATTCTGTTTGATATTATACTGGTGGATACATGTCATTAAACATTTGTCAAAACCTATAGAATGTACACCAAGAGATAACCCTAATGTAAACTATGGGCTTCATGTGATGTATCAATGTAGTTTCATCAGTTTAACAAAAATATTACTCTGTTGTGGGATACTGATAATGAAGGAGGCTGTGCATGTGTGTGGGGGGCAGAGAGACAGGAGAACTCTGTAGTTTCTGTTTAATGTTGCTTTGAACCTAAAACTGCTCTAAAAAATGTCTATGTAAAAAATATAGCATCTATCTGTATAAACTGCTACAAGTTTTTCCTTATGTTTAGCTGAGTAGAGCAGTTATTGTTTAATAGTTTTTTTCTTTGATTTTTTTTTGTTTTGTTTTGTTTTTTGTCTTACTAGCTGCCCCTTTCCTGGTTCTTTGGCTAATGAGAGCAGGCCTATTTTGAAGTTTGTTTTACCTGCACCTGTTGGCATTTCTGGGTCGATGATTTCTTCAACTTCATGTCTGGGACATAGGAAGCAAAAAGAAAACCCAGAGAACACACTTTCATGTCTTTACTTGGATCCCAAGTTCTCTAGTTTGCCTCCTTATTTTCTCCATCTTTTAGAGCCTTTTCACATTTGAATGTGTTTCCTTTGTGCTTCCAAAATAAATAATTATCAAAGTGTTTCCAAATACTATCAAAACTACAGGTATAAAATAAAAATATTATACAAAATGTATAACAGCAACAAAATATAAGATTATGAGGAAACTTACCAAAATACTGGAACATTTTAAAAGAAATAATAAAAAATATTAGGTACAAACATGAAAGAAAAACTAAAAAATGGAGGAATAAATCATTTTCATTGGTTGAATGATTAAAAATAATGAAGATTTCTGTTACTGTAAAATTGATTATCTCATTTAATCCCCATAAAAATCCATACAAGATTTTCATGTCTTCAAGTTAGGAAAAGATTTCTTAAAACACAAAATTGATTGGCATAAATGTAAAGGTTGATTAATTCAAGCTTATTAAGATTTGGTAGTTGCCCACTATTAATTATAAAATAGGTGATAATACAAGTAATGAAATATATAGTCAAACTTATAATAACAAAGATCCAATGTTTAGCATATGAAAAAAATCCTACCAATTAAAAAAAAAAGAATTAAAATACAATAAATAATTGGACAAAATAGTTGAACTGGAACTTCACAAGAGAAATCCCAACTAAAATGCTGCTCAACATTATTAGTAATCAGGAAAGTATAATTAAGTATCACTAAAACCCCAAAAGAAGGATAAAATGTTAAATTTAGTTAATTTTCAAGTGTTTAAGAGAGTATGGCAGCAATTAGGATGTTTCTAGAAGTAGATTCGGAATCAGAGTTTAATGTTCAGAGTGTTTTTAAGGAAAGGAAGGGAAAGAAGCAAAATTGAAAAATTAGTAACGTTGAGCTGTGAAGCATCCCCAGAAGATAGTTTATAGACACTACAGAGTGCTCTCCAGTTAAAATGCTCCCTCAGAGTTGTCCTGCATGAGGCTGAAATGGCCATGTTTTCACACCTCTACCTGTATCAGTCACTGGATGTGGGCCATCCAATGGAACAGTGTGACCATGGTGAGAAAGCTCTGTGCAGCTGAGCCAATCCCAGAAGGCATCATAGAGGAAGGTTATTCACTGGCAGCCCTGCCAGCAGCTGGGCCAACAAGTTCTTCGAAAGAGTATCTGGGAGTGTATCTCCATGTTCACAACAAACGTGAGCTGTCATGCACCACTGGAGTTTTGTCCGTTGCTATAACCACTTTGAAGAACAATTTGGAATTATCTAATAGAGTTGTAGATGTACACATTCTGAAATTCAGCTATTCCCCTTCTAACTATATTAGGTTCTCAAACTTTAGAGTGTGTCAAAATCATCTAGAAACCCTGTGTAAAGAGATCTCTGAACTCCAAATTCAGAATTTCTGATGAACTACATCTGAGGTAGAACTCAAGAATATACACTTGAGACAAGTCCCAGGGAGAGGCTGTTGCTGCTGGTCAAGGGACTACACTGAAGACTACTGCTCTGTGGGAAATGTGTACCCGTTCTGTGTGGTCTCCCTCTAGCCCCAGACAAAACATACACTCATGTACACACACTTGTACATCTCAGTGTTGTTTATAAAATCTACACATGGCATAGAATGAATATATAAATGCTACTTTAGTCATACAGTGAAATTCAGTAATAGAAATTAATAGAAGCCTGATGCACAAAAATTTGTGCAAGAGTAGGCCTTCCTTCCCCTAGCTACCAGCACCAGCTTCCTTCCGGCACCTGGGACCCAGGCTTCTTCCCTCCTCCTGCCACCCGCAGGCACCCAGGACCCGGGCTGGCACCCAGGACCCTCTAGCCCCTGCTTCATCAGGAAGGATGTCCGGAATGACCTCCAGAAGACGTCTGGTCTAACGAGCATATTACCCTTTTATTATTATAGACTAGAGGCTGGGTGCATGAAATTTGTGCACGGGAGAGGGGTCCCCTCAGCCAAGCCTGCACGCTCTTCAATCCGGGACCCATCCTAATCGCTCACCTGCCTGCATGATCACGCCTTACTGCCCCCCCCCCCCCCCGCTGGCCTGGTCGCCCCCAACTGCTCCCCTCTACTGGCTTGGTCACCCCCAACTGCATCCTCCCTGCCGGCCTGGTCACCCCTAACTTCCCCCCACAGGCCTGGTCACCTCTTACTGCCACCCCTACCGGCCTCTTCACCCCATGCAGACTGCTTGTTCAGTCGTTTGGTCGTCCCTCACTAACAACCCTGCAAACCTGGTCATAGGCAGCCATCTTGTGAGGGCATGATGGTCAATTTGCATATTACCTCTTTATTATATAGGATAATGTACAGAATAATAAAAATAAAATAATCACAGCTACAGGCAACAGATAAATATTAAAATGTTGAAAACATTTACATTATATTAGTAAGGAATGCATATTAGGGTGCAAATTAAAGGGGTTAATTATTCTTAAGAAGTAAAGATAGTTATTACAAATTTCACAATGTTGGTTAATTCTGGAAAGAAGAAGGGATTTATGTTGAAAAAAAGTGTTCATAGGAGGCTCCTGAAATGTTAACAATGTTCTATTTCTTGACCTGTGTGGCAGTACATAGAGTTCACACCATAATTATTCTTTAAATATTATATATATATATATATATATATATATATATATATATATATATATATATATATGCTTTTCTATATAGGTTATATATTGAATAATGAGACAGAACTAAAATAAATGAACAGCATAGCATATTTTTATAATGAAACTTCTATTAATCTTCTATGAAGATTACCTCCATTATAAAAGCAGTGTTATCTCCAATGGCAACTATTTGGAATCTCATTAAGTTTAGAATAGTTACTTCTCATGGAAATTGCTTCTATCCTCTGAAGAGAATGTCAAGTCCATTCGGTTATTTCAAGAGTTCATAAGAACTTGTCCTGCTTCCAAAGTCAGATAACACTTTTACTTATGAAGCTGTGGAAATTCCCACAACACACTATTCCCTTAGAAATTTAGCATTAGATTAAGTAGACTGGTATACTTGTTGGTTACTTCAAAATTTCAAGTAATTGTCATTAAAATCATTACACCAAACTTACTACCCATTTTAATTTAGTAAAGGTAAAAGGTGCTTAATTTTAAAGAATTGCTTGTGAAAGAACTACCTGCCATTATTAGCCATGATGGTTGAGAGTGAAGGTGTTTTCACCATTCTTTTCCTCCTCCTCTTCCTACTTTTTCTTCAATTTTATAGCTCTATCAACTCATTCAGAACCATGAATGTAACTGTTGTAATGTCTGATCAAATATGGAGGGAACTGTGTTAAAAATATACAGTGCTTTAAAAGAGACACCCAACAAATTAACGTAGCCCGTGGCAATGAAAGGGGGTCATTTATCTAAACTAAATGAATGTATATTCACTTATGAGCATTTTACAACTTCGTGGGAGCTAATATTTTCTCCAGCATATCATGAATAAAATACCTGTCAGATCTATTACAATAAGTGCAAACAAGCACTAGCACTTGGACTCATTCTTTTAAAAGATTATCTACAACATGTAAATCATGTTCTGCATTTCTTTGATGGGATAAAATTGTTCAAATGGGAAAGCTAGAGGTATTTATTTACTTATTTCTGACAAGATCACATGCTTCATGTTGAACTGTTTCCCAAAGGAATTGCTGCTGGCTGCCACATTCATTTGGATTTCTTTGCATGACAAAAAAGCTAGGCTCCATTAAAGTATCATTTGCAATGAATTTACATCCTTCCTCGGGGATAAATCTAACCATTAGACATTATGCGGGAAGACTGACTTTTATAAAAGATTACTGTTCTTCTAGTTCCAAGCTGCATTCAAAAATAGCCAAGAATAAAATAGAAATCTTTGACAGAATTAAGATAAATTAACTTTCACATGATCTTGAAAAGCCATTTCTAAATTCCAGTTAAAATGCTAGAGAATATCTATGAAATTTAGAAGATAATCTAAAGGGTATCAACTTATAGTTATATGTTTGTATTCTGCACACAAGAATCCCGATATTCTAGCATCAAATAGAAATTATGAACAACTTTAAAGTTTAAAAATCTATCAAAAGTCCTATGTTAAAGATCAAGTTTATAGCTTTATATAAATATGTATGTTATATATGTATATACATATATATGTGTATATATGTATATATATATATATATATATATATATATATATATATATATAATTAGAGAACATTGGCACTTGCTAGCAATGTTTTTTGATAAGGGAGGCAATTGTGATGTAAGTAATGTTTATGTTGGCACCTTCTAAAGATATTTTAAAGAGTGATATTTCCTAATGGGCAGTTACCAAGCATAGAAGCCAGTAGAGTGTACTTGAAATGGTGTATTTATGTACAAAATACATTATATATTCTTCTAATATTAAGCATATTGTGAATATGTGAATCTCATCATATTTTGGGTAAAGAATTACATAAGTACAGATATACAGCATCTTGTTGAGTTTAGTTAACTATTATTAAAATACAAAATACTTCTAAAGATAAATACTTAAACAACTAAAATATGACTACTTTTACAAAAATTTGAAGTGAAAAGGGATATACAATAAATATAAAATAATATGGCAGAATTAATATTAAATGTATCAGTGATCACAGTGAATTACATCGTTAAAAAATATCAGTTTGGACAAACAAACAAAAACTTTGTTTATGTTTTTGAAAGGGTGAAAACTAAAAGTACAAAAGATTGTAAGCAGGTGAATGAACAAAGATATATTCTGATGTATGTGTGTGTATACATATATACATTTACATATTTATATACATGTATACATAATTGATAAAATTCATTTCCTTTATAAAGTGCACTATGTTGAGTGATCAAATAAAGCATACCACTTGGATAACTAAAGAAAAATTAAAATTGATTGTCTTTCATTATTTTAGTAATTTGAGAAAATGTCTTAATGAATATACTTCTAATGAATGTTGTTATTAAGAAGTGAAAATAACAGATAGTGAAAGAGTTTTGCATTTTTATGGTTTATCCTGTTTTTCAGTTGTTTGATTATCCTAAAAAAGAAAGAAAAACAACAGAACATGGGAGGTTGTGGTTGAACTGTTGGAGAACGGTAGGATTCTGATATAACACATATACAAAAATAGAGTACAACACCGTGCTTTGGGACTTCTAGTCATTTTTATACTCTAGGGCAAATTAATTTTAAAATTTAGTAATATTATTTCTTCTACAGAAAGTGGAGACCAATTCAATACCATAGATAAAAGCAAACTTCCAAAGAGCCATAACAGACCCCTCTGTTATAGAAATGTAAAGCAACACATCTGCAGTTTTCTTGGCAAAAACTGACCAGTTCATTCATCTCAAAGTAGATGATGCAAAATTAGAAGTTAAGAATAGTGCTTAGTAATGTAAATTCAGTACATCATTAGCAGTGTTAAAGTTTTTCATTATTTGACATTTCAAAGCAAAGATTTAAAATAGTGGACCCCTAAAAATTTTGGGTTTAGGGACAGTTGTCTTAGGAGATAAGAGGTTTTGTTATTCCAGTGCTTATTCCTGTGAGCTTATGAGGCCAGAATCATACTAGAAGTGTCATGTAGAACACACACCCTTTTCACATCACATTTGAAACAGTTCTAAGTTTTTAACAAGACTAGTTTTGTAACAGCTTGTTCTAATGTCCAACATGTTGTGATATTTAAGCTTAATAAGTCAGACTCGCCGAAACCGGTTTGGCTCAATGGATAGAGCATCGGTCTGCGGACTGAAAGTCCCAGGTTTGATTCCGGTCAAGGGCATGTACATTGGCTGCGGGCACATCCCTGGTAGGGGGTGTGCAGGAGGCAGCTATGATTCTCTCTCATCGATGTTTCTAGCTCTCTACCCTCTCCCTTCCTCTCTGTAAAAAATCAATAAAATATATTTTTAAAATAATAAGTCAGACTCTAAGAACTACACTAAAATGCAGGGGTCAAACACATTTTATGATAAGATAGGATGTTTAAAAAAAAACAAATGAATATTTCTGCTATAAATTACTCTTAAGAAGAAAATTGCAAACTAGTGACTGAGTTTTGAAAATTGGAGCCATCCTATATAATAAAAGCCGAATATGCTAAATGTCAGACCATTCCACTATTTGACCAGTCGCTATGATGCACACTGACCACAAGGGGGAAGACTCTCCAGCCAGTAGGTTTGCTTGCTGCTGGGGTCTGGCTGATTGGGACTGGGTGAGACATGCCCTGGAGCCCTTCTGTGGTCTCTCCTTGGCCCCAATCATGCACTGGTGGGGTCCTTCAGCCTGGCCTGCACCCTCTCACAATCTGGGACCTCTCGGGGGATGTTGGAGAGCTGGTTTTGGCCTGATCCCTGCAGGCCAGGCTGAGGGACCACACCAGTGCACGAGTCCATGCACCAGGCCTCTAGTATATACAGTATATAGATATAGATATAGATAGATATAGATATAGATATAGATATAGATATAGATATAGATATAGATATAGATATAGATAGATAGATATAGATATAGATATAGATATAGATAGATATATAGACAGATAGATAGATATAGATATATAGATAGATATAAATAGATATAGATAGATAGATACATAGATACATAGATATAGATATAAATATTAGAGTAGGTTAAGCAGATCCATTATCTATAATCATAAGAAAATCATTTGGGATTTTAATATGAAATTCCAGAGAATGTGAGCTCTAACATCAACACTGATTATACCAGTGTACCGGGTCTTCTCTGGTGTACATTTGCTCTCCTTATTCCTACCCAAATATTCAGAAAGAAGCTGTTTACACCAATGAATCAAATATTTTCAATTTCCCCTTAAAGTTGCATTGACTAAAGCATACTACATAATTCGGAATAAAATATTTGAATTAATGGCCCAATATAAATTACCATAGGTGAGGGAAAGTCCCATGGGAAGAGAGGGGTTATTTGCAGTTTAAAGATGGAATATTTTAGGACTCTCATTCTTGTTGACATTATATCGAAACTCACAAAGGATTTGAATCTTTTAACCTACTTGTCTGGCCAGAGAACACTGGTGGAATATATTTCTCTCTTTAATTTTAAATTTCCCAATCAGCTTTGATTTGCCCAGAATTAAAAATTAATGTTGTCATGAAATTTTGATACAGATTGTGAGTAGCAACACAGCAAAGTTGTTGGAATTTTATTTTTATGTAATGATCATATGCCTAATACTTGATCAACTTTATTATGCTATATCTGCCAGTTTCTATTCTCCTTTTTCCTGAGATCATTTGTAAGGTTGGATAAATCTCCTGGAAAAAAAGAACACAAAACATACACCCCAACAGCCAAATGCATCTATCTAGTCAACATTTCATTTAATGTATTTGATGCTGAAATCTTGCTTCTGGAATTCAGACATCTGATATGTAATTATGGAGAGCCAGAGACCTTGCTCACTCAGTTCATAGTAGTTAATATTGCTACACATATCTAGATCAATAATTGCCTTAAAATGCTATTAAGAGAATGAATTGAAGCTGAAAATGTAGGGAAGTCAAGGTCTTACAGTTTCTAAAGATAAATTATTTATTCAAGAAAACAGTGATCGCTCATTCAGGTTAGTGCTATATGTCTAGTAGGTTTCAGAAAATTCAGCAGAAGACATAGTTTATAAGTTTTAAATGCCTGTTTAAAATTGTTCTAAATACTAATTCAATGTGTATCTTTTCATAACGTATTTAAAATTTTACTTTCCAGTTTATTCTTGCTGGCGTATAGAAATAGAATTCATTTTTATATGGAGACCTTGCTCCAGCAACCCTGTTAAATTTACTTATTAATTCTAATACTTTATATATGCATGGTAAAATCTTCCTAATGTTTTTAAAATCAATGACTTTTTTCAAAATTATTATTTAAATTTTATTTTCCAAGTTATTTTTCTTGATATATAGCTATATGATAGATTATTTTAACTTTTATTCAGAAAATGTTTTAAGCCCTAGCCAGTTTGGCTCAGCGGATAGAGTGTCGGCCTGTGGACTAAAGGGTCCCAGGTTCGATTCCGGCCAAGGGCTCATGCCTGGGTTGTGGGCTCGATCCGCCCCCTATAGGGCTCATGCAAGAGGCACCTAAACCTAATCAATGATACTCTCTCATCATTAATGTTTCTAGCTCTCTATCTCCCTTCCTCTCTGAAATAAATAAAAAAATATTAAATAAAATGTTTTAATATGCTTATTAATATTAAGAATAATTTTTAAATGAGAATTAATTAATTATATGTCTTACTTTCTATTCTTGTGTCATTTATTTTTCTTATTGTATGGGCTAAGAACTCCAGCCAAATGGTTAATATATTCAATATCTAGAGGTTACAGTAGTCATCCTTGTTTTATTTTGGCACTCGGAAAGCTGTAAACATCTATTAATCATGATACTTACTGTAGGTTTACATAGATATCTTTATCAAAGTAAGAAAATATTTTCTAACTTTGTTAAGAGTTTTAATCATGAATGAACATTGAATTTGATTTGGTATTTTTCTCTATCTAAGGACCAGATCATGGAAGACAGCCAATTGTTGTTTCTTTCTTATATCGATGTTCTTTCTCTCTCTCCCTCTCCCTTTTCTCTCTCTCAAAAAAAAAAAAAAAAAAGTCAATAAAAACCATATTTAAAAAGGAGATTAACTTTTTAAGTTTCTGCTATTTATTTATTCATAAAGTTTGGTGTGAAGATTATTCTTCTCCAAAGGGCATGTTAAGAAGTGTTTCCTCTTTTGCATTTTCTAAAATAGTTTGTATAAGAGTAGAAATGTTACTTTTAAAAATAAAAGATTTTTTTCCTTTTTAAGTTCTTTTTCTTCTAAATTGTTCCACTGGTGAATCTATTTATCTGGAATAAAAGAATTTGAATAAAGTGAGAAATAAAATAATGTAACAGATAAAAACCATGTTAGAATTATCTATAATAATAAAAGCATAATATGCTAATTAGACCAGACATCCTTCTGGAAGACCTTCCGGACAAAGCCGGGGCTGTGAGGTAAGTCCAGGTCCAGGGTGCCTGCCAGTGGCCAGAGGGAATTCCAGGTCTCAGGTGCCAGAGGGAAGCCCGGGTCCTGGGTGCAAGAGGGAAGCTGGTGCCGGCAGCTGGGGGAAGAAAAGCCTACTCTTGCATGAATTTCATGCATCGGGCCTCTAGTTAAAGATAAAATCTGAATTAAGGGACTTGGCTTTAAATCTAGACTTAAGAGACTCACTAAGAGTGTTTTTTGCCTTCACTCCCGTGCCCAGAATTGGTATTCTTATTCACTCAATCTTGGTGTAGCTAATGTGACAATGCTGTAAAACAGACAACTCCAAAATCTTGGTGTCTTAATTAACAGAGGATTTATTTCTTCTCCTCGTAGGTGTATGGGTTAGCTGGAGTGGCTCTGCTTCAGGTTGCCATTTGGATAGAGTTCTACTTTACTAGTCTCTCATGCTAGGAATCATGGCTCCCAGAGCATGCTGTTTGCATGTTAGAAGTATAAGAAGGGCAAGTACAATCACAGGATCCTTCCTAAAAAGCCTGCCCCTTCTTTCCAATATTGCACTGGTGAAAGCAAATATGTAGCCAAACATAATACCAATGCATGGGGATAAACAATGGCAAAGATCTGGGGGGAAAGAACAGATGTAATTTCTTTATTAATTTCACATCGGGAAACTATAGGCCAGCATCTACAGAGCTAAATGTTAATAGAGGACAGAGCAGGATGTGGGCAGTAAGCAAGCAGGCAGAGCTCAGAGGATTACACAGATGAGGCTGAGGACTCATTCCTAGGTCTGGTTCCCAAACTGGTGAGTCAATTTCAACAGTCTTTCTCCTCTAGACAGGAGTTAGTAAAGCAGCAAAGAAAGACCTGAGTTTTATAAGAAAGGAAAGCTCTCTGCATGGAAACAAAGAATAGGGTTAACCAAGATGACTTTAATATTCCCTCAGCTTCTCTGAATTTTAAGAAAGACTTCTTTCTCAACTGTAGGTCTCTGACCTCTCTTTCATCTTGTGTTTACCATGTACATCAGAGCATTTTCTTTAGAAGACATGTAATTATAAAATCTATCTCACCCCCTTTTAAGATACAAATCTTATCCCAGCCTTGTTCCAGCTTTATAATCTAAGAATGCCTTTCTCAATTACCTGGAACCCATCCCTTTGAAATGTGATTATCCAGAATGATAGTGCCCCTGCCTCCCAGTCTTTGTGGGAGAGTAAGAGCCTAACTTCAATAGATGACCATTAGCAAACACAGATGGCTTCATCACACTGACCATCCTCCCCCCGCACACTGTATCCACCAGTACATTCCTATGAATTCACCTTAAACACTCTCCCACCTTTTATTTCAGAAGAGTTGAGTTAAATCTTTATCTCCTGTTACCGTAGTCTTGAATTATGTCTTTCTTGCTTGTTTAACTCTTTCAATGCATTTTTTCCCCTCTGACAGTAACTAAGAGTTACTCCTCTAACAGGAAGTCAGCAAATCCTACACCGACTCTTCTGAGCAATGTGTGTGTGTGTGTGTGTGTGTGTGTGTGTGTGTGTGTTGGAGTGAATTTTTAAATAAACTTGTTATTTTGTAATAACTTTAGATCTACAGAAAAGTTGCCAAGATAGTAGAGAATGTTTCCATAGACCTAATGCTATCATCTTATGTTTACTGTGGTACATTTATTAAAAGTAAGAACTTAACAGCCCTAGCTGGTTTGGCTCAGTGGATAGAGCATGGGTCTGAGGACCAAAGGGTCCCAGTTTCAATTCCGGTCAAGGGCATGTATCTTGGTTGCAGGCTCCTCCCCAGCCAGGAGGCAACCAATCGATGTTTCTCTCTGACTCCCTCTTTCTTCCCCTCTCCCTAAAAATCAATGGAAAATATCCTCGAGTAAGGATTAACAAAAAACAAACAAAAAAGTAAAAAGTTAGCATTTAGTATAATATCATCAATTCAACTTTATGCTTTATTCACATTTCACTACTTTTTCACATATGTCTTTATTCTACGCTAGGATCCAATCTAGGATGCTGTGTTATATTGAGACAAGTCTCCTTAGTAACTTCTGGACTGTAATTATTTTACATCTTTCCTTCATTTTTTTATGACCTTGGTGGTTTTGAGATGTATATGGGCTATGCATTCTTTTGAAATGTTTCTTAATTTGGGTTTGCTTGGAATTTTTTAAAACTCTATCATTACACAAGTAAAATGTCATTCCCATCATAGCATATCAGAGGATACCTGCAATCAACACAGCTCATCACCAGTGATATTAACCTTGGCCATTTAGATAAGGGAGTGTCTGCCAGTTTCCTCTACTGTAAAGTTATTTTTCTTCTTTTTGATAACATTCTTGTGAGGTGAATCACTAAAAGCAAGTCATGCTTGAAGGGGAGGAGGAGAGGGATTAGACTCCACCTTCCACAGGAGGGAGTATCAACATATACAGTTTAACTTGAAATTCTGTAAGAAAGATTTGTCTCTCTAATTCCATTTATTCCTTTATTCAACCATTTCTTTATATCAGTATGGATTCATAAATATTTCTTCCTGATTCCTTTCACTAGAGAATGGTGTTTAGAAACCAAGATTTGTATGCTGGAGAAAGTGTACTTTTATTTAAAAGTGCTATGATTATTTCTGTGATGGTGATTAGATAATTGTTCAAATATAGATTAAAGATTCCCATGCATGAATCTTCTACTTTAGTAGATCTGAAGTTGATTCTTAATATTTTCAGCTACAATTATACTATTCTGTTTAAGGACTTTGAGAATATGAAAAAACAAACAAACAGAAACTCTGAGATATTTATTCTTCTGTGATTATGACTTAATGTCATGCTTGGCCAAGACAAAACCCCTTTTAAAGTTACATAGTACTCAGAAATATTCAATATACCTCTTTTCACAAATATATTTGATTTATTTTCACATTTTATAATTGGCTATTGCTTGTATATCTGGAAAGTGAATTTTTTTATGTTGAAATTGTCGAAATCTCATTTAAACCATTGTGTTTATTAATTTACCTGTTTTTAGTATAATGATATTATTTGTAAATAATGACACTGCCATATTTCCTTACATTCTTTGTGCATCCATTTCTATTTCTCATCTCAATTTATTGGTCAGAATATCTGCAACTGTTGAACAGTAGCAGTGATGAAGGGCTTCCTTTGTCTGTGTATGTCTTTAAAAGGCTTGCTTAATATTTCTCCACAAATGTGTTTCTTACTGGATATTTTTACATATAACTTTTACCTTAAGGATGTTTTCTTATATTTATTTTTAATAGTTTTTTAAAATAGGTATTTTATTTTATCTAATGAGATATATCAGATATATCTATCTATGTCTAAAGGGGCAGTGGGACATTCCCCGAGGGGTCCTGGATTAGAGAGGGTGCAGGCTGGGCTGAGGGACACACCCTCCATGCACAAATTTTGTGCACTGGGCCTCTGGTGTGTGTGTGTGTGTGTGTATATATATATATATATATATATATATATATGTATATGTATATGTATATATATATATATTTTTAACATATTGAGGGAGGCATAATGTCACAAGACAATTTATAAATTTTTTCTCAATCTATGTCTCATCTATGTTTACTGATACTGTACTGAGCTGTCATTTCCCTCTTGAAATGGACTCCCTAGGATTTCTAACAGTGTTTTGTTTTTACTTTTTAAGTAAATTAAATTGAATTAATTAATTTATGTATTAATTAATTTATTTACATACTTATTTTGCTATGGAACCATGTTTGGTTTTTAGTCATGAATTCAGTCAAGCTCCCTTTCCCTCATAGGTTTGAGAATCAAAGTGGAAAGGCAAGCACCCCTGCTAACTTCTCATTTTGTCAGGAATTGGTAACCAACCAAGTCTGCATAATTTTAATAATAATCCAAATGATTTTGATTTGAAGACTATCTTAAAGTGGTTCTCTAAAATACTTAGGATTGCATCTAGGGCTTAAATAAAACCTGAAAATAAGTAAAATTAAGGCATTTGAGAGAAATTAGTACACAGATGTTATGTACTATTAATTGAGGTTCAATGCATATGAGAAAGTTTGTTAAAATTACAGCTTCCTGTGTGGCAGGCAGTGCGAAATGAGAAAGTAGGTTGGATTTATTATGAATAAGTAATTAAAATTTAGTCAGTAGTTAAACTTTAGACTGAGAAAGGGCAATCTAAAAAGTGTTACTCAATGTATTTTTAGAAAAATACAGAGAAAAGTGAATTAGAAGACAGACAACACAGAGGAGGAGAAAGGACCTTTTTTAACTTCCAGTTCAGATATAAAAAAATACTAGTGTCAGCCAGCTTTTTGTGGGCTATTGTAGAAATAATGGATGTGTTCACATCTATCCCATCTTTTAAACTCATTAAAATACTTGAGAAAATAATATTGTTGGTTTAGAAGTCAAACAACAATCAAAACAAAAACAGCACCTAAGGCCCACCCAGATCTATTAAAGTAAGAAACTTTTGGAGTCAGCATGATAAGTTTAATTTTAACATTTTTACTAATAATTCTTATTCACAGTCAAATTTAAAAACTACATTCCAGAATCTAAGTGTTGGGAATAATTTTATATTTATGTAAAAAATAACTTAATTTCTGTTCTGATCTTATAGAAAGCCATTCCACTTGCAAATGAATGCGGTTTGATAGGCAGCATAAGAACAATGAAGACATATATGAAAGATATGATTAATATCCTGTATGCCCACAGACACTATATTTTAAAGTAAACATATATTGTTATGATTTACATTTTATAAATTATAAACATAATAATTGGAAGATATATAAAAATAAAAAATAAGTAAATTGAAAATATAAGTTTATTGACATATACAGATAAATACATATATATATATAAATAAAATATATATTGATATATATATATATATCTGATATATCTCAGTTTATTTAACTTCTTTAATCACAAAAATATTACCAATGTTAATTTGTGCTTGTTTTCGACCTGTGCAAACTTATATTATTTGGCCAAAAAAATAAATAAATAAAAGTACCAATACTTTGCTTTAGCAGAACTGCATTCATTATGATTGTGTGTTTTTAAATTATTCCATCTAAATAGTATACACTTTACTAGAAATTTCTAAAAAAAAAATCCCTATGATTTTTCCATTTTCATGTGTGGAAAATGTGGATGATAGTGATGGTACTAATCTCATAAGGTTATTTTAAGAATCAAATTAATTGACATATAAATAAGGATATTTGCCCTGAGATACAAAAACTGGGCATTATAGATAATAACCTTGCGTCCACTCTGAATTCTATTTGGTGATTCTTGTATATTTGTTTCTTTGTTCTCAGTAGATAATTAGATAATAAACTGGCCAAGACTCAAACTACAACCCTTGTTACATGGCTTATGAAGTCTTTGCTTTGTCTTATCAATTCTGTGGCTTTTAATTGAACCTCCTCTGCTGTGCCTGCACAATTTGGTGGTTAGCCACGGACTTAAATAAATAGTTTACTCAAATTTGGGGGCTTTCTCCCTCTGTGACTCGTTATTTCTAACAGCTCCAAATTTCCAGCCGTTCTACCTGTTTCTGGCTGTCTCTGAGATGTCAGATTTGTGAGGGGTCACCATTTTGCTCTCCAAAATGTGTTTTGAGTAATCTTGGGAAATATACTCAATTTGAAAAGCAGGAACAAACAGATTTTATCAAGATAACTTCCTTTCTCAACTATAAAAAATTAGGAGGTGATACTTACATTTATCAGGTAAAATTAGGAGGTAACACCACTGAGCCTCTTGGGCTCTCCCTTGTATCTGAATAATTTATCCACATTCCTGGATTTAAGCAGAGTTTATATATAATCACATTTTTATCTCATTCAAGTGTTTCTCTCACCACATCAGTAAACCTGCAGCTTTTGTTATTACTTTCTACCTTCATAACCAGAAAGTCACAAACTAATGATTTACCCTTTCTAGTTGCAGCTTTTCAAAAGTAAACTCTCTTTGGGCTTCTGTCTGTGTTTAAATGTTTTCCAATGCCTTTAAATTATTATTTTCTGAAAATAATTTATTCAGTTTTTTGAATTATCATGTGTAGGAGGGTTCATACAACCCCCTAACTCCAAATCCATTCTTATTAACATTTGATATTTTCATTTTCTGAAAATGTATTGTTTTCATAGTCAGAATGCTCATCAGTTTTACTTCAATAGAGTTTATTATTGTTTCATATATATAAGTTTCTTCACACAGTAGTTTCGCCAAAGTCAAAGCTTATACAGCTCTCTGAATTTATAGCACTAAGAAAAGTGCTTGGCTTATAATAGTTTTGTTTTTTAAATGCATGTTTACTAAATGACTAACTGAAGAGAGGTTTTTGTTGTTGTGTTTTGCATTTACTTAGGGTTTTTCATTTTATGACATTGTCTAATAATTTATATTCAGTTCTGCTTTTATGTTTTATTATTTTTCTATTACACTGTGTGATGTCTATAGAGAAGACCACAGTGTGAATCCCAGTGTTTTGAATCACTTTTCATCCTAAGGAAAAATCCATTAGTCCATAGAGTGCTCACTTTCATTTATAAGAGCTAACAAAGTTAGAAAGCAATTAATGTCAAATTTAATTAGATGCCAGAACTTTCCTTAAGCAATTATTCACAGTTTACAACGAAAGATACAATGAAAGACTACTTTGAGTCAGACTTCTGACTAAGGCCAGAGGACAAAGGCAAGAGAGCAAATAACAGAACTACAAGTGTTGGAAATAGTAAGGACATCAAATATTCTAACATCAGGAAAGCAAATAAAAATCTGGAGAACAGAGATGACTCTAAAGATAGAAGGGGGGAAAAAACCTCTTTAAAACTGCCAAAATTTGGAAGTGATGCCTTAAAAAATATCTAACACGATGTTTGGCATAGATTCACCATAAAAAGGTGCTTATATTATCTCTCAGGTTAATTAAAATGATGGTGCTAATAGAATTTCAAGAAACACAAGATGAAAAGTCAAAGTGAACTGTACCACAAAGAGTAGAGTTAGAGAAATTGAGGATATAGAGGAGAAGGAATTGCTATGTCTTAGCTACAGTGAAAAGAGTATCATATTAATAAACCAGTTGGTATTCTGAGTTTCAGGTCTTCTTACCATGGTGAGACTCCATCATCAGCAAGATTAAGACTGCAGGGTGGTCCATAAGGAATGAAAAACATTGTAAATTGAATGTTAGTTCCTAGATAATGAATGGTCTCTTAATTTCCTAACTTAACAGATGTGTCTCCTGCCAACTGCATCTACTAATAGTTTTTTTTTTTTGTTTTTGCGTGTTTTTCTAGGCTTAGGTAAAAACTCTTTCAATGTTAGTCATGGAAGGATTAAGAAGTAAAGAGTAATGCAAAAATTAGCTAGTAGTAGGGTTATGGTTTAGAATTAAACTATGTTCCTAGCTCATTCTGGTGATCAACATGACAGGAAAGATGTAGTATAAGTATTTTTTCTAGCCTCTCTTTTATATGTTAGTCCAATTTGTATGTCTACATTCTTTTATTGAATCCCATCTGTAGTCTGCCTCTTTACCCAATTGCCTTCTATTAGCTTTCCTCTAGGTATGGGGTCATATAGTGAAATCTTAGCTTTTATGCAGTCTAACAGTTTATTTAGTTCAGTAGTTTGCCTGAACCATATCTGGCAAACTGTACCTTCTACAACCTGTGTTAAATCCTCAATTTTTCTATTCTACTCAGGCACTTAGGCATGACGGTGATTTTCCAGTTACTGAAATGTTCATTTTGTAACTAGACAACCAAGAAGTCCGGGCTGCCTGTCACTACTTCAGCTAATTAAGCAGAGACAGGGTTGGTTCATATATGAGTGTTTATTCCAATATTGCCAGCATTATGGGAGAGCAGCAGGTCATCCACAAAAATATGCTCTTCACCCCACCATAAACCAGCTGCTTATATTGGGTAGATTACATGTAAAAGTAGGAATTAGAGGTATGGGAAAGGGGGCTTGGGATAATCATTACAGGTTACAAGTCATGGGGACTTGGGAGGAGTCATACTAGGAGACAGCAGGTGCCTCCGGGAGCTCCGGGACCAGATTACAGGTAATAGGGGCTGGGGATTGTAAATCCCCAGTCCGGGTGCCTCCAGGGCTGCATTCCAATGTTATCTCCCATGTCCCAGGGCATATATCTCCCATAGAGTTTAGAATTTGCTTTCTCTAATCAGACAGAACTATTATGGTTAACAGAGCATGATTCATATTTCTTATCATTGTAGCTGGTCCCTAATATTCCATTTCTGCCCATAACAAGTTCATGTTTAGAGTTTTCTTTCAAGTTTTGAGTTTTGGGCTTATGTTCTGTGTTTTAGAGTAAGAAGAACCAGACATTTTCTCCAGCCGTAAAATGTGGCTTGGCTCTTACATTATTAGGTTGGACCTGGGAAGTCAGCAACAATTGATTCCCATAACACAGGAAAATGTTGGAATAATTAGGGGAGAGGAGAGAGATGAAGGATATCTAGGTTTGATCGTTTCTATAATAAACAAAATTTTATTTTGTGTAACTTATTTTATTTGTTTCTTGGGGGTGCTCTTATAAAGTACTACAAACTGGGTAGCTTTAAAACACACACACACACACACACACACACACACACACACACACACACGGAAACTTTTTGCACAGTTCTCAAGACTAGAAGTCCAAAATCAAGTTGTCAGCAGAATCATAATCTAGGGAAAAATCTAGTTCACACCTTTCTTTAAACATCTGGTGTTATTGCAGTTCCTGGAATTTCTTGGCTTGTAGCTATTTATCTCCAATCTGTCTCCATAATCACCTGGTGTTTTCTCCCTCTCACTGTGTCTTTACATGGTCATATTCTTATACAGACACCAGTCACACTGAACAAGAAGTCCACTGTACTTTTATATGATGTCATCTTCACTAATTAAAACTAAATCAACACTGCTCTCAAGTTCACATTCTGAAGTACGGATCACATGCTAATATTGGGTATTAGAACTTCAACACATTCTTTTTTTTTGGTGGGGAGGGGAGGAATCTGTTCAAGCTGTAATATTTATGTATTGATCAACAGGTAGAATTATAGAAAATAAATACTTTCTCCCTCAAAATATTGAAGAACAAGTATGCGTCTAAATGGTAAGCAGGTAGATGTTGAATAAAATTACTTGTTTATCTAAATATCCAAAAAATCTATAATCTATGTAAGACAGAGCTAGTTGTTGGCTATTATGTGAGTGGTCCTAAAAATAAGTAAGAGCTAATGATAATATTGATTAGGATAAACTTAAGACAGGGGTTCTTGCCCAGTTTTCATTCACAAAATATTTTACAAAAAATTGATCATTCTCTTTGGCTGCATAGTTTAAGAGAGTTGACTATTTCTAAATCAGAAATCAAGCTAGAAACTTAAAGTCCTAATTATAAATGACAGCACAACTGAAAACTTCAGTGTTGGCTCAATTTAATCTTTCATCTGCTTTCCCTCAGAAATTAGAATTTAAATGAATTTGTCACATGGGCAACTGATATGCTTAACTAGCTTTCGTAAATAAATCAATTGCTTTTCTTAGATATGGAATATTTGGTTTGTCTTTAAATCTTCAAATAGTTTTCTTTATATTTTTGTGTTATAATGCAGTATGTACTAAAAAAGCTCCTTATTTTCTGATTTTTAGAGTAACACTGGGGATCTTGTTCTTCTCCTGGTCTTATTCAATAACACATTTCTTGGAGATAAACTTAGAGTTAACTCCCATTCCCCAGTTTCTTTTAAAATCTCTGATAGGGAAGCTATTTATTTATTTATCATCACAGCAGATATTTTTGGGGGGAGGAGGGTGTTTGGTCAACTGTTGTGTTTGTTTGCTTCAATTTATTCCACCTAATGAGACATCTTAGGGCAGCAGTCACGTTGACAGTAGAAGTAATAGCTTTGCAAAAGCAGTAACCTGTAGCCACATATTGCTCTTTTGAAAAATGGAAGCATTGGTTCAGGGCACATCTTTTTATTGAGCGACCACCATCTATGATGGAAGATATAGGTGAGAAAAGAACATTTCTAATCGAAGAGCACACAGATAAGGAGGGTCAATTAATCTTTGTCTGTTGAAACTGAGTGTAGGAATTAACTTCTGTAAACTAGGATGATGGCAAAGTTCAAATAAAACTTACATTATTAAAGTTCTTTGTGACTCTCCTTTTTCAGCCTGTGCAAATTACTTTGCAATTGTGTCAGCTCCTGACTTAATACAGTTGCTAGGGCCTGGTTGGTTACCAATGCTAACAAGTGTTGAAAACCATAAATTATCTTGGCAGTGGCTATTATCTAAACCTGAATGACTGGGTTGCATTTAGATGAGCTCATCTTAGCTTGTTGTTATCTTTTGGGAGTTTCACTTAATTCTGCAGAGTGGGAAAGCTAAGCATAAAGTGAAATTTGAGTAAATCCTGCCCTTGCCTGCTTGCAGGCTTTGAATGTGTAAGGGGATTAAAGTATAACAGAATGAATTACCAGCTCCATAGCTTGATCTAAATATATCTTATGTTTATGCCAGAACTGACCTTTGGGGCTGTTGATTCTTCAAAAATTGAAGAGTTCTTAAAATTGACACATTCCAGTACTATCTAATGGGTCCTAGTTCATGTCTCAATGTTTTTATGGCAGCAAAAATTTATAGATACCTGATATATTTCCTATACAGATCCTGACTATGATTTTAATGATCATGATGATTACAGTTCAAGCACCATCTATATTTAGTTCATATAAATAGCTACCAGAGTTGGAAATTTAGGGGAGAGGGTACAACATATTCTAAAATTATATATGCCACAAATCCTAAATTATGAAACTATTTTCTATCCTATGGACACTATATTTAACAACAAAAAATATAAAGAATATTTTGTGTTATAAAGAAAATATATTAAACTTAATTGCACCAAATAGGAAGTTTCCCCATGGAAAGAACTTCTCAGCAGAGATTTTCAATGTTTTTAAACAAAATTGCAGCCTTAAGTAAATTTTTGTGTAACAGATAGAAACATTTATAAGTAGAGTGTTCTGTAATTTATAATTGTTAGAAATAGAATCTACTTTAATAATATGGTTCTTATAATCACACTAGAGGCCCAGTGCATGAAATTTGTGCACTGGCAGGGTCCCTAGTGGCTGCCAGCTGCCAGCTGCCGGCCGGGGCCCTCCCTCCCTTTCCCCGGCTGGCCCGCCTCCTGGTTGAACTCCTGGAAGAACTCCAGTCAAGGGGACAATTTGATACTATAGCTTTTATTATATAGGACTAGAGGCCCAGTGCATGGGAGGGAGAGGGTCCGGCCAGCCTGGCCCAAATTGGGGTGGATCAGGGCCAGGCCTATTGGGAGGAGGAGACAGTGGGAGGTTGACTGGCCAACCCACCCTGATCAGGGCTTGATCAGGGCTGGGCCCGCTGAGGGGAGGGGCCAAGGGCAGTTGGCTGGTCGGGCCCAGCCCCCTATTGGTGTCAGGGGGCGATCAGGGGTGGGGCTGGTTGGGGGGAGGGGCTGCAGGCCAATCAGATAGGGGGGGCCCATTGGGGGAGGAGCCAGTGGCAGGGAGGGGCTGAGGGAGGTTAGCCATTGGCCCCACCCTCCGATCAGGCGGGTTTGCTGGTCGCTGGTCACAGTGGGCATCATAGCGACCAGTTGTTCTAGTCATTATAGCGTTAAGGTCACTGGCTTTATATATATATGGATACTATCATATGAATGCTTAAATCCGTCTAATAAATAAAGTTAGGAAATTAATATCATAGACTCATTGACCTTCCAGTTTTCAATCAATCCTAATTTCATACAAAAATTCCTACTTCAACAAAAGGTTACTTTACATTAATATTTTTTTGCATATTCAACATAATTTTGTTTTACTTGTAAATTGAAAGAATGTTTAGGAAAATGGAAGAGACAGTTCCAATATGTGGTAAGCCCTAGTCAACATGGTGCCATTCACTAGAAGATCTCAGTTTCAGTTTTTGGTTTGTTGTTGTTGTTGTTCACATTTGTAAATTTCCAGGAGCATGTTCTGAATAACATTAGTAGCTCACTCAGTTATTGATTGTAGCTGTTATGTTAAAACATGTTTTGAGCAGTAAGCTTCCTTTCACTAAATCATCTTTCAGATGTAGCTATTGAAACCCTTTATGAAAAGTTACACATAAAGCTGAAATAATGTTTCTTAGCTGACTAAAATATTTTTTAAATATATTTTTAATGATTTCAGAGAGGAAGGAGAAGGAGAGAGAGATAGAAGCATCAATGATGAGAGAGAATGCTTGATCGGCTATCTCCTGCGTGCCCCCTTCTAAAGATCAAGCCTGCAAGGCAGGCATGTGCTCTTGACCTGAATCAAACCCAGGGCCCTTCAGTCACAGGCCGACACTCTATCCACTGAGCCAAACCAGGTAGGATTTACCATTTAGTATTTTCTACTAAAAGTGATATAAACTCTTCAATGATAAACTATTTCACAAAATAAAAATAAAGCCCACATGTTTTCTGTTTTTGGTTGTTGTTGTTTTTCACCCTTAGCTGACACACCTGTGCGAGGGAAAGGATTCTGACCACACACTTGGCATGGATATTTCTTGGGAACATTGGTCTCAATCTAATCAAAGATATTTTTCAAAACATAGTCTTGTGATGCATATGTGCTCTATTTGGCAGGAAACCATTTCTAGTATATTTTCCCCTCAGTGTCAAAGGGATAATAGAATTCTGTGAAATTATATGTTGCTCTGTTCCTGCCTAAATCTAGCCTTGATTCTCAAAAAGCTTTTTCTACTAGAAAGAAAATAACCTCATTTTATATCATGACCCTGAAAATTTCTTATTGTTCATAGTCAAAGAACATAATTAAAGTGCTTTAGCTGAGATCAACAAGCTGTTGGAAATCTTATTACTGTTTTATTACTATTTTATGTATTGAGAAATAATTTGTAGATGGTACTACTTTTCATGTGACTGAATATTAATGATTGATATGGGTTACATTTTAATTTATGTACTTTTTATTTTATTTTGTTTTTTTAATATATTATTGATTTTAGAGAGAGAGGAAGGGAGAGTGAGAGAGAGAGAAACATCAATGTGAGTGAGAAATGTGATCGGTTGCCTCCAGTGTACACTCCAACTAGGCATGGAACCTATAACTTGGGTATGCACCCTGACCTTTTGGTACATGGGATGACACTCAACCAACTGAGCCACGTCAGGCAGGGCTAATTGACACAAATCAAGACTTCCAGGTCCCCTTCCTGCAAATGTGGTGGCTTTTCAGTGTTTGGTATCTCCTTAGCTGAGAATGTGGAAACTAGCAGTGTTAAACACAGGGTGGGGCAAAGGTAGGTTTACGTTGTTAATATGTAAAATAATGCAATAATTAATAAATAATACAATAATTAGTAAATAATAATACTGTTGCATACTCACAACAGTAAAACTATTTTCCCCCACCCTGTAAGTAAAAACATTTAGGATAACTATAGCTATTAGGCAGACACTCCAAGAAAGAACAACTGGATGAGTTTTTCATTTAAATATGGTTAAAGAAGTAATTTTAGTTAGATATGTTTTATTATCATTCAGAAAAGTGAATGGAAATTTCATTTTACAGCTAAAATTATAGCATAGAAAAAAGTGTCATAAGTGTATTTTCCATTTTTTGAGACTATTACATCTTACCTATTTGCCGTGCATATTAATCCCAAAAGGATATTGTTTAGTCACTTTAGTGGTTTATTGGTTTATCCTTTATCCTGTTCAGCTGCAGAGTTTGTAAATGATAACTTCATTTCCTCCCTGGAGGGAGTGTTATATATACACTCATCACCGTTAAGAAATAATCATCATTAAGAAGTTTTTTTGCTGACATTGACCTAAATACCTGTTTTAATTCTACTTTTCAAAGCCTAATTCCTTAAATAATGTCATTTTATACTTGTTTACACCTTTCAACGTTGGTATTCCATTCCTTTAATTCAGGCTATAACTTGCTTTCTAGCATCTATATAGATTTTGTCTCTCTCCTGCTAGAAATAAATACTAATGAAGATGCACTTGCTATTGAAACACATAGAAAATCCCTTGAGCAGCTAAATTAAAGGTCTAAGCTTTATTCCCTCTGCTAATTGACTGAGAGCTACTAGGCTAAAACGAAAGTCAGAGCAGATAAGTAAATTAAGAATGAAGTGGAACCTAAGATTTAAACAATTGATAGAAATTGGAAGGAAAGAGGACTTTGAGAGAAGAAATAAACAGTTATTTCAGTCACTATTTTGTGTAAACCTATCTTTCTGATTTTCTTTCAACATGAACAAAGACATATGTCTTATTTATAGTTAGGCTTGCTCAAAAAGTCAACAAAATAAAATATTTCAAATCCCTGACATATGATTTTTAGGGTACCAATTGGTCTTCCAAAAGACCAATTTGGAGTCGATTAATTCTCAGTCATCAAAGGAGAATGTTCTGGCATTGTCAGAATGTACAACTAAAGTAGAAGATGGACTGAGTTGAAGAACTCACATTGCTGGCTCTAAGGTGACCATGTGTTCTGGTTTGATTAGGACAGTTCTGATTTATGCTTTGCAAAACAACAACAAAAAAGACAGAAAAATCTGACCCCAAAACAATGTATTGAGATCAGTGAAATGGTGCCTAATTGTCAAAGAATAACTCAGAGAAAATGTGTTTAAAGCAGAATATAAATTGATAGGGAGATAGATGATAAATAGATAGGGCTCATAGGTAGATGAGAGAGAGAGAGACTTTAGATCACAGTTTCTGTGACCAAAGCAAGGCTGAGGCTTTTAAAGGCAAAAGCCCCAAAGCTGCACAAGGGAACATTAGTGGTTGATTTGACCAAGTCTTTGTCTGTCAGTTCAGAATGTGTTGGCTGGAATGGAGCTCAGGGCAGGCCAATGGCTAAGTCTTATGTCTTTTTGTTGAGTGTCGTCTAATCGAATCACAAGTTCACCATCACACAGTTTTTCTCAGGGATCTTACCAGTTTTCAGAAAAGTAGCTGTTCTTATTTACGCTGGGGACCCTGACTGCTTGGTGCCTTATACTCTTCAAGCTCAGGGTCTCACTGAGAGCATGCTCAAGGATCCTCAATTAATTTTTTAAGTCAGAATGCAGTCTCAAAGTCTTGTCTTATTTACCTTTTTCATGGATATTTTATTTGTTTGAAAATTAATCTTTTTAACAATCACATTGAAAGTCTAGAGTGGTTTTGCCTATGCCAACTTTGTATTTCCAACCTCTGCTATGACTCTATGTAGAAACCATGAAGTACAGTAGTGAGTAGAGTTTTTATTTTGCTGACTAAAGACCACCATACCAGCAAACCTTTTGCTCAACCTTTTACCCAAATACACCTTAACAAGTACCGTTGTCCTAAACACAGTATCTGCAGTTTTTCAAGAGCAGCAGCCATGAAATGCTAACCCCTTCCACAGGAGAAATCTTCATTCAATACATCTGCACTTTGCCAGCTACTAGTTGTTCCATCTACCTGTGCTGTGGTCAATATGCCAGTATGTAAAATGCAGGGAGTTATCATAGAATGATAGTGAGATGAGGGAGGTGCGGATTGTCCCTGGTGCAGGCATTAATGGGATGCATTGTCCACAGATATTTTATAAACAATAATAAAGCTGATTAAAAATCAGTCTGTCTTTCTACTTTTTAATGCCATCATGACCCAGCAATTCTAAACAATGGCGGTGATAAATGCTCCATGCTGCCAGGGCTGACCACTTCTACTGATGACCCCTACCCACTTTGGTGCACCAGTGGACCTGGCCTCCAGTCTCTAGGCCGTGGAGGAGATATGTGAATGATAACTCAACTGTACAACAAATATGTGCAGGAAATTAAACTAAAAACTAGTGTCAGGGACCAAATAGAAGTAGTCTGAATATTTTTGTTATAGTGCTTTATGTACATACTGTGATGCAAGGCTAAATTATTTTTCATAACTGTTTTTTTTTTTCATCAGTGAACTAAAAACAAAAATGTTTAATAATAAAATGCATGTACTAAATGTGCAATTTCCAAGAAAGTTGATTTCATCCACAATATGGAACTTGGTGATATCAATGACTGAACACAATCAGAAGAGACAAGTATGCTAAAGAAACATCAGCATTTACTTTAAAATTTGTGGTTAACTAAGAAGACTGGCTAAAAACATATACCTCATGGTCACAGACAATAGTTTGGTGAAAGCCAAGGGAGGGGGAGGAAGGGGTGGCTGGAGGTGGGCAAAGGGGGACACCTACAATAATGTCAACATTAAAAACATTTAATAAAGAAAAAGAAGGCTGGCTTCTTCACAGCTTGTTATACATATGCAGCTACAGAAGGTGTATTTACAATATCATTCCATGAAACCAGGCTGTTTATTTAAATAAAGTGACCCTTCTTTTAAATTATTTTTATTTATTTTCAAATCCAAGTATTCCACTGCATATATGACTGTTAACCTGTTGGCTTCCATTACAGAAGAAGAAATTACAAACAGATAAAATGCCAGTTTTTTTTTTTTTTTTTTATTGGTGGCATCAGATTCTCCAAAGAGAAAATCAGGTTAATTGCAAGAGTGGTCTGATTTTTCTGTTTTGGTAATGAATTGATGAAATGGAAATAAAGCTTTTTAAAAATTCTTTGTCAAAGTGAAGCACCAAAAATTACTAGTGGTTATAACTTCAGATTTAAAAGTTCAATATTAAAGATAAAATTACATTTTATAATAAAAATTTAAAATGTGATAGGGCAAAGCTTGTTTTTTAAAAAAAGTTCCAATTAAGACACCTAACATAGAAATAATTTGCAATAAGTTATAGTACAAAGTCAATTTATAATTATAGTTACTGAAATACAAGTTGTTGTTACAAAGCTAACGCTGAATGTTAAACAGTACTTCAACATGGTAGTAATATGTTCTCTTTATGTTGTTCATCATTAATTGGATTTTAGAAATGTGTGAGCCTTTCGAAAGATATATTTAAAATCAGCCCAGCCCTAGCCCGTTTGGCTCAGTAGAAAAGAGTCTCCACCCACGGACTGAAGCGTCCTGGGATAGATTCTGGTCAAGGGCATGTACCTCAGTTGCAGGCTTGAACCCCACCCGGATAGGGGCATGTGCCAGAGGCAACCAATCATTGTGTGTCTCTCTCACATCGATGGTTCTCTCTTTCTCTGTCTCTCCCCTTTCCTCCCAGTTTCTCTAAAAAAATTGATGGAAAAATATCCTCAGGTGAGGATTAACAACAAAAAGAAAAATCAGCCCTGGCCAGTGTGGCTCAGTTGGTTGGGTGTCTTCTCATGCCCTGAAGGGTTCCTGGTTGGATTCTTGTGGGCTCCATTCCCAGTCGGGGGCATGTAGGAGGCAAGGTTTCCCTCTCACATCGATGTTTCTCTCTCCCTCTCCCGTCCTCTCACTCTAAAAAAAATCAATTGAAAAAAAAGATATATTTAAAATCAGACCAAGGTACAAAAATGTACTGAACTTTTTGATAATAAGCATGTTAAGTTGTAGATCCACAATTTTCAATATCAATTTAAAATATTTAATCAAGTTCTTCAAATTGAATACTAAATGTCAGCATTTTAAACATTTAGTAAATTGTGATTATAAAAAACCATGAGTGCAACAAGAAGACAGTGGAAAATGTCACTACAAAGACAAGGGAGGATCTGAACAAATTAAAGAAGAGTTTAGACATTTTACTAAATTTAAAATTTTATATTTGTACTGTGGAATATCTTAATGTGTGGCAAAGTTCTATAATAAAGCTGTTAATTTACTTGAAAATACCCCTTGGAAAAAGATATTTGAATTGGGAAAGTGGATCAAAATAGCAATATGTTACAGGATCCATATGTTGCTTTTATCTTTTATTACTCAGGGTATTTGCTCAACTTAGAAGTCATGCACATACATATAAATACCTTGTGTATTTGGACATTCATATATGCATACACACATGGATATTTGTACTTGCACATTCAAATAAACAGATCCATATGTGTACTAGTATATGTGCATGTGCACATTTATCTACACACTAGAGGCCCGGTGCACGAAATTTGTGCACGGGGGGATTTGTCCCTCAGCCCAGCCTGTACCCTCTCCAATCTGGGACACTGAGAGGGATGTCCGACTGCCCGTTTAGGCCCGATGCCCCCCAGGCAGTCGGACATCCCTCTCACAATCAAGGACTGCTGGCTCCCAACTGCTCGCCTGCCTGCCTGCCTGATTGCCCCTAAATGCTTCTGCCTGCCAGCCTGATCACCCCCTAAGCACTCCCCTGCCAACCTGATTATGCCTAACTGCCCCCCTGCAGGCCTGGTCACCCCAAACTGCCCTCCCCTGCAGGCCTGGTCACCCCTAACTGCCCTCCCCTGCAGGCCTGGTCACCCCTAACTGCCCTCCCCTGCAGGCCTGGTCCCTCCCAACTGCTCTCCCCTGCAGGCCTGGGTTCCCCCCAACAGCCCTTCCCTGCAGGCCCGATCATCCCCAACTTCCCTCCTCTGCCAGCCTGGTCACCCCTAACTGCCCTCCCCTGCAGGCTTGATTGCCCCCAACTGCCCTCCTCTGTCAGCCTGGTCACCCCTAACTGCCCTCCCCCTGTTGGCCTGATTGCCCACAACTGCCCTCCCTTGCAGGCCTGGTCCCTCCCAACTGCCCTCCCTTGCTGGCCATCTTGTGGTGGCCATCTTGTGTCCACATGGGGGCAGGATCTTTGACCACATGGGGGCAGCCATCTTGTGTGTTGAAGTGATGGTCAATCTGCATATTATTCTTTTATTAGTTAGGATTAGATAGGATAGAGACCTGGTGCATGGGTGGGGGCCAGCTGGTATGCCCTGAAGGGTGTCCCGGATCAAGGTGGGGGTTCCCTTGGGGCGAGGGGCCTGTGGTGGTTTGCAGGCCAGCCACACCCCCTGGCAACCCAAGCAGAGGCCCTGATATCTGGGATTTATTTATCTTCTACAATTGAAACTTTGTAGCCTGGAGCGGAGCCAAGCCTTCTGCTCCCTCCGTGGCTGCAGCCATTTCTGTTGGGATTTATTTATCTTCTACTAGAGGTTCCAGTGCATGGGGGGGGGGGTGTCCCTCAGTCTAGCCTGCTCCCTCTCCAATCTGGGACCCCTCTCAGAATCCAACTCCTTGCCTGCCTGCCTTCCTGATTGCCCCTAAGCACTTCTGCCTGCCAGCCTGATCACCTCCTAACAACTCTCCTGTCAGCCTGATTGATGTTTAACTACTCCTCTGCCAGCCTGTTTGCCCCCAACTTCTCTCCTCTGCCAGCCTGGTCACCCCTAACTGCCCTCCCCTGCAGGCTTGATCGCCGCCAACTGCCCTCCCTTGCAGGCCTGTTCCCTCCCAACTGCCCTCCCTTGCTGGCCTGGTCACCCCTAACTGCCCTCCCCTGCAGGCCTGGTCACCCCTAACTGCCCTCCCCTGCAGGCCTGGTCACCTCTAACTACCCTCCCCTGCAGGCCATCTTGTGGTGGCCATCTTGTATCCACATAGGGGCAGGATCTTTGACGACATGGAGGCAGCCATCTTGTGTGTTGGAGTGATGGTCAATCTGCATATTACTATTTTATTAGATGGGATAGAGGCCTGGTACATGGGTGGGGGCCAGCTGGTTTGCCATGAAGGTTGTCCCGGATCGGGGTGGGGGTTCCCTTGGGGCGTGGGCAACCGGGGCGAGGTACCTGTGGTGGTTTGCAGGCTGGCCACACCCCCCAGTGACCCAAGTGGAGGCACTGGTATTTTGATTCATTTATCTTCTTAATTGAAACTTTGTAGCCTGGAGTGGAGCCAAGCCTTCTGCTCCCTCTGTGGCAGCAGCCATTTCTATTGGGATTTATGTATCTTCTATAATTGAAACTTTGTAGCCTTAAGCGGAGGCCTGGGCCCACCAGGGTGTGTGGAAATTTTGGCTTCCTCCATTGCCAGGGAAACTCAAGCCTCCCTCCTGCTCTCTCCATGGCCACAGCCATCTTGGTTGGGGTTAATTTGCATACTCGCTCCTGAGTGGTTGGTGGGTGTGGCTTGTGGGCATGGCTTGGGGGTATAGTGGAGTGATGGTTAATTTGTATATTACTCTTTTATTAGATAGGATAATTGAAACTTTGTAGCCTGGAGTGGAGGCCTAGGCCAGCCAGGGCTGCAGAAGCTTGACTTCCTCCATCGCTGGGGGCAACCATAGCCTCCTGATCTCTCCAGCTTCGTGGCTGCCATCATTTTTGTTTAAATTTATTTATCTTCTATCATTGAAACTTTGTAGCGTTGAGTGGAGGCCTAGGCCGGCAAGGGCAGACAGAAAGCTTGGCTTCCTCCATTGCCAGGGAAACCCAAACCTCCCTCCTGCTCTCCATGGCCACAGCCATCTTGGTTGGGTTTATTTGCATATTTGCTCCTGATTGGCTGGTGGGCGTGGCTGGTGGGCATGGCTTGTGCGTGTAGCGGAGGTATGGTCAATTTGCATATTACTCTTTTATTAGATAGGATAACATTTGTGTATGGTGCTGTGTGTGTACTAGTATATGCATAAATATAGGTTGTGTGTGTGTGAGTGTGTTGTGAAATGTCTTCAAAGATAGGAAAATTTTACTTCTCAACTTTGCTCACTGGATCTTATCTACCATATATTCAAAATTATTAAGGATCTGGAGAGACTCCTCCATCTTTGCGCATGTCCCAAGCTTTTTCCAGGGTCTATTTTCCAAATCTTTCAAATTAAATTTATTAAATATTCTAGAATTGTTCAAGTAAGTCCCCATGGGATCATTTCAAGAATATTTCTTATTTCATTACTCTGAGCTTTATTTAGAATGATTTTCATGATTTACTAAGCATACCGTGAAAATTCTTTAAACTTCACCATGTTCAATCATCCTACGATTCTCAAAATTAGTTATTTTTGTCTTCACACTATGAGAAATTAGCAGTTATGTATTTAGCTCCTTGAATGATATCCTTTACAAGATTCTCATGTAAGGTGTTTTTGTAGCACATATTTATGATATTCACATTACATTGCCTGTTAACAGATATTTAAATATGGTAATACATAAATATTTCAATCTTCTATTGTTACTGTTGATTTCAGACTTAAAAGATCCATGCATTAGTGTTGGGAAGACAAGAAAATACTTAAGTAAGTTTTGTATTTTTAAAAACATATATTTTTATTTATTTCAAAGAGAAAGGGAGAAGGAGAGAGAGATAGAAACATCAATGATGAGAGTCATTTATGAGCTGCCTCCTGCACTCTCCTTATTGAGTATTGAGCCCACAATTCAGGCATGTGCCCAATCAAGAATCAAACTGTGACCTCCTGGTTCATAAACCAATGCTCAACCATTGCTCAATGGCTGGGCAAGTTCTCTATTTTTCCATACAAAATTATTTTCTTTCTAAAAACAAAGGGTGATTTTATTCCCCCCATGAAAAATTAGCAAATACGCAAATTAGCAAACACAAATATACCTTATCCAATGCAGCTATTTGTTAAAAACTCCTAGTCAGTTTCCTTTAAAAGATTTGAAGCTAGTTTATGGAATAATGAATTGAAAATGAGGATATACCAGTGATAAGATTAATCAGATATACTGATCAGAGGAAAAGCAATCTATGAAAATATACTTGAGTCTTTTTACATTTACATTGAAAATTTATAAATAATTATAGACATATACTTGACAGTTTGAAATCTTCAATTACTGACTTATTTACCATTTCAAACTCATCCAAAGTTGTCACAAGCAAAAAAAAATAAAGTCAAATGAATCCTAAAACCTTTGATGCTCAGCAAAGTGGAGAAATGTTAGGTAGTTCTCAGAAACCTTTAATAAATCTCTAACATGTGCTAAACATTGATGATATAATCATATATATGAAGCATCTCCTGTCATGGTCTAGATGTGCAATCTAGTTAAAAAATAAATACACAAGCAAAAATGAAATATAACACAAAAAACATAAAAAATAGACATTTTCTACAAGTATGATTGTCTATGTTACAAGACAATCATACTTGTAGAAAATGTCTGTTTTTCTAGAAAAGACCTGGGTACTCTGCATAGACTACCGTCTTTACATGACTTAAATAAGGGGTGGGGATCAACTGGAAAAGGTAATCTAAGTAGCCCTTTAAAATATATTCAACAAAGAAGCCATTAAGACAGGCATTATGCATTGAAAAAAAAGTTTAACTTACTCGATACCAACATTCTATTGCTTTTGTATTGCTTTGTTTTTCTACCTCATGTTTTTTTCTGTTTCTTCCATTAATTCCACTTATATATGTACTTCACGGCTTTCTTCCACTTTCTTTTGTATTTTGAAGAGGCAACATGGAGTGTGATTTGGGGATCAACTAAGAATTTTATAAATTTTAAGCATGCTTTATTCATGAATGACAATTCTTTCTTTTGAGTACAATGGACATTTCTAAACTGAAGCATCTGTTAGGTGTGAAAAGCAAAGAAACACTTATAAAGTAATTTATTAGATCTTGCTGCATTAAAAGTTCATTTGCATTATGCTTCAGAAAATGTAAGAGTAAACACAATTGTGTGTATTTTAAATGAAAGAATGTTTAATTAAGTTACTACAATGAGACTCTTGATGAATTAGCACATTATGCTATTCAATTTAGAAACTATTGCTGAGTTTTCAATATGCTTAATAGGTTCTTGGGCTTAACTCTCCACATTAATATTATTAGCCACGTAATGACTAGAATTAGACTCCTGATGGTCACTGAGGAATGAATATTTTAGTCCTCATTAGCATTAGTTATCTTTACAACACTTATATCAAAGCATGAGTTATAATCAATTTAACTACATTCTACTTCTCTGTTTGTAGGAAATAGTAACATTCAAACTTCTCAAACTCAGGTATTGGCACTGTCTGATATCTAAATCCAAGTAAGACGGAAGTAACAAACAACTGACTTAAAAGTGACAAATGTGGTGTCTGTTGTGCTACAATTGTGACTCAACTTTCTTGCGTCTTTATTTCCGACCCTACTGAAGATGCTGTCCCTATTTGGGACATGTCTCCTGGAAGAGTGACATGCATAAGAGGAGACACACATGACAATGTTTTCATTCATAATTAGATACGTAAAGCCAGTCATATTAGCAAATGAAATGTAAGTCTCCAGTAAGCAGGGATCAGTTGGAAGGGGCAGTAAATATATTTTGACAATAGTACATTCTATCTCAGGGGCAAAGAGTGAAAAATGTCTGTATTGTCCTACTGCCTCTTCATGGCTTTTGGCCAGTCTTATCCATCAGGAAAAATTCTTATTTGTTAATTAATTAAAATGCCCTATGCATTTACTAGTACTATGGATTTTGTCTCTGGTTTAAAATGATCTATTCCACTCTATTTTTGCAATTATTCTGAGAAAATTTATTAAAATGAATGTCATTAACAAATAATGATATTTTTATTCCTCCTTTTACCAAAAAATATTCATCTTCATTTCACTTCAAACTTTACTTTTGCTTTTACACTGAATAGCAAGTATTCAGCATACAAACCTCTACATATCTATTCCATAACTATGCTTGACCATAAAAATGTGTTAGCATTGTTTTAAACATCTTAACATGGCTTTTTAATTCTCTCAAGATACTATTTTAAGTGGCCATGCCAACCATCTGGGGTTAGCCCACAAGATGAAGCTTATCTCTCCTTGTTATCAATTTTCCACCTATCTCCATCACCACCTCTCACCTTCTGGTTTTCCTACAAATATATCTCTATTTACACCACCACCACCACCACTACCAGAGACTTCCAGGCCCTCAAATTCATACTTTTTTCTCAATCCACATTTCAAGTATGACTTACTTCCTTCTCCAATAAGCTATACTCCTCCATTGATTATTTCATCTGAGCTCAAAATTGCAAGGAGGTGGAGATGGGGAAGATGACTGCTTTCTAATCCTCTGTCTCCATGTAAGGTAAGGTGACCAGATTTTAACATTGGTAAAGCGGGACACCATTGACTGGGGGGGAGGGGGTTCTTTTCTTTTTTTTTTAAATATATTTTATTGATTTTTTACAGAGAGGAAGAGAGAGGGATAGAGAGTTAGAAACATCTATGAGAGAGAAACATCGATCAGCTGCCTCTTGCACACCCCCTACTGGGGATGTGCCTGCAACCAAGGTACATGCCCTTGCCCGGAATCGAACCTGGGACCTTTGAGTCCGCAGGCCGACGCTCTATCCACTGAGCCAAACCGGTTTCGGCCCGGGGGGGTGTTCTTGATTAAAAATTTGGTCTATATTGTAATCGCTTTTGTTTTTTTTAATAAAAGAAAAGTCACTTCTTAGATCATTGTTGAATTTGCATCCTCTTTTCTTATTCATTATGTTAAAAATCTAAAAAAAATAATTTAAAATTATATTATAAATTATTATATACATATTGCTTAAAAACACAGTAAGTAGGTACACAATTACATGAACATATTTTATTGTTAGTTTATAAATTAAATTAATTTGATTGTTATAAAGTAACTATATTTTAAAAATTATTTTAATCCTATATTTCTTTCTAAATAATAACAATACTAACTTGTATTATTTTTCCTCTGAATTTGCCATAACATAAGTCGTTAAGTGTCACTTTCAAGGCCGGCGCTAGACTTTTTGCCACCACTATAAAATATAAATAATACGAGTACTGTCTGCTAAATTCAAGAAAATTTATGTATTTATGAAATAAATAAATAAATTACTTACCTAAATTATCTGAATAGCTGATTTGTGATGACATCACTTGTTTAACTAGCTTACTAGCACGCAGTACGATGCGTATCATCTGAGAGACAGTTACAAAATGTTTTCGTCGTTGCCAATCCCAAAAAATGCCATTGTTCATTAAGTCCAAACAATGGTGGTCGAATTCTAACAACTGATCAACAATGCGAACTTTAATAAGCAGTTCTCGATAATCAGTTCTCAACAATTATTTGTTATTATTAAAGTTTAACATTATAAAATTAACAAAAATAATATAAAACTCATATCCTGGCTAAATAGCCACATGGCCGCTGAAAACCGTATATTCCCTTCCCGTTCTCCCGCCGTTCCCTAGCTTGTCGTGTATTCTTTCCAAAAATCGGGACTTTTTTAAAATGCCGCGGGACGCGGGACAAATTGTTAAAAATCAGGACTGTCCCGCCAAAAGCGGGACATCTGGTCACCTTAATGTAGGGCCTTCTACTAAACTAACAGGTCTGGCCCTCTCTCCATTCTTCACACATATTTACTTGAGAAAGAAGAGTGAATTATTTTTGATTTTAAGAGAAGAAACTGGTCATGCTTGCCTCAGCCTCTCTCTTTTTAGGAGCCAGTCTATTTAAATAGACCTTGCATAGTTATCTCCTCTCTGTCCTATGGAAAGAAATCTTCCATTGAATAAGAAGGCCAGAAACTCGTAAATCAGCTGCACCAGTGATGGGGCAAGTATATCTAACATGAAGACGAGGAATTAGAAATTTTGTCAGAAGGAAGGCCATATTCTGTATTCACTTTTTATAGGAATTAAGGTGAGATTTTAGCATTATTAATCATACCCTAACTCACAATATCCTTATCCTTTACCATGCCAGGGATTGTCCTATAAACCTCAATTCTTTCTTTCTTATTTATAAGTTACTTAACATTTCCAGGAGAAGTGACATAGATCTGTGTGGAGATGTAATTACACCTACATGGTCTTCATAAATTCTCTCTTAGCAAGATAATCGACATTTAATGAGTATGGCTGGGAGAGCCGGGATTAAGAGCCTGAGATCTAGTGCTAACATGGCCTTGGCTCCTTTATTTCTGACATAGGACTTTTAGGACTTTGAGCATATTACTGAAGGTCTCTGCAGCTCAGACTCCTCATTTGTAAATCTAAGATATTACAATATTTACATCATGTAGTGAAGACTGAAATAACATGCAAAATGCTCAAAACAGTGCCAGAAAGTAAAGTCAATTATAAGCTTGGCTATTATTTGTGTGTGTCATATTCCTTACCTGATTTATTCACAACACATGTCAAATACATTCTCTAATCTTATTTTTCTTTATATGTACTAGTATAATAAAGGGTTTGTCTGAAGTGCTCTCTTGACCTTGTGTTGATGCCCTGGCTAAAGGCTAGTCAGTTCTCCTTCTTGAGCAGCTGATTAAGACCACACTCCAACCCTTAGCAGGCTCTCACCCTTTGGACAACTGTACACCATCCTAGTGCCCCTGAGTCAGGTTCCAGACAAGTATGCTCCAGAGCCTGACACAGTATTCAAATTAGCCAAACTATGGGAAGCCATTACAATCTAGTCAACTCCACCCCACTTGTCATACATAAGCTGCCCAGTACAGTTCCAGCTCGCTATTACCTTGTTCCCAGTTTGTGTGGCCCTGTACAGCACCTTTCTCTCATTCAGAACTGTAACAGAGTTTTGCCTTTGATCTATTGGAGCACACAATCTACGGAGTATCAGTGTGTTATGTTCTACTATCAAAAGAATCTTTAAATCTTATAAAATACTAAGTTCTTTCTTCTACCTCAACAGAGTGCATTTTCCTGTACTGCAGGCTAACTGGTCAGCTGTTCAGCGTAGACCTCGGTAAAGTCTCAGAGGAAAGGCGTTTCTTTAGGATCACCTTTTCCCCAAAACTAATCTTGCCTTTGCGCTCATCTTTTCTCCTCTAAGGGATTTGATCTACTGGTTAGTATGTCTTTTCCTGGATACTGATTCTGTTAAACTTTAATTTTCTTCATAGTAAATACCTTATTGTATACTTCCATAGTTAAAGAGAAGAAAAATTCTCCATTAATCATTGTGTCTTCTGCCTAGTGACAACCTCTCTCTCTTCTAAAAAGCCAAGAACCTTCAATAATATTTTTTTCAAAAGTTATTCTTTGTGCCCTAGCCGGTTTGACTCAGTGGATAGAGCATTGGCCTGCGGACTGAAGGGTCCCAGGTTCCATTCAGGTCAAGGGCACATGCCCCAGTTGTGGCTCAATCCTTAGTAGGGGGCGTGCAGGAGGCAGCCAATCAATGATTCTCTGTCATCACTGATGTTTCTCTCTCTCTCTCCCTCACCCTTCGTCTCTAAAATAAATAAAAAATATATTTAAAAACAAAGCTATTCATTGTCTTTCCTTCTTCACTTCAACTTCTACCCATTATACTTCTACCCAAATTCCCAGCATTGAATTTCCCTTGACAAATATTACCATGGTCACCTGTGCTGCTAAATAAACAGATACCTCCTGTTCTTTTCCAGCAAAATTAGTACATTATCATACAGTTTTTGTTTGTTGCCCTTGAAAAATTTCCCTTTAATTCTGTTTTATCCTTGCTTTTTTCTGATTCTTCTTTATTTCTCTGACATTTCTTTCCAGGATATTTTGTGTAAATTCATCTCAGAATGTCTTTAATTTTTAGTCTCTCCAGCATGATCAGATGATCTCACATATCTGTATGTTTTCCTTGGGAAAATCATCTAATCTGAAGGCTTAAACTCCCACGTATGAGATGATACTTCCCAAATTTCTGTTGGTCACTTAAGCCTCTTTGCTGGCTTTTCCAATGAGTGTGCAACAGATCAATATATTTCAACATACTGAAATTAAATATATTAATGCCTCCACCCAAATTTTTCTCTTTTCATATTTCCCTATTTAGAAAATGGAATGGCTTCACTCTCTCTCAGCTTACATATTTCAAGTGATAATGCTTCATTAGCTCTATCATTCTCATATTCTGCCGTACTTGTTCACTCTTTCTCATTTTTTTTTTCACCACCATTTGTTTTGGTTGAGGTCACCACATAAATCCAATGTCTGCTAATGGATCTTTCATTGACAGAATAAAATTCAAACAGTGACATACAGTCTGAAAAATACTGTGAGATCCATTTCATTTTAATTAGTCAGTTTATTTCACAATACTAATCTCATTTTCCACGCCAGTCTCAAAACACCTTCTGAATGAATATCCCTGTGATTTCACATTTGTGTCATTGTTCTTACTACCCTCTCCATTGCACTGATCTTCCTCCAATGTCCATCTGAAAAGTTTTATCTTTGTGGACACAAAACATTTTGGACTTTAGTAAAGTTTCCAAGACACAATACTCCCAATTCAGAATGTGTCGCTCCTTTTTTTGGAGCTTTTATTATATTCTAGACAGTGTATTCTTATAATATCTACACTACATTACTAATAAAATTTCACCACATTACATGATTTTCTCTTCTGAAAATTAGTGAAACATTTATAACTTACAAAATTGGAATGGACACTAAGGCAATGAAACAAAATAAAATGAAATACTCTATTAGTAAAACCTAAACTGCTCCAAATAATATATTGTTGAAAGACACAGGAAGTAGCCAAGGAGAAAAAAAAGTGTTAAGAGTTAATGATATTGGATCCTTATCATTCACCACATACAAAAAAAAACAACAAAAAACTTAAAATGAACTAAATATTTGAATGTAAAATCTGAAACTCCTTGAAGAAAACATAGGGGTAAGTTCTTGAAATTGGTCTCAAATATGATACTACCAGCATAGGTAACAAGGCAAAAATGGATGTGGGGCTATACCAAACTAAAAAGTTTCTGAAAGAAAAGGAAATAACCAACAGAGCTAAAAGACTACTTATGGAATGGAAGAAAGTATTTGCAAATCATCTATCTGATAAGAGGTTGGTTTCCAAAATATGTAAGGAACTCCTAAAATTTAATAACAAAAAGCATATTACCTAATTAAAAATTGGGCAACAAAAGATTTGAATAGACATAGAGAGTTGTTCAATGGGTACAAAGACAATTATACAAGATGAGTAAGTCCCAGAAATCTAGTGTACCTCTGTTTAACAATTCACAGCACCTGTCAGGTATTGTATTCTTAAGAATATAAGAGGATAGATCTCATGTTACATGTTCTTACCACACACACACACACACACACACACACACTCACACATACAAGAAGGAATATGAGGAAACTTTGAGAGATGATGGATATGTTTGTGGTAATGATAACACAAGTATATACTTTTGTCTAGACTCAGCAAATTGAATTGTGCTAATTATGTGCAGTTTTTTGTATACAAATTATAACTCAATAAAGAGAGGAAAAAAAACTTACCAGGAGATTGTTAAACCTGCACATTCCTTTCTTACTACATATCTGTGCTCTTGAATCACCAATTATAAGAGAATAAGAAACTTGTCAGAAGCTATGGTTCATATTTTGAAGAATATATCACTACTATAGTTAATAATAACTGAATAGTAGAGCAATATAATTACAGTTGGTGAAGACTATAATATAGAAATGTGAGCCTTTACAGAAATGTGTCTCTAAAGTTCATAGAGGTAATATTAAAGAGATATACCTTGATCACTTGGATCAAGGCTCTGAGCTCACAATTGTTCTAAGAATTCTCATGCCCAGAAAGGGTAACTCTTATATAATGCAACATATATAAAAGCCTAAGTGACTGTTACAGCCGAATGACCAGTCGCTATGATGTGCACTGACCACCGGGGGGCAGATGCTCAACACAGGAGCTGCCCCCTGGTGGTCAGTGCACTCTCATAGCCAACCTCCCCAGCTGGCCAACCTCCTGTGGTCCCTACCCCCAGCCGGCATGCCCCTATCACCTGATAGAGACGGAGCCTCAGGCTGGAATGGGGAACTGGAGTGGGTGGTGGCAGACGTGGCCCCTTTCCCAGGCTCCCTCCTCGGGGCCGATGGTCAACCTTCTGTGCCCTGTTTCTCCCTCCAGATTGCCATAGTGGCAGCACAGCAGTGAGGGAAGGAGGAGTGGGGGAGGTGGGGAACAGTGTGGTGGCGGGGTGCCGATGATGGCAGCATTGGCATCCATTCCTTCTGCACCCGGCCCAGCCTGGCTACCATCACCTCCTCTCCCAACCCCGCAGGGGCCTTCGGGCCCTGATCGGCCCTGATCACTGGCCAGGCCTAGGGACCCCATCCGTGCATGAATTTCATGCACTGGGCCTCTAGTTATTGTCATAAAGTTTTTTGATAAAAATGTTGAGTAAAATTGAATTAGACTAGCTTTGAACTACCCCAAAATAATATAATGATATAGAAATGATATAATTAACTTAAAACTAAGTTATACTAACAAACTAAATTATACTAACTAAACTAAGAAAATATTTGAATCTAAGTTTAATAAAGTTTGGACAAGAAAATATTTTTTTCCTCATATACCTTAAATATTTTCAAAAGGATCTTGATAAATCCTCCCTTGCCTCTGCTACTCTTTCAATACTCTATTTATGTTTAGATAGAGATTTATTGAGAAAAATAATAAACAGATATTTATACTTTGGGGTAATAATATAAAAAATGCATTATTGTGACTAAAATTGAACTATATAAAGGAATTCTTTCTAACTTTAAATATTCATGATGGTTGTAATGGGCAGATTTAATTAAGGTTTCCCTCATGAAAGCATTGTATACGTCATCTCAAATAAGTGGTAGCAAGGATAAATAGTTTATATTTAATATTTAAGAGACTTGTTCTGAACTTCTTTATTAGTCTTTATTTAAGCCTCATTATAAGCAACTATGGTTAAATTTTCAACACTGTTTTTATAGAATGTTTTTCTCCATAAATAATATGGAGCCCACTAACAAAGAAAATTATCTCTGAAAAAGCATTTTAAAAGAAAAAAGTCTATAATTGATTTCCATTAAAACACAACAAAATGAAGAAATTTTAAGGAACTATTAAAAACATTTCAGCCGCATTGATTATTTTTAGCTCAATTTTCTAATGCTCTGTCAAAGGAGTTAAAATTTATAGCTTAATTTATTATATTTAGTAACTGAACTTTGGTGCCTGTCGCTCCATGCCAAATAGAATATACTTGGTTCTATTTTACCATTACTGCCTATAATATCTTACCAATATTTTAATGCAAAATGAAAAGTAGAATTTAGACAGCAGTCCTTCTCATCTTGATTACAATACAGAGGCCTAGAGGATGCAAAGGTAGTTAGACATAGACATATATTATTTTAGGAAAGTATATAATATTTTTTAAACTTGAAATACAAATTAGAAAGTTATAGAAATTGCGAAAGTTCAGAAGAACAATTAATAATTCTGTTGAAAGAACTCAGATGATCACATTACGAAGGAAGCATTTAGCTAGACTTTACAAGGATGGGTGAATTGGACATCTAGAGATCGGGAGGGAAGAAGGCAATCTAACTAGAAGAACTAATTGTCTTAGCAGAGTGGAAGCAGAACACTGTAAATTGTGTTCATTTGGATTGACTAGTGTTCGACTATGAGAGGAATATCTATAAAAGAAAAAGAAAATTGAGTTAAAATGGTAAATTGAGACTAATAGTCTAATGTGTTTAGGCACAACGTGTGAAGAGTGGGAGTCTCAGTGTTATTCTGAGCAGGGAAGTAAATGATGAAAGGGGGGAAATCAGAGAAATAATACACACATTTGGAATTAAGCTTGTCTGTGTTTCAATTCCAACTATATAAATGGAAGAAACTCAGCTTCAATTCCCTCATCTGTTAAGCTCACTGGTAAATTATATTTTGGAGATTGTTGTGAAAATTGAATAAAATAATGTGTGTGAAGCACATAAGTGCAAGCTGGCCAGATATTAGGTTAGTCTCTACAGAGACTTCACACAGGAAAATAAATTGCTAATTAATATTAACTAGAGTTAATAGCTCTGATTAACATTATTGCAGAATGATTGGCAAATGGGATATGATAGAAGGAATACTATAGGCTATAGATGGAGGCTGTCTAGAAGATGGATGGAATGTCTATGGAAATTATGGAGGAGAACAGAAGATAATATCAATGTTTTGAAATTTCTTGCCTGGGAAAATTTCTGTCACTCAAAGATAAGGAATTCAAAAAGAGAAACAGTTTTGGGTAGTTTAGAACCTGCTTATCTTGAGGTTGATTTTATGGTGTCAATGAGATGCCCAGGTAAACAGTTGTGGAATTGGAGCTTAGAGGAAATAGCAGAGATCAAGATAAATTTAGAGCAGCTGCTGTGATGAGAGTTAGAAGTTAAAATTAGATTTCTGTTTTGTTATTTTCTTAACCTTTTAAAAAGTCTCAGAAAATTTCAATTTTATTTACTTTTAAATAAAGGCCATAACAAGCCAGGCCTGCGCGCTAAGTGGTTGAGGTCCACCCATGAACCAGGTGGTCAAGGTTGCATTTCAGATCAGGGCAGGTGTCAGGTTGCAGGCTCGATCCCCAGTTAGGGGTGTGCAGGAGGCAGCCGATCAATGATTTTTCTCTCATCATTGATGTTTCTATCTTTCTCCCTCTCTGAAATAAATAAAAATATATTTAAAAAATAATAAATAGCCCTAACCGGTTTGGCTCAGTGGATGGAGCGTCGGCCTGTGGACTGAAAGGTCCCAGGTTCGATTCCGGTCAAGGGTTTGTACCTTGGTTGCGGGCACATCTCCAGTAGGTGTGCAGGAGGCAGCTGATTGATGTTTCTCTCTCATCAATGTTTCTAACTCTCTATCTTTTTCCCTTCCTCTCTGTAAAAAAATCAATAAAATATATTAAAAAATAATAATAAATAAAAAGCCATAATAATTTCTTCCAGGTTATTATTGCAAAAATGAATAATATATGGCATATTGAAAGCTTTGTAATCTAAATTACAATATTCAAATATAAACTTTAAATAACTATTGAACTCCTAAATGAGCACACATACACAGAAATATAGGAATTGGGGCACAAAAAGCATAAGTAATATGTCAAAAGCCTCATAGTTGGAAGTGATAAAGCTAGGATTGATATTTGGCAGGTCAGGCTTCAGAGGACATGCACTAAATCACTACTATATTTTTGCTTTCAAGTTATTAATTGCTAAGTTAAAGATTTTTTTATTAAAGAGAACCCATTGTATTACTTTGAGACACTTAGCATATTTGTTCATTGTAATCACACAATAAATGTTCGTCTAATTGAAGGTTGTTAATAAAGCCATAAAAAAAGAATGAAGTGTCTCAAATGAATGCATATAGAGAACAAAAGAGAAGAAAGAGAAAAGAGAGAAGAGGAAAAGAGTAGGAGAGGGGAGAAAGTGCAAAAATGTGATGTCCAGGAAGTGAAAAATAAATTAGAAAAGCACATAGAAATGGGATAATAAAAGAAGATTAAGAAACGTGAATTGGATTAAAAGGAATGCAAAGAAGGAAAGAGTTTCAAAAGAGGGCAGAGATCTCAAAAATGTTAAGCTCTGTGGTGGGTCAAAAGTGGAAAGACTCAAGCCATATAACTTTTGAGCCACAGTCTGTGGTTTGTTTCCTTATCTCCATATCAGGGAAATCTACCTAGTGACACTCCTGGCCTCCTTTTTCACCCCTCATTCACTGTTTTCCTAATGAAAAGAAGAATAATTTTAGTGATTTGGAATTTGAGAGAAATACATGTTCAGTTTAGGCCTTTCCTGATCTGTTTATCTGTGCTAAGTAACATAGCTGCTCCTATAAGGTTATGTGCAGTTGTCCATCTGCATCAGTCACTCTACATATTTAAGAGGATAAATATTAGCAAGTCTGTTGAGACTGCTTCTCCGAGACTGTGGTCTCCACTGTAGGGATAATATTGATTTTCAATTTCTGTTTGACTCTGTGCTTATGTCTAATTTATCTTAACGTGGCATAAAGAAAGAGGGTTCATCGTTAGACTTCATTCTTTGATGGTTAGATATGTTAGCTCACACCAAGTATCTTCTAGGCTATTTTTCCAATAATGCTAGTGTCATTTACCTAATCACTTATTTCTGACTTTCTATTACACTTGCACCTCCTTAAAAGTAACTGAACTAAGGAAGAGTAGTTAGTTGACAAAGCCAGGTCAGATCTGAAGTCTTAACTTCCCCCTATAATGGAGTTTTATAGTTTGTGATGAACTACGTAGGCCTAAAAATATCCGAAGAGCCAGGTTGAAATGATGTAGCAAGTGGAAGGACTAGTGCCTGAAGACTCATAGCAGGATTGAAAAGTTAGAAAACTAAATATGCCGAAGCAGGTCCTAATATAGAGCAGAGAGTAACATATTTGATGTCCATTGAAAAGAAAAGACATATGGGTTATGAAAGAGAAGATAGGGTCTATACATACCTTTAAAAGTCATTATCAAACTTGAATTTAGTATTGTATAAACTGCTCAGACTAAGCACGTAGTCTAAGATTAAAAGTCTCAGCTCACTGCCCACTCAGTGCTCATGCATTGCCCAAAGCATTCTAAAAAGCAGTAAGATAATCAGGAGGCATTTGAGAAATGTGTTAATGAGAGACGTAGAATTAGAAATTGGCAGAGGAAGGAGTTGGGAGCTGATAAAGCAGAGAGAAAATATGTTCCATTTCTCCCTAAATTTGGATGTTAATAGAAAGAAAGAAGATGATATAGGATTTAGAGAGATTTACATTTTACTCAACATGACACATATACAGAAAGATACACTAATCATATATGCACAGGTCATTGAATTATCTGAATAGCCCTGACTGGTTTGGCTCAGTGGATAGAGTGTCCGCCTGCAGACTGAAGGGTCCCAGGTTTGATTCCAGTCAAGGGCATGTACCTTGATTGCAGGCACATCCCCAGTAGGGGGTATACAGAAGGTAGCTGATCGATGTTTCTCTCTCATTGATGTTTCTAACTCTCTATTCCTCTCTCTTCCTCTCTGTAAAAATCAATAAAATATATATAAAAAAAGAATTATCTGAATAAATACTGCCAGGTCAAGAAATATAATATATCCAGAGCCCAGAAATCCCTTTATGTTCTTTCTCAATCACTAACCCCTCATTCTTCTCCAAAGGTAACAACTATCTTTATTTCTATAAAAAGTTGTTTAGTTAAGTCAGTTTTAATGTTATATGTATATGAAATTATAAGTGTCTATTCTTTTGTGTCTGCCTATTTTAGCTTACCATTATTTAACAGTGGCCATGTGGCTGTAGTTCAATAATTATCATTGCTGTATAGAATTCTATTACATGAATGCACACCATAAAGTATTCCCATTCTGTTGGTAATGCACATTTCTGTTGTTTAGTATAGAGTGAGAACTGATTATAATCCATCAAAATGGTTGAATTCATCTTATTGGTGCACATATAGATGCATTTCTGTTGGATATATCTAAAAATGAAATTTTAGGTTATTGGATATGAGTAAGTTCAACAACAGAAAAATTTCTACTTTTTTGTTTTTGTTTTCCAGCGTAGTTATACCAATTAAGTATTAAGAGTAAATAACTATTAGTAACTCCCTGCAAAATTAGTCCCTCCATGTTAATTCTGTAATAATTAATATACATATATCTATATACTATTTTTCTGAAACTTTGAAGGATATTTGCAGAAATAATTATGACAATCCTGCTATATGACTACATTATGCACATCACACATCTAATAAAATTAACAATCTATATATATAAAAGGCTAAGTGACTGACCCTACGTCCAGCTGACTGGCCTACTGCCTGGTACATATGACGTGCACTGGCAATTTAAAAATAAACATTGACTAACACATACAAGATACATATAAAGATCTCACTGGCACCAATTGCATGTGTGTGTTTCGATCTGTCATTGTCAATGAGTTTAAAGTACTGTAGTGTTTGGGGATGTTTCAGACAGTTGTTTCTTAAAACAAATATGAAATCAGACGATTCTGCTTATAGTGAATGGTTAGTAAAACTTGGAGATGGCAAACTTGATATCAGTTTTCATTTAGGAATAGATATTATTGAAATCCCCTGTGAAATGATTTGTAATGCATCTATTATTGAAGCTACCTTTGGAAATATTATATATATAGATAATATTATAATAATAAAAATATATCTAAATGGGCAATTCTTTGTCCTAAAAATGAGCATATTCATAAATTAAATGAAGAAATTTTGGATATACTCCATGAAGATTTTCACACCTATTTGAGTGATGATTCCATTGACTCAACAGATGATGCCGAAAAGGAAAATTTTCCCATCGAATTTCTTAATAGTATTACTCCTTCAGGAATGCCATGTCATAAATTAAAATTGAAAGTAGGTGCGATCATCATGCTACTGAGAAATCTTAATAGTAAATGGGGTCTCTGTTATTATCGAAAGATTGTGACCTAACATAACTGAAGCTGAAGTATTAACAGGATCTATGGAAAGAGAGGTTGTACTGATTCCAAGAATTGATTTGTCCCCATCTGACACTGGCCTTCTATTTAAATTAATTCAAAGACAGTTTCCCGTGATGCCAGATTTTGGGATGACTATTAATAAATCACAAGGACAAACTCTACACAGACTAGGAATATTCCTACCTGAACCCATTTTCGGACATGGTCAATTATATGTTGCTTTCTCTCGAGTTAGAAGAGTGTGTGACATTAAAGTTAAAGTTGTAAATACTTCATCACAAGGGAAATTAGTGAAGCACTCTGAAAGTGTTTTTACTCTTAATTTTGTATACAGAGAGATATTAGAATAAGTTTAATCAATTTATCAGTCATTGTTTTTATCAATGTTTTTATATCATGTCTGTTGTTTTTATATCATATTTTGTTGTTTTTATATCATGTTTTTATTGTTTTTATATCATGTCTTTGTTGTTATATCATGTTGTTATTGCTTATTTATTAATCAATTTATATTTTATTTTCATATACATTTTACTAATTTTCTTTCATCACTTCTATTATAGAGAATGGGCAGATAGTGATATTAAAATATTTCTTCTAATTAATTTTCTTTCAATGTGCATGACTCTGTGCATCAGGCTACTAGTAATTCCATAATATTATTTAATATTAGTTTACATTAAATCTCTTCAAATTTCTTACAAATATAAATTGGAATTTTTGAATAAGAATAGAGGGACAGTTTATGCATTCATTTTTGCATTCATATTCAAAGCTCTTTAAAAAAATTTTCCCCCTGAGTATAGATTTCTGGTTTGAAAGTTTCTTTTTGTTTGTTTGTTTTAATATTTATCATTGAAAGTATTGCATATGTCCCCTTCTCCCCCATTGACCTCTTCTAGCCAGCACCATCCCCTGCCCCAAAAGTTTCTTTTTTCATTAAGTACTTTTAATATAGGATACCACTGTTTTGTGGTCTCCATATGTCTGGTTAGAAATGAGAAGTCATTTGTATTGTTGGGCCTATATGTTATGTGTCATTATTTTCTGCTTTCAAGGTTGTCCTTTTATCTTTATTACTCATCTATATATATATATATGAAGAGGACATATGCAAATTAGGCTGGGAGGCCATAATGGGTCATGACCAGACAGGAGGAGGTTGCACACTCAGGTGAGACCTGGAGCAGAGATGGAGACAGAGACAGGGGGTCAGTGAGCCGCCGTGCCCGGCTCAGGTCGGCTTCCCAGATCCGGAGTGGACATGGACAGGAACGGGGGGCCGGCCCGCAGCCTCCGCGGCTGAGCACAGGCCCGGAGAGGAGACGGCAGGCCTGCCTCCCCGGGGAAGCAGCATGGCTGCCTCCCGCCTCCCGTGTTATTGGCGTGGGTCCCTCCCGGCTCCTGCGGAAAGGGCACAGCTCCCTCCTGGCTCCCATCGGTGCCAGTGGGTCGCTTCCACCTGCCGTGGAAGCCGCATGGCTCCCGTGGAAGCAGTGCGACTCCCGGCAGCGTGCTGTGGTTCCCGCCGGCTCCCGAGGAAGCGAAGGGCAGCCTACTGCGTGCGATATCGAGCAATGGGCTGCTAGTTGTATGTAATGAGTATAGGTATGATGCCATTTTGTTTTTTCCACTTGGGAGTTCACTAAGCTTTTTGAATCTGTAAATTATAATTTTCGCAAAACTTGGGAAACAATTGGTCATTGTATCTTCAAATGTTGTTTTGCACCATTCTCTCTATTTCTTCCTCCTCCTGAGACTCCAAATTGCACAAATTTTAGGGGTTTTAATATTGCTTCTCATGCCACTATTTGTTCAAGTTTAAAAACTATTTTTGCTCCTTTCTTCATTTCAGATAATTTTCATAGATCTATCTTTAAGTTCACTGGGTCTTCTATTATCTCTATTCTACTTTAAAACTCTGCCTTTGAGTTTTAGTCCAATTTTTGTGCATTTTAGTATTAAAAATTCTATTAGTTTTTTGTAGCTCCTATCTTTATAATTATTTTTTTAATTTTCCATTCATCCTGAGCATATTTTTCTTAACCTTATTTAGTGTAGTATGCTATCCACATAAGTCTTTTTCTGTCAAATCCGACATTTGAGTCACTTCAGAATTGATCTGCTTTTCTCAGGAAAATTGGTCATATTTTCCTGAATTTTCACATGTCAAATAATTTTAGTTTGTTTACTAGAATTTTTGAATACTTTGTTGGCAACTCTTTATTCTGATACTGGTGTTTTTTTTTTATAATAGTGTTAATATTTTGTTTTAACAGACAATTATCTTGGTCAGGTGGTAAACACTGTTTTAGGATTAAGATTAAATCTTAAATTTAGGTTATTTCCTTCATCTTTAGCTGAGCTGCTTAGAGTCTGACCTGAGCATACATGTTTCAGGGATTACCCAAATATTAGGTTTTATATAGAGAAATTGTTCCCTCTCCACCCCAGCACTCTCCCTTCAAAACTATCCCTCTGGCTAATCAGGCCAGAAAGACTGAATTTTTTCGGTCAGTTTCAGCTACCCAATAAAGTACTGACTGCAACGTTGCTCTGACCAAAAGTCATAAAAATGGGAATGTCATCTCATGCTCATTTTTTGTATTAGTTTTTTTGTTGTTGTTTATTTTCTTGTATGCTATATCACCATAAATTTAGTGACTTAAGCAAGCGATATTGATTAGGCCATAGATGGGTCAGTATTCAGGGCCTGGCTTTGCCTATGCTTTTTACTCAAGATCTCGCAAACTTGTAAACAAGATGTCAGCCAAGATGTATTTTCTTCTGGATTGTGGAGTCGTCTTCCAAGATTGTTTGAGTTATTGACCAAATTTAGTTCTTAGCAGTTTTAAGAGTAAGGGCCTCAGTTCTTAAAAGCTACTATGATCCATAGTCAGTTAATAACATGATTGTTTGCTTCTTCAGTAAATACCACTTACTTTTTCTAAGAAAGGTTGAATCCTTTCTTGAGGAATTTTACCTGATTATGCCACACCCGTCCAGGTAAACACTTCTTGATAAAATCAGCAGATTTAGGATTTTGATGGCAGCTGTAAATCCCTTCACCTTTGTCATAACACATAATCTTATCATAGTAAGGGTGTCCCTTCATATTCACAGGTCACAGTCCCAGGGAAAGTGATTACACAGGGCATGCGTATCAAGAGAGAGAATTTAGGGATTCTGCTTAACATATTTCTTTTACAAATATTAAATACCCTCCAGACTGTGACTTTATTTAATTTCAGAGATTTAAGGTAGTTTTTTTTTTTCTGTTTTATTTTGTTTGCATTTGTTCAGAATTTATAATATAGGGAGTTCCTAAAAAAATGTACATACACTTTAACAGCTGATAACTCAATTTTCTCTCCTTTTCAGGTTTAACTGATTTGAAATAATAGGTAAAGCCAGACTAAGCTTTGAGCAAAGAATATTTAAGGTGCTACTAAACTTTTTTTGTTTATGGAGATACATAAAAGATAAAGTTTATAGTACAAAACCAGCAAAAGTCAACAAATTGAAGGTATACAGTTACCAAATGAAGTGATTCTTGATGTTTGTGATTCCATTGCTTTGTGTTATCAGCAGTTCCTGGACCAGAACGGTTATCAGTTTGAAAACAGACATTGGACAAAAATAGTATTCATTTCTGCAGATTCTTTTAAATTTTTTAAAAAAGAAATTATATATTAATAAACACTGACTTTATAATCATTCAAAGTGCATATTCATTTTTTGGGACACCCCATATTTTAATTAGCAAAAAGGGTTTATCATGAGCTAACTTGGCAATACTAGAGATAGAACTTAGTTTCATGAAAATTTCCTATGGAATCATTACTTTTAACTGTTAAATATGTTATATCTACACTAATAAAAGAGAAATATGCAAATTGATAGTACCTCCATGACGCCCACCAGCCAATCAGGAGTGTGTATCCAAATTAACCCAACAAAGATGGTGGGTTAATTTGCATACGCAGGCGCGGAGCAGCCAGGCGGGGCAGGATGCCTGCTATGAAAGGGAGGGCGGGGGGCAGAGGGAGCTACAGGAGCGGCACTCCAGCCGGAGCAAAGGCAGAAGGTGGTGGCCGCAGCAAAGGTTTGAGTCCCGGGTGCCGGAGGAAAACCGGCAGCCAGGGGAAGGAAGGCCTATTTTTGCACGAATCTTTGTGCAATGGGTCTCTAGTTTAATTATAATAATTTTAATACCCAAGTCATCCAAAATTTAATCAGCTTAATCTGAATTTGTGGAGTCCTTTTATTTTATTTTATTTTAATTTTTTTTAGGGAAAGAGACACAAAAGCAACTATTATTCATTGAGGACTTTCTCACTTTCTTACAGTACACAATGGCCTATGCTCATCATATGCACTCACTGCTCCAGAACCAGAGCGACATGTTTCCAAGAATAACTGGTGCTTTGGGGATTGAAATCCAGATCTTCCATTTACTGAATGTCACTGCTGCCAGGTCCTTGCAGTGACTGTAAAAATGTTAATTTCCATCAGTATTTTAAATTCAAATGCAATACTACAGAGTTTCCTTCTTTTATTATTTATTATTATTCTCAATTTTATACTGAAAATATAAATTCCTAGCAATTTTAATATATTTATTATTTACTTATTTTTATCCTTTAATATATAGTTTAAAAACATTAAAATCAATATTTCTACTACATGTAAATCATCTGAGTGAAAAATAACACTTATTTGAGGTACGTTTGTCCTCATTAAAAACAAAAGGAAGTAAAGCAAACAAACTAACACCGTGTGTACAGAATACTACATTTTCAAATTTACTTGACATACTGGTAAGTCTTATCTGTGTGGATATGCTATTAATTTTATATTTGTTTAGTTTTATTGTTTCCTTTCTGGTTTAATTTTTATTTGATTTGTTTGAAAAATATTCAACACATTCATATATTTCAAAATTAACAAGGATATTAAAAGTTGTAAGAGAAGACATTCCCCAATCCTAATCTCGCCACTGTTTTAATACTGCTTTTCCAACTTGAATTTAATAATGCTTCCAGGAAAGTAATTGATTACATGGGTATCTTTTTTATATATTTAGTGGGTTGTAAGCCATTGTTCTATAATTTACTGAATCAATGTCCTGAGGTATATTTGGACTGCTTTTAATCTTTTAATTTAATCTTTTAATAAATAACAGTATTTAATTGTTTAATCATATTTGTGGAGGCAGGTTTTCAGTACAGATATATATATAAATAAGATTACTGAGTTATAAGATAAATGTACTTATAGTATTGTTAAATATTCCTGACTCTCCAGATAGGTTTTGGAATTCTATAAGCAAAATCCCATATACAAAAGGGTCTATTTCATTACAGCCTCTCAACAAATTGTAGTTTCAAAGTTGGATTTTTGCCAGTTTGACAGGTGGGAGATAGTTTTTAATGTTCCTTAATATGGATTTTTCATATTATATTTGCATTCAAGCATTTTTTCATAGGTTCTGGTTGCCTTTATTTTTTATAAAATTTATCTTAATTAGTTTTACCTAGTTTTAGCAAACATTCTTCTAAAGTTTTGCAAGCTTTTCCATATTTGTGTTTGTTGGACTTCATGAGTCAATATTTTCATGTATTTTGTCATTTGTGGTTTTTTCACTTTACTTATGTTCATTTCCATGTCAAACTTTTTTTTTTTTCAAAAGCACATATTTACTGTAAATCAGGAGCATTGTTAAAATTGTATAGATTTTTATAATAATGGACTCAATTTCTTAAACAAACTTGAATTATGATTGTTAGAACGCCCACACAGTATTAAAAGCATCATATCACTGTTTAATCTTGACATATTTACTAATCTCCTTTTAACAGTTTTGATTTTTGTCTTTTTGCTGTTAAAATAAAATCATTAATCTTTTAAATATTTGTTTATTTGTTGGAGCTAAGGTTTAATTTCTAAAATATATAAAGAACTCATAAAACTCAATACCAAACAAATCACCCAATCAAAAAATGGGCAGAGAATCTGAACAGACACCTCTCCCAAGAAGACATATAGACAGCCAATAGATATACTAGTATGAAAATATGTTTAACCTCACCAGAAATTAGGAAAATTCAAATCGAAACTACAATGAGATACCACCTCATATCTGTTAGAATGGCTATTATCAATAAGATAAGTGATAACAAGTGTTGAAAAGATTGTGGAGAAAAGGGAACCCTCATTCACTGCTTGTGGAAATGTAGACTGGTACAATCATTATGAAAAACAATCCAGCGATTCCTCAAAATATTAAGAATAGAGCTACCATACCACCCAGCAATCCCTCTCCTAGATATATACTCGAAAAACTCGAAAACATGTATTTGCAAAGATATATGCACCCATATGTTCATTGCAGCATTATTTACAGTAGCCAAAGCATGGAAACAACCAAAGTGTCCTATGATAGAGGACTGAATAAAGAAGATGTACATATACACAATGCAATACTATGCAGGCATAAGAAAGGATGAAATAGCATCATTTCCAACAACATGGATGTATCCTGAGAACATTATGCTAAATGAATTAAGTCAGTCAGAAAAAGCTAAGAACCACAAGATTTCAATCATATGTGAGATATAAAACTGAAACTCCTGGACACAAACAGCAGTGTGGTGGTTGCCAGAGGGAAGAAGGTGAGGGATGAAGGGGACCTAATATATGGTGAAGGGAGAAGATTTGACTTTGGGTGGTGGGCACACGGTGCAATACACAGATCTTGCAACATAGAAATCCACACCTGAAACCTGTATGAACATATTAACGAATGTCATCCCGATAAATTTAATAAATAAATAAATATTTGTTTATTATAGAAGTTTAAATTAACTGACTTTCTCCATAAATAAAATGCTAGCATCTTCAAAATATATTATAAAGTAATTAATAAAAACAAGTCTGAAAAATTTGAGATATTTTATACATAGAAAGGAATTCAGATCAATTGTTCTGATGTCACAGCAAATGGCAAAAACGTTTGATGGTCTTTCTCCTTCCTCCTCTATAACTTTACTAACATAGTCATGATATTGTTTGAAGCAGAAATGACTTGAGTTAAAAAGCACTGCATCCTTCACAGGTTCTCTTGCGGTTAACTGTACCACATAAGTAAGCTTTTACCTGGAACACAGAGGCACAATGGGAGCTTGAGCAGCCATCTTTACTTATGAACTATACTTTAGGATGGAAGCCTTGCACAAGCAGAGTGCAGCAGAAAATAAAACCTATGCCGGCTATAGAAAGCAAAAGGGCTGTGCAGCCATCCTACCAGCTTCCACTGCCCTTATTCTGTACTTCTAGATGGAAGAAAAATATATTTCTACTAGAGGCCCAATGCACGAAGATTCGTGCAAGAATGGGCCTTCCTTCCCCTGGCGGCTGGAGCTGCCTTTTCGCTCCGGCTTGGAGCCGCCTTTCTGCCTTCCCACGCTGCCCAGAGGCCCAGAGCAGCTGGGGCGGTGCGGAACGCCTGTGTCCCGCCCCACCCCCAGCTGCTTGGCGCCTGTGTATGCAAATCAACCCGCCATCTTTGTTGGGTTAATTTGCATACTCACTCATGATTGGCTGGTGGGCATTGCGAAGGTATGGTCAATTTGCATCTTACTCTTTTATTAGTGTAGATTTTGCTAAGCAACTATATTTTTAAAGTTTTTAGTTTTAAAAAATATATACAGTATATTCTATATAGTTGATATGAACAATTCATGTTAAACGCCTTAAATAGTGTAATGAAGAGTTTAGGATGTTTTTAAAATAGAACAAAATAAATTTAAATGGGTCAGGAATTGGTTATAAGAATGATCACCTTCAAAGCTTAAAAATGAATTTGACTTACATAATAAAAAGAAACTTGAATGTTTAATTCCACTTCTCTCTTGAATTAAAACTAAAGATTGCCTTGGCTGGTGTGACTCAACTGGTTGGAGAATTCTCTGTACAGCAAAAGGTCACAGGTTCAATTGCCGGTCAGAGGACATACCCAGGTTGCGGGTCTGACCCCCAGTCAGAGTGAGTACATCATGTTCCTCATACAGATGTTTCTCTCTCTCCCTCTCCCTCTCCCTCTCCCTTTCTCTATCTCTAAAATCAATAAAACGTATCCATGGGTGAGGATTAAAAAATAAAAATAAAAAAACTAAAGATGGGTTTTTATCCATCTTGTGTTGAAACGAGTTTTTAGGGGTGAATTAGGCAGGTTTAGGAAATTTTAAAAAATTAAAGCATCCATGAAAAAAGCACAGGGCTACAGAGCTTCAAAAAGGTACATTTCCATAAGACAAGGGAGTTGGGAGAGGCTGAAGTTACATTTCCATAAGACAAGGGAGCTGGGAGTAGCATAAGGTCTATATTTACAAAATAAAGGGAAGGAGGAAGAAAGCCCAGAGGGAATAGGAGTACAATAAAGAAGAAGAAGGAAGGAACTTCACCTACTTCATGTGAGGCTTAAGCTCAGGAGTTGCTATACCAAGCATGTCAAACTCAGGGCATGTGGCCCACAGGCTGTGAGTTTGACATGCTTGTAACTATAGTAACCAATCTAAAGGAATAGTGACCAGAGGGGATAGCAAGGCACAAAGATCTGTAGCCTTCATAAACCATAGGAAAAAGGGACTCAGTGGGACTCTTTCCCCCTCCTCATGTGGGAGTCTGTGCTTGTTTCTCAATAAATTTCCACCTTTGCTGTACCACCTTTCGTCTGTGGTTTCATTCTTCAACTCCACTGGACAAGAGCCTGGGAAGCCATCTTGCCCAGAGGAACACCTCACATTTCCAGTCCAAAATTCCCGAATCAATGTTTTGTTTAACTCGTTCTCTTTTAGCCTTTGCAAAAATTCACTCTGAGTCTACCTTTGTGTTGTTGATGGCTTTTTCTATAAGATCTTGCTTGAGAAACCTGAATTCAGTGTCTTAAGAATCTCTACTTTTTATTAGTAAAATCAAACTAATTCCACCTCTTTCATAACAAGATCAGTAAAATCTTTTCTCTAACATTTATTTATTTATTTATCTTTTAATTAATTTTGTTGTTGTTGTTAATCCTCAACCAAAGATATTTTTCCCACAGATTTTTTAAAGAGTGTGGAAAGGAGACCTGCAACCCAGGTACATGCTCTTGACCAATAATCAAACCTGTGACCCTTTTATGTGCAGGCCCACAATCTAACCACTGAGAACACTGGCCAGGGTTAATTTTTTTAGACAAAAAGGAGAGAGAGAGAGAGAGAGAGAGAGAGAGAGAGAGAGAGAGAGAGAGAGAAAGAGAGAGAAACATCTATGTGAGAGAGAAACATGGAAACATGGATCAGTGCCTCCATACATGCCTTGATAGTGATCAAACCCTTAATCTAGGTATGTGCCCTGGCCAGGAATCAAACCCACAATCATTTGGTGTACAGGAGGACTCTCCAACCAACTGAGCCAGCCAGGGTCTCCTATTTTTATATTTTTATTGATTTTTTTTTTTTTATTGATTTTAGAGAGGAATGGAGAGGGAAAGAAAGATAGAAACATCAATGATGAGAGAGAATCATTGATCAGCTGCATCCTACATGCCCCACACTGGGGATGAAACCAGCAACCCAGGCATGTGCCCTGACCAGGAATAGAACCGCAACTTCTTGGTTCATAGGTCGACGCTCAACCACTGAGCCACGCTGGCAGGGTGGCTCTCCTACTTTTATAAATCTGTCTAAATGTCTCCTTTTCCTTTTTAGAAAAAATCCTAATTTTCTATTTTCCACATTTTCTTCCTGCCCAATGTATACCACACATTGTATCGCAAGATATATTTATTTTAAATATTATATGCATACATGCAAATATTTAAAATATCATCTAATCATATCATAATTCTATGAAGTATGTATAAATATAAATTATTTGTATAATTTTGATTGATCAATACATTAGCATTTATTGTTGACAACTAGGAACTCATGTCTGTTAAAATACTCTTTGACACCATGTTTTTTTTTGTCTTTTTGTCATCCACATTGATTGATGGTTGTTTATATATCATCAATTTAATCTAATTGACTGTCATTATTATTTTTTGAAGGCCAAATGTTTTAATCTGCAAAATGAGTTGTCTTTTTGTTTTGTACTACTACTTCTTGTAACCCCAATTATTTGTGTAATTATCTTGTATCTGACAATTCCCAGAGTTTAGTTTTCAATTAAATTTCCAGCCTAATATATGGAATCAGATATTTTTACAAATATATATATACATATATGTATATATACATATGTATATACATACATATATATATACACATACATATACATATATATATGTATAAAACTTTATTCTATTATATTGTCATATCCACCACCTTTTGAGTTTTGGTTTAGAATGATACGGTAATTGATTAATCAATATTCCATTAATGAAAATTTTCATTTGAAATTATCATATGCAAAAAAAACCACTTTTTTTTATACAATGTGAACCCTTTGAATCACTTTTTCAGCTCCAAAGTTATGGTCTCAAACCAAAATTCTAAAATGACACCAGAGAGAAATATTTTGTTAAAAATCTAATCTTAAGTTTAGAGAATAGCTTTTTTATAACTCTCTTTTGGCTAGCTTCCATATTATGTACCCTCCTTCATTGTATGTCAGCAAGCAAGATTCCAGCCAGGCTTTAAGTTGTGATTTAAGAACCAATTAATAATAACACCATAATTTAATTATCAGGGACAATAGCAATCACTCTATTAAAATATGAATTATCCTGAATATAATAAAACAGTGTGTTTTAGCATTTTGTAATTTCTTACACATATATTTCCCCTGGCTATAATTTAGAATGATGTTTCTTCTGAACACTAATAATTAATTCCATTATCTCCCCCACACATTTGCAGAAATCCCACAGTACCCAAACCAAGTCTACTTGCCAATAAGTACAAATATTCAAAACATATACTTTGAAACAGAGTTATAAATAGCTTTAACAAAAAATAAGTATAAGCAACATAATCAATATTAAATTATATCAACTTTTAAAGTTTTTAGATATATATATAAAACTTGCCTATTTTTACTTAGTCAAGGAATCATGGCTTACTGACTTGTGGCTTATTGAATTTATTGATCTTTCTAACAAACCACCTTTGGTTTCATTGATTTTCCCTATTGGCTTACTATTTTCAATTTCTGTCATTGGCTCTAATACTTATTATTTCTTCTCTTTTGTTTGCTTTGCTTTTAACTTGCTCTTCTTTGTTAGTTTCCTAAGATAGGAACTTAGATTTTTTATTTTGGAATTTTCTTTTTTTCTAATACATACATTCAATGCTTTTGCTGCATCCCACAAATTTTGATAAGATGTAATTTTCATTTTTATTTAGTTCAAAATATTTTATAATGTCTCTCGAACTTTTTTCTTTGCTTGTGCCATGTATTATTTGGAAGTGTATGTTTAATCTTTATGTATTTGGGGATTATCAAATTGTTTTTCTGTTATTGATTTCTAATTCAATAACATTATCATCTGAGAACAGACATTGTATGACTTTACTTCTTTTAAATTGGTTAATGTGTGTTTTATGGCCCAGAATGTGACCTATCTTAGTGAATGTTTATGTAAGCTTCAGAAAAATGTGTATTTTTTTGTTGTTGGATGAATTAGTCTGTAGTTCTCAATTATATCCAATGGTTGATGGCATTGAGTTTAACTGTGTCCTTACTAATATTCTGCCTACTGGGTATATGCATTTGTGATAGCGGGGTGTTGAATGCTCTAACTATGATCATGGATTCATCATTTTTCCTTGCAATTCTATTATTTGTTTTTGGACTCACATACTTAGTTTGATCCCCTGTTGTTAAGTGCATACATATTATAGGGTGTTATATCCTTTTGGAGAATTGACCCCTTTATCATTACATAATGCCCTTTTTTATCCTTGATAACTTTCTCTGTTTTGCAGTCTGCTCTGTCAGATATTATCATAGCTACTCCTACTTTCTTTTCATTAGTGTTAGTGAGGTACATTTTTTTCATTAATTTACTTTTAATCTATATGTATCATTATATTTAAAGTGAGTTTCTTATAGATCCACTCTGTCAAAATCTGTCTTTTAATTGGCTCATTTAGACCAGCTGGTTTCTGACAATTCACAGAGTTTAATTTGCAATTTATTTTTCTAGCCTACACATGGAAAACGTGATTATTAATATAGTGGGATTAATATCTACATATTTGTTATTGAGCTTATTGGGCATTGGTAGGGTAGCTGGGAAAAGAGGCTGATTAGTATCTATAAAACAGGTCATCTATCCATTTAATTATTAACAATTTTCTCTGCTGAGTTCACTCTGTGGTATTAATTGAAAAGGGACACAGATACCTTCAGGTTTTTTACCCATTTAGAGAGATTTATTAATATATTTATCCCCCAGACTTCCTTGTCACCAATTTCCTAATCACATTCCTTCTAATCCCTGACCATTCCAGCCAAACCATTGTCCATCGCCTTTGAATTGGTATGTAATTAATTGCACATCTAACCATATTTCCTTTCAAGAAAAACTAAGTGTATCTCTTGAGTTCATACCATGGGGAGGATTTTCCTTCACTGCTATCCCACTGGGATGTCCCAATGATCCCAAAAAGAGATTGTAGTGCGGCAACTGTCCACTTGCAGGTGGTGCCAGCATATTGTGCAACATCATCCATAAACTGGGCCCAGGTTTTCTCTTTGTCAAATGATAGTAGGGATCACAGAGCACTTTAATGAATGGCTCCCCTCACAAATTCATTTCTCACAGTCATGATGAAAGATATGTCTTCTGGATCCACCCATGTAATTAAGTAGATCAAATGATAAATACACATTAACGTTACAAGGTTCATAGCCTTTGAATTTCCTTGTCTACATTAAACCAAGGGGGAGTGGACATTTCTATGTCACAAATGGTGAGCCACCATTTATTCAAGTTTTAACCATCCATCCAACGAATCTACCAACCAACCAAACATTACCTTAGAGACCTTTCTAACTCCTTGAGTTACAACATTAAAGACAGAATCTATACTTAGTGAACCCATATCAATAAATTCAGCCAGATCCATCTTAATGTTCCTTCCCCCATTATCGCACACCCTTCATAGCCATTTCAAATGGATTCCTTGGATTTCTGTCTGTACAAATTTGAAAATTCAAGTAGTTTTTTTGGGGGTGTAGCAAACTTTCCCATAATCACACTATGTTCCTAATTTTAAGGGCTTGTTATGACTTGAGGCTAGAAGCAAAGAGAGGTAGTGGGGTGGGTCTTGAGAAGAATCAACACTCTTATAAGGCAACTGCCTCAAAGAGGGCATTGTAGTTTCCTCAGGCAATGCAGGGTAACTCTTCTCAGATGAGAGTGTGGGGGCTACTTCCACGGGGGACAGGGAGGCGGCTTTTACTAGGGGTAGAGATTGTTTCTACTGGCAAAGAGTCATCAGAATTTCAGGGCTCAATGTTTCCAGGTTTATCAGGGTGTTCCCATTTCAACTTTCAAGATCTCATTCTTTCCTAATCATTGCTCTCACTTTAACAGTAGACATCCTGGGAAGATATAAATATAATTTAGTTGTAATTCTCCCACTGGCATGATGAGATTCTAGGTTTGGTTTTCATTAGTATTATCTCTATAGATGCAGGAGATAAAGGACTTTTTTATAGCAGACATAGAAGATTTCAGGTTATTTATGTGGTGCTTAACGGAATTGAAATTTCTGAGTTTATCTTTTTTCTTCTTCACTTTGTTCGGTGACATTAGGATAAACCCACCAATAGCTTAATACTCTTAAGTGTGACAAAGATGTTTAAAAGTATCATATGTATGGTCACCCAGATCTTTCCTTCTTGTAAATGATTGATTAGGAATACCAAATGTTGATATCCTGCATATCTCTATAGTCAGATCACTTCATGTACTCTCAGCTCTCTTTAATACTGGAAATAGAGTAATTAGTGTCTTTAAATCTAATCAGATAAGAGAGCCAATTCCAGAAGCCCTAGAACCAATTCAGAAAATTCATCAGTAAGATTCTATCCCTCTAGACCCACTCTGGGCATATACATGAAACAGAGAACAGAGGCAGAGAGACAGACAGAGGAGGTGCTAGGCTGAATAATCAAGAGAGCTGTTGGCACAGTTTCAGTCTGACAGCCAATAGACAACCAGGAAAGGCAATGCTTTAGTCTAGCTCAAAGACTATCTGCAGGAGAATTTTCTCTTGCTCAGGGGAGACCAGGCCTTTAATTCTATTCGGGTCTTCATCTGAGTGTATAAGGCCCACTCACCTTATAGAGGGCCTTCTGCTTACTCAAAATTCACTGATTTAAATGTTAATCTCATCCAAAACCATCTTCTAAATTGACAGAGAGGATTAATCAACACCAATATAATAGCTGCTTTTGTATATCTAATACTCACCCACCTCCCTATTTGTTCTCTATTTTTGTTGCCTTGAGAGTGCAGTGTCCTTGGAACCACTCATATTTTGCAGCCACCTTTGGCCAGATGAGTTTGACTCCTCCCCTTAGTCTAAATATATATGTGTACTTTTTTTTTAAAATTTGGGGGAATTTCTTAATGATGTTGATCATTTTCAGACATTTTTTTTTATTTCCCAGTAATGTTATATATTTATTTGTAAATATGTTTTAATATTCCAAGAGTAAAAATGTAAATAATGTCTGTCATTACCTTGATCCACCATTATTTCTTGAAATAATCTATGTTCCTAGAATTATATGATATTTTACTCTGTAGTTATTTTCTTATACACCTTTTTGACATGCTCTTCTCTGATTCCTTGTGACTCTTTTTTCTCCTCCTCAGAGTTCTATACTTGACCCTTTACTCCTTTTATTTAACCACTTTTCTTAAGTGGGGTTGAGGTGAAGTATTGCTATCTTTAAATAAGTATCCGAGAGACTTCCCAGAAGCTACTTGTCATTTGTTTTAGAACTTGAACTATTTTTCTAGTGTTTTTCTTCTTTTATATCTGAAAAGTAAATCTATAACTAAAATGTCAGCAGCCTCCAAATCCATAGAAATAGCTTATCTTGGATTTTATATTACTCAACAGTATTCACTGTCTTGCTGGGTTATATGGATGTGGCTTCTGCCTAAGACATGATGTTAGGGAAGAAAAATATATTCACAGTTTAAGTTATCTTCAAATGTGAAGTAAAGTAAAAAGAAAAAAGTATATGTTTGCATGTGTCTGTGCTTGTGCATTTGTTGCAGATCTTATACTTACTCTCAATGGGAAGAGAGCAGTGTGTTCTGTTGAAATAAGGCCACAACTCATCTCTCTTATGGGAATATTTCTACTCACTAGTGTCATGTGCATTGAAAAATATCCTTAGGTAGCAGGATTAACAGAAAGCTGACCCGCAAATTGTACCATTACAAAATCAGGCTTTGAAAGACCTCTGGTCTCACTTGAATATTGTATTCTCCCTTGACCATTCATATTTCTTTAGCTCCAGGCTAAGCATGGAAGATGGTTTTCATATTGAATGTCAGTTCTCATTGTTTCACAATAACTGACCAAAATGCTACATTAAAAATGATTCTAAGGTCAAATATGTACTCTTTGTGAAAGAATGCTATAATCAATTAGCAATATCAACCACGAGTATCAGGAGGAACAAATGGAAAATTGCTACATCCAATACAACTTTGACCAAACAGATTTCCTGAAGCCTAGAAATGCACTGTCACACATCTATCTAGTTTCTTCCTTGAAAATTATAAATCTAAATGAATTTTAAAATACTTACTGAATAGTCACTTAATGTTTGATTCATTTCATTGCCTAAAATGTGTGGTATAAAAACAAACATGTTTTTCAGGACACAAAACTGATGTGATTTCTCTTTGCATTTTACATTTGAGATTTCTAGACAGTGGTTAAGATTTATTTCCTGTTTTCTAAAATTATTATTTTACTGCTGTGACTCAAAATTGCATAGAGTTTTCCATTCACACATTTAAGTAATTTACTAAAATTTATTTCAGATAATTTAGATTAAAATACCGCTCTTATAATATTAAAAGATGACTGAGATAGAGATGTATCTCACATAGTACTATATCTGCGTCTGAAAGTGGTTGTAACAGATTGCCTTTTATGAAAATTGATGCTATGTGTTTAATTTGAGTCACCTGTGAATTCCAACACAGTATTGAAGATATAGGATTGGCATATGTGCCATTGCAGATACACAGTATATTACAAAACTTTCATTTTGGTACCATTTCTAATATAATTGATGCTACAAAAACAAGTGTTGTTTTGTGTGTTTTTTCCATTAAAGCAAAAAAGCAGTTGTGTGACTTTTTTTTATCAAATTTACAGATGATTTATTCAATTCAATTTGGTTGAAGGACTTTTAATAGAGGGTTGATAAATTTCTGGAAAAAGACATATGCATGGAGAGAAAAATAGACAATGATAAATGAAGACACTTCTATCTTGTAATAACTTATACTAATTCTCAATTATATTCTAACTAGAGACTTGGTTCATGAAAATTCATGCACTGGAGGGGGGTCCCTCAGCCTGGCCTGCCCCTTCTCACAATCCAGGAGCCCTCAGGGAAAGGTGACGCCCCCATCAAACCTCTGCTGCTGCCACTGCCGGCAGCACAAGCCTTGGCTGGCTCTAGTTACCTGAGCCTCAGGCAGCCCTGGGTGGCTGGGCAGCCACCATCGGAGACTTGCCTGCACCTTGGGCCGGCCCTGGGCAGCTGCGGGGCTGAGGTAACTGGGGGACTCCAGAGGCAGGTGCCCTGGTGGGGCTGAGGGGACTGGGCACCACCATCTTGTGGCTGTGGGCGCCACCATCTTTGAAGGCATGGCATTCAATTAGCATATTTCCTCCTTATTGGCTGTGGGTGCCACTTTCTTTGAGGGTGTAGCAGTCAATTAACATATTCCCTCTTTATTGGCTGTGGGTGCTGCCATCTTTGTGATGGCATGAGGGCCAATTAGTATATTCCCTCTTTATTAGGTAGGATGCAGAGCAGAAGTAATACAGATAATACAAGCCTGATATTATAGGCATATTTTATTTGATTTTTAAATATAGTCAGAATGGAAACACATACTCTGATTTTCATCTTAACCTTTTTGATATTACATTATACTAATCAGATAAAAAACAAAGGTGTGGTATTATCATGAATCCTTAAAAAAGGTTTATCCTAAAAGAATAGTGTTTTGACTATTAAAGTGCCCAAATACATTGGGGCCTGGTGTACCAACCAATACACAGAGAAGAATGTGATTCCCTTTACTTAGTCATCATACCAGATTACAGAAATGTTAGATAAATGACTGGAATTTTGCAAAGCTTTTCTACTTTTATCTACAACTTTCTAATGTAGATATATTTTTTTCATTTGAACATCTACTACATTTATAATCTGTTTTAATCTAAAGATTATATGTGAATTTACTTCAGTACCTTAGGCATGTAATTTAGTCTTGTTTCCCTGGTCAGAGACAAAGTTTCTCAGGGATGTGTTAATTAGCTAAGTCGGAATGGCTGTCAGTTTTTCCTGGACGTTTCAATGAGATTGGCCATCATTAGTGCTGGTTTAAATTTATTTCAATTTCTTAGTTGATTACTGATAACTAAAGTAAGATAGTGTGTCATAAATCTAGTAAAAAATATGCCTACTCTTAAAACTAAAATGTTTATTTATACTGGGGAGGCCCTTCCTTTCTTGAATCAATGTATTGGGAAATAAGAGAGACAGTTGCTTAGATTCTACCAAAAAAACATTATATTTTGCTTCCTGTGAAGTTACTGTTCACAGGTGACATGTCCGCCACCTCACCAGACAGGCGCTATACACTCCTGTCCTTCAAAGCCAACCCAAGTGCTTGATTCCTTCCCCAAGCACTGCAGTCGGCAGCCAAGAAAGAGTTTCTGACATTTTCATATTTTGTTTATAGCACCTTTATTGGAGTTGTCTCGTTCCATTTAAGAGCCATTCTATGGGGACTACTCATCCTCAGGCACTGTCTCAGCCACAGGCTTGTCTCATCTATTCTCCCAACCTCCTTCCCAGCACCTCTAGCCCAAGGGTCCAGGCAGAACATGTTTTCAGTGAATAATTGATAAACAAAAGGACAAATTAAAGAGCAGGTCAAGTATTTGTGTGTGTTTTTTTTTTTTGTTTTTTTTTTTTTTTGTGTGTGTGTGTGTGTGTGTGTTTTAAGACTAAGCAAATATTCAGACTAGAATATTTATTCATATAGTTCATATATACTCTTATTATCATCCTCTTGACAAATGACAATATCAATGTGTATAACCTAAGTTATCCAATGTTGTTGTATGAGAATTTCTAATTCAGCATCTTCTTTATTCCTTTTGCCATGGTTTCTTGAGATGCTTTAATACTCAATTGGCAGATTATTTTTATTCAGGGAAAAAGGTCAACAATCTGTACCTAAATTTTCTCATTTGCTTCTACTCCACATTCATATATTTCTAGAAATATGTGTATTATGGTCTGCTATTTTCCAATGGAATTTGAACAAGGAGATTTAGTTTGTACCAGTGAAATTTAGATTAAATATTAAGACACTTTCAAGAGTTATGAGACAGAATCAGATTATAAATAAAAGTTTTCTATATTTTTTGTATTCTATGAATATCAATATTAGGTAAATTTTATTTAATGATGGTTGCAAAATTACAAATGATTCCTTTTTTAAAAGTTAACAGAGGTGCACCAAAATTTATTAGATGAAGAGATTGATACTTCAAAAAAGTATTAGGCCAGTTCAGTTTCTACAACGAAAACTATGTCTCTTGAAAAGAAAAATTAAGAAATATTAATGAAAGCATAAAAACATTATCTCTTATGGTTTTGGCATAGGAAGACTACACTGTATGTATGAATGCATGCATGAATCTAATAGTTTAACTAACAACATACACTCAGGACAAAACTGTCACCTATTTGTAGAAAAATGATATTTAATTATCGAACAAACATTAATTAGTAAAAATATTTCTTCATGAAAATATAGAAAAAATGAGACTGAGTAGAGTTTAATTTATTTTTTATTTTTTATAGCAAATACTCCATTTTGGTAATGACCTTGCCAAAATGTGTAAGACAATTTTTTAAAATATCATTTGAGAATAAAAAAAAGATGACAAGTGCTTTTAATTTTCCTGTATAGTGTGTCAAGAATCAATTGCTTCTTTTATTCTTTAGAATTATAATTTGAAGGCATACTAGTACATGTTATTTAAATAGAAAGTATTTATACCAGAATACCCATCTAAAGTATGGAGGCAAATACACTACTGTATATTTAACAGAAAAATTAGAGTATTTTATGTAGTCTAGTAACTGTATTATGGTAATTTAACCATGAACTCCTATACATTTAAAAGCTTTTTAAATTATATTGCTTGTTTTATTTGAGCCCATCATTAATCTTTTAAAGTTCTCATTATGGAATTTTTAAAACTATATACAAAAGTGGGAAGTATATATTTTAATGAATCTTCAAGTAACTGTCATCTATGTGCTAGAATGATCAATACTTTTTACTCTTGCATGTTTAGTCTTTTATTTTTCTGTTTTACTGTTCTTTTAATTAAAATATAAAATTTTAACATAATCATAAAATATATTAATTTAAATTGTATCTGTAAAAAACTAACACATGTAATTTACAGAATACTCATTAGAGTTCTCCATATGCTGAGATATATTTTGAATATATAACTTGTGGTCAAATAAAGTTACAAATTTTCAATAATTCAAACGAATTATTAAATCTGTATTAAGTTTGATCAAGTAGTCATCTAAGATTTGGTTAAATGCCTGAATCATGATGATGCAATGGTGGCTAGCCATTAAATTAATTCAATTTAAAGACAGTATAGTGGTTACTATATTACAGTTACATTGTCCACAAAATAATTTAAAATAAATGGGCCATTCTCTAGAAAGAATGTTTATTTATTTATTTATTTATTTATTTATTTATTTATTTAAGCATATATACTTTGTATGTTTGTAGATATAAACTGAAGAAAAAGATTAATTAATGCATTTGCTATATTAGGAATAAAAAATTCAAGGGAAAGAATGATCACTTTCCATTCCCTTTCCTGCATTACACAAGTGAGTCTCATTTTACCCTAGAATTTAAAGCCTCTTCTTTGAAGTATTTCTTCATTCTGCCAAGTCTTGCTCTATTTTCAAATTACGAACAGTTCTTTATTCTGCAGTGTCCTTTAGTCATTTTCAAAGAAACGTAATAACTTGAATTCATATTGTGCCTATTAGGCACAAACCCATGGCGTGCTTAGATATCCTACATAATAAAAAGGTAATATGTAAACTACCATCACTCCGCTACGCCCAAGATTGGGCCAGCAGGAGGCGCAGGGGGTGGGACTCAGGGTGGCCGAGGTGGTGATTGGGCCGGCAGGACGCTGAGCTCGCGTCACCAGCGGCGGCGCAAGCTCAGCGTCTGCGCCATGGCTGTGCTGTGGCACAGAAGGGGCCTCTGGGGCAGTGAGCCGGGCGTTTGGAGGCCCCGGCTGACGAGGCGGCGTGGGCGGATGGCGCGGCTCCCGGGGGAGGAGTCTGGCGGCAGTTGGGCCGCAGGAGCGCGCGGCAGTGTCCACAGAGGACGCGGGTTTCCATGCAGCCTGGCCGGCCGAGGGAGGGCTCATGAGGGAGCCGGAAGGCAGAGGGGGCGGCGGCGGCCCCAGCCTTCCTGGGCGGGAGGCGAAGGCAAGACCCCGGCATGGGCTCCGGCCGCCGGAGGAACACGCCCCCGCCCCGCCTCGCCCTAGGGGCCCAGGGACTTTGGAGCTTCCAGCCACACCGGTCCCGACCAGCAGACAGACAGCCTACACGTGCATGATTTAATCATGCACTGGGCCTCTAGTTAATTAATATATTGCATGAGCACATGGTGGTATACACTGTCAAGTTCAAGAGCACACTACTACCTTTAAACTCCAGAGAGTCCTAGAAAATCTAGGCCCTTAATTGTGTTATTTAGATTGTATTGGGTTTCAACTGGCAGACAGGCTAACCCCATGGTCGGCAAACTGTGGCTCGCGAGCCACATGCGCTCTTTGGCCCCTTGAGTGTGGCTCTTCCACAAAATACCACAGCCTGGGCGAGTCTATTTTGAAGAAGTGACGTTAGAAGAAGTTTAAGTTTAAAAAATTTGGCTCTCAAAAGAAATTTCAATCGTTGTACTGTTGATATTTGGCTCTGTTGACTAATGAGTTTGCCGACCACTGGGCTAACCTAACAACATAGAACAAAATAGAATTTGTGATTTTGCTTCCTAAATTTACATTATGCTATACCAATAGCTCAGACTTCCACATAGGGTGCTCTGTGTCTTATGGATTTTTCTTTTCAATACTATTGCTAGATTTCAGTCATTCCCTTATGTTTTATATAACTTTCTTGATATAAAATAAGTCATTTGAAAGGTAACCAGATTCTTTCTTATTATTCTACTAGAGGCCCGGTGCACGAAATTCGTGCACTGGGGGGGGGCGGGGGTGTGCCCCTCAGCCCAATCTGCACCCTCTTCAATCTGGGACCCCTCAGGGGATGTCCAACTTCCAGCAGTTGGACATCCCTCTCACAATCCGGAACCACTGGCTCCTAACCACTCACCTGCCTGCCTGCCTGATTGTCCCTAACCCCACTGCCTGCCTGCCTGCTCACCCCTACCTTGATCTCCTGCCAGCCTGATTGCCCCTACCTTGCACTCCCCTATCAGCCTGATCACCCCAAACTGCCTGTGCCTTGGCCCCCCGTCTGGCCTCCCTCTGGAGGCACCACCCCCATAACCCCAATGCTGCTGCCACTGCAGCTGGTTATGGCTGCCTGAGCCTTGGCCTTTGTAGCCACTGCGGCTTTGTCTGGAAAGATGTCCGGAAGACAACCACTCTAATTAGCATATTACCCTTTTATTAGTATAGATTTGGGGACCATTACAACCACGCAGAACTTGAAGAAAACACATGGCCCTGGTCAGTTTGGCTTAATGGAGAGAGCATCGGCCTGTGGACTGAAGAGTCCAGGTTTGATTCTGATCAGGGGCACACATGCCTGGGTTTCGGGCTCAATCCCCAGTAGGGGGCCTGGGGCGGCAGCTGATCAGTGATTCTTTTTTTTTTTTAAATATATTTTATTGATTTTTCACAGAGAGGAAGGGAGAGGGATAGAGAGCTAGAAACATCGATGAGAGAGAAACATCGACCAGCTGCTTCCTGCACACCCCCCACCGGGATATGTGCCAGCAACCAATGTACATGCCCTTAACCGGAATCGAACCTGGGACCTTCCAGTCCGCAGACCGACGCTCTATCCACTGAGCCAAACCGGTTTCGGCTGATCAGTGATTCTTATCATTGATGTTTCTATCTCTCTCTCCCTCTCCCTTTCTGAAATTTTAAAAATATATATTTTTTTAAAGAAAACACATCATCTTCACTTTGGGCTTTGTCATCTTACAATATCCTTTGTGCAGTGTTTTAACTTCCCTCAACTTTCCTTTACCCACCTTTAAAGTGCAATCTATTTTGGGGAAGATGATCAGGAAAGTGATTCCAATGGGTAGAAGTTTTTTTTGGAGGGGATGGGTCATGAAGATATTTAAAAATTGAGCATGGTGATGGTTGTACCACTCTGAATTTACTTTAAAAAACCAGTTCATTGTACACTTTAGGTGACATGTACAGTATATGGGTTATATCTCAACAAAGCTGTTCTTTTATTTCTTTTTAAATAAAGACCAGTCTTATAATCAGTTGCAGATGTTTTCAGAGGCCCCTCAAGATTTGCTCACCATGTCCCAAATCACGGCTGTGATTCCCAGTTGCCTCCAGTCCTGGTGGATCTGGATGGTGTGGTTTGCAAAGGAGAAGGTGGCAAGAGGCTTATGGAATTTCGGCAACCCCATTCCCCCGGTCTCCTCATAGGGCACCAGGGCCATTCCCACTGGGCCAGCTCTGCTCCCTTTAACCTGTTGGGCAAAAGAATCCTGCGTGCTCTGGCCAGAAAGTGCATTCTTTCTTAGGTGGCCCGGATGCTTTTTTTAAGGTCATTTTATGGATTCAAAAGAATAAACAGAGATGTGGAAAGCTTTTGTCAAAATCCTTTCACATGGTTCTTCCAGTCTCATGGGAAATGAGATGTGGCTCTGAATTCATCCCAAAGTGTGTCTTTGGGCAAAAGCACTCAGAACGGTACAACTCCTGCAGAATGCCCCACACACTTTGCTGTCAGGACTCAGGGGGGCTTGAGGGTGAGCGAGGCGGCAGTGCCAGCACAGGACCTGGGAGAAGGTAGCGCTTTCTACACTGCCCAGGCCACGTGGACTACAGCAGTACCTGCCCAGGTGGGCAGGGTGTTTCTGCTGTTTTGTTTTGGTCTGGCCTCCACCCCGTCAGCCACGGACCTGTGCCTGCACTGAGACTGAATGGTTTGATGGCCCTACTTTTTGGTGGACAGTGGATGCACTCCCAGAGACTGGCAGTTAGACTCTGGTGGCTTCTGAGTCCCTTGCGGGGAGAGCCCGGCCCTAGGTCAAGAACAGACTCAGGCGTCCTCGGCCAGGAGGCCTCCTTGGGCTAGGGGCCGCCACAGTTTGAAGGCTGGCCATGACCCCAATCCTGGCAGGGGTCTCCTCTGGGGTGCTGGCAGGCCTGGTCTAGGGCTGAGGGCGGTTTAGAGGCTGGTCACGCCCCCGATCCTGGTGGGGATCTCCTCTGGGGCGCTGGCAGGCCTGGGTTAGGGTCACTGGCGGTTTGGAGGCCGGTCACGCCCCCGATCCTGTTGGGGGTCTCCTCTGGGGTGCTGGCAGGCCTGGGCTAATGGCCACCCTGGTTTAGAGACTGGTCAAGCCCCCGATCCTGGTGGGGGTCTCCTCTGGGGCGCTGGCAGGCCTGGGCTCTGGCGCCGCAAAGGGAGAGGTTCCTGAACCTGCTTCCCACACACCTAGGCTAGGATCCATCTTGTAGGAGGCGGCTTCAATGCCCGGGGTCGGTGACCAGGTCCTCCTGAGCCTCGCTTTCTGGGCTGCAGTCCCACGTCTCCCAGTGCCCCAGCCTCGGATGCGCCCACGCAGTGGCCCCCACCACCAGCCACCTCAGCGCAGGCCACAGCAGCTGAAGCCAGCCTCTTGGAAGCCAGGCCACCACACCCACCACCCTAGTAGCTCTCTGCTGCTTGCTCTGTGCCCTGTCCACTGGGGTCAGGGAGTGCTCCCAGCCCAGAGGCCTTCCCTCCCTCCGCAGCCTGGCTTGGGAAGCTGGCCTCATGCTGGGGCTACTATGTCAGCATGCCCACTCGGCTACTATGGGTGCGACTCGGGCCCCCACGGAGGCCAACCTGGAGAACGTGGATCCCAACTCTGCATCCGGCTGCTGCAGATGGCCTCGGTGGTCAACTACCACCTGCTCCTTCCATTGGCCCCATTGATCCCTCTCAGCACCAGCCATTTAGGCGAGGGTGGCGATCGCCGGGGACCCCGCCCCGGGAGGCTGCTGGCCGTGCCCGGCCACGCCCCCCCCGGGTCGTGATGGGTCCCCGGATCCACGGGAGGCTGCTGGCCGTGCCCGGCCACGACCCCCGGGTCACGATGCAGCCCTGGACCCCCGGGAGGCTGCTGGCCGTGCCCGGCCACGCCCCCCCGGGTCGCGATGGGTCCCGGGACCCCAGGGAGGCTGCTGGCCCTGCCCGGCCACGCCCCCCCGGGTCGCGATGCAGCCCTGGACCCCGGGGAGGCTGCTGGCCGTGCCCGGCCATGCCCACCCGGGTCGCGATGGGTCCCGGGACCCCAGGGAGGCTCCTGGCTGTGCCCGGCCACGCCCCCCCCCGGGGTCGCGATGCAGCCCCGAACACCCGGGAGGCTGCTGGCCGTGCCCGGCCACACCCCCCCATCTCGATCCAGCCGGGGAGCCCGGGAGGCTTCTGGCTTTTCCCTACCGTGCCCCTCTAGGGTTGTCATCGCTCCCCAGGACCCCGGGAACTAAGAGGATTTGGCGGCCGCCATCTTGGTTTTCTCAACGGCCAGATAGTTACCCGGAGTCCCGCCCCCTGCCTCTCGCAGGCCCAATCATGGGCATAGCGGAGGTGCGGTCAATTTGCATGTTACTGTATTATAAAGTAAGATGGCATAAAAACTAGTATAAAATATATTATAGCAAATATAAATTATCTTGATACTTTCATAATGTTGCATATAAACTGTAACCCTCTCTTACCTTAATCATTCATGTATATGTCAGCACAGAATATTACATAAAAACCTTTAGTCTCCATGTTCCAATAAATCAGTAAGAGTAGGTTTGCTTTAAATTACAGTTGTGAAGATGGGAGAATTCTAATTCATCCCCATTTGTAAAATGCCTTTTTTGTTTTGTTTGCATGATCATAGGTTGTTATTGTCCTTCAGATGTGCTTTTTTTTAAAAAAAGGAATGGATTTTTTTTCAAAGTTATAGCTATTTGAAAGTCTGAAATTATATATCATCTCACAAGGCAGAGGTGGTTACATGGTGAGAACTGCATATCATTTTACCTTTTATGTTTTCTTCTTCAATAAGCTCAATTTTGCAAGATAGCTACGAATAGCTCAAATTTAGTGAACAATGTATCTGGCATTTTGCTAAAACCTTTACATATTGTCTCACTTAATTTTCATAGCAATCCTATAAGGTAGGAGTTTAAATAAATTAGGAATATAGAAGATAAAGGAAATGAAGCATTTTGTTTGTGATCACCTAATAGTAGACAGATAAATGTTTTACTGACCTGGCATTGCAGGACATCTGGCAACTCTAGTCCTGCCTACTCTATATGAACAGGGCTTCTCCAGTCACTAAAAATCAGACCAGGAGGGCCTCTTATAGATTCCAAAACGCTCCCCCTAGGAGCAGGACCAACTGCCCTAAGGACCATCGCCTACAGGAAAGATTCAGTACATTCCGAGTCTACAATCCTCAACTTGCCAATTTTAGGAACTGAATGGTACATAAGGAAGTGAAACCAAAATACTAACTAATTTCCAACTAAATCAGGTAGTTCCTTCCTTAACTCTCCCAGGCAGAGGCTCCTGTGCTTGAGATCCACACTCTTGTTTTTGACACTGCTCTCATAGCACTTCCCAAGTGGATAATAATTCAGCTGTTTGTGCGTATGTTTCCTTCATTAAACAGAAGCAAATTTAATCTCTTTCACCACTTTCGTTTTTCCCTAAGGGCTGAAAGTATTTTGAAATAATCTCAACTTATTTTAAAAGATATCTTTATTATGGTATGATTTAAAAATAATATATAATAAACTACATTTTGATACGTTTGGCATATGTATACTGCTAGGAAACTGTCACTACAATCCATGGAGTGAACAAACTCATCAGACCAAAAGGTTTGCTCAATCGCCGCTCCTGCAACTTTACACCCCACTTATTCTAAGGCAACCACCAATCTACTTCTTGTTGCTACATATAGTTTTGCATTTTCCAGAAACATATACAAAAGAAACTGTACTATCTGTAATCTTTTTGTCTGGATCATTTTATTCAGCTTAATTATTTTGAGATTCATCCCTGTTGTTTTATATATCACTAGCTCATTCTTTTTAAATAAGTCACTTTCCATTGTATTGATATACTGTCAGGAGCCAAGAGTTGGTCAAAGGATTAACTCTGACCTTACTTCAGTAAGTTACTGAAACTAGGCCCACTTCCTCTTGCCTGAGGACAAAGCATTCCTTCTGTAGCCGCCCTTCAACCGCCACACCCTTTATCTATAGTCCGCACCCTTTACGACTTTAGCCGATTATCTAAGTCAGCCCCCACCCCTCCTAGGCATCTCCCCTTCTAGAAACCACATATAAGGAACACTGTAAGAATAAAATTTCGAGGCTTGATCAGAAACCCTTTTGTCTACCCTCCATTCTTCTGCGTCCCTTGTCTGTCTCTCATTCTCTTAGGTGCGCCGCCTCGATACCCTCGTTAGAAGACCCCGCTGGCCGGGGCAATATACTATATTTTACTTATTCATTTCCTATTAAATCGATACTTGGATTGTTTCCCCTTTTTGGCTAGTTAACTTGTATCCTGCAACCTTGTTAAATTGTAAAGTCAACTTTAAATCATTCAGTTATGCTTTGAAGATAGTTATTTTATTTTGCTTCTTTTAATATTTTTCACTATTTTTTGTTTCTTTCTTATTGTACTATTGTAAAATAATTATTAGATTAGAGTGCATGAAAGTTTAATAAAGTAGAAAGAGCGCAAGCTTCTCATCTTTAAATATAGAAATATACATGTTTATAAAAACATAATATTTTCTCTCTTTTAGCTTCTCCACAGTAACACTGGTGTTACTCTTGTTTTTTAATGCCATCATAAAGATATGGTTAAATCTCACATATTACAATAATCTGAATCTATGACAATCATTAGGTCAGAATTACTAGACAAGAAGATCCTTAAGGCAAGGTCTATGTTTTGATTTTCATATATTGAATTCAGTGGTGCTTCACACATATTAGGGAAACAATATACTCTTAAATAAATCCATTCATAAATAGCAAAATATCATTCTGTGTGTGAGCTGAGAAAGTAGATTTGCCTTATATATGAAGAATATATGAATGCATTATTAGCAATATGCAGAAAACTGTTTCAGTTTGTCCTGTAATATAAACAATAAATCCTCACTTATTCTTTGTTGGCTTTGAAGTGTATTTGATATATTTCAAATTATGTGTGGGCATCTGCAAGGATTCTATGTGAAGGTAGAAACCCTGTTATGTAAAACAATGAGAATGTGAACACTTTCCATGCCTGACATTGCTTTCTTTATGATTTCTTATCGACAAAGTTGTTTTGCTTTAATCAAAGGGTGAATGAATGTAGTTGGTAATCTCTGGTAAACTCATAGCAATTTATTTCAAGTCTGGGGACCTTTGGTGCCCTCCTCTCACAATGCATAATAGAATTTCTTATCTTTGAAAAGCCAGGCCAGTCTGTGGCTATACGGGAGTGATTATAAAATCCTTACCTCTTATTATCTTTAATTTTATGTTTCATCCATTTTATAACAACTTTTGGCATTTTAAAAATTAATAATTAGTGGTTGAATTGTGGAGGAAAGATGAAGAGCATATTGTTTGATTCATTCTCCATTCAACATATTTTTAATGAAAACTAACTCAATATTTTAAATGACATAAAAGTGGGCTTGGGATGAGGAGACCTGGACTCACTTTGTAAGTCTTATAATACTTTCTTTTTCTGTTTTAAATGGATTCAGGGTTCTTTCTACCAGCCCATAAACTGCTTGTTTCCAGTCTCTAAGAAATCATGCAAGTGTTGGCAAGGTTGATTCTGGCTAGAACAGCAAAGGAATATTGGAGTAAAAGTTGCAAAGGTGGCTCGGCATGTGTGGCTCAGTGGATTGAGAACGTTAGTCCATGCACCAAGAGGTCACTGGTTCAATTCCTAGTCAGGCAATGATTTCAATCCCCAGTAGGGGGCCTGCAGGAGGCAGCCCATCCATATTCCTCTCATATCAATGTTTCTCTCTCTTCCATTCTCTCTCTCTCTAAAATCAATAAGATATATATATTTTTTAAAGTCACAAAGCTTAAATATTATATTTATTTTTCTTTCTTATAGCAGTTCAATTTTAGATATTTTCAAAATAAGACAATTACACACTTATAAGTGAAATTAGATTGCTGAAGGATAGTTTTATGTGAAATTTAGTGACAGAAACAAATGCATTTTCCACTGAAAACTGACTTTAGTTATATTAAGTATTATATAACTTAAAAGTTAAATATAATATTAAAATACAATATAGAATGTTGTATATGTCATTTACAGCTTTTATGTAGAATACCTATTTGTTTAGAATTGTGTTGTTTGCTTCATACCCTTCTAAAACTGAATATTGACTTCTGAAATTGTTTTATGTTTTTTCTGAACTGTTTATAAGAATGTCTTTTGTTTATTTCTCTGGAATTAAATTTTTATTTAGTCTAAATAATCATAGCTTAATATTTTACTCTAAATTAAATTTAATATGCTGACACTTTATTGATTTCCCACTATGGCTTTTATAAACTTTTTTATATTAGATATTTTGATAAACTGTTTTATGAATTTGTACTTATTATCCATCAGATGCTAATCATTATCAAAAAGTGTTCTGTAGGGAAGAGTAAATCTGAATAATTTATTCAATAACTGGCAGAAAATGTTTACTTTACTACTAATCTCTTCTTTATATAAATGCAATATATCTTATGAGAGTAAGCAGTCAATAAAAACCTTAGAAACTAATTTTATTTAATGATCTTAGAAATAATAATAAAATATACTTTTTGTAATATAGGTGTGCTAATGAGAATGATTTGGGAAAAATAAATACTGGAGTTGTAAGTTATTCAACATCAAGTCAATCATAGCTGTAAAGATACTTTGTAGCTGTGTTTTGTTCAATAACAGGTAGTGGGCAGAATTTTGTCCTATCAGCCATTCAATGTCACAGGTCTTTCAAAGGTATTTTCTACCCATCTTTATAACCTCATTCCCGTGTTCCTTCATATCTCATCCTCTGTGAAACCAATTGTTAGGAAAAGATATACATTCTTTGGTGCCTGAAGCCTAAACACTTGTGTGGCAAGAGTGAGAGGCTTTTTGAGAAAAGAATTTATGATGTCAAGTAGGAATGAAAGTGTATTTTTACTTATAATGCATATATGAGGCACAGAAAGTTTTAAAAGTGTTAAGAAATCTGGCGTGACAGGTGTGGCTCAGTGGTTGAGCATCGACCTATGAACTGGGAAGTCCTGGTATGATTTCGGTCAGGGTACATGCCCAGGTTGTGGGCTCCATCTCCAGTAGGGGGCAAGCAGGAGGCAGCTGATCAATGATTCTCTCTCATCATTGATGTTTCTATCTCTCTGAAATGAACAAAAATATTCTTAAAAATTAAAACAAAATCTTACATATAAGGCAAGCATTGCAAAATCCAGAAAATGACCAAACATCTATGTCACACTTGCATGTTATGACTAAAGAAGGGTTTATACACTGGGCATGAGGATGCTTGGAAATCATTACTACACCCAGATGGTGAGCAATAACTTAACAATATAGAAAAATAATTTCATATCACATAAATATGCCCCACTATAGACATACAGCATATATTCCCCACTCCAGTTTCCATTAGTCAAATAACAAAATGACAATAATAGTTCCTCCAATGCCACCTGGCATGAGAGAACGTGTAACAGAGTGAAATCAAATTGGTCTTAATCAGTTATATTCAAAACATATCAAATTTATAAATATTTTTAAATATAGGACCACAAGAACATATATTTTCTGTGTTCTTGGAAGGAGCTTATGCCTGTGAGGATCCCTAGATCATAAGGTTTTTAGCTCACAGTAAATGCAACTCCCCTCTTATCAAACCAATCTAAAACCATCATCCTTCCATAAGTATGTCACGTATTTCTTTCCATGGTGTCTTTGCTCCAGTTTCTCTTTCTGCTTTCAACTTGTATCTTCTTCAAAACTTACACACTGTTAGGACTGAATTTAACTACATCCTCCCTAGAAATTTTAGTAATTCTTCATAAGTGTTAGAAATTAATCTGATGGCATCATCACTTGACTTTATTCCCCTACTATACTATTCTATTTGGATATAGTTTTCATGGTTCCTGCATTATAGCATCTATTCAATGAATTTTAGTATACGTACTCTTGAGTATCTTACCTAATAATAGACAAACATGTAAATTGACCGTACCTCCGCTATGCCACCAGCCAATCAGGAGTGATATGCAAATTAACTCAACAACGATGGAGGTTAATTTGCATACACAGGCCACCGAAGAATTACTAAAATTTCTATAGGATGTAGTTAAATTCAGTTAAATAGTGAAGGGGGCTGGATGCTTGCATCGTCACCATGGCGATGACGCAGGAATTCTGTCCCCCCTCCCTGGTCTTTCAGGGCCTCTGGGCAGCTTGGGAAGGCAGGCCGGAGCAGAAAGAGGTGGCTCCTGGAGTGGAAAGAGGTGGCTCCCAGAGCGGAAAGAGGTAGCTCTGGGGCCTGAGCAGAAAGGGGCTGGGCTGGAGTGGAAAGGTGGTGCCAGCAGCCAGGGAAAGGAAAGCCCATTCTAGCATGAATCTACGTGCATCGGGCTTCTAGTTAAATATAAAATCAAAGAGAAAAAGCAATTTAAAAATAATTAAACCATAAAACTACTAAAACTGGTAAATAAATTCAGTAAAGTAGGAGGATACAAAATAAATACTCAGATATTAGTTTCATTTTCTATACCAACAGTTAACAATCAGAGAGGAAAACTAAGAAAATAATTCCATTAAAATTGCATCAAAAATACTTTGGAATAATATAAGCAATGAGGTAAAAGGCTGCTACTCAGAAATTTATAAGACATTAAAGAAATAAATTGAATAAAATACAAATAAATGCTTATGGAGAAGAAGAATTACATCATTAAAATATCTATCATACCCAAAGCAATCTATAGATTCAATGCAATTCATATCAAAATACCAATGACATATTTCAGAGAACTAGAACAAATAACCCAAAAATGTATATGGAACTACAAAATAACCTGAATAATCACAGTAATCTTGAAAGAAGAACAAAGTTGGAGGAATAATACTACCTGCTATCAAACTATACTACACAGCCATAATAATCAGAACAACATGGTACCAGCATAAAAATAGACATATACATTAATGGAACAGATAGGGAGCCCAGAAATAAACTCACACCTATATGGTCAATTAATGCAAAGGTTGGCAAAGGAAGATTTACAGTTGTTTGTAAGAAAAATTCTATATAATAAAGAGGTAATATGCAAATTGACCCTCACACCCTCATAAGATGGCTGCCTACGACCAGGCCAGCAGAGGGGTTAGTGAGGGAGGACCAAACAACTGAACAAGCAGGCTATGTGGGGTGACCAGGCTGGCATGGAGGCAGTTAGGAGCAACCAGGCTGGCAGGGAGGGGGCAGTTAGGGGTGACCAGGCCTACAGGAGGGGGTAGTTAGTGGCAATCAGGCTGGCACACAGAGGCAGTGAGGGGTAATCAGGTCAGCGGGGGGTAGGGGACAGTTAGGCAGGCAGGCAGGTGAGCGATTAGGAGCCAATAGTCCAGGATTGTGAGAGGGGATGTTGGACTGACGGTTTAGGGGGATCAGGCCTAAACCATCAGTCGGACATCCCCCATAGGGTCCCTGATTGGAGAAGGTGCAGGCTGGGCTGAGGGGACCCCCCTGTGCATGAATTTCATGCACCGGGACTCTAGTAATATAATAATTAATAAATATTAATACAAGAATAAACTATTTTGCATACTCACAACTATAAACCTACTTTTGCCCACACCTGTATTTGACAAATAAGTCAATAATATACAAAAAATTAAAGAAAGTCTATTCAATAAATGGTGTTGGTGCCTCAGGGAACACTTTGCAAAGCATATGATTGTCTAACCATTATGTTGTACACTTGAAACTAATACAAAATAATATTGAATGAAAACTGTAATTGAGAAAAATATTAATTTTTTGTAATTAATCATTTCACAGTATACATATGTATAAAATCATCATTTTGTACACCTTAAAAAAAAAGAAAAACAATTGAACTTATTACAAAGTGTACTATTTAATATTCTTATAACATTCTTGCCCTGATCAATGTTCTTAGTGGTTAGGGCATTGGCCTGTACATGGAAAGGTCTCCTGTTCTATTCCTGGTCAAGGGCATGTACCTGGATTGTGAGTTTGATCACCAGCCCAAGTAGGGGCGCAAGCAGAGGGAACAAATTGGTGTGTCTCCCTTACATCAATGTTTCTTTCTCTCTCTCTGACTTCCACTTGCCTCGCTTCCAGTATCTCTTAAAAAAAAAAAAAAAATCAATGGAAAATATCTTTCGGTGAGGATTAACAAAAAAAAATGATAATCTTATATAATAAAAGCCTAATATGCTAAGTGTCCAGTTGACGATTTGACCATTCAACCAATCAAAGCATAATATGCTAATGATATGCTAAGACCACTCACTGCTCACTATGATATACACTGACCACTAGGGGGGCAGACAGTTGACCGGTAGGTTAGCTTGCTGCTGGGGACAACCTGATCGGGACTAAGTGAGATGAGGCTAGACATGCCCTGGAGCCCTCCCACGGTCCCTCCCCAGCCCCGATCGTCCACTGGTGGGGTCCCTCAGCCTGGCCTGTGCCCTCTCGCAATCTAGGACCTCTCAGGGGATGTCGGAAAGCTGGTTTCAGCCCGATCTTGCAGGCCAGACCAAGGGACCCCACTGGTGCATGAATTCATGCATCAGGCCTCTAGTAGTAATAATATAATAATCTTATCAATGCCTCTCTATGAATTTCAATAGGAATAATTATGTGTTCCTTTAATTTTAGAAAAATAAATTTTCTCTAAAAATAAGAGTATTCAAATATTAACATGTAGGGAATATATATCTTCTATTGAAGGTTTTTAGAGAAAAGGTCTTTTAGGTTGGCAGGTTGAATCTTGTTCTTAAATCTAATTTATAATGCAGCCTACAAAATACTAATGTGATAAATTTAATGTTATATTTTAAATAGTTCTGTAATGTTTTTATAATCAATATGAGAGTCTTTCTGCAATTAAAAAATGTGATTTGGCAATTGGAGAAAATAATCAAAACAATTTCCAAAATACATGTTTATTAGTGCTGAAAAAAATGATTATATTTCTACATAAATACATGCAAATGAGAGAACTACATATCTTGCAAGCCTTTGTCACTTACTTATTTTTTACTTAAATTTTATATTTACTAACTAGATTGAAAGAAAGTAAATGATTTAAAGTTCAAATTATAAATGACTTTCAATATATGATTTTGCTAACAGCATTTATTGATTATTAAACAAAAGATGGTTAAGAAGTATTATGTATATATCTGGGAATAATCTTATCATGATAATCTCCATTTCATTGATGTTAAATTGAGATTTAGGAAGTTTAGATAATTTGCCCAGTTCACACAAATCATTATTAGGATTATAAGGATTTTAAATATCCAAAGCTTACATTCATTGTGTGTGTGTGTGAGTGTGTATATTTCTTTGTGTATGTGACACAGACAAAAATAAACATATTAATATATGGAAAGAATTACCATTACTACACAATTACAATAAAAAGGAATTTTGCTTTTTCCTCAGATTCACAGGCCATAAGTTTAGAACACCAAAGAATCAAGTGAGAATGTATTTCCATATGCGTTAATTCATGAGAATGCATTTCTTAACCTGATTTTGTTATGCCACTGTAATCTTGTAATTATAGTTAGTTAAAAGAAGTCATGAGAATTAGACCCCAGATAAATTTAGAATTTTGTAAGTTAGGTTGGACTTACTATTGACTTAGAACAAGAAACTTAACTTCTCAGATTCTATTTTATTAGTTGTAAAATTGGTAAAAATATCTGCATTATAAGATAGTTTTAAACTAATAATATAACATATGAAACACCAAGATAATTGTCTAGAATTATCCAGTATAATTTTAAACTGAGATGAAAATAGACTGGTACTTCACATATAAAATATAGAATGCTGATTCTCTCTAATAACATTGAAATATTTTCTTTATCTTTAGATTACATATTCTCTAGCTAAGCAAAATCACTTACTGGTTTTAAGCAATACTATAAAAATATGACTTAACAAATATGACTCATTTTACAATGTTATTTCAACAGTAAATTTATTTCTCATTTGTCTCTATGCCATGAAAAATAATTTCTAAGACTTGAACCCCACTGATTTTAAAGGAAGGGCAGACTTACATTAGCTCAGCAATGTGCAGGACAAGATAGCAATGACCCCTGCAATTCTGTAGAGACTGACAGCCACACAAATATAAAATTCATTTATTTTTAGAAAAGTCAAAGATGAAGATTCGAGTGTTGATATAAAATATATAATTTTGAATTTCATGGAAAATATAAATATGTTTAAATAGTCTCAAGTGAACAAAATTAAGGTTGTTAAATAATTTTAAATGCTCTCTATTACATATGAATTGCAGATGTCACGAAATTGTTGGTATAATAAACAGATTAGTATTTCTAATAAAGTCTTCTTATACTGATGAACCGAAATTATTACAATTTCTTTTCAAAAGCCAGACATACTAGTAAACAACTCTTTGACTTTGTTGACTTTTGCATATTTAATTTACCAAAGGTGTAATGAATGAGGAGTTTTAGGCTGATCGGATCATTACTGAAGGACAAGAGTGAGTCTTTTTGAGAAAACTATCCTACTTTCTCCTAAGAAATATTGGATGAGTACAAATATTGAAGTTAATTATATTTTTTCTTAATTACAATCAGAAGGAAAATAAGAAAAATGATGATAGATACTTGTATCATCTGTACACATGCATATATGTCTTAAATGTAAAGATTATGCTTTCTTCTTAAATTTATTCTGCATATTGTTTATGTTTAAACTAGAGGCCTGGTGCACGAAATTCATGAATGAGTAGGGTCCCTAGGCCTGGCTGGCTATCAGGGCTGATCGGGGCTTTCCGGCTGCTGGTTGGGGCCTTCCTTCTTTCTGCACCATCCCTTGGTGGTCAGTGCACGTCATAGCGAGCAGTTGAACTCCCAGTTGGTGGAACTCCCACCTGAGGGGAAAATTTGCATATTAGGCTTTTATTATATAGGATGCTTTGTTTTTTAGAATTATTTTAAATAGTACATAATGGATGAATGAGTATGTCTGTGGTATTTCACATTCTTACTCGGTCCAATAAAACATTTGAAAACTACTGCATATTTCCATTATTTATAGTTTTAATATTAATAAGGTTTTATTAATATTCAATAAAGCATGGCTTTTGAGAATTTTCTACTCTTCATTGTTTATTATTTGGGCGATTATTTGTTTTGTTTTTGTTTAAGAGAACCAGTTTCTAGATTCTCAACTTTTTGTATTTAATTGAATTATAATTGATATATAACATTAGTTTATATCAATTAAACTAAAAACATTATATGAGTTTCAGGTATACACCATGGTTTGACATTTGTGTGCAAAATAATTACAATACATCTAGTTACCATGTGTTATCATACATAATTACAATGTTTTTCTTGTGATGAACAATTTTAATATTTACCATCTTAGCAACTTTTAAATATACAGTATTATATTACTAACTACAGTCACCATGCTGCATATTACATAGCCATGATGTATTTATTTCATAACTGGAAGTTTGTAACTTTTTACCTCCTTCACCCATTTTGACGACCTGTCACCCATTCCTCTCCTCAGGTAACCACCAATCTGTTCTTTCTGTCTCTGAGTTTGTTTTTATGTCTAGTTTTGGTTTTTAAATTCCACATGTGAGATCATATGGTATTTGTCTTTCTATATCTGGCATATTTTACTTAGCATAATGTTGATGATTTTCTTTGCTCTGCAGAGGCTTTAGAGTTTTATTTAGTCCCATTTATTGATTTTTGCTTTTGCTTGCCCTGACCAGTTTGGCCCAGTGGATAGAGCGTTGGACTGCGGACTGAAGGGTCTCAGGTTCGATTCCAGTCAAGGACATGTACCTTGGTTGCAGGCACATCCCCAGTAGGGGGTGTGCAGGAGGCAGCTGATCGATGTTTCTCTCTCATCAATGTTTCTAACTCTCTATCTCTCTCCCTTCCTCTCTGTAAAAAAAAAAATCAATAAAACATATATTTTATTATTTTTTTAATTACTTTATTGATTAAGGTATCACATATTTGTCATCAACCCCCTCCCCCAGTTCCCTTCCCAATCCCCCCCACACGCAAGCCCCCCTCCCTGTGTTGTCCGTGATCACTGGTTAGGCTCATATGCAAGCACACAAGTCCTTTGGTTGATCTATCTCCATTGTCCCCACACTCCCCTACTTTCCCTCTGAGGTCTGACAGTCTGATCATTGCTGTTCTTGTTCTTCAGTCTATGTTGTTCATCATTTCCCCTAAACGAGTGAGCTCATGTGATACTAGGAATACACTTATAGGGACTGAAAATGAGACAAGCAATAATGGTTATGCTGAGAGGCAAATGAATCAGTCTGTAGTGAGTTTCCTTCTGGGCCAACAGTTCTTTTGAGTCCCGGTTTCTATGTCCAGCAGTTGTTAATGTGTTCATAACAGCAATGATATTTCAATTCTGGATGGTGGACAAATGGTGGTATTGCAGGTCCGACCCTCTCTGGTTTGGTCCTGGGCAATCTGCAGTGACGCATATCTGCTGACTGCTAGTATGGCAAGGCATCGTCAGCGTCTTCCATCTCTGGACTGTTTCTCTTCTGACTTTATGGCTGGAGCACTCCTGTCAATTCCTCTCTGTTGCAGGAATCCACATGTCTCGGAGTTGTTTTCTGAAAATATACAAACATATTCTCGACCAAAAGTTAATAAAGGAATATTTTCTATAAATTTGACTTGCGATCCTTTTTCATTTTTTTGCCCAAATGATTTTCCTTTGGCTTGTTTTGACACCATGTATGTTTTACCTGGGTGACTTGCTGTTAGCATTACAAATGAAAGTTAGTTTTCTAAAGTAAAAATTTTCTAGATGTAATTTATTTGCAGGATATTTTTCCTTACATGATATTCTTCTACTATCCCCCCTTTTGTGGTTTAAATATTGGGAGGCTTTTGGAAATTTTATGCTGTAATCTTGATAGCTTTTAAATTTTACTTTTTTGCACTAAAATGTGACTGCTTTAGGTTCATTATATGTTATGCAATTTTACCATGAGATGAACTACCAATAAAAATTTTAGTTAACACTTTAGTAACAGCTTTTTTGTCCAGTACAATTGATTTTTCTAGAGTATTTTCTTATTTTGATTGGCCAATTTAAATTAGTCTGAAAACTTGACTACTATTTTACTGTCAAATTTAATACTCTAACAACCATCTTGTTTTACCCTGTAATTATTAGTGGAGATGATTATTTGCCTTCTTGAGTAGGCCCTGAGCATTCCTGGTGCTAAGCTGGATTTAGATATCCTAGACCCCAGTTCCCCGGATCATGGGTGCAAGACATCTCCATCAAGTCTTGTTGCGGTGAGAGGGCATCTGCTGTCAGCCAAGTCTCTGTTACCTGGGTCCCGATTTGAGCTGGGCATGTGAAGCTGAGCAGCCATGGGAGCAGGAGATCTCCTTCAGCAGGGGTGAGGGTTCAGGCCCCTGTAAACTTGGGGGGGGTGAAGGTCTGTGCCCCACCTCTGTTGACCCCCAAGTTCTCTCCTGATGGCCCCTGTGCGACTGTGCCTGTCTTAGGTTGTTCCTTCCCTGAGGAATCTTACCCGTCTCTGGCTAACCAGCCATCCTCCGGGGCCAAGCAGGGTGATGTGAGGTTTAGTTCTGTCTCCTTGGTCGCCTATGCCCCCATGGCCTCCGCGCCCAGCACCTGTCTTGGGATCCCCTCGCCTGCTGGCAGGGTTCCAGCACTGATCACATATCTTGTGGAACCCAGGTTTCTTCTCCAAGGAGGCCCAGTTCACCCCACTGGGCGAGAGACACATCCATGGTACCAGCCATCATGAGGTTTCACCCTTGGCATGAACAGAAGCTCAGGCAACAGCTGTGGACAATTGGATTGTGAGAAGCAGGTCCCTCTTGGCTAAAAGGGCAAGAGGGGCCAATTTAGAATGCTCGGGTGCCTTCCCAGGGGGCCCTCTACATAGTGGAAGGGATTAAACCCTTTCATGTCCTTTTTAAATTGCTGCCAGACCTTCAAAGAATTAGTTTGTAAGTTTGTTTGGGATAATTATATAATATGCTGTTGTAATTCTAAAATATCTAGAGATGTGTCACGTTTGTCTCCAAACGTAACACATCTCTAGATATTCTCCCCCCCCCCCCCATGGGTTTGAGGAATTATTATATGTAATGGGGGTGATCCAAGTCTGGGAAAATTTTTAATGACAGTGTAGAATAATATCATGTAAGGATATTCTTTGTTCTAGTCCATGGCAATACCCTTTCAAACTGGCTGTCTATTTCTTTTTGTATAGACAAGGTCTTGGTTACATTTTCTGCACTTCTACCACGGGCAAGTAGTGATAGTAGTGACACCCTTTCTTTGGTGTCCACACAAGCCAGAAACCTCTCTTTAATTTTACACACAAAGGGGCATTGTTTTGATTTTGTGTTATACAAAAGGGAAGCTGGGTGGAGACCCCTGCGTATTTATACTTTCTTGCCCCCCCCCCCCCCCCATGGACCTCCTGGATAACCAAGGTGTTTGGTATTGTTGGTGACTACATTAGTCAGGGGATCAGCCTATATGAGTGGTCTTACCCATGAAGAGTCAGGAGCATAAGTCCAAAATACTTACCCTCTTGTCCCGGGTAAAATTACCTTACATCTGATGATTGCTAGCATGGCTGGAAAGGCGTTCTAGTGCATTCTTGGGTTTCTGGTTACCTCACAATTTCTTCCCTGAGGTTTGACATTCTGATTGATGTTTCTCTGTTTCTGGATCTATTTTTCCCCCCATCAGTTTATGTTGTTCCTTATATTCCACAAATGAGTGAGATCATGTGATATTTCTCTTTCTCTGCCTGGCTTATTTCACTAAGCATTATGTTCTCCATCTCCATCCATATTGTTGCAAATGGTAAGAGCTCCTTTTTTACCGCAGCATAGTACTCCATTGTGTAGATGTACCACAGTTTTTTAATCCATTCATCTGCTGATGGGCACTTAGGCTGTTTCCAAATCTTAGCTATGGTGAATTGTGCTGCTATGAACATACGGGTGCATACATCCTTTCTGATTGATGTTTCCAGTTTCTTAGGATATATTCCTAGAAGAGGGATCACTGGGTCAAATGGGAGTTCTATTTTTAGTTTTTTAAGGAAATTCCATACTGTTCTCCACAGTGGCTGCACCAGTCTGCATTCCCACCAGCAGTGCACGAGGGTTCCTTTTTCTCCACATCCTCGCCAGCACTTGTCATTTGTTGACTTGTTGATAATGGCCATTCTGACAGGTGTGAGATGGTACCGCATTGTTGTTTTGATTTGCATCTCTCTGATGATCAGTGATTTAGAGCAGGTTTTCATATGTCTCTTGGCCTTCCTTCTGTCTTCTTTCGAAAAGTTTCTATTTAGATCAGTTGCCCATTTTTTGATTGGGTTGTTTATCTTCTTTTTGTTAAGCTGCATGAGTTCCCTGTAAATGTTGGAGATTAAACCCTTATCGTTGACATCATTGGCAAATATGTTCTCCCATGCTGTGGGCTTTCTTGTTGTTTTATTGATGGTTTCTGTTGCTGTGCAAAAGCTTTTTATTTTGATGTAATCCCATTTGTTTATTTTCTCTTTAGCTTCCATTGCCCTAGGAGCAGTATCAGTGAAGAAGTTCTTTTGGCATATGTCAGAGATTTTTCTGCCTGTAGATTCCTCTAGTATTTTTATGGTTTCCTGTCTTATGTTTAACTCCTTGATCCATTTTGAGTTTATTTTTGTGTATGGTGTAAGTTGGTGGTCTAGTTTCATTTTTTTGCATGTATCTGTCCAATTTTCCCAACACCATTTATTGAAGAGACTGTCTTGACTCCATTGTATGTTCATGCCTCCTTTATCAAATATTAATTGAGCATAGCGATTTGGATAGATTTCTGGGTTCTCTATTCTATTCCATTGGTCTATATGTCTGTTCTTGTGCCAATACCAGGCAGTTTTGAGAACAGTGGCTTTGTAATATAGCTTGAAATCTGGTATTGAGATCCCTCCTACTTTATTCTTCTTTCTCAGTATTGCTGTAGCTATTCGGGGTCTTTTTTTATTCCAGATGAATTTTTGAAAAGTTCGTTCTAGGTCTGTGAAGTATGCCATTGGAATTTTAATGGGAAGTGCATTGAAAGTATAGATTGCTTTGGGTAGTATGGACATTTTGATGATGTTGATTCTACCAATCCATGAACATGGTATGTTCCTCCATCTGTTTATGTCTTCCTCTATCTGTTTTTTCAGTGTTGTATAGTTTTCCGTGTATAGGTCTTTTACCTCCTTAGTTAAGTTTATTCCTAGGTATCTTAATTTTTTTGGTGTGATGGTAAATGAGATTGCTTTTTTAGTCTCTCTTTCTGTAAGATCATTATTGGTGTATATAAATGCCATAGATTTCTTAGCATTTATTTTGTATCCTGCTACTCTGCCAAATTCATTTATTAAGTCTAATAATTTTTTGATGGAGTCTTTAGGGTTTTCTATGTACAGTATCATGTCATCTGCAAATAAGGACAGTTTTACTTCTACTTTTCCAATTTGGATGCCTTTTATTTCTTCTTCTTGTCTGATTGCAATGGCTAGTATTTCCAACACTATGTTGAATAGGAGTGGAGAGAGTGGGCATCCCTGTCTTGTTCCTGTTCTTAGGGGAAATGGTTTTAGTTTTTGCCCATTGAGTATGATGTTGGCTGTGGGTTTGTCATATATGGCTTTTATTATGTTGAGGTATGATCCTTCTATTCCCACCTTGCTGAGATTTTTTATCAAGAAAGAGTGTTGGATTTTGTCAATTGCTTTTTCTGCATCAACTGATATGACTATATGGTTTTTATCTCTCAATGTGTTTATGTGATGTATGACGTTTATTGATTTGTGAATATTGTACCATTCTTGCATCCCAGGGATAAATCCTACTTGGTCATGGTGTATGAGCTTTCTGATGTACTGCTGGATTCGATTTGCTAGAATTTTGTTGAGGATTTTGGCATCTATGTTCATGAGGGATATTGGCCTGTAATTCTCTTTCATTGTGTTATCTTTATCTGGTTTTGGTATTAGGGTGATGCTGGCTTCATAAAAGGAGCTTGGGAGTGTTCCTTCTTCTTGAATTTTCAGGAATAGTCTGAGGAGGATAGGTTTTAGCTCTTCCTTGAATGTTTTGTAAAACTCCCCTGTGAACCCGTCTGGCCCTGGACTTTTGTTTGCTGGAAGTTTTTTGATGACTGCTTCAATTTCTTCCATAGTTATCAACTTATTGAGATTTTTAGTCTCTTCCTGAGTAAGTTTTGGAAGGTTGTGTTTTTCTAGGAATGTGTCCATTTCCTCCAGGTTGTCTAGTTTGTTGGAATAGAGTTGTTCATAGTATTTTTTGACAATCCTTTGTATTTCTTTGGGGTCTGTTGTTATTTCACCTCTTTCATTTCTGATTTTGTTTATTTGGGTCCTCTCTAAAATATATATTTTAAAAAATCTATACTAATAAAAGCCTAGGTTGTGTGGGATCCCTTGTCACGTCCCGCGTGTTTCAGGGTTCCCGTTCAGGTCCGGTTTCTGGAGAAGGCCGCAATCAAAATGAAGAGAAGCTAGAAAAGAATTAATTTGGGAAAATGTGGGGCCAGGCGGGAGCCACCTCTAGTGGGAGGACTCCAAGCTCTGGCCTTTGCTCTATCCCTTTTATTAGAGTTCTGAGATACACCCATTGCCCTTAGGCAGGTAATTCCAGTAACAGACAGATGATCTTATCAATAAGGATTTACATGATTATTTGGTGGGGAAGTTGCCTCAGTTACCATCGTCTCAATTAGATAGGGAGTGGTTGGCTCTGACCTTTAGCTTCAAGGTTGACCAGCCTTGCCGGGTTCCCTTTTCACATAACTACCAAGTAACAATGTTCGGTTTCCGGCATAGGTGGCATCTGCCCCTTGTGTCATCACAAGATGGCCACCCCATGTCATCACAAGATGGCCATCCCCACATTGTCATAAGATGGCTGCCACGAGATGGCCGCGCTCATGTCGTCACAAGATAGATACCACAAGATGGCCACCTCCATGTTGTCACAATATGGCTGCCCCACATCATCACAAGATCGCCACCACAAGATGGCTGCCATAAGATGGACGCTGGCAGAGGAGGGCAGCTGGGAGCCATCAGGCCGACAGAGGAAGGCAGTTGTGGGTGTTCGGGCTGGCAGGGAAGGGCAGGTGGGGGCGATCGTGCTGGCAGGGGAGGGCAGTTGGGGGCAATCTGGTGGCAGGGAAGGACAGGTGGGGAGATCCTGCTGGCAGAGGAGGGCAGTTGGGGGCAATCAGGCTGGCAGGGGAGCAGTTAGGGGGTGATCAGGCAGGCAGGCAGAAGTGGTTAGGGGCATTCAGGCAGGCAATCTGGCGAGTGGTTAGGAGCCAGCAGTCCCGGATTGTGAGAGGGATATCTAACCGGAAGTCGGACATCCCCTGAGAGATCCCAGATTGGATAGGGTGCAGGCTGGGTTGAGGGACACCCCCCCCCCCCGCAGTGCACGAATTTTGTGCACCAGGTCTCTAGTACAAAATAAAAAAGGATCGCCAAGACTGATGTTAAGGAGCTTGCCATCTATATTTTCTTTTAGGAGTTCTAAGGTTTCACATTCAAGAATTTAATCCATTTTGAGTTAATTTTTGTGTATGGGGTAAGATACTAGTCTAGTATTTTTTTCTTTTGCTTTTGGCTGTCCAGTTTTCTCAGCACCATTTTTTTGAAGAGATTGTTCTTCTCCACTCCATATTTTTAACTACTTTGTTCTTCTTTCTCAAGATTGCTTTGTCTTTTCTAGGTCTTTTCTGGTCTCATTAAAAAAAAAAAAATTGGATCTATGAAATGTATCAATTTGGCAGGTGAAGAATATACCCTGGCATAAGACCCATATTTCCCATTCAGAACCCAAACTTTCATTCCTCCAGCTACCAGGTATGTTAGCTACTGACAGATCACGGCTGAATTAAATTAGGTTGACCTGAAAGGAGATGCCTTGCCCAAGACCATGTCCCATCTCTGGGAGTAGTACAGATCCTGATAAATGGCTCACAATATAAAACCATTGGTGATTTTAGGGCCATAGCGAGGGGCTAAGGAAAAATTATGAGCAATATTGATAGCTAACATTAATTAATGCTATTTTTCTGTACTTACTAAAAAAATCATTTTAGCTACTTGATTGTTAATGAGTTTTTAACTGAAAAAGAACCACCTTGCTTAATAGAAAATATTTTCCAGATTTGGTGATCTGGGTTTGAAAGAAGAGAAATGTGATTGTCTTATAACCTGAAATGGACACTTTTGAGGTGTCCTTAGTGACTGTTATCCTTGATGTGAGGTGTTTTTTCCAATTTAGGGCACTTTGTTCTTTTTAAAAAGTTGTGAAAGTTGCTAATGCATGGCATTAGTATATGTAAAACAATAATAAGGGGAGAAGATAATTTTTATGTGATTAATAAACTATTTTTTCCACAAGATATTTTTTGGTTTTCATATAAAGCGAAAGAAGGAAAATGCTGAACAGTGTTGTGGGTGTGGGTATCTTGTGAGGTTTCTCTGTATTTGTGTTAAGTAATCAAGCCTGAACAAAATGTCCTGCTCTCTATTATGTTGTTTATTATAAAAGTGCTTCAGATTTAATTTTCATGAAAGTACTTAAAAGAAATCCTTACTACAAGCACAAACACTTATAACACTTCAGATAAACATGAGTGTTTGTATTAGCCAAAATTGAAATGCACAAAAATATGAATCCCAGCCATCAGGAAAATATTTTTATATGTAATATCTTGCTTGTGGAAAATTACAACAAAATCTATAAGATTTTTAGCCCATTTTTGAAATACAAAGTGCTTGTTCTAGGACATAGGCAAGTACAAACCTGGGGATGAAGATACTTGTAGAGTCTGAAGTGTATGATGAATTGATCAAAGTGCAGTTCTATATATTAATGTGTTAAAGCTATGTTTTGGAAGCTTTGCCAACATGACTAAGTGATGAATAATTTAACAAGAAAATTAATTAATATGGGGGGGAAACTGACAAGAAAGAAATGTATCTTGGAATAGAACCTGATAATTTTTATAACCTGATCATGTTTTGCAAGGGGGTGAGTCTCTCTAAGTCTGCAAGTGTTTCAGAGGTATGTCATTTGAGGATATAGTTTCATGAAGATGTGATGTAGAGCCCTGCCCAGGTAGCTCAGTTGGTTACAGTGTCATCCTGATATGCCAAGGTTGCAGGTTTGACCCACTCAGAGCACATACAAAACTCAACCAATGAATGCATAAATAAGTTGAACAATAAGTCTATCTCTTTCCAACTTCTCTCTCCTTTCCCCTCTCCCTCTAAAATTAATTTTAAAAAAATGATGTAGAAAGCCTGAAAATAGCTAGGAAGAGAGGAGGCTGAGAAATAATTTTCTGTAATGAATATATCCTAGACATTGGAATAAATTTGGTAGAATGAGGAGATAAGTTACAATTGGATTATATTATATTATTCAGAGGGAATCTTTAGCACAAAAATGGAGAGGTCCATACAAGTTGGCAATAGCTGGGATGCCTAGCACCAGACTTATAAGTGAGAGAGACTTTCTATGCAACAGAGAACTGGAGAATGAAAGAGGGTAGGCAGAGAACTGTCAGAAACCCCTGTGTGTAAATTAGGATGAGAAATTAAATGTGGTCCTTACTAATTTATTTATTCAACCAACAATTATTTATTGAATATTTACTATATGTCAGGCACGATTCTGTAGCAGGAATGCAAACAAAATTCTTTACTCTCATAGATTACATCCTAGTGGGAGAGGTAAACAATAAAAGATGAATATTTAAGTAAATATATATTTTGTTAGCTCATGATAAATGCCAACTGGTAAATTAAAACATGGAAAGTAAATAATTATTATGGGGGTGGCGAACTGAATTTTTAAATAGAATAGCCAGAAAAAGGTCTCACAGAGAAGATGACATGTGAGAAAAGTCCTTAAAGAATTGAGAGAGAGAACCATACAGCTAGCTACCTGAGGTAACAGCATTCCAAATTTCCTAATGAAACGCACACCTGGACAATGTGACCATAAAGAAATGAGCAAAGGGTAGAAGAGTAGATGTGGCTTGGAATACAGGTAGATTGTGTAGGTTCTTGCAGGTCAAATGGAGATTTTGAATTTTAGTCACTCTAGAAAACTAAGTAAAATACCAATGAATTTTGTGATTCAGTACAAACAGTACTGCATTTGGTGTCTATGTCTTAAGATCATTCTCTATTAAGAGACACATGTTATGCCCCAGGCAAAATCAACATCCAGTCAGCTACAAATATCCACTCAATAAATATTTGAGGGTGTACCAGGATGCAGTTAGTCCTTAAGGACTCTTTAGCATGGAGTCTCCATTCTCCAGTAATGCATTCCTAGACTTCCAGGAGTTATGATATACAAGTAGTTGTTTGCCTAGATTCTAATAGCAGCTCTGCCTTGCTGTGCTGACTATTTGACCTTTGTTAAGTACTTAGAGCCTCAATGTTTAAGATGAAAACACTGAGAATCTAAATATAGTATGAAGGATTAAAATGATATATATAGAGCAACCCCATTTCTTCCACAACAAATTTCATTTAATGCTATCATTTTTACATTGTCATATTACCTTTATTAAAACATTCATAGCCCTGGCCAGGTGACTAAATTGGTTGGAGCATTGTCCCTTACAACAAAAGATTACAGATTTGATTCCAAGTCAGGGCATATACCCAGATTGTGAGTTCGAACCCTGTTCGGGGCACATATGGGAGGCAACAAATCAATCTCTCTCTCTCTCTCTCTCTCTCTCTCTCTCTCTCTCTCTCTCTCTCTCACTCTTCCTCTCTCTAAAAATCAATGAAAACATATCCTTGGGTGAGGATTAAAAAAGCATTAACAAATCAAATTGTTAGTAATGTACATACATGCAATTAATATGTACCTCCTTTTAGTTGACTCTCCTGCTTCTAGCACATCTTTTTGATATCATGGCATGTTTCTGAAATATAAAAACAAAAAAAAAAAACAAACAAACTTGGGCTGACAGTGAATTTTTGTTGATTCTAAGTTACCTTGCACTTGAAGTCAGGCTTGCCTGTATCTGCTAAGGATGAATTTCTTGCAAGCTCCTTTTCCACACATTTATTAATTCAAACAGACTTCCTCTGGTTTTTGGCCTGTGTGTGTCTTCTTGTAAACAGAGCTACAGATGGTTATGACAAGTTCTTGTTTGTGCATATTAGAGGGCATGCTGTGTGGCAAATTGCACTCTTGTAGATTTCAGTAAATTTTCTTCCTGTTTCATTTTTCCCTGTAATAGGGCATCATATGGCCCATAGTGAACAAATGTAAATCTAAAATACCACAGTCACAAAATAAGGTGCCAATAAAATAACATTTTTATTGTATCAAGCTTTATTAATTGGTTTTGGTTGTCAAACATATGTGTCAGTTAAAATAACGTTGAAAATAGATTTGATGCAATTCAGGAGGCTATATTAAGAACTCAACATAATGAATGTTGCTGTTATCACAGAAGGAGAAGTAGAGATGGCATGTCGGTTATGTCAATGTGCACTCATGTGATCTAAAACCTTAATGCACGTTAACAGCCAAAACAAAGGAACTGATCTCAAGTTAATAAAAGTAAAATAATTCTATTCCATAAGTGAAATGGTGAAAAACCTTATTCATAACTTTATATTTATGATGCCATGCTTGTGAAATAACTTACACGAATCCTGGTTTAAAAATAGGCAATCTCAGAAGTTTCCATAGAGTCATACAAATGACAAATTTTAGCATTGGGTCACTTGTAGGTATTATTAAAATGACTTGACTTTGGCTTTCATGACCAAGGAAAGTTTTAAAATATTCCCGTGTCAAACTCAAACTCCTTCCCCTGTACTTGTTCTTCTTTAAACACTAATAATATTCAAGTAAAGTATGCCAAAGAGGACTTAAATTAGATCAGACACAGGGAGTATGGTAAGCAACCTTATGGGATAACAGAGTAAACATTTTCTTCTCAGGGAACCATGCAAAGTGCATGGATTAGGGTATCTGAATGAAAAGTAATCCCTTTCTGTGATCCTAGTTGATTTCCTTAATGAGCTTTAAATACATTTTCTAATTGAAGCTCAGTAAAGTTCATATAAATATTAATCTTCAGAAAATTCTTAATAAAATAGCTTCTCACATTTTATAATAGTGCAGGATACCAAACTTATTATTGTTATTTTCTCCCCTGTTATAAGAAATGGAAATTGAGAAAGCAAAGCTAAAATAAGTTGACAGCAAGGATGAAAATTAGAATTGTGAATTTCTAACTTTAATTTTATATTCGGTCTACTAATCAATAGCACTTTTCACTGGAGAAATTGAACAGAAATTCATAATACATTTCACAAAGTTACATGTATAAAACCATTACAACTTCCAAAAAAACTTGAAATTTTTTTCTAGATTTATCTTGATTTTTTTTTTCTCCCACAATAAGAGCTACTGTCCTATCAAGTTTCAGGGTTATAACTTTAGCTGCTCTCAAGTAATGTGAGTGCAAATAGATGCTGGAGGGATTTTTGTAAGAGTGAGAATATTAACTTTTTTTTCATTCTCATGTAAGAAAAAAACCTACTAAATTGATTTTGGCCAAATCTCCAAAAATACCTTTAGCCTTAGAAAAAAATATTCATCTCAAAAAGATTTTTTTTGATGAAGTTATAAGCTACTAAGGTAAATATTCAAGCTCTAAATTACTTTCAACTTTAAATACAGTGTTCACTGTCACAAAAGGTTAAAGATAAAAACTAAAAGGAAAAATCAAATAGCTAATCTAGCAAAAACAACAGAAAAAATGAGCAAACATGAAGTTTTTGCAATATGGTATAATATAACTAGGCTTGAGGAAGGTCATGAAGCCAGGGGAGTGACATAATGGTTTATTCGAGTAGGAATATATTGTAAATTATTAAACCACTGGTCAGTTTTCATTCAGTAACTAAAACATCTCTTATGCATCAGTCACTGATTGCAAAGTACTGGGAAAGGTACAAAAAATTCTAAGGTATATATCATTTACTCCAGTAGGAGTTTTGCTGAGCAGAGGTTATTAAGGGAATATAGATTAAAAATGAAAAGGAAAAAAAACAAAAACACAAAAAACAGCAAATATGTTCTCCCATTTAGTGGGTTTTCTTTTCATATTGTTGCAAAAACTTTTTAGTTGGCTGTAGTCCTGTTTGTTTATTTTTTTCTTTTATTTCCCTTGCCAGGAAACACACCAGAAAAAAATATTGCTATAAGAAATGTTCGACCAATTTGAATTAAATTGTTTACCTGAAAACAACCTTCACAGACAGGCCTCTATCCACATTCAGAACCTATTGTCCCTAGAAGAGCAGCATGACCTATACCAATAGCCTTTACAGGTCAAAAAAAGGACAAAATGTACAGATAACTAACTAGAAAGATGGTATCTAGCACAATCGGAATAATATAAAACAAAACAACAAAAACTACACTGGGTTAAAATTTTAAAAAAAGAAGAAGAAAAAGAGGACGAAAACTTCAAACTATATCTGACAAAATAGAAAGAGTAATCAGTGATTTTATTTAAAAATATTTAGATATATCTATATGTCTATACAATAGAGGAATGTTAATTCTCTAGGTCTATGCTATTCAGTGTGGTAGCCAACAGCCGTATTTGAGCACTCTAAATGAGTGAGGCAAGTCAGAAACCAAATTTTTAATTTTATTTGATCAGTTGATATTCAAATTTTAAAATACTACTTGATTCAGTTACTGGAAAGTATTGATTCTTTAGTTTGGACGAATTTGGATAAATTAATCTACTTATTAGCTACACATTTTATAAAAATTTCAATATAGATCAAGTATTTTCAATCAAAACTTGGTCTCTAAATTGAAGTGTACTAAAAGTATATATGCAAAACACATATCAAATTTTGAAGGCTTAGTAAAAAAGCTAGAATGTCTCAATAATATATAAAAATGTGGCTACATGTTGAAATAATATTTTGATACATTAAATAAAATATTAAAATTAACTTCACCTGTTTCTTTTTTATGTTTTTAAATGCTTTTAGAAAATTTAAAATTAAATATGTGGCTTGTATTACATATCTATTGCACAGTGCTGCTCTAGGGAGATTAATGGTTTGAAAATAGTCAAAAATCTGAAATAGCCCTAGCCAGTTTGGCTCAGTGGATAGAGCATCAGTCTATGGACTGAAGAGTCCCAGGTTCCATTCCAGTCAAGGGCACGTGCCTGGATTTCGTGCTCAATTCCCAGTAGGGGGGAGTGCAGGGAGGCAGCCAATCATTGATTTCCTCTCATCATTGATGTTTCTATCGCTCTCTCCTCCCTTCCTCTCTGAAATCAATAAAAATATATTTTTTTAAAAAAAGAAATGTCTGAGATTTTACTGCCTACATTTTCTTCTAGGATTTTTATGGTTTCAAGTCTAACATTTAAGTCTTTAATTTATTTTGAGTTTATTCTTGTGTGTGGTGTAAAAAGGTGGTCTAGTTTCATTTTTGTGCACGTATCTGTCCAATTTTCCCAACATCACTTACTGACTAGACTATCTTTAGCTTATCCTTTCTTTTTGCCTGCTTTGTCAAATATTAATTGACTATAAAGACATGGGTTTATTTCTGGGCTCTCTTTGCTGCTCCATTGATCTATATGTCTGTTTTTATGCCAGTAACATGCTGCTTTTTTCTTTTCTTATTTTATTTTATTGATTTTTTAGAGAGAGAGGGAGATAGAGAAACATGATGAGAGAGAAACATCCTTCAGCAGCCTTCTACACACTCCCTAGTGGGGAATGAGCCTGCAACTCTGGCTTGTGCCCTGACCTGTAATCAAATGGGTGACCTCTTGGTGCACAGGATGATGCTCAACCAACTGAGCTACACCGGCCAGGGCAGTACCATGCTGTTTTGATTACTATTACCTTGTAGTATAGTTAGATACATCTGATTAGGGGATCATATCCAAAATTTATAAAGAATTTATAAAACCTAACACCAAAAAACAAAACAACACAACAACAAAAAACAAGCAATCCAATTAAAAAATGTGCAAAGGACCTGAATAGACACATCTCCAAAAAGGACATGCAGATGGCCAATAGACATGTGAAAAGATGCTCAACATCACCAATTATCAAAGAAAGTCAAGTCAAAACCACAATGAGCTATCACCTCACACCTCGCAGAATGGCTATCATCAATAAATCAACAAAGGATAAGTGTTGGTGAAGATGTGAAGAAAAGGGAACCCTTGTGCACTGTTGTTGGAAATGCAGACTGGTGTAGCCACTGTGGAAAGCAGCATGACATTACCTCAAAAAAATTAAAAAATGCACTTCCTTATGACCCAGCAATTCCACTTTTGGTAATTTATTTAAGAATCATGAAACACTAATTCAAAAGAGCCTCAACCTATGAACCAGGAGGTCACAGTTCCATTCCTGGTCAGGGCACATGCCTGGATTGCAGTCTTGATCCCCAGAGGGGAGCATGCAGGAGGCAGCAAATCAATGATGCTCTCATCATTGATGTTTCTATCTCTCTCTCCCTCTCCTTTCCTCTCTGAAATCAATAAAAACATATTAAAAATAAATAAATAAAGTAATTAATGACAGGTATGTAGTCATTGTCATTTTATTAATTGTTTTCTGATAGTTTTTGTGGTTCTTCATTATTCCTTCCTTATTATTTTGTGCTCTACTCTTGTATGTTGATGACTTTCTATAGTGTTGTGTTTAGATTCCTCTCTCTTTATTTCTTCTATATCATTTGTAGATTTTTGGCTTATGATTACCATATGCTATATATATATATATATATATATATATATATATATATATACACCAAGCTATGTTTATAGCAATCTATTTTAAGTTCACGGTTGCTTAAGTTCAAAAACATTATAAAATCACTGCAATTTTTACATACACCCTCCATATTTATGTTTTTATCATTATTTTTTACATTTTTATTTGTGTATTTGTGTGTATTTTTTTATTTTACTGCTGTAATTCACAGGATCTTCCTATTTTTGCCATTTCACCTTTCTACTAGCTTAATATTGTTTGATTCATAGCTCTTATTATGTGTTTGCCTTTGTCAGTGAGAGTTTTCTATGTGATATTTTTTATTCATATTTTAATTATTTTTCTTCTTCTTAAAGAAATATCTTAACTATTTATTTTTAATACTGGTTTGATAGTGATGAACTCCTTTAACTTCTTCTTATCTGGAACCCAGAGTCTTTTTTTGTTGCTTTTTGTATTTGTTACTTTTGTTGGTATTTTTCAAATTAATTCATTGAGCTATGTTTTTAAAGACTACATTCTTTGCCATGTATAGGCACTGAAATCTATGCATAGTCACCTAGTGGTCAATGAGGGAGTGGATAAATATTTTATAAAATGCCTTAACACAACAAACCTTCCATCTTCTCTGTTATGTGTGCTGTGAAATGCTTTCAATTATCTGGCAGATAGTTTATGATTCTATTTACAAGCCTTCTTTTCACATGTGTGTGGATCCTCAAGACCAGCTAGAGATGAAAAAGTAATACTTCTACTTGAAACAATACTTGATTGTCTGGGCATGTGTACAGCTAGAATATATGGGTAGCCAGGAATATGCTAGGACATTTCTAAGCTCCCTACTGATATTTCATTCTAAGGCATTATTTTTAAGGTATCTTTTGGGGGAAGGAGGCAGACTATTATTTGCTCAACTGCTGTTACCACCGTAAGCAACAGTGATGTTATACAATTGCTGCTGATTATTTCCAACAAACAACCTAGGGAAAAATATGTTTCACTGCATAATCTCTGAATTAGGTAAAAAATTTGCTTGGGGAATAGGGATTTTTTCAGGGAAATTTCAGACAGGTCAAATAGTAACTATAATCTGGAGATGGGACATTTGTGGAGCTTCAAATCCATTCTGCTAACATAAGTGGCTATCAGGGTATTGGTTTTTACAACTACATTGTTATTAGGGGGATAAGAATAGGGTAGATTTAAGTGGGATAAATCTAATTATTACTGGAATACAGTTACTTTACTTGGATAATTCCTCCTTGAATTTTTGCAAGTCTTTGATCAATCTCCTTGCCAGTGTTTTTGTTTGTGTCAGAGAGCATGTTTTTAGATGTCATTATTCCACCATTCCACAAATTCTTCAATCAGACGTATTCTGATAATATGAAATATACATGAACTGTATTCTTCTTTAAGAATAGGAAATGTACATATATGATTTTTAAATTAAACACCAGTTTTCTTCCAAGAGACAAATGTAAATATAAATAAATGCAAAGTTTTAAAACAAAAATGACATAGATTGATTCATTTTAAATTTAAAAATAGCCAAATACTACTTTTAGTATCAAATAAAGTAAATTGTTAGAATTAAAATATGTGTATAACAAAGGAATCATTTGATGGTAATAAAATGTGTATCTATAAACATATCTACTAAACAACAGCATAAAATTTAGATAAACAAAAATACTTTTAGAAAGTTTAACAAAAATAAATCATTATAGGAAAGATAAAAATGCATACCCATGTATAAACAAGAAAATAAATATAAAAAATAGTTTTAAATCTTGCCTCTTACCTCCACACTCCAAGAAAGAAATTTTGAGCTTAGAGAACTGATGAGTAAATTATTTAAAATGTTTCACAATAAGTAATTTCAATATCATATAATAGTAAAAACACATAAAAATATGGAAATATATTCTATTTTATTTAATGAAAATGGCAACTTTTGACTAAAAACTACAAAATGGACCACAAAGCTAATCTAAATAATCTAGATTTCTAAGAGAGTTTGCATGTGTATCAGAGTTTTAAAAATAGAAAAGGCACAAAGGAAAAAACATTTTAAAAGATTGTATATAAAGATTACAAAAGTATTTAATCATGTTCTTACTCCAGAGAAGATTACTTAAACCATCATAAAATTCTTTCTAATAATAACTAATACTGACAAGGAATCAATCATCCTATTGAACTTAAATTATTTGTGTAGTAATTAAGATGGCTTCTTAATATTTAATCCTCAGTGGTGAGGATACTCTGTGTAAGCACCCTTTAAATGCAGAAGTTACTACACTAAAATATGGAGGGTCATTAAAATGCTTTTGTATTCATTGTTTTTACATATATACAATACTATATACTAAGCTAGATAGTAATCAGTGCTAAGAATAAAATTAAAGTAGGAGAAGGAGGTAGGTAGTGATCAGAGTGATTAGCTTTTTAGATTGGTATTTCTCTAAAATTTCTACATTCTACTTTGGAAAGCACAGACTGTAACATTCAATTCTGTGAATAATCTGACAGCTATTGAAAGAATTTGATCCATAAAATATCATCAGTGCTATTGAATTTAGGAAGAAAAAACTTGTGTTTATGATTTTTAACTGGTGAGTTTAACAAATAATGTTAATTTGAACTCTGGTTGTCTTAAAGCACAATGTCATGACAGTACCTGAAGTTACACAAGAAAGCAAATGGCCTAAAAAGACATTTAGAAGGTATTAATATAGTAACTAATTAATCTATCTATCTTAAGGGACACAAATATACATTTAAAATGAACAAAATGTCAACTCTAATATAAAATCCTATCTAATAATAGAGTAACATGTAAATTACCATCACTCCGCTATGCCCACGATTGGGCGGCGGGAGGCTGGGGGGCGGGACTCGGGGTGGCCTATCTGGCCATTGAGAGGCATGGATCTGCTGCCACTGAGGGGGGCTACCCTGCTGTTGAGAGGCGCAGGGGGCGGGACTTCCACCCCTTGTGCCTCTCAAAGGCCAGATCTGCGGCCGCTGAGGGGGCCTGCCGCGGACACCCAGCTGCGCCTCTCAACGGCAGGGTAGCCAGGTGTCCGCGGCAGCCCCGCTCAGTGGCCGTTGAGAGGCGCAGGGGGTGGGAGTCCCGCCCCCTGCGCCTCTCAACAGCAGGGTAGCCCCCCTCAGCGTCCACGGACCATCAAAAGTGGGGGAGCTGGGTGCCGGTCTGCTCCGGCACCAGGCCTTTCAGAAGCCTCCGCCAAACTGGAGGCTTCTGAAAGGCCTGGTGCACCAGCAGACAGGCACCCAGCTCCACCGTGAAAAGCGAAAGCGTGTAGGGGACCCTACACGTGCATGATTCAATCATGCACTGGGCCTCTAGTATAAAATAACCTCCAAAAGTCTACTAGGAAACTAAAAAAAAATTATTACATAACTGGAAGTTTAGATTTCGTGTTGTTTTTTTTTTAACTTGGGTAAATGTATTTAAACATAAGGAGAAATGGCTATTGCACTCAAATATCAGATAGTAGGTTGGTATTTATGCTTTAAATATACCATTATACTAATCTATACTGATAAAAGCCTAGGTGGCCCTCGATGGCCACCACAAGATGGCCACACGCACAGTGGAGGTGGGACCCAGCAGCTGTTCCATGCGGTGAGGCCTGGGGGTCCCATGGCTCTGCGCAGTGTGGAGGAGGCCGGTCCCAGCTTCTCCACCACCTTGTGTGGAGGAAGCGGGTCCCAGTGGAGGAGGCAGGTCATGGCAGGGGAGGGCAGTTGGGGGCAATCTGTCCAGCAGGCAAGGGCAGTTGGGGGTGATCAGGCCAGCAGGGGAGCAGTTAAGGGGCAATCAGGCTGGCAGGCAGAAGTGGTTAGGGTCAATCAGGCAGGCAGGCAGGTGAGTGGTTAGGAGCCAGCAGTCTCAGATTGTAAGAGGGATGTCCGACTGACAAGGATCGGGCCTAAACTGGCAGTGGGACATCCCCTGAGGGGTCCCAGATTGGAGAGGGTGCAGGGCAGGCTGAGGGACACCCCCCCCCCCCCCTGCACAAACTTTTTGCACTGGGCCACTAGTAAAAAATAAGAAGCTAGCAGAATTCCTAATGGCTTAACTCATTTAGAAGAAAGAAGGAAAACAAGCCAAAGACTTCCCAGATCTCACTTTAGCCAATAACAAAAATCAGTGAAGGGTTTCCTGTGTATTCTTACAAAGCATGTCTTAACATCCTGGGATTTTATGAAATAGTATTGAGCTGCAGTGCTGAAACCATTACCTAAATTTTAAAATAATTCTAAGGGAGGTCCAAAATCATCATGCAATGTTTATCTGTTGTAAGTAGTCCAAAACTTGGCAGGATATAGTTTCTAGGAATGTCTCTCAACTTTTCATATTAGAATACATAAGAAGATGTAGGAATCTCTGGAATAATATTAAGACAAATGTACTTATGTAATTGATTTACATGGATAAAGAGAAGATATTGTCAGAGAGTCTACATGAGGTGATAGATAATAGGTAATTAAAAGGACATAATGAGAGAAAGAATGGATAGTTAATTTGTTTCTAGAATAATATTTTAAAGAAAATATAAATAATCATTTTTTCATGAAAGCAATATAGAAATCATTTTATTTTGCTCTAGACTAATATAAAAGAATAGAGAATAATATGCAAAATAATAATAAAGCCAAGAAACAACTGAAGCCTAGACACAACACAAAAATTAAAATAACTTTTAGTGTTTGATGTTGCTCTTTCAAAGATGAACATCTTGATCCAATTAACAAAATCATTTAATTCAATAACACATGCACAAACAAGCAGGACATCATAGCATTGAAAGCTAAAATCAATGACTCACATTATGACTAAAAGAGCTAAGATCACCTTAAAAAAAGAACTGACTAAATCTAATTCTAATTGCCCAACTAAGAATTTACTCTGTTGGTATAAAGGAAGATTGAATGAGATACTATGAAAACAGTTGCATTAGACAGAAAAAAAAATAGACTATTCTGAGTAGAGGTTAGATTATGCCAAGATGTGTGGTTTTAGGAAAGCCAACTAATCCATCTAAGTCAGTGTCTCCCAAATCATAAAGTGATAACAATACTCAAGAAATTATTGTAACATATGTGAAGGTTCTTCATCACTTATGAAGAACTGCAAATGTAAAGCAGCTGTGTATTCATTAGGGAAAAGAAAATCCTTTAGTAGACGAGTACAAATGCCAGTCTTGTTTATCAACCATGCTTTGTGGGATGGAGGCACTGAACTCAAATTGGTACCTATTATGCTACTATGGAGGAATTGGAATGCACTATGAATAAAATTCTTGCTATTCTGGCCTAAACAATTGAGAAGGGCAGCTTCAGGGTCCTCCGTGTCTTCACACTTAAATGGTGGAAAAAAAACTCTAAAGCTAAATCCATAGGATAGACTTTCTCACTAAGGCTAAGAGTATCTCAACCTTAAACTTCCCATCTCTTAACTTTGTCTCCTAGGCTCCATGCTATTCCTAGCTAGCCTTTTAAAACGGGAGAATGAGGAAGCGACATCTTCTTGAGCAGGAAAAAGCTGGTCATACTATTGGGTCTTATGAGTTCCAAAGAAAGTGAAAAAAAGAAGAGCAGAGCCATAAGCTATGAGTAAGTAAAAAAGCCAAGAGTATATAGCCTTGGATGACGCTGGTAAGTGGTTAGAGCCTCAGTGGGAGGCAACTAATTATTGTCTAACACATGTTTCTTGCATCAGTGCTTCTCTCTCACATTGATATTTCTCTAGCCCCCTCACTCTCTCCCTTCCACTCTTGAAAGAAGAAAGAAAGAAAGAAAGAAAGAAAGAAAGAAAGAAAGAAAGGAAGAAAGAAAGAAAGAAAGAAGAGAAAGAAAGAAAGAAAGAAAGAAAGAAAGAAAGAAAGAAAGGAAGGAAGGAAGGAAGGAAGGAAGGAAGGAAGGAAGGAAGGAAGGAAGGAAGGAAGATCAGGACAACATTTTTCTGTAATCAATATTTATTTCCAATTTCTGAATGTTTCTCCTTAGAACATCCACCCTATAACACCGTTGTCTAATTATGAATCCAGATTTCATTTTTTCCTTTTTAACACTGTGGTGACCCATTCTTGAGCATGAGAAGTTAGATGTTAGTTATGAGATGGTAGTTGAAGAGAGAAAAACAAACAAACTTTGAAGTCTCTCTAGTTCTTAATATGCTACTAATATTCATAAATATTTATTCAAAAGTAAAATAAATATAGTAAAGTTTGACTTTCTGCAATTCAAATACTCTTTAGCAACCTAAAGATTAGTGACCCACATTCTTAAGCCAGAATTATATATCCAAGAGTTGGGTGGTTTCTAATAAACAAAAAAAAAAATAAACAAGTGGGATGTACAATAGAGAGAAACTTTAGCTAAAACAAATGATTCCAGTTTTAAGAGAGCCCTTTCCTAATCCACTCTCCAAGAGGCATTTGCATAATATACTTGATTAATAAATCAAAACTAATGGCAGAAAATAATTTTCTCCCTTTTGATAATTCATGGAAAATCATCTTTGAATCTTTTTTAGGCAGGGTGATGTTGGAAACGTCAAATAACCTTCTTGTAATTCAAAGTAAACTCTCTGTAATCTTGAACACAACATCAATTGCTAACTTACTCTGACTACCTCACTGAATTGTAAGGATCAAAAGAGACTTAATTAAATTGAACAAATACACTTTATAAATAAAAAATGTCACAATTAGTGTTAGACTCTGAGAATAAAATAGTGAATAGAGCTATTGTGTATACTCTTATGGAGCATACAGTACAATTGGAAAGATAAATTGATATAAATAATCACTATAACAGTTATTTGTTGGTTGATAATCCTACATTACAAATAACCAGAAAACCCTAGTGGCACACAGAAGTAAGGATTATTAATCATCCAGGTGTCAGCAAGGTGGCTTTGATGGATTTGATTGGATTCACTCACATGTTAATGGGGTGGCTGGCTATAAGATGTTCCAAGTGCCCTTATTTAAGACAACTAGGACAACCTGACTCTGTCCAAATGTCTATCAAAATATAGCAAGCAGCATAGCCTGGGCATATTCACTTGATGACAGAGACAAGAGATATTATTAAAAAAAAAAAAAAGTAAGCTTCTCTTTTATGCTTAGACTTAAAGCCGGCTCACCATATTGTCACTTCTGCTTCATAGTAATAGCCAAATAAATCACAAGGCTGGCCCTAAAATCAATGGCTAGGGAAATCGATTCTATCTTTTTAGTGAAAGGAACTTCAGGCTAACATGGAAAAGGGCTTTGGATAGAGAAAGGGGTCAAGAATTGGGGTTATTATTGTTATCAATTTCCCATAACCATGCTCAAATAGGTATAATCACAAAGTTTGCTCCATTGGAAACAGATAAAATTATAACAGTGAATACTGACCTAGATTAAGATGTTTTGACATCTTCATGATTACATTTGAATTAAGGGCTATGTTAATTTTTTATTGTTGCTATTTCAAATTACCACAAATTTAGCAGCTGCAAACAGCACAGATATATTATTTCAAAATTCTGTGTGTCATAAGTATATTCAAGATTTTGCCTTGCCTAAAATCTTATCTGGAGGATCTGGAGAAATCTGTTTTCAGTTTCATTCAGGTTGTTGGCAAAATTTAGTTACATGCAGAAGTAGAACTGAAGTTTTTTCTTCTTTGCAGTCTGGGGATTCTCTCAGATCTTTGGTGCCTCTTACATCCCTTGTCAATTTGCTCCCTTCATTTGTAAAGAGAGCAGTGGCAGGTTAAATCCTCTGACTTTTATTTTCCTTATCTCTCTTACTCCAACTGAAGAAAATTCCCTACTCGTAAGGGCTCATATGACTAGGCTGGGCCCACCAAAGCAATCCAGGAAAATCTCCCTAGTTTAAGGTCCATAAATTTAATTACTTTTGCAAAGTCCCATTTTCCCTGTAATGTAGCATATTCATGGGATCCAGGGATTAGGGAGTGAATATCATTAGTAAGTCATATCCCTGTCGACTTGCTGATTCCTAAAGTTTCCTGTCCCTCCCAAGGGCAAAATATATTTAGACCATCCTAAATTCCTAAAGGTTTTTCCCCCTTACCACATCAACTCAAACCCCACACCCATTTAAATCTCATCAGCTCAAAAATCTCAAATTTCATCATCTAAATAATCTAATGAAGCTAAATCACCTAAATGGTGAGAATGAAGGCATTGGTATAATCTATTAAACAATGTGGAGGCACAATTCCTCTCCATCTGTGAACATATAAAACTAAGGATCTAAGTTATCTGCTTCCAACACAGTATAGAAGGACATACATAGATAACAGTTACAGATACCTTCATTCAAAAAGTGGGAAAATGGATAATTAAACAGAGTTACCAGTCCAAAGCATTTTTAAACTGAAGGCAAGCAAAGTACCTTAGGTTTCAAGGGTTGGGAAGAGTCCTCCTTAGTTCTTGGCTCAGGCCTCTGGACTCTTGGTTCCACCTTGAAGTCATTTGTGCTTCTTCATGAAAGGTAGCGTGCATTTAACAAGGAGTACTTTTATCAAAGGTAAGGAGGATTTGAGGAGGATTTACTCCAATAAACAGAAGCCACACTCACAAATTTTTTTAGAGATGATCAAATGTCTGTTTTGGGTTTCTATGATCAGTTGTAAGACTGAAGTCCCTGTTTTCTTGCTGACTATTAGCCAGAAGCCTCTCTCATCTCCTCAAGGCTACCTGTATCCCTTGTCATGTGGCCGCCTTCATTTTCAAAGCCAGCAGTAGTTGAAGTCCTTCTAACACTTCAAAGCTGACTTCCCCTGCTGCAACAGAACTCCATCTCCAGTGGGATAAATTTCTCTATTTACAAGAGTTCATTTGAAAAGATTGGGTTCATCTGGATAATCCAGGTTAGTCTCTATTAACGTGTGCAACTTAATTATACCTGCAAAGTCATCTTTTCCAGATAATGTAGCATATTCACAGGATCCAAGGATAGGCACATGGGCATCATTGGGGTGGGGTGGTACTTGTGATGATTCTGCTTACCATACTGACTTTCCTTTACATCCTGATAAGCAACTAGAGTTATTTCTGCTCAAGTTGAACAATCAGTAAAACTCAAATATAAAATTTCAAACACTTGGGAGAATGCAAATAACATTCTTGATTCACAGTAACAAATTAAAGTGAGAGCAATCTCTAACATATTCAGAAGAAGAAAAACTACATTTGGAGTGTAAGAATTTTGTTTTCTTTGTATCCCTGGATTCAGAAAGCCAGTGGAATAAAGGAAGTAATTTCCTAATCAGTCACTGTTATTAAGACATTATTTAAGCTTTGACAATGTGAGGGAATGAAATGATTAGCATTAGCCAGTCTACTGGTCAATGGCAGATGAAGGTTAAAAGCATGAAGCCTATACAATGGCTTTATATTTGACAATGCAAATAGTGGTACTGCACTCTGAAGCACTGACACCTGTGGGTTCTGAGATGTGGGTAGAAGACAGGAAATGAAAAGCAATTGTTATGACTTGATTGGTAAAGGTTAGTAGAAGGAGTTTCATTCCCAGCTCCGTACAGTAGTAATTACTCTAACTACAAAACTATAAAAATGACCCCTCAGATGATGCCTTTTCTGGCAATGCTAATTACATCATCTCACCCAGCATTAGAAGAGGAATCAGAGTAATTGGTATGGCATGATGAATTCAAGAGACTCCCTGACCTCATTTCAATTGCAGCAAATAACCCCAGTAAGATGAAACATTTCTGCAGCACTGAGAGTTGCTCAGTCCGTGAACTCAGCCTGCCAGAATTCTATATAATGACTTGCTAAGGAAGAACTTACTGAGAATTTATTTTCCATGTATGTTTTTGGACATAAATCTAGTTGTCACCTTAAACCATGGAGAAGAGAGGAAATAGCCACTCAATAAGTGTTGAAACATAACTAAAACTGCACCTCAGGTATGTGAGGAAAACCATCTGGTTGTGTCCTCAGAGTGTTTTCTCAAGAGTAATTTAGGTGAGAACCACTAAACAGTGGAAGGGATCTGACACCTCTTCTGTGAACAAGATGACACATTGTTCATCAGATAACAAGCACATGCCTTTTCAAATGCAAAACTGGGCACATCAGGAAATGTAAAATTGCTATTGGGCAAGGGGAAAAGACTGCAGATGGGTTTTATTTTTTTTTTTTTAACTCAAAATGAATAGTTAATGAGTGGAAAGATGAAGATGAAATTCAAAAATTGTCAATTAAACAGCTGTTGCATAAAACACCTATCACAGAAAACGTCACCATTTCAAAAAACTTTCAGGAATACTCTTATAAGAAGTATAGTCTATAATAAAAATAAGCCGCTCTATTTGTCCTGTTAATGAACCATTTTCAAGGAAATGTTTTTTTTTTTGTTTATAAGTAACATAATGGAAAACTCTAAAGTCATATATGTCATGTAGTAGAGAAACCTCAAAACTAAAATACTTTTCTTTTGACATACACATTTATTTAGTCATTCAACCAATTTATAGAATTATGTTACTCTCCTGAAAAATGACTATGCCTGTAATACAAACCTCAAGGTGCTAGCCTTTAGTGTATGGCCCCAGGCTTGGATTCAATGATACCTTCTGACACACCCTCCCTACCAGCTGCCTTGAATATCTCATTGAAACATGGGGTTCGGGGTGCAGACTTTCCTTCCCATGGGTTCTTGTTCTCACAAAGTTTGAAGAATAAACTCGTGGACAAAAATGCTTCTTTAATTAAAAATGTAGAAGTTTATTGGAAGCAGATATAAACTCCATCTGGGCAGTAGTATCTCCAAAGGGGACTCCATGGGGAGACCCCCCACCCCCAGTGGGAACTGCCTGCTCTCTCTCTCTCTAATGGGAAAATCAATCTAGAAAAATGTGTCTCCTGCCCCTTTGTCTCTGGTTTATATATGCTGCAGTTCTTTGTCTGAACCTGACCCTTTCTAATTGGACCCTTCCTTGATTTAGGACCTTGGTGCTTTCCTCATTGGTCATTCTGCTACATGGTATTAGTTTCAAAGTTCAAAGCCCACATGGTACCCTCTTCTTTCTCTCCCCCTTGTCTTGCTGGTTGGAGTTGCCTTTGATCTCCCAGATGCTCGGGCCAGAGATACCCCTGTCCTTGGTTTATGGCTGTTTTAATTGCTGAGGTCAGAAATGTTTCCATCTGCCTGGAGCATTTCCTTATCCTCTGTACCAGTAAGACAAGCACCCTGGTGTCTTCAAGTCTCTATCTATGTATTCCTCTCACATGGTCCCTCCTCACTCCCTAAACCTTCCTAGTTAAGCTAGCCAGCTAACCCTTCCATCATGATTCCACAAATCAACCATTTCTTTGCCTTGAGTGTGTTCTGTTCTGTCTGAAAAAGCTGTTCTCAGGCTAATTGGTTGAAGACCTATGTTAAATCTCAACACCCACCCCTAAGAGTTCTTCAATAATCTCTAACTGAATTATTCATTTCTATTTATTTGCAACCTCAGCATATTTTTATTACCTCACTTGTGGATTTAATGCATATTTTGAATGAAGCACAGTACATATAGAAATGAACACTGTCTCTGGGGTTAGAAAACTCATGGTTCAAATACTGGCTCCATCATGTATTAGCTTTATGACATGATAAAGTATTAGTTTTATATATAGGTGTGTGTGTGTGTGTGTGTGTGTGTGTGTGTGTGTATACACATATATAATAAAAAGACTAATGCTTATAATATGGGAACATTGCAAATATTAAATGGATACTTCTATAAAAGCCACTGCACCTTGCTGTTAATATCATTCAATATGTGAGCTTTTCTTCAAACTTATAGCACTATAAACATGTAACTTCTATAACTCAAGGCTCACCTGCCTGTGACTGCAAAATAAATTTACATGTCATTTTTAAGCCCATGCCTGTATTTTTATGATACAAGCTCCCACTAGTCTATTTCATAGAAATAAGTTCACTCAGTATTCTGTTATTTTTATTTGTTCCTAAGGGGGGAAATAAATGAATAAATCAAGCATTTATTTCATACAAGAGGTAGGTGTCTTAGATTTTTAATTTGTGTGTATTAGAAAACTAATGTTCTGAAGACCAAGGAAGAGTAGAGTTTGAGTAACACAAGAGAGTTGGGGATGTATACCATGTATCATAACAGGATAATTGGGCAGCACTTGTCCCCCAGAATCAGTTACAGCCAAACATTTCTAAATAATCGCTTGGGAATCTTCAAGAATCACACTTTCTCCTCTTCTCATTGGCTTCTTGTATTGAAATCATGCAGAGGGAATATTTTTCTTATTTTTTGAGACTACCTGGCAACTTAATACAGAGATTAGGATATTTTATAAAATATAGAGCAAGAGACTCTTTCTTATTTCTGTGTTATAACTTCACATTCCTTTCTTTTTACTATTTTATTTTTTATGATCAAGTCAAGCAATATCCAGAAAGAAATTTCAAGATAGCTAAAACATAGTTTCAGAATTAAGTTGTTACGAAAAAGAAGACAGAAGTTAAAGGGGGAAAGCAAAATATAACTGGAAATTACTTTAACATGACTACCTACTTATTCCTACCTATTGTTTTCATTTCTCAGGGACTACAGTCTTCACCAACACAATTGAATCATTCATTATCTGTCATTTTACCAATTTCTTACCCTCTTTTGTTCCAAACTTTTTTTTATTATAACTTACTGACATTTAGCATATTTTGTAGGGAACAGGTGTTTTTTTTCTTTGTAACATTGGTCACTCTAGGAATATTTTGCAGCTTAATTATATCCTTTCATTCTTATATTTTATTTTATTTTACTCCAAACTGACAGACAAGTTTCTGTCATTTCTTGTATCACAGTACAAATTTTGCATCATTTCTATTTTATTACATCTTAATAAAACTGCCATTCCTAAACCAAAGACTATTGCGTCAGTTACCAAATAGTCTCACCACCATTGCATATAGTCACCACCTCTAGTTAAATCCAAGTCTAGATTTGTACTTATTCTCCAGATCTTCCTTGATACCTAGCTTTCTAGTTCAATCTCCTTTTACTCCTTTTTCAGTGACTTCAAACACCAAGTGGAAGTAGAATTAGTGCTTTCCTGGTGTGAGATACAAACACATTGTAACATCCAGCCACTATTGACATTATTTATACCATTGTCTGTGAAGCACTTAACCTAGAAGCTGTGGGTATTTTTTAAAAAATCAGATAACTTTATTATTATCCCAAAGGACCTAAATATATAAGGAAGAGCAAGAAAAAATTAACTTTAAAAATAACTTAGCTATTATAATTGAGTAATCAGAAATGATTAGAAAAAAGAACACACACAAAAAAAAACATAGAAGTCTTTCCTAAATGAAGATAATAGAATAGGTTTCATTTATCCTACCTTAGACAGTGATTTGATGAGGGAGTAAAGGGATTTCAGGTAAGTGGATCAAGAAGAGCTGTTTAATCATAGAAACATGTTTTAAAGAGAATATTTATTTTCAGAAATTATAGGAAGAATAGATCAGTGATATAGTGTACTGATAGGAAATTCTGGTTACAGCTTACTGCATGGTTCATAATAAGCATTCACTTTGCTGGTATCCTAATATATAAAAACCCTGGGTCGTAACGACCAGTTACGACCAAGTCTAGACCAACCAGAAGTCAGTCCTGCAGTCAGCGCTGGGTTGCCGTGGCAACCCAGAAATGACTGCTTCCGCTGCAAGCACAGTGCCCCAGCACTGACTGCTGAGGGGGCTGCAAATCAGGGCCAGAGAGAGGCCTGAAGAGAGAAGCAGAGACTGATACGCTGCCTCTGTGGCAGCTTTTGATCAGCACTTGCTTCTCTCTTTCTTTCCCAGTCTGTCCAGCAGCTGCATCTCCATTTCTCTCCAGGCCTCCACTGGGGCTGCTGATCAGCCTTGCCTTTCTGATCAGGTCAAATTGATAGGCCCAGAGATGCTGACTGGCATAGGAATCGACCAATCAGAACCAAATGTGGGTGATGTGGGGAACCAATTGCTGCCTAGGAGGTGGAGCTTTTGACACTGACTGGCATAGAAACCGACCAATCAGAACCAAATTGGCCAGCAGAGGAAGGCAGTTGGGGGCGAGATCAGGCCTGCAGGGGAGGGCAGTTGGGAGTGAGATCAGGCCAGCAAAGGAGGGCAGTTGGGGGCAATCAGGCAGGCAGGCAGAGGGGCTAGGGGCAATCAGACAGGCAGGTAGGTGAGTGGTTAGGAGCCAACGGTCTCAGATTGTGAGAGGGATGTCCGACTGCCGGTTTAGGCCTGTGGGATTGGGCCTAAACCGGCAGTTGGACATCCCCCAATGGGTCCCCAATTGGAGAGGGTGCAGGCTGAGTTGAGGGAACTCTCCGCTCCGTGCACAAATTTTGTGCACCGGGCCTCTAGTTGTTATATAATGAGGAGGGAGGAATTTTTAGATTTTTTTTTTCCCTAGAGGAAATGAGCAAATGGACCTGTGTATTGACTGCATGATATGTTTTCCTTCCCTGAATCTATGCCTCTCACAATGTGTCTTTTTATCTCTTCTCATCCAAGAAGTGAAGGAATGGAGTGGAATGGAGCCAGGTGAAACTAGAAATAACAATTTGGACAAAATAAGAAATTGGTCAAAAATGGATAGTAGTAGGCACTGAGTTTTTACATTATGATAATTTGGTTACATTGTGTATTGTTTTTTGCAACTATGTATTTTTAAATGTTTTTTGCTGACTTCAAAATAACTGCTCATTTTTTTTCTAAAATTTGGAAACTAAATTTACCATGGGGAAGCAATTGAATAAATTGAGGTTAGGTCATACAATAAAATGCTTTGCAGTTGTTAATAAAACAGACTTTCATAGTGTCTAAGTGAGGGGAAAAGCAAGCTACAAAACAGTGAACTTTTTGGTGACATTTCCCTCACCCTGCCCCCCCCCCAAAAAAAAAAATGTGTGAGCATGTTATAGTACATATATCATAGATCTGGAACAATATATACCAAAATGTTAAAAAGAATGAAAAAAAAATGAAGGGAAATTATCTACCCCTTAAACGTGGGCTTGGTTTGTGACTTACTTTAACCAGTAGGATGTGGTAGAAACAATATCTTGCTGGATTGGAACATTTTCATTCTCATCCTTGCAATCTTCCTAAGTTATCATGGGCACAGGCTCTTTCTGGAAGGTAAGAGTCACAGGATTTATTGCTCCTGTTGCCCCAATCAACATGCAGCCAAACCAGACAAGAATTTCCTGGTTAACTGACAACTGACCAGACTCATGGGTGAGCATGGTGGAGATTAGAAGAACTGGCTACCTGAATCCAGGCAAACTACTGACCCACAGAGAGTGTTAGTTAAATAGTTAGGCTTTTTTTTCTCTGAATCAGCTGATAATTTAATTCAAAATAAACTAATGCTGTGTCAACTGACAAATTATAGGGAGATGGAGACGAGATGTGGTTTTTAACCTCATATACAGGGTGTCCCCAAAAATGTATGAACATTTTAACAGCTTATTCTATTACATTTTGAAAATGAAATGTATTTTAATAAACACTGCCTTTTTCATTATTCAAAGTGTGTATACATTTTTGGGGCACCCTGCATATATTCATAGAGAGGCAAGATAGCTCTCCACCAAAATGTGGTTCAAATGTCAAGCCTGTTGACACTCCACATGCTAAGAGAATATGAGAGAAAGTTTATCTTTCACACAAGGGACTCCCAGGGGAGAAAAAATATATATAAAGAAGAAGGCTTTGACCGACTTGATGAAGGCAGGGGAACTAGGTTAGGCCTTTCAAGTTGCTAGGAGGTAGATGGGGGAGAGTTCCTGTGTGCAAGCTGAAGACTTTAAAGTTTGAATTTCCCACTGGGATCAAAGAAGGAGGCATGCATGGGCATTCTTGTCAGCCTGTCTGGACACGAGGCCAAAGAGGAATGAAAGTGAATTCTAAAAGAAGTCAGTGGTCAAACATGAGACAATGAAGTCAGACTCTTTTATTACTCTTTTATTAGGGAAGGTCTTACTGGGAATGTGACAAATGTGACACTGGAGAAATGACTTAGAAGATGTGAGGTGTGGCATAACAGTTTCTGGTCTTTGTCTCGGATTTACGGCACAGAACGTCTAAAATCCATAGAATTTCCCAAGTGATTGAAGTAGGACTGTATGGTTATAAGGCAGCTCATGGTGGGACACTAGATAGCTTCAGGATGTGACCTAGTCACCAGGAAGACAAACTATGTGATTAAAGGATTGGCATTTTGTGCCATCCCACCCTCCAAGAAGGGAGGGAAGCTGGAGATTGAGTTACTAGTAAATCACAAGGCCAATGATTTCATAAATGATGCTTACTTAATGAAGGTCCAATAAAAATGCTAGACACAGAAGTTCATTAGAGCTTCCTGGTTGGTGAACACACTGATCACTAATAAGGTGAGGCAGCACCCAGATTCCATGGGGAGAGGGCACTGGAAGTTCTGCATTTTGGACCTTTCCAGACCTCACCCTACACATAGTGCTTTTCTGAGTTCTGTGAGTCATTCTAGTGAATTATTGAACTTTAGGGGGTCAGGAAAAGCCATGCATTTATTTATTTATTTATTTATTTTAAATCTCTAGTCTATTTTTTTTATTTATTTTATTTTATTTTTTTTTAATATTATTTTATTGATTTTTTACAGAGAGGAAGAGAGAGGGATAGAGAGCTAGAAACATCGATGAGAGAGAAACATCGATCAGCTGCCTCCTGCACACCCCCCACTGGGGATGTGCCCGCAACCAAGGTACATGCCCTTGACCGGAATCGAACCTGGGACCCTTGAGTCTGCAGGCCGACGCTCTATCCACTGAGCCAAACCGGTCTCGGCAAGCCATGCATTTATAGCCAGTTGGCTTGGGGCCCCCACAGTGTGTCTGGCATCTGAAATAAGGGTGGTCTCATACAGAATTGAGCCCGTAACTTGTGGGTTCTGATGCTAACTCTAGGAAGATAGTGTTAGAATTGTATTGCAGTAGATGTTGTTGATGTCATACTAGTTGGATTTTTACCAGATTATAAGGAAACTAGTGGCCCAGTGCCCAAAATTCGTGCACGGGGGGTGGGTGTCCCTCAGCCCAGACTGCACCCTCTTCAATCTGGGACCCCTCGGGAGATGTCTTACTGCCTGACTGCCGGTTTAGGCCGATCCCCATGGAATCAGGCCTAAACCGGCAGTTGGACATCCCTTTTGCAATCCAGGACCGCTGGCTCCTACCTGCTCACCTGCCTGCCTTCCTGATTGCCCCTAACCACTCTGCCTGCTTGCCTGCTTGCCCCCAACTGCCCCCACCTGCCGGCCTGCTCACCCCCAACTGTGTCCCCCATGGCCTGATCTCCCCAACTGCCCCCTGCCAGCCTGCTTTCTCCCAACTGACCCCCCTGCCGGCCTGCTCACCCCTAACTGGCCCCCCCTGATGGCCTGCTTGCCCTCAACTGCCCCCCCGCCAGCCTGATCAACCCCAACTGCCTTCCCCTTTTGGCCTGATCACCCCAACCACCTCTGCTTTGGCGCTGCCATCATAGCTTTGTCTGGAAGGTCTCCCAGTCTAATTAGCATATTACCCTTTTATTAGTAGAGATAGAGGCCTGGTGCATGGGTGGGGGCCAGCTGGTCTGCCCTGAAGAGGGTCCCAGATCAGGGTGGGGGTCCCCTTAGGGGGCGGGGCCAACCTGGGCAAGGGGCTTGGGATGGTTTGCAGGCCGGCCATGGACCCATTGGGGTGGGGGGTCCTTGCGGGGGGTGGGATGGGCCTGGAGCTGAGGGCCATTTGTAGGCTGACCAAGGCCCCATCGAGGTGGGTGTCCCTGCTGGGGGGGGGTGGCCAGCCTGGGTGAGGGGCTGAGGGTCGTTTGGGGGCAGTTTGCAGGCCAGCCAAGCCCCTGGCTTTGTCCAGAAGGACATTCGAAAGTCTCCAGAAGGTCTCCCAGTCTAATTAGCATATTACTCTTTTATTACTATAGACTAGTGGCCCAGTGCATGAAATTCGTGCATGGGGGGGTGTCCCTCAAACTGGCCTGCACCCTCTCCAATCTGGGACCCCTCAGGGCATGTCCGACTGCCGATTTCCCACAGGTTGGGCCTAAACCGGCAGTCGGACATCCCTCTTGCAATCCGGGACCACTGGTTCCTAATAACTCACCTGCATGCCTGCCTGATAGCCCCCAGCTGACCCCCCACCAGCCTGCTCACCCCCAACTGCCGCCCCCCCTTCCCATCTCCCCGCCCCCGCTGGCCTGATCGCCCCTAACCTGCCTCTGCCTTGGCCCCACCACAATGACTTTGTCCGGAAGGACATCCGGAAGATCTCCCACTCTAATTAGCATATTACCTTTTTATTAGTATAGATAGTGTTATAGAGGAGAAAGAGCTTCACAAGCAAAGGGAACAAGTAAGACCTTGAGGTGGAAGTATGTGCCACCTGTTGTGTTCCAATAATAGCATTTACTTCTTTGTGGCTAAAGAGATGTGAGGGAATTAGATAGGCAGTATATTAAATCAGATAGATAGAATGGAATGAGAATATATGGGACCCTGTAGGCCATTGTAAGAGTTTTATTTTTTTTTCTAAAGATATTTTTATTGATTTCAGAGAAGAAAAGTCGGGGGAGAGAGATATAGGCATCAATGATGACAGAGAATGTAAGGGTTTTATCTTTTATTTTGAGTGATAACAGAGAGTTTTGCCTTTGAGTGCATAACTTGATTTAATAAAATAATGACTCTGTGCGCGCGCGTGTGTGTGTGTGTGTGTGTGTGTGTGTGTGTGTGTGTAAAGGCAGAAACAGATATCTGTTAGGAAGCTAGTCCAATAACAAGATAAAGAATTCAACTGAGTTAAAATCCAGATACATTTTAAAGGTAGAGGGGATTTTTTATTTTTCTGATAGATTCAATCTGGAGTGTAAGAAAGAGTGGGGTTAGGTGAAGTTAAGGGTAAAGAATCTATTATAATGTTTTCTAATAAAGGCCAAGCTGGAGCTGAGTGGTGGCTTCATCCTTCAGAAAGGGTCGGGAAGACTGAGAGTACCATGCCAGGCCACCGGCATTACTAGCCTGGGCTACACTGCCTTTTCAGCCTCAATTCTCTGATTCAGTCTCATAAAATAAATGTGTTTTTTATTCATATGATATTTAGCAATACAATTAAATGACAGTCTCTTGTCCTAAAAGTATGTATACATATAAGGGATTGTTTAAATAGTCCTAAGCTATTTCTTTCAGGAGATGTTATCAAATTAATTTCACTTTAAAATTATTAATTAAAATAGTATCATTTTACTATTTTATTTCCTTTGTATTTCAATAAATGTGCCACTATGAAAACAAATGCATGGTTAAAAATATGTCACCATAGAAATGATTTTCACAATTATTTAGTGATATTAAATATTCTCACCTATATTTTGGGAAAATTATATTTTCCTAAACTGCACATTCATGCTCTAAAATATCTCAGTAGCATGTGCAAAATATTTAGGTAAATATTCAGTAAAAGCATATGAAGGATTTCTAGATCATAGAGTACTAGTGCAACCTTTTGTTCAATTGTTGATTATAACAAGTTACTTTACTTAACACAGTTCTCTTATTATTTCTACTGTAAATACAGAAATTTACTTTTTAAATAATCCTGGATATTTTATAATCCAGAGATAATATATAGACAACTGTTTTGATAAGTTTTTATTTGTTTTTTTTGGACAGTGTCATAATAAATATTGTGTGTTTTTTTTCCTGATTGTGATTCAAAATAATCAGCTATGTTGGTAAATAGCTCTACATACACAAATTTTCTCCTACTACCCTCTTGCTCCTCCAATATACAAACACACAAACACTCATAAGCAATCAATAAACAGAGGAGGGGTTCATTTTCAGTAAAATAATTTAATGTCCACTGGGACATTTCAGTGAAATATGTTAATTCATCGTGTCTAATGTAATATTTTAAAGAGCAAGAGCCAGCATAATATAATATGTTCTAGACCCTATTATTTCTTGAAACTTGTATTCATGTCTATTTTCTTCTAGGATTGTTATAGTGATTATGAAGAGCACTATGAACTGGGGATTAAAAGAATAATAATAACTACAGTAGACAATTTACATGATTTACAATTTGACAAGTTTTTATATGAAATTCATATTTCTGACTTTTAATCTGCTCTAATGTTCTGTTAAAATGACTCTTTATTAACATAAACTTGACACTTTCTTTCACCTTAGCATGAAAAATAATTGCCTGTTTTCTTTAGAAGGCTCATAACATACAGCTCTGGACCTTTTTAGTATCTTTTTTCATGTAACATTTCTTAAATTGAGTAATGACTTTGAACTTTTTTGGAAGAAAACCTTCAGGCAATATGAGAGAAGAAGAAAAAAAATGGCACCTTTATTTACTATTTGTGAGAGGTATGAAATTAAAAATAAAGCAAACAACTGATGATGACAGAGTAATGACAATTCCAAAGGAAATATACGGAGCTAGAAAGATTCGGGTCCATGCGGTCCATTTTTTCCTTACATATAATATTTCTATTGCAAAGGAATGTTAGAATAAAATTAATTACCTTATATAATATGTGAAAACCCTTTGAAAACTCTGAAGTGCTACACGAATTATGTACTTGTGCCAATAATTATTAACAAATGTATTTTAATAATAGAATTCTTTTTGATAATTCAAAAGCATGTGTTATTCTATACTTAAGCAAATCACTAGGCAAGGTGCTTTAGCAAATCCAAGATAAACAAAATGCCATTCTTCCTCACAAGTTATTCACAATCAAATGGAAAGACATCATATACAAAGTTAATGTTAAAGAGTAGGATTAATTAAATGACATGTTAATTGCAAAGAGAGAAAAAAAAATAGGAGTAATTGATTCAGAAGAGCACCTGCAAAAGATTCATGGAGAAAGTAATTTATAAGATATGGCATTGCAAATCCTTTTATTACACTATCAAAAGCTTTAAGAGGTAAATGTGGGAAGTATTTTTTAGGTAACATTTGGCTACTGAGGTAATGTTGATTAATACTATCAATATACCCAGAACTGTGAAGGATTTAGATTTTATACGACTTGCAAGCTAAAAGATTAGCTTGCCATGATTTCAAGGATGCTGGCAGCAGACACAAGACGGCTGGCTCAGATACAGAATACTTTGTTACTAATGGCACAGCAGGCAGCATGTGCTTTCTGTTCTCCTCAGTTCCCTTTACCCACCAAGTCTCATGGGAATGATACAGAGCAGTCCAGATGGATGCTGCATTTATAGAGGATTTGCCTCCCAGCTGAGGAACTGTGAGTTTAGAAAAAACTCCCCACTAATAAGGTGGCTGCTAACAAATTTACCCAACCTGTGTCCCATAGGAAGACATTATCTTTATTATCCTAGATAGTAAACAGATCTGCCCTTGCCCCGAAGGAAGACATTGTCTCTGTCATCCTAGGCTGTTGGCTGTACCAAAATCTATGAAAATATAGTCTAGAATGAAAGACAAAAGCTGTCACAAGATGTGCAGAAATGCCAAGGATAAATGGAGAATTGTCATGCAACAACAACAACACACACACACACACACACACACACACACACACACACACACACACACACTATTTATAAGCAAGCAATAAACACAGAGGGAGAAAAAAACTTCCATACAGTGTTTACTTTCCCATTTCCAGTTACAGACCCATTTTTACCCCAAAAATAGTTTGAATTTAATGACTACTCTGCATATTCTCTTCTTCCTATTTTAATGGCAACTTTTTTAATAGTGTATTTCTTATTACATTGTCTTTTCCTTACTGTACTTGGTCCCACTAATATGTAAATATTAGTTATTTAGATTTTTTAAGTCAAATTCAATAGAAAGCAAGTATGATATAGAGTTTATATCTATGTGTGGGGAGGGGTATTTAACTTTAGAAAGAAGAGGGTTCATAATGAAGAGAGATTTGGCACTAGGGAGATCGAAGGCATTGCCTTTTCTTTATGGAAAATAGAACCTGGTTTTAAAAAGACAGTCCTCCATTTCACAAAGAGAGATATTAGGTATCTGTGAAGCTCAGCTCTGTTCTGGCTTTTCTCACCACAAGGCTTGCCCTTTTGCATCTATTCTCAGGGTCTATAACAGATCAAAAAATGGCCTTAGGAAAAGTATATCCAAACTCTGAATGCCCAAAGTACCTTAGAAAATTTTTAAAGAAACCAGACTGCAAATAAAGAAAACCCTGTTACAGTGACAAAAAAAATATATTTAATATTATGCAGGAAATATATGACGTTAGACTTTTCACAGCTGGTATGGTAGTTCAGTAATACTATAAGGGACCAAAGCTCTTCTGTCTCTCTACTTTACTTTTCTTAGTATGGATGCTTTCATCCTCGCACTTTTCACCTCATGGCTGCTGTAATCTCGCTACAATGACATTTAGTGCATATTCATTTCAAAAAGGAGAAAAAAGCATACATCAGGAGGTAAGATATTTTCTCAGATACCACAGTGGAATAATGTCATCACTCTCTGTGAAGGGATCTTAACTGGCACAGTTCTACCAAAAACAAAAACAAAAAACAAACAAACAGAAAACCACCTGAGGTTTTCTTGGTAAGGAACAATATAGTATATTACATAGTCGACTACAACATCTGTCACAGACATATTTCCTGGACCCAGAATAGAGATTTCTTCTATGCAAAGTAAAAGAATAAACAAATGGCTACAACTTGATAACAGAGGTCATTTGAATAATTTTGAGACCAAAGATGAAGTGAAAACTCTCACTCTTGCTTTATTTAGGCAAGAAAGAACCAAATGGATATTCTTATATTCCTACTCAGTAACATTTGCACCGACATTCTCTATTTTCCTGCCCCATCCCTCATTAAACTACTACTTATGTTCATCCAAAGTAAACCTCTCCATCTTTTCACCAGATCCTTTCTCCTTTCACTTTTTAACCATTTTGCTCTAGCAATTCTTTCCTCTTGCCACATACTAGTATATTATTTCCTGGGTTATTTCTAACAGCATAAAAGATATTGTTTTAGTACTTTTTCATAAAAACAAACAAACACTTTTTCTTGAATCTGGGAATACAGACAGTTTTACTTCCTCCTTTCCAATTTGGTTGCCTTTTATTTCTTCTTCTTCTCTGATTACAATGGCTAGCACTTCTAGTACTATGTCGAACAGGAGTGGTAAAAGTGGGCAGCCCTGTCTTGTTGAGTTATGATCCCTCTATAGCTGTAGCAATCTTGAGAAAAAAACAAAATGGGAGGAATCACAATACAAGATTTCAACTTGTACTACAAAACCACTGTACTCAAAATAGCCTGATACTGGTACAAGGACAGGCATATAGACCAATAGAACAGAACAGAGAAGCCAGAAATTGACCATTCATTATGTTCATTTAATATTTCACAAAGGAGGCAAGAGCATACAATGGAGTCAAGACAGTCTCTTCAATAAATGGTGATGGGAAAATTCAACACATATATGCAAAAAAAAAAAAAAATGAAACTGGACCACCAACTTACACCATACACAAGAATAAACTCAAAATGGATAAAAGACTTATATGTAAGACATGAAACCATAAAAATCTTAAAAGAAACCATTGGCAGCAAAATCTCAGACATATCTCATAGCAACATGTTTATGGATACATTTCATAGGACAATGGAAATTAAGGAGAAAACAAACAAATGGGACTACATCAAAATAAAGAGCTTCTGCACAGCAAAAGAAACCATCAATAAAATAACAAGAGTGCCCACTCCATAGGAGAATATATTTGCCAATGACACATCTAATAAGGGGTTAACGTCCAAAATCTACGGAGAACTCATACAACTTAACAAAAGGAAGATAAACAACTCAACTAAAAAATGGGCAAAGGATCTCCATTAGACACTTCTCCAAAATGGACATACAGAAGGCCAAAAGGCATATGAAAAAGTGCTCAAAGGCACGGATCATCCCAGAGATCCAAATCAAAACTACATTGAGGTACCACCTCACACCTGTCAGAATGGCTATCATCAAAAAATCAATTAATGACAAGTACTGGTGAGGATGTGGAGAAAAGGGAACTCTTGTGTGTTGCTGGTGGGAATGCAGACTGGTGCAGCCACTGTGGAGAACAGTATGGAGTTTCCTCAAAAAAGTTAAAAATGGAACTGCCATTTGACCAATGATCCCACTTATAGGAATATATCCCAAGAACTTAGAAATACCAATTAGAAAGAATATAGGCACCCTTATGTTCATAGCAGCACAATTTACAATAGCTAAGATTTGGAAACAGCCCAAGTGCCCATCAGCAGATGAGTGGGTTAAAGAGCTGTGGTACATTTATGCAATGAAATACAATGCAGCTGTAAAAAAGAAAGAAAGAACTCTTACCATTTGCAACAGCATGGATGGACCTAGAGAGCATTATGCTAAGTGAAATAAGCCAGTCAGAGAAAGATAAGTATCACATGATCTCACTCATATGTGGAATCTAATGACCAATTTAAACTGATGGACAAAAATAGACCCAGAGACACAGAAACATCAAACAGACTTTCAAACTTCAGAGGGAAAGCAGGGGAGGGTGGAGGAGAAGAAGATATCAACCAATGAACTCATACATGTATATGCATAACCCAAAGAAACAGACAATGGGTGGTGAAGGCTTGGGGGGGATTTGGGGGGTTGGAGAGGGCAATGGGGAAAAAGAGGGACATATGTAATACTTTCAACAATAAGGATTTGTTAAAGAAAACACAAATTTAACTATAAAGTTAAAAGGGTAATTTTTCAAGGGATATATTGATAACTGGAATCTAATGAAAGATTTCAAAAGGAATTCTGAATTTGGATATAGTGATACAAAGGTAAATGTATAATTGAATTTATTATTCTTGATGCAAACGTTATTTCTTTTTTATATAAAGTGGCTCTTTGTCTTTCACTTTTTCATTCATTTATTAAACAAATATTTAGTAAGTCTTTCCTACTTGTCAGGCACTGTGAAACACACAGGTAAGGAGAGGTAAACATAATAAGGAAAATACCTGGCCAATTACTTATTGCTTAGAAGAGTGAAAACATTAAGCAAACAATTACAAATATCTATATTTTTAAAAGCCAAGTGACCAGAATGCCGGAATGACAGGAATGACCAGGATGACTAGAATGACTGGTCTCTATGATGTGCACTGCAACCAGGCAATGGGCCCACCCTCAGGCCGGTCCCAGCCAGATTGGGGGTGGGGCCAGCCAGCCAACTTCCTGTGATCCCTCCCCCAGGCCGGCCCCACCCCCGATCTACCTGCCACCCCAATCAGGGCAGGGCTGGCAGGGGGGAGGGGCTGCAGACTGTTGGTTGGCCCCACCCCTGATCAGCCCACCCATCCCGATTAGGGGCAGGGCTGGCCTGGCAACTGCCTTCAGCCTCTCCTCCTCCCACAACCCCCGTGGGCGGGGGGGGGGGGGATGGCCGGACCCCACCCATACACAGATTCATGCACTGGGCCTCTAGTATATACATAAATGCATACATAAAATTATTTATAGTAATTAACCCTTTCCACTTGAGGCAGCTGTCCTTCCTAACTCTGATTCAACAACCTTAGGGTGGGCATAGTACTCAGGTTGGGCAGAGAACCCATTGTCTTGTGTGGGTGATAAGATCACATGGACAGGCATGTGACCCAAATAAAAGTGATAACTTCTCTCCAAGCTGTTACTGGAGCTAGTCATGAGAAAGTGCTCTCTTTTCTCAGTACCTTTAGCTAAAATAAGGATGTGTTTCTAGAATCATTGGTAGCCATTTTACACACCACACAGAGAAATCCTAATGGAAAATAAAGTCAATGCAAAAGAAAGCAACAGAGGTAGATGAGAGTCTTGATGGTATTTTCAGCTCCAATTATGACTGAACCAAGTTTATTCCTAAAACATTCAATCATATAATGTAACACAATGTATTTTGTACATTTTTAACTATATGCATATAGGTTCAAATTACTAAGATTGAAACTATTGTTAACTGAGAAACCTTTTTTATTTTTTTACTTGGGAATCTGCACAATATACTTCAATATATTAAAATGCCTCATCCCTTCTGGAAATCTTTGTCTCAACAACATTCTACATTAAAGTCTATCACTGAATGTATCAACTTGCATTGCAGTTATTTATTGATTTATTTTTATTTTATACTCTGTTAGAATTTAAGATCCTTGAAGAGTGCAAACTATCATATATTTTACTATACTTGGTACATAGTAGTACATGCTAATGTTAAAGGAATTAATAATTACTCAGAATGAAAAATACACGATTACTGACATATTAACTGGATTAGCATACTATGAAGTAAAGCATTTAAATTGCAATTTAATGAAGAGATAACATGAAACTCACCATTGCAAAATTGCAATAGGCAAGAAGTTTTTATTGTATAGTAAAGTTTCAAATATGTTTGCAGATTCCTCTCATAAATATTTTCCCCATTTTATCCTCACAACAACCCTGTGAAATGAGCAAAGCTAATATATTCATTGCATAGAATCAAAAACTGAGACTTAGATAGATTAGGTGACTTATTCAAGAAAATATTTATAGTAAGTAGCAGATCCAGGATCAGAAACTGACATATTGTGTATTTATAAGATACCTTCAATAGCAAAACTAACTTAGTAATTTAGAATTTTTTTTCTGTAGCTTATACTCCCATTGGCAGTTTGTGATGAATAATAATTTCTCCAAATAAATATGGGTGGGAGGGTCTTCTCAGCCAGGGTATTTCAAAGACTCAGGTGTAATTGATAAGTAAATAGTAAATACCCTTCCTATTTGTGGTATTTAGTCAGATTTCCTGACTTGGGTGGATTACTATAGAAAATAACTAAAATTTTATCCACAAAACTTAGGTATAAACACATCATGTAGAAAGAGTGTATCCCAATAAAAATGAGATATCAGAGAGGACCAGAGGACCTTTGAGACAGAGAAAGCAAGAAAGAGAGAGAGAGCTAGAGAGAGAGAGAGAATGGAAGAAAGAAACACATATGAAAATAAGAGTGTGGCATTATGTTGTTCAACTAGCAACAAAGACTAAGGAGAAGTAAGCATTTTTTCAAAGTACAAAAATGAACTAGTACTTGAATTTTCCTGGTCCAAATCCAAATTTTCTTATGATCCCTTGGAGTGAAACCAGTGTATTATGAAATGGAAAGAACCCCTGTCACTAGTGCTCCCTGAGATTTTTCTGGGGATCTCTCTGCCCTTTACCTCCCTGCAGATGGAGAGCAAGAGAGGCAATGAGGTCGTAACAAGCTTCTCGTTACCATGCAGGTGTCCTGAAAAGAGTGGCAGGTCAGTATGAATCACATAAGAGACTGGGCACCTAGAGGCAGAAGATGAAGCACCATGGGGGCAACAAAAGTAAGAGCAGCAGCCATCAGCTGTGTGGGAGGTCACCACAGATTAGTGCCTATATTAGGATATTAGGTCTGTCACCAAGGAGGAGCCAACATAACAACCTTTAAACAAGGTACTGTATTTTCCAGCGTATAAGACGACTTTTAACCCAGGAAAATCTTCTCAAAAGTTGGGGGTCGTCTTATACGCCGGGTGTTGTCTTATAGGGCGGGTGCTGAAACTTCCGAGCTGGACTGGAGAATCTGCGGTCTCTGCATACAGTGGGGGGAGCTCAAAAACAGCCGCACTCCATTCATTTCAATGGAGACCACAAGTGTCTCTGGTCGGCTCCTTTTTGTGCCGCATATGGTCTCTGTCCGGCTCCATTGAAATGAATAGAGTGTGGCCCAGTGCTCGCCGCATATGGCGGGGATGTGGCTGCGGCCGGTTTTGAGCTCTCCCCCCCCACCCCCACCGTATGTGGCGACCGTATGAAAGCAGCAAGGGCGGCGCTGTACAAGTACGGTAGAAGAAAATCCACTCACCAGGATTCGTGGAAAGAAGTGACTTAACAAGGTCCCGATGACAAGGTGAGGGGGTGCCTCACCGGGAAGGTGTAATTGAAGGGCAGAGCAAGCTGCAGGCGTCTGGGACGCCTGGGGTATGGAAAAAAGAGAGAGAGCGGCGCTGTCCCCAGAAAAACACGCCTCTTTCACCCGTCTGGCCCGCCCTTGTATCCTATTACCATACGTTTGTTTGCACTTCAGTGGGCCAAATCTAACCCAGATCACAGCAACAGATTTAAGGCCACTGTATCCTGGTGTACTAGATTCATGGGAAGGCATAATATGGTACTGAGGCAAAAGACGAAAATTGCCCAAAAATCACCTGCAGATCTTGATAGCAAAGTAAATAGTTTCCATTGATACGTAATACAACAGCGCACTAAACATGGCTCTGTGTTAAGTAGTATTGGAAATATGGGTGAAACTCCAATGAATTTTGATATGGTTGGAAATAAAACTGTCCATCAAAAAGGTGAAAAAACAATTTTAATTAAAACAACAGGACATGAGAAGTCCAGTTTTACAGTGGTACTAGGATGCACAGCTGATGGCGCCAAACTGAGACCAATGATTATTTTTAAAAGAAAAAAATGCCGAAACTCAAGTCCCCTGTTGGTTGTTTTGTACATGTGAATGAAAAAGGCTGGATGGATGAAGAAGGGGTAAAGCTATGGCTTGATAATGTATGGAGCAGGTGACCAGGTGGACTTATTCAAAAACATAGTCTACTGGTGTGGGATATGTTCAGGGCTCATTTAACTCCCAGCACCAAGCAAAGGCTTGCAAGACCAAACACAGATGCGGCAGTTATTCCTGCATGATTGGCACCGTTGGTACAGCTACTGGATGTGTGCCTAAACAAACAGTTAAAAGATCGCATTTGAGAACAGTGGAATGAATGGATGGTTAGCGGCGAAAAGTCATTCACAAAAGGAGGAAACATGCGTGCTCCACAGTTGGATGTTTTGTGCAAGTTTGTCATAAAAGCCTGGAATGATATTGATGCAGAAACAGTAATCCAGTGTTTCAAGAAGTGTGGCATATCAAATCCATTAGATGGTATGGAGGACGACTACCTGTGGCAAGATGAAGAGGAAGCCGCAGCTGAGACCACACCATCTGATACGGAATTCGATCCATACGATGACTGCCTTACAAATGTATCACAAGACGTCACTGATGTAGTACTTATGATATCAGATGACGAACAGGAGGATTTTGAAGGCTTTTAAAGGGAAACTGTCATGCCAGCAAAACCTGTAAAAATACCGTAGCTTGCAGTTATGATGGGCATTGCTAACTCGCCAGGGACTTGCCCGGCACTTGCTCTCTCTCTATTGTTGGTTATCTTCCTCCTATCATCATCAGTTCCAGTTTGGTTGACAGCTTAGAAAACAAACAGCATGGCAGCTCCCATGGGTTTATTGTCTCATCCTTCCTTTCAGCTTTAGAGTGAATTAGGAAAAGTTTAATCCACTTGCACTGTTTTATGTTTACATGTTTGATGACAAACAGCCTTATGTTTATAAGTGACAGTTTTCCTGCTAAGTACCTGCATGTCATAAGCATTTGAATTAAAATTACCACATTGAAATCAAATCTGATGTTTTTTTTTTTAATTTTTATTTGGTGTGCGTTGCAAGAGGGGTAGTCTTATACGGCGAGTATATCCCAAACTCTATATTTTAACTGGAAAAAGTTGGGGGTCATCTTATACGCCCAGTCATCTTATACGCCGGAAAATACAGTAACAGTTTATTTCCTACTTACCTAATGGCAAAAGCAGTCTAGGCCTGGATGATGACTCCACAGCATAATTCTACAAAATCCTGTAATTCTGCTATGCTATCCTTAGGTGGCAGCCCTTGTGTCCATGATTCAGATGGCAAGATAGTTCTTCCACAATTTACTAGGTCATGGGGCAAGGGGGAAAGGGTAAGAGAGATAAACTATGCCTTGAAATTTGCATTTATCGCTTAGACTCACAACCATTAGCCAAAACTTAGTTATATGGCCACATAGAGTTTAAAGGGAAGTCAGGGGATGCAGTCTTTATTATGGAAAGCCATATGGTTCTGCTAACAATTGAATATTTTTACATTGAGAGTGAAGTGAAACAGTAATTTAGGGATTTCTTAACAGTCTCTGCCATAATGTTGTTGTGTAGGCCACTTAAGAGGAAGGTTGACAAAAGCAGATTTGATCAGGCAACATCAATGTGGGCAGAAAAAACAAGAGAAGAGAAGGGCTATGAAGGAGGCCAGTAGAAGCAGCTGAAGCAGAAGTCTGCAAAGTTTAAGTTTGATAATGCCTGAAACAATTTTGCCCTTAGAAAGATCCTAGAAAGATAGGAAAGAGAAATGTCTTTCTATTTGACAAATGGGAACCAATAAGCCATAGGTTATAGATACTTAGTTTTCAAGTGGCATATTAGGTTCCATAAGACAACAGGGCCATGGGCCACTTTTTATATATGTGTATTAGAATTATAATAGCATGCATATAAATAGGTAAATGATATTCATAGGCAAATCTAGCCACTTTATAATTGTAAATTATTATGTTTGAATGGTCCTTTTGGTAATACATGATGAGTAGACAGAATAATATCTAAAGTATATTAAGCTCTGGGTAAATATAGGGTGAGAGATAAAGGAACAATAAAAGATTTGTCTAAGACACCTAAAAGTAAATAAACCTCAGAAGAAATAACATTTATTCAAGGCAAAGCTTGAAGAACAAGGTTGAGATAGGATTTAAACTGGCCACTTAAAAAAAAAAATGGTAACCTTAAGAATACTCGGGCTGTGAAATCCATGGAAGGTCAATCATTGACTAATATCTTAGATATATGCAGGGCAGAGTATTGTCTTGACCTTTGGGTTACAGCTGGGCCTCAGCTAGAAAAAGGTTCATTATTTTTCTCAATTTTCAGAAGTCAGAAACCATTCAAGAAAACAACTGGGTTCAGAAGTCCCAAGAGTTTAAAATAAGCCAATATATAGTGTTAAGTTCAACCACCTGGATTTTATACCAACACTGTCACATTTATATCTAAAAATTCTTATGCCAGCAAGATTCCTTGCACTGTACCAAAAATGTTTAAATTATTCTCCACAAAGAAAAAATGGAGGGGAAAAGACAGTGTAAGTCTCCAAATCAAATTCAAAGGGAGGCAATCTGCTCAACATTCCTTAATTCAAATGTACACCAGTAGGCAGTGTAAGTTAAGAGTTCCCTCTTTAAGAGTGCCCTCTTTACATTTAAGGAATGTAAAGTACAGCATAGGGAATATAGTCAACAATATTGTAATAACTATTATGGTTCCAGGTGGGTACCTGAAATATCGGGGGAACACTTTGTAAAGTATATGATTGTCTAACCACTATGCTGTACAACTGAAACTAATACACAATAATATTGAATGTAAAAATAAATAAGTAAGTAAGTAAATAAATAAATAAATAAAATGTCCCAGAGTTTTGAAGTCTGGATCAATCTTATTTCAATGACAAAAGGATGCTTTAAACCTTCCACTGTCAGGTACTTTCTATACAACATAGTAGTTAACAAAGAGTATTATTGCCGAAACCGGTTTGACTCAGTGAATAGAGCGTCGGCCTGTGGACTGAAAGGTCCCAGGTTCGATTCCGGTTAAGGGCATGTACCTTGGTTGTGGGCACATCCCCAGTAGGGGGTGTGCAGGAGGCAGCTGATCGATGTTTCTCTCTCATCGATGTTTCTAACTTTCTATCCCTCTCCCTTCCTCTCTGTAAAAAATCAATAAAATATATTTTAAAAAAAAAACAACAAAAAACAAAAAGTATTATTTGTTTTAAATATGTTTTTATTGATTTCAGAGAGAGAAAGGGAGAGGGATAGAGAGACAGAAACCCCCACCCCATGGGGGTCAAGCCCACAACCCTGGCATGCACCCCTACAAGGAATCTAACCGTGACCTCAACCACTAAGCCATGCCAGCCGAGCAACAGAGTATTATTGAATTTTAACTACCAGATTTGAATTATGTTTTCACTATTTGACAGCTTTGATACTTCAGGCAAGTTATTTAAATTTTGGAGGTCTAATTTTTTTTTTAATTTCAAATCATTTAAATGTAAACTTTTAAATATACTTCAAGGGGTTGTTGAGAAGATTTAATGACTTGAAAAACTAATGAACCATTTGCTAGCTGTATTATAAGCAATGAGTATAAGCTTACATTATTATCTGTATACTAGAGGCCGGATGCACGAAATTTGTGCAAGAGTAGGCCTTCCTTCTCCTGGCTGCCAGTACTGGCTTCCCTCTGGCACTGGGATCTGTGCTTCCCTCACAACACCAGCTTCATCCAGAAGCTCAACAGGAAGGATGTCCTGTCTAATGAGCATATTACGCTTTTATTATCCTATATAAAAAAGAGGCAATATGCAAATTAACCCTCATGCTCTCACAAGATGGCTGCCTATGACCAGGATGGTAGAGGGGTTAGTGAAGGACAACCAAATGACTGAACAGCAGGTTGCAGGGGGTGACTAGGCTGGCGGGGGAGTGGTAAGGGGCAACCAGGTTGGTAGGGGGCAGTTGGGGGTGACCAGGCCAGCAGGGAGTGCAGTTAGGGGCAATTAGGCTGGCAGGGGGGCAGTTGGGGGCAACCAGGCCGGCAAGCAGGTGAGCAATTAAGAGCCAGCGGTCCAGGATTGTGAGAGGGATGTCCCTGAGATCAGGCCTAACTGGCAGTCAGACATCCCCCAAGGGGTCCCAGATTGGAGTGGGTGCAGGCTGGGCTGAGGGGACCCCCCCATGCACGAATTTCGTGCACCAGTCCTCTAGTTATAGATATAAAAGCCTAAGCTACCATTACGACTAGACAACTGGCTGGTAGCTATGACATACATTGACCACCAGGGGGCAGATGCTCAATGCAGGAGCTTCCCCCTGGTGGTCAGTGCACTCCCATAGCCAACCTCCCCAGCCCCGATTGCTGGCTGGGCTGAGGGACCCCATCCATGCACAAATTCGTGCACTGGGCCTCTAGTTGTTCTCATAAAGATCCAATGGAACTCCATGTCATTGAATAGGATGAAAATTCTACAACAAATAGAATTTAGAGTGAAGTACTTCCACATTCTTATTGCTGCTACTTAGAAAATTGTGTTGCCTTAAAATGAGGCTCTTTTACCACAAGTTGTCCAGATCTACTTCTGCTCTGATTTGGAAATGAGTTCAAGACATCTTCTGTTTCAGTTTTTGTCTCAATTTCCTATTTATGTGCTCATCCTCTACTCTATGAAATTCTGAGGTGGTAGATGATATTTGAGAGTTGCAATTACCATTTTAAAAGTAGTATACATCAGATTGAGCAAAACAGTAAAAAAAGAGAGAAATGGACAACAGTGTGGTGATTGTGGGGAAGGGAGGGTGGAGGTGAAAGAGGGCATAGAGGAGATAAATGGTGATGGAAAAATAAAACAATTAAAGTCGTATAAATCTGATTCAGTGATTACTATCTAATTCTTTGACTTGAATATTTTCTTCTTACTATTTTTTTTGAGGGGAAAGATTTCTTTTTATAAAAGATTTATTTCTACAAAATAAACTGTGAGTATATTGATTTTCTGAGACTGCTATAATAAATCTTCACAAATTGGTGACAAAAAAAAAACAACAACACACAAACAAACAATAGAAATTTATTTTCTCACAGTTTTGGAAGCTGAAAGTCTGAAATTCAGCAAGGCTATGCCCCCTCTGGTTGTTCTAAGGAAGAATCCATTCTTTTCCTCTTCTAACACCTATTGGCTGTCCTGGCATGCCTGGGCTTGTGGCCACATCCCTCTTATCATTGCCTATGTCTTCAAATTGCTTTCTTCTCTGTGCCTGTGTTATTTCCCTTTGTTTTTCTCTTGGAATGGCATTGAGAGTTCACCCACATAATCCAGGCAAACTCCTCATCTCAAAATCCTTATTTAATTATATCTAAAAAAAAAATCCCATTTTTCCAAATCAGTTAACATTTATAAATTCCAGATATTAGGACTTGATATCTTTGTGTGCCCATTATTCAACTAACTGCAAACTGTTTACTGATATATCAGGGTTAGACACCTCATCCTCATATTGCACTTAGTAGGCATCCCATTTTTTGTTTGTTTGTTTTAGATGTATGATTATTTGAAGTACAAAACCTTTGGAGAGTAGGTGTTGTAAAAGTGCAAATGCTTTGCAGAAACGTCTGTCACCATCCATATACCTAATCTTTGCTGTTAATATCAAAGTGCTTGAAGAAATTGCTTAAAGTGCTGAACAGACATCACATGCTGTACATCAGGTTAAGTCAACAAAAATGAATGCCAATCTGCAGTCCAGTTCACACAAGTTGAAAAAGTTATCGGTAAAAATGTAGTTGGTACAGAGAAGCTACATGTACCGCACAGGTTGATGTTCTGGTTTAAGAGAAGATTCTTATTCATGGAAAAATAGAACACTGATCTAGAAGCCTCTTTGAGAGCACCTTTCTCCTGGAACTCCTAACGTTACGAGTGAGAAAATGGAGTCCCACAGTGAGTTAGTGGTTCAACAATATCATGCACCGAGTCAGAGGCATCCTTGTGGCTAGAAGCCAGGTTCTTTGGTCCTGAGGCCAGCGCTCCCTCAAACCCTTGCTGGAAAATGCTTTCTACTTCATTAGATCAACTTCTCAATTCCGAAAGTTGCCTGACACATAAAGGAATAAATCAGATTATTTATTGCAAAGTAGGTTACATGTGATGGGATTTTTAACAATGAAAAGCATAAAAGAGAGAAAAATCACCAGAAATGCTCATCTGAAAGCTGCAGAGCACACAAGAGAAAAAACAAACGACAAAAAACCCTGTACTACAGCAGGAGAAAAAAATCGTAATATTTCCATTGTCATGGTAACAATGCATTATCTTATCTATTCTTATCAAAATGTATAAATGTAGGACTCCTTTACCAATAGGTGTTATATACAGATTCTTAGGAAAGGTTAGTGTAAAGGGATGTACAAAGCATATTTTCACTTGTTATATAATTTGATTTTTGTTCTTCAGTTGGGTTAAGCAATGACAGAAATAGAGCACTTGTCATTATTTAACCTGCATTTTAAGAAATGGTAGAGGACTAACCCCATCCAGAAAAAACAACAACAACAGAAAACATTGATTGCAAAAAAGATCTGTTGGTCTCCTGTTCTCATAATACATCATTCCCAATTGATACATAGTACTA